>NW_027362767.1:129300372-130500372 GCF_046119375.1 Phyllobates terribilis | reverse complement strand
ATAATACACCCCACAGTGCCCCATAACACACCGCAGTGCCCCTTAATACACCACAGTGCCCCATAATACACCCCACCGTGCCCCATAATACACCCCACAATGCCCCACAATACAACCCCACAGTGCCCCATAATACACCACAGTGCCCCATACTACACACCACAGTGCCCCATACTACACCCCACAGTGCCCCATAATACATCCCGCAATGCCCCACAATACACTCCACAGTGCCCCATAATACACCAGTGCCCCATAATACACCACAGTGCCCCATAATACACCACAGTGCCCCATAATACACCCCACCATGCCCCATAATACACCCCACAATGCCCCACAATACAACCCCACAGTGCCCCATAATACACCCCACAGTGCCCCATAATACACCCCACCGTGCCCCATAATGCACCCCACAGTTCCCCACAATACACCCCACAGTGCCCTATAATACACCCCACCATGCCCCATAATACACCCCACAGTGCCCCATAATACACCGTGCCCCATAATACACAAGTGCCCCATAATACACCCCACAGTGCCCCATAACACACCGCAGTGCCCCTTAATACACCACAGTGCCCCATAATACACCCAACAGTGCCCCATAATACACCCCATCGTGCCACATAATACATCCCGCAATGCCCCACAATACAACCCCACAGTGCCCCATAATACACCTCATAGTGCCCCATAATACACCCCACCGTGCCCCATAATACACCCCACAATGCCCCACAATACACCCCACCGTGCCCCATAATACACCCCACCGTGCCCCATAATACACCCAACAGTGCCCCATAATACACCACAGTGCCTCATAATACACCGCAGTGCCCCATAATACACAACGGTGCCTCATAATACACCACAGTGTCCCATAATACACCCCACCGTGCCCCATAATACACCCCACAATGCCCCACAATACAACCCCACAGTGCCCCATAAAACACCCCACAGTGCCCCATAATACACCCCACCGTGCCCCATAATACACCCCACAATGCCCCACAATACACCCCACAGCGCCCCATAATACACCCCATAATGCACCATAATACACCCCACAGTGCCCCATAACGCACCACAGTGCCCCATAATAAACCCCACAGTTCCCCATAATACACCACAGTGCCCCATAATACACCCCACCGTGCCCCATAATACACCCCACAATGCCCCACAATACAACCCCACAGTGCCCCATAATACACCCCACCATGCCCCATAATACACCCCGCAATGCCCCACAATACACCCCACAGTGCCCCATAATACACCCCACCGTGCCCCATAATATACCCCACAGTGCCCCATAATACACCACAGTGCCCCATAATACACCGCAGTGCCCCATAATACACCACGGTGCCCCATAATACACCCCACAGTGCCCCATAATACACCACAGTGCCCCATAATACACCCCACCGTGCCCCATAATGCACCCCACAATGCCCCACAATACAACCCCACAGTGCCCCATAATACACCACAGTGCCCCATACTACACCCCACAGTGCCCCATAATACATCCCGCAATGCCCCACAATACACTCCACAGTGCCCCATAATACACCAGTGCCCCATAATACACCACAGTGCCCCATAATACACCACAGTGCCCCATAATACACCCCACCGTGCCCCATAATACACCCCACAATGCCCCACAATACAACCCCACAGTGCCCCATAATACACCCCACAGTGCCCCATAATACACCCCACCGTGCCCCATAATGCACCCCGCAATGCCCCACAATACACCCCACAGTGCCCCATAATACACCCCACAGTGCCCCATAATACACCCCACAGTGCCCCATAATACACCACAGTGCCCCATAATACACAGTCCCCCATAATACACCAGTGCCCCATAATACACCCCACAGTGCCCCATAACACACCGCAGTGCCCCTTAATACACCACAGTGCCCCATAATACACCCCACCGTGCCCCATAATACACCCCACAATACAACCCCACAGTGCCCCATAATACACCACAGTGCCCTATACTACACCCCACAGTGCCCCATACTACACCCCACAGTGCCCCATAATACATCCCGCAATGCTCCACAATACACTCCACAGTGCCCCATAATACACCAGTGCCCCATAATACACCACAGTGCCCCATAATACACCCCACCATGCCCCATAATACACCCCACAATGCCCCACAATACAACCCCACAGTGCCCCATTATACACCCCACATTGCCCCATTATACACCCCACCGTGCCCCATAATGCACCCCGCAATGCCCCACAATACACCCCACAGTGCCCCATAATACACCCCACCATGCCCCATAATACACCCCACAGTGCCCCATAATACACCGTGCCCCATAATACACAAGTGCCCCATAATACACCCCACAGTGCCCCATAACACACCGCAGTGCCCCTTAATACACCACAATGCCCCATAATACACCCAAAAGTGCCCCATAATACACCCCATCGTGCCACATAATACACCCCGCAATGCCCCACAATACAACCCCACAGTGCCCCATAATACACCCCACAGTGCCCCATAATACACCCCACCGTGCCCCATAATGCACCCCGCAATGCCCCACAATACACCCCACAGTGCCCCATAATACACCCCACCATGCCCCATAATACACCCCACAGTGCCCCATAATACACCACAGTGCCCCATAATACACAGTGCCCCATAATACACCAGTGCCCCATAATACACCCCACAGTGCCCCATAACACACCGCAGTGCCCCTTAATACACCACAGTGCCCCATAATACACCCCACCGTGCCCCATAATACACCCCACAATGCCCCACAATACAACCCCACAGTGCCCCATAATACACCACAGTGCCCCATACTACACACCACAGTGCCCCATACTACACCCCACAGTGCCCCATAATACATCCCGCAATGCCCCACAATACACTCCACAGTGCCCCATAATACACCAGTGCCCCATAATACACCACAGTTCCCCATAATACACCACAGTGCCCCATAATACACCACAGTGCCCCATAATACACCCCACCGTGCCCCATAATACACCCCACAATGCCCCACAATACAACCCCACAGTGCCCCATAATACACCCCACAGTGCCCCATAATACACCCCACCGTGCCCCATAATGCACCCCACAGTTCCCCACAATACACCCCACAGTGCCCCATAATACACCCCACCATGCCCCATAATACACCCCACAGTGCCCTATAATACACCGTGCCCCATAATACACAAGTGCCCCATAATACACCCCACAGTGCCCCATAACACACCGCAGTGCCCCTTAATACACCACAGTGCCCCATAATACACCCAACAGTGCCCCATAATACACCCCATCGTGCCACATAATACATCCCGCAATGCCCCACAATACAACCCCACAGTGCCCCATAATACACCCCACAGTGCCCCATAATACACCACAGCTCCCCTTAATACACAGTGCCCCATAATACACCAGTGCCCCATAATACACCCCACCTTGCCCCATAACACACCGCAGTGCCCCATAATACACCACAGTGCCCCATAATACACCCAACAGTGCCCCATAATACACCCCATCGTGCCACATAATACACCCCGCAATGCCCCACAATACAACCCCACAGTGCCCCATAAAACACCCCACAGTGCCCCATAATACACCCCACCGTGCCCCATAATACACCCCACAATGCCCCACAATACACCCCACAGCGCCCCATAATACACCCCATAATGCACCATAATACACCCCACAGTTCCCCATAATACACCACAGTGCCCCATAATACACCCCACCGTGCCCCATAATACACCCCACAATGCCCCACAATACAACCCCACAGTGCCCCATAATACACCCCACAGTGCCCCATAATACACCCCACCGTGCCCCATAATACACCCCGCAATGCCCCACAATACACCCCACCGTGCCCCATAATACACCCCACCGTGCCCCATAATACACCCCACAGTGCCCCATAATACACCCCACAGTGCCCCATAATACACCCCACAATGCCCCACAATACAACCCCACAGTGCCCCATAATACACCACAGTGCCCCATACTACACCCCACAGTGCCCCATAATACATCCCGCAATGCCCCACAATACACTCCACAGTGCCCCATAATACACCAGTGCCCCATAATACACCACAGTGCCCCATAATACACCACAGTGCCCCATAATACACCCCACCGTGCCCCATAATACACCCCACAATGCCCCACAATACAACCCCACAGTGCCCCATAATACACCCCACAGTGCCCCATAATACACCCCACCGTGCCCCATAATGCACCCCGCAATGCCCCATAATACACCCCACAGTGCCCCATAATACACCCCACCATGCCCCATAATACACCCCACAGTGCCCCATAATACACCACAGTGCCCCATAATACTCAGTGCCCCATAATACACCAGTGCCCCATAATACACCCCACAGTGCCCCATAACACACCGCAGTGCCCCTTAATACACCGCAGTGCCCCTTAATACACCCAACAGTGCCCCATAATACACCCCATCGTGCCACATAACACACCCCATCGTGCCCCACAATACAACCCCACAGTGCCCCATAATACACCCCATAGTGCCCCATAATACAGCCCACCGTGCCCCATAATACACCCCACAATGCCCCACAATACACCCCACAGTGCCCCATAATACACCCCACCGTGCCCCATAATACACCCAACAGTGCCCCATAATACACCCAACAGTGCCCCATAATACACCGCAGTGCCCCATAATACACCACGGTGCCCCATAATACACCACAGTGTCCCATAATACACCCCACCGTGCCCCATAATACACCCCACAATGCCCCACAATACAACCCCACAGTGCCCCATAATACACCACAGTGCCCCTTAATACACAGTGCCCCATAATACACCAGTGCCCCATAATACACCCCACCTTGCCCCATAACACACCACAGTGCCCCATAATACACCACAGTGCCCCATAATACACCCAACAGTGCCCCATAATACACCCCATCGTGCCACATAATACACCCCGCAATGCCCCACAATACAACCCCACAGTGCCCCATAAAACACCCCACAGTGCCCCATAATACACCCCACCGTGCCCCATAATACACCCCACAATGCCCCACAATACACCCCACAGCGCCCCATAATACACCCCATAATGCACCATAATACACCCCACAGTGCCCCATAACGCACCACAGTGCCCCATAATAAACCCCACAGTTCCCCATAATACACCACAGTGCCCCATAATACACCCCACCGTGCCCCATAATACACCCCACAATGCCCCACAATACAACCCCACAGTGCCCCATAATACACCCCACCGTGCCCCATAATACACCCCGCAATGCCCCACAATACACCCCACAGTGCCCCATAATACACCCCACCGTGCCCCATAATATACCCCACAGTGCCCCATAATACACCACAGTGCCCCATAATACACCGCAGTGCCCCATAATACACCACGGTGCCCCATAATACACCCCACAGTGCCCCATAATACACCACAGTGCCCCATAATACACCCCACCGTGCCCCATAATGCACCCCACAATGCCCCACAATACAACCCCACAGTGCCCCATAATACACCACAGTGCCCCATACTACACCCCACAGTGCCCCATAATACATCCCGCAATGCCCCACAATACACTCCACAGTGCCCCATAATACACCAGTGCCCCATAATACACCACAGTGCCCCATAATACACCCCACCGTGCCCCATAATACACCCCACAATGCCCCACAATACAACCCCACAGTGCCCCATAATACACCCCACAGTGCCCCATAATACACCCCACCGTGCCCCATAATGCACCCCGCAATGCCCCACAATACACCCCACAGTGCCCCATAATACACCCCACAGTGCCCCATAATACACCCCACAGTGCCCCATAATACACCACAGTGCCCCATAATACACAGTGCCCCATAATACACAGTGCCCCATAATACACCAGTGCCCCATAATGCACCCCACAGTGCCCCATAACACACCGCAGTGCCCCTTAATACACCACAGTGCCCCATAATACACCCCACCGTGCCCCATAATACACCCCACAATACAACCCCACAGTGCCCCATAATACACCACAGTGCCCTATACTACACCCCACAGTGCCCCATACTACACCCCACAGTGCCCCATAATACATCCCGCAATGCTCCACAATACACTCCACAGTGCCCCATAATACACCAGTGCCCCATAATACACCACAGTGCCCCATAATACACCCCACCATGCCCCATAATACACCCCACAATGCCCCACAATACAACCCCACAGTGCCCCATTATACACCCCACATTGCCCCATTATACACCCCACCGTGCCCCATAATGCACCCCGCAATGCCCCACAATACACCCCACAGTGCCCCATAATACACCCCACCATGCCCCATAATACACCCCACAGTGCCCCATAATACACCGTGCCCCATAATACACAAGTGCCCCATAATACACCCCACAGTGCCCCATAACACACCGCAGTGCCCCTTAATACACCACAGTGCCCCATAATACACCCAACAGTGCCCCATAATACACCCCATCGTGCCACATAGTACACCCCGCAATGCCCCACAATACAACCCCACAGTGCCCCATAATACACCCCACAGTGCCCCATAATACACCCCACCGTGCCCCATAATGCACCCCGCAATGCCCCACAATACACCCCACAGTGCCCCATAATACACCCCACCATGCCCCATAATACACCCCACAGTGCCCCATAATACACCACAGTGCCCCATAATACACAGTGCCCCATAATACACCAGTGCCCCATAATACACCCCACAGTGCCCCATAACACACCGCAGTGCCCCTTAATACACCACAGTGCCCCATAATACACCCCACCGTGCCCCATAATACACCCCACAATGCCCCACAATACAACCCCACAGTGCCCCATAATACACCACAGTGCCCCATACTACACACCACAGTGCCCCATACTACACCCCACAGTGCCCCATAATACATCCCGCAATGCCCCACAATACACTCCACAGTGCCCCATAATACACCAGTGCCCCATAATACACCACAGTGCCCCATAATACACCACAGTGCCCCATAATACACCCCACCATGCCCCATAATACACCCCACAATGCCCCACAATACAACCCCACAGTGCCCCATAATACACCCCACAGTGCCCCATAATACACCCCACCGTGCCCCATAATGCACCCCACAGTTCCCCACAATACACCCCACAGTGCCCTATAATACACCCCACCATGCCCCATAATACACCCCACAGTGCCCCATAATACACCGTGCCCCATAATACACAAGTGCCCCATAATACACCCCACAGTGCCCCATAACACACCGCAGTGCCCCTTAATACACCACAGTGCCCCATAATACACCCAACAGTGCCCCATAATACACCCCATCGTGCCACATAATACATCCCGCAATGCCCCACAATACAACCCCACAGTGCCCCATAATACACCTCATAGTGCCCCATAATACACCCCACCGTGCCCCATAATACACCCCACAATGCCCCACAATACACCCCACCGTGCCCCATAATACACCCCACCGTGCCCCATAATACACCCAACAGTGCCCCATAATACACCACAGTGCCTCATAATACACCGCAGTGCCCCATAATACACAACGGTGCCTCATAATACACCACAGTGTCCCATAATACACCCCACCGTGCCCCATAATACACCCCACAATGCCCCACAATACAACCCCACAGTGCCCCATAAAACACCCCACAGTGCCCCATAATACACCCCACCGTGCCCCATAATACACCCCACAATGCCCCACAATACACCCCACAGCGCCCCATAATACACCCCATAATGCACCATAATACACCCCACAGTGCCCCATAACGCACCACAGTGCCCCATAATAAACCCCACAGTTCCCCATAATACACCACAGTGCCCCATAATACACCCCACCGTGCCCCATAATACACCCCACAATGCCCCACAATACAACCCCACAGTGCCCCATAATACACCCCACCATGCCCCATAATACACCCCGCAATGCCCCACAATACACCCCACAGTGCCCCATAATACACCCCACCGTGCCCCATAATATACCCCACAGTGCCCCATAATACACCACAGTGCCCCATAATACACCGCAGTGCCCCATAATACACCACGGTGCCCCATAATACACCCCACAGTGCCCCATAATACACCACAGTGCCCCATAATACACCCCACCGTGCCCCATAATGCACCCCACAATGCCCCACAATACAACCCCACAGTGCCCCATAATACACCACAGTGCCCCATACTACACCCCACAGTGCCCCATAATACATCCCGCAATGCCCCACAATACACTCCACAGTGCCCCATAATACACCAGTGCCCCATAATACACCACAGTGCCCCATAATACACCACAGTGCCCCATAATACACCCCACCGTGCCCCATAATACACCCCACAATGCCCCACAATACAACCCCACAGTGCCCCATAATACACCCCACAGTGCCCCATAATACACCCCACCGTGCCCCATAATGCACCCCGCAATGCCCCACAATACACCCCACAGTGCCCCATAATACACCCGACAGTGCCCCATAATACACCCCACAGTGCCCCATAATACACCACAGTGCCCCATAATACACAGTCCCCCATAATACACCAGTGCCCCATAATACACCCCACAGTGCCCCATAACACACCGCAGTGCCCCTTAATACACCACAGTGCCCCATAATACACCCCACCGTGCCCCATAATACACCCCACAATACAACCCCACAGTGCCCCATAATACACCACAGTGCCCTATACTACACCCCACAGTGCCCCATACTACACCCCACAGTGCCCCATAATACATCCCGCAATGCTCCACAATACACTCCACAGTGCCCCATAATACACCAGTGCCCCATAATACACCACAGTGCCCCATAATACACCCCACCATGCCCCATAATACACCCCACAATGCCCCACAATACAACCCCACAGTGCCCCATTATACACCCCACATTGCCCCATTATACACCCCACCGTGCCCCATAATGCACCCCGCAATGCCCCACAATACACCCCACAGTGCCCCATAATACACCCCACCATGCCCCATAATACACCCCACAGTGCCCCATAATACACCGTGCCCCATAATACACAAGTGCCCCATAATACACCCCACAGTGCCCCATAACACACCGCAGTGCCCCTTAATACACCACAATGCCCCATAATACACCCAACAGTGCCCCATAATACACCCCATCGTGCCACATAATACACCCCGCAATGCCCCACAATACAACCCCACAGTGCCCCATAATACACCCCACAGTGCCCCATAATACACCCCACCGTGCCCCATAATGCACCCCGCAATGCCCCACAATACACCCCACAGTGCCCCATAATACACCCCACCATGCCCCATAATACACCCCACAGTGCCCCATAATACACCGTGCCCCATAATACACAAGTGCCCCATAATACACCCCACAGTGCCCCATAACACACCGCAGTGCCCCTTAATACACCACAATGCCCCATAATACACCCAACAGTGCCCCATAATACACCCCATCGTGCCACATAATACACCCCGCAATGCCCCACAATACAACCCCACAGTGCCCCATAATACACCCCACAGTGCCCCATAATACACCCCACCGTGCCCCATAATGCACCCCGCAATGCCCCACAATACACCCCACAGTGCCCCATAATACACCCCACCATGCCCCATAATACACCCCACAGTGCCCCATAATACACCACAGTGCCCCATAATACACAGTGCCCCATAATACACCAGTGCCCCATAATACACCCCACAGTGCCCCATAACACACCGCAGTGCCCCTTAATACACCACAGTGCCCCATAATACACCCCACCGTGCCCCATAATACACCCCACAATGCCCCACAATACAACCCCACAGTGCCCCATAATACACCACAGTGCCCCATACTACACACCACAGTGCCCCATACTACACCCCACAGTGCCCCATAATACATCCCGCAATGCCCCACAATACACTCCACAGTGCCCCATAATACACCAGTGCCCCATAATACACCACAGTTCCCCATAATACACCACAGTGCCCCATAATACACCACAGTGCCCCATAATACACCCCACCGTGCCCCATAATACACCCCACAATGCCCCACAATACAACCCCACAGTGCCCCATAATACACCCCACAGTGCCCCATAATACACCCCACCGTGCCCCATAATGCACCCCACAGTTCCCCACAATACACCCCACAGTGCCCCATAATACACCCCACCATGCCCCATAATACACCCCACAGTGCCCTATAATACACCGTGCCCCATAATACACAAGTGCCCCATAATACACCCCACAGTGCCCCATAACACACCGCAGTGCCCCTTAATACACCACAGTGCCCCATAATACACCCAACAGTGCCCCATAATACACCCCATCGTGCCACATAATACATCCCGCAATGCCCCACAATACAACCCCACAGTGCCCCATAATACACCTCATAGTGCCCCATAATACACCCCACCGTGCCCCATAATACACCCCACAATGCCCCACAATACACCCCACCGTGCCCCATAATACACCCCACCGTGCCCCATAATACACCCAACAGTGCCCCATAATACACCACAGTGCCTCATAATACACCGCAGTGCCCCATAATACACAACGGTGCCTCATAATACACCACAGTGTCCCATAATACACCCCACCGTGCCCCATAATACACCCCACAATGCCCCACAATACAACCCCACAGTGCCCCATAATACACCCCACAGTGCCCCATAATACACCCCACCGTGCCCCATAATACACCCCACCGTGCCCCATAATGCACCCCACAGTTCCCCACAATACACCCCACAGTGCCCCATAATACACCCCACCATGCCCCATAATACACCCCACAGTGCCCCATAATACACCGTGCCCCATAATACACAAGTGCCCCATAATACACCCCACAGTGCCCCATAACACACCGCAGTGCCCCTTAATACACCACAGTGCCCCATAATACACCCAACAGTGCCCCATAATACACCCCATCGTGCCACATAATACATCCCGCAATGCCCCACAATACAACCCCACAGTGCCCCATAATACACCTCATAGTGCCCCATAATACACCCCACCGTGCCCCATAATACACCCCACAATGCCCCACAATACACCCCACCGTGCCCCATAATACACCCCACCGTGCCCCATAATACACCCAACAGTGCCCCAAAATACACCACAGTGCCTCATAATACACCGCAGTGCCCCATAATACACAACGGTGCCTCATAATACACCACAGTGTCCCATAATACACCCCACCGTGCCCCATAATACACCCCACAATGCCCCACAATACAACCCCACAGTGCCCCATAATACACCCCACAGTGCCCCATAATACACCCCACCGTGCCCCATAATACACCCCACCGTGCCCCATAATGCACCCCACAGTTCCCCACAATACACCCCACAGTGCCCCATAATACACCCCACCATGCCCCATAATACACCCCACAGTGCCCCATAATACACCGTGCCCCATAATACACAAGTGCCCCATAATACACCCCACAGTGCCCCATAACACACCGCAGTGCCCCTTAATACACCACAGTGCCCCATAATACACCCAACAGTGCCCCATAATACACCCCATCGTGCCACATAATACATCCCGCAATGCCCCACAATACAACCCCACAGTGCCCCATAATACACCTCATAGTGCCCCATAATACACCCCACCGTGCCCCATAATACACCCCACAATGCCCCACAATACACCCCACCGTGCCCCATAATACACCCCACCGTGCCCCATAATACACCCAACAGTGCCCCATAATACACCCCATCGTGCCACATAATACACCCCGCAATGCCCCACAATACAACCCCACAGTGCCCCATAAAACACCCCACAGTGCCCCATAATACACCCCACCGTGCCCCATAATACACCCCACAATGCCCCACAATACACCCCACAGCGCCCCATAATACACCCCATAATGCACCATAATACACCCCACAGTGCCCCATAACGCACCACAGTGCCCCATAATAAACCCCACAGTTCCCCATAATACACCACAGTGCCCCATAATACACCCCACCGTGCCCCATAATACACCCCACAATGCCCCACAATACAACCCCACAGTGCCCCATAATACACCCCACCGTGCCCCATAATACACCCCGCAATGCCCCACAATACACCCCACAGTGCCCCATAATACACCCCACCGTGCCCCATAATATACCCCACAGTGCCCCATAATACACCACAGTGCCCCATAATACACCGCAGTGCCCCATAATACACCACGGTGCCCCATAATACACCCCACAGTGCCCCATAATACACCACAGTGCCCCATAATACACCCCACCGTGCCCCATAATGCACCCCACAATGCCCCACAATACAACCCCACAGTGCCCCATAATACACCACAGTGCCCCATACTACACCCCACAGTGCCCCATAATACATCCCGCAATGCCCCACAATACACTCCACAGTGCCCCATAATACACCAGTGCCCCATAATACACCACAGTGCCCCATAATACACCACAGTGCCCCATAATACACCCCACCGTGCCCCATAATACACCCCACAATGCCCCACAATACAACCCCACAGTGCCCCATAATACACCCCACAGTGCCCCATAATACACCCCACCGTGCCCCATAATGCACCCCGCAATGCCCCACAATACACCCCACAGTGCCCCATAATACACCCCACAGTGCCCCATAATACACCCCACAGTGCCCCATAATACACCACAGTGCCCCATAATACACAGTGCCCCATAATACACAGTGCCCCATAATACACCAGTGCCCCATAATGCACCCCACAGTGCCCCATAACACACCGCAGTGCCCCTTAATACACCACAGTGCCCCATAATACACCCCACCGTGCCCCATAATACACCCCACAATACAACCCCACAGTGCCCCATAATACACCACAGTGCCCTATACTACACCCCACAGTGCCCCATACTACACCCCACAGTGCCCCATAATACATCCCGCAATGCTCCACAATACACTCCACAGTGCCCCATAATACACCAGTGCCCCATAATACACCACAGTGCCCCATAATACACCCCACCATGCCCCATAATACACCCCACAATGCCCCACAATACAACCCCACAGTGCCCCATTATACACCCCACATTGCCCCATTATACACCCCACCGTGCCCCATAATGCACCCCGCAATGCCCCACAATACACCCCACAGTGCCCCATAATACACCCCACCATGCCCCATAATACACCCCACAGTGCCCCATAATACACCGTGCCCCATAATACACAAGTGCCCCATAATACACCCCACAGTGCCCCATAACACACCGCAGTGCCCCTTAATACACCACAGTGCCCCATAATACACCCAACAGTGCCCCATAATACACCCCATCGTGCCACATAATACACCCCGCAATGCCCCACAATACAACCCCACAGTGCCCCATAATACACCCCACAGTGCCCCATAATACACCCCACCGTGCCCCATAATGCACCCCGCAATGCCCCACAATACACCCCACAGTGCCCCATAATACACCCCACCATGCCCCATAATACACCCCACAGTGCCCCATAATACACCACAGTGCCCCATAATACACAGTGCCCCATAATACACCAGTGCCCCATAATACACCCCACAGTGCCCCATAACACACCGCAGTGCCCCTTAATACACCACAGTGCCCCATAATACACCCCACCGTGCCCCATAATACACCCCACAATGCCCCACAATACAACCCCACAGTGCCCCATAATACACCACAGTGCCCCATACTACACACCACAGTGCCCCATACTACACCCCACAGTGCCCCATAATACATCCCGCAATGCCCCACAATACACTCCACAGTGCCCCATAATACACCAGTGCCCCATAATACACCACAGTGCCCCATAATACACCACAGTGCCCCATAATACACCCCACCATGCCCCATAATACACCCCACAATGCCCCACAATACAACCCCACAGTGCCCCATAATACACCCCACAGTGCCCCATAATACACCCCACCGTGCCCCATAATGCACCCCACAGTTCCCCACAATACACCCCACAGTGCCCTATAATACACCCCACCATGCCCCATAATACACCCCACAGTGCCCCATAATACACCGTGCCCCATAATACACAAGTGCCCCATAATACACCCCACAGTGCCCCATAACACACCGCAGTGCCCCTTAATACACCACAGTGCCCCATAATACACCCAACAGTGCCCCATAATACACCCCATCGTGCCACATAATACATCCCGCAATGCCCCACAATACAACCCCACAGTGCCCCATAATACACCTCATAGTGCCCCATAATACACCCCACCGTGCCCCATAATACACCCCACAATGCCCCACAATACACCCCACCGTGCCCCATAATACACCCCACCGTGCCCCATAATACACCCAACAGTGCCCCATAATACACCACAGTGCCTCATAATACACCGCAGTGCCCCATAATACACAACGGTGCCTCATAATACACCACAGTGTCCCATAATACACCCCACCGTGCCCCATAATACACCCCACAATGCCCCACAATACAACCCCACAGTGCCCCATAAAACACCCCACAGTGCCCCATAATACACCCCACCGTGCCCCATAATACACCCCACAATGCCCCACAATACACCCCACAGCGCCCCATAATACACCCCATAATGCACCATAATACACCCCACAGTGCCCCATAACGCACCACAGTGCCCCATAATAAACCCCACAGTTCCCCATAATACACCACAGTGCCCCATAATACACCCCACCGTGCCCCATAATACACCCCACAATGCCCCACAATACAACCCCACAGTGCCCCATAATACACCCCACCATGCCCCATAATACACCCCGCAATGCCCCACAATACACCCCACAGTGCCCCATAATACACCCCACCGTGCCCCATAATATACCCCACAGTGCCCCATAATACACCACAGTGCCCCATAATACACCGCAGTGCCCCATAATACACCACGGTGCCCCATAATACACCCCACAGTGCCCCATAATACACCACAGTGCCCCATAATACACCCCACCGTGCCCCATAATGCACCCCACAATGCCCCACAATACAACCCCACAGTGCCCCATAATACACCACAGTGCCCCATACTACACCCCACAGTGCCCCATAATACATCCCGCAATGCCCCACAATACACTCCACAGTGCCCCATAATACACCAGTGCCCCATAATACACCACAGTGCCCCATAATACACCACAGTGCCCCATAATACACCCCACCGTGCCCCATAATACACCCCACAATGCCCCACAATACAACCCCACAGTGCCCCATAATACACCCCACAGTGCCCCATAATACACCCCACCGTGCCCCATAATGCACCCCGCAATGCCCCACAATACACCCCACAGTGCCCCATAATACACCCCACAGTGCCCCATAATACACCCCACAGTGCCCCATAATACACCACAGTGCCCCATAATACACAGTCCCCCATAATACACCAGTGCCCCATAATACACCCCACAGTGCCCCATAACACACCGCAGTGCCCCTTAATACACCACAGTGCCCCATAATACACCCCACCGTGCCCCATAATACACCCCACAATACAACCCCACAGTGCCCCATAATACACCACAGTGCCCTATACTACACCCCACAGTGCCCCATACTACACCCCACAGTGCCCCATAATACATCCCGCAATGCTCCACAATACACTCCACAGTGCCCCATAATACACCAGTGCCCCATAATACACCACAGTGCCCCATAATACACCCCACCATGCCCCATAATACACCCCACAATGCCCCACAATACAACCCCACAGTGCCCCATTATACACCCCACATTGCCCCATTATACACCCCACCGTGCCCCATAATGCACACCGCAATGCCCCACAATACACCCCACAGTGCCCCATAATACACCCCACCATGCCCCATAATACACCCCACAGTGCCCCATAATACACCGTGCCCCATAATACACAAGTGCCCCATAATACACCCCACAGTGCCCCATAACACACCGCAGTGCCCCTTAATACACCACAGTGCCCCATAATACACCCAACAGTGCCCCATAATACACCCCATCGTGCCACATAATACACCCCGCAATGCCCCACAGTACAACCCCACAGTGCCCCATAATACACCCCACAGTGCCCCATAATACACCCCACCGTGCCCCATAATGCACCCCGCAATGCCCCACAATACACCCCACAGTGCCCCATAATACACCCCACCATGCCCCATAATACACCCCACAGTGCCCCATAATACACCACAGTGCCCCATAATACACAGTGCCCCATAATACACCAGTGCCCCATAATACACCCCACAGTGCCCCATAACACACCGCAGTGCCCCTTAATACACCACAGTGCCCCATAATACACCCCACCGTGCCCCATAATACACCCCACAATGCCCCACAATACAACCCCACAGTGCCCCATAATACACCACAGTGCCCCATACTACACACCACAGTGCCCCATACTACACCCCACAGTGCCCCATAATACATCCCGCAATGCCCCACAATACACTCCACAGTGCCCCATAATACACCAGTGCCCCATAATACACCACAGTTCCCCATAATACACCACAGTGCCCCATAATACACCACAGTGCCCCATAATACACCCCACCGTGCCCCATAATACACCCCACAATGCCCCACAATACAACCCCACAGTGCCCCATAATACACCCCACAGTGCCCCATAATACACCCCACCGTGCCCCATAATGCACCCCACAGTTCCCCACAATACACCCCACAGTGCCCCATAATACACCCCACCATGCCCCATAATACACCCCACAGTGCCCTATAATACACCGTGCCCCATAATACACAAGTGCCCCATAATACACCCCACAGTGCCCCATAACACACCGCAGTGCCCCTTAATACACCACAGTGCCCCATAATACACCCAACAGTGCCCCATAATACACCCCATCGTGCCACATAATACATCCCGCAATGCCCCACAATACAACCCCACAGTGCCCCATAATACACCTCATAGTGCCCCATAATACACCCCACCGTGCCCCATAATACACCCCACAATGCCCCACAATACACCCCACCGTGCCCCATAATACACCCCACCGTGCCCCATAATACACCCAACAGTGCCCCATAATACACCACAGTGCCTCATAATACACCGCAGTGCCCCATAATACACAACGGTGCCTCATAATACACCACAGTGTCCCATAATACACCCCACCGTGCCCCATAATACACCCCACAATGCCCCACAATACAACCCCACAGTGCCCCATAATACACCCCACAGTGCCCCATAATACACCCCACCGTGCCCCATAATACACCCCACCGTGCCCCATAATGCACCCCACAGTTCCCCACAATACACCCCACAGTGCCCCATAATACACCCCACCATGCCCCATAATACACCCCACAGTGCCCCATAATACACCGTGCCCCATAATACACAAGTGCCCCATAATACACCCCACAGTGCCCCATAACACACCGCAGTGCCCCTTAATACACCACAGTGCCCCATAATACACCCAACAGTGCCCCATAATACACCCCATCGTGCCACATAATACATCCCGCAATGCCCCACAATACAACCCCACAGTGCCCCATAATACACCTCATAGTGCCCCATAATACACCCCACCGTGCCCCATAATACACCCCACAATGCCCCACAATACACCCCACCGTGCCCCATAATACACCCCACCGTGCCCCATAATACACCCAAAAGTGCCCCATAATCCACCACAGTGCCTCATAATACACCGCAGTGCCCCATAATACACAACGGTGCCTCATAATACACCACAGTGTCCCATAATACACCCCACCGTGCCCCACAATACAACCCCACAGTGCCCCATAATACACCACAGTGCCCCATACTACACCCCACAGTGCCCCATAATACATCCCTCAATGCCCCACAATACACTCCACAATGCCCCATAATACACCACAGTGCCCCATAATACACCCCACAGTGCCCCATAATACACTACAGTGCCCCATAATACACCCCACCGTGCCCCATAATACACCCCACAATACAACCCCACAGTGCCCCATAATACACCCCACAGTGCCCCATAATACACCCCACCGTGCCCCATAATACACCCCACGGTGCCCCATAATACACCACAGTGCCCCTTAATACACAGTGCCCCATAATACACCAGTGCCCCATAATACACCTCACCTTGCCCCATAACACACCGCAGTGCCCCATAATACACCACAGTGCCCCATAATACACCCAACAGTGCCCCATAATACACCCCATCGTGCCACATAATACACCTCGCAATGCCCCACAATACAACCCCACAGTGCCCCATAAAACACCCTACAGTGCCCCATAATACACCCCACCGTGCCCCATAATACACCCCACAATGCCCCACAATATACCCCACAGCACCCCATAATACACCCCATAATGCACCATAATACACCCCACAGTGCCCCATAACGCACCACAGTGCCCCATAATACACCCCACCGTGCCCCATAATACACCCCACAATGGCCCACAATACACCCCACAGTGCCCCATAATACACCCCACCGTGCCCCATAATACGCCCCACAGTGCCCCATAATACACCACAGTGCCCCATAATACACCGCAGTGCCCCATAATACACCACGGTGCCCCATAATACACCCCACAGTGCCCCATAATACACCACAGTGCCCCATAATACACCCCACCGTGCCCCATAATACACCCCACAATGCCCCACAGTAAAACCCCACAGTGCCCCATAATACACCACAGTGCCCCATACTACACCCCACAGTGCCCCATAATACATCCCGCAATGCCCCACAATACACTCCACAGTGCCCCATAATACACCAGTGACCCATAATACACCACAGTGCCCCATAATACACCACAGTGCCCCATAATACACCCCACCGTGCCCCATAATACACCCCACAATACCCCACAATACAACCCCACAGTGCCCCATAATACACCCCACAGTGCCCCATAAAACACCCCACCGTGCCCCATAATGCATCCCGCAATGCCCCACAATACACCCCACAGTGCCCCATAATACACCCCACCATGCCCCATAATACACCCCACAGTGCCCCATAATACACCACAGTGCCCCATAATACACAGTGCCCCATAATACACCAGTGCCCCATAATACACCCCACAGTGCCCCATAACACACCGCAGTGCCCCTTAATACACCACAGTGCCCCATAATACACCCAACAGTGCCCCATAATACACCCCATCGTGCCACATAATACACCCCGCAATGCCCCACAATACAACCCCACAATGTCCCATAATACACCCCACCGTGCCCCATAATACACCCCGCAATGCCCCACAATACACCCCACAGCGCCCCATAATACACCCCATAGTGCACCATAATACACCCCACAGTGCACCATAATACACCCCTCAGTGCCCCATAATACACCCCACAATGCCCCACAATACACCCCACAGTGCCCCATAATACACCCCACCGTGCCCCATAATACACCCCACAGTGCCCCATAATACACCACAGTGCCCCATAATACACCGCAGTGCCCCATAATACACCACAGTGCCCCATAATACACCGCGGTGCCCCATAATACACCACGGTTCCCCATAATACACCCCACAGTGCCCCATAATACACCACAGTGCCCCATACTACACCCCACAGTGCCCCATAATACATCCCGCAATGCCCCACAATACACCCCACAGTGCCCCATAATACACCAGTGCCCCATAATACACCACAGTGCCCCATAATACACCCCACAATGCCCCACAATACAACCCCACAGTGCCCCATACTACACCCCACAGTGCCCCATAATACATCCCGCAATGCCCCACAATACACTCCATAGTGCCCCATAATACACCAGTGCCCCATAATACACCACAGTGCCCCATATTACACCCCACAGTGCCCCATAGTACAC
This sequence comes from Phyllobates terribilis, assembly GCF_046119375.1. NCBI lineage: Eukaryota > Metazoa > Chordata > Amphibia > Anura > Dendrobatidae > Phyllobates > Phyllobates terribilis. Next base: position 130,480,090 of record NW_027362767.1, on the reverse strand, counting down.
CACAGTGCCCCATAATACACCCCACCATGCCCCATAATACACCCCACAATGCCCCACAATACAACCCCACAGTGCCCCATAATACACCCCACAGTGCCCCATAATATACCCCACCGTGCCCCATAATGCACCCCGCAATGCCCCACAATACACCCCACAGTGCCCCATAATACACCCCACCATGCCCCATAATACACCCCACAGTGCCCCATAATACACCACAGTTCCCCATAATGCACAGTGCTCCATAATACACCAGTGCCCCATAACACACCGCAGTGCCCCATTATACACCGCAGTGCCCCATAATATACCCAACAGTGCCCCATAATACACCCCATCGTGCCACATAATACACCCCGCAATGCCCCACAATACAACCCCACAGTGCCCCATAATACACCCCACAGTGCCCCATAATACACCCCACCGTGCCCCATAATACCCCCCGCAATGCCCCACAATACACCCCACAGCGCCCCATAATACACCCCATAATGCACCATAATACACCCCACAGTGCACCATAATACACCCCTCAGTGCACCCTAATACACCCCGCAGTGCACCATAATACACTTCGCAATGCCCCATAATACACCCCACAGTGCCCCATAATACACCACAGTGCCCCATAGTACACCAGTGCCCCATAATACACCCCACAATGCCCCACAATACAACCCCACAGTGCCCTATAATACACCACAGTGCCCCATACTACCCCCCACAGTGCCCCATAATACATCCTGCAATGCCCCACAATACACTCCACAGTGCCCCATAATACACCAGTGCCCCATAATACACCACACTGCCCCATAATACACCCCACAGTGCCCCATAATACACCACAGTGCCCCATAATACACCCCACCGTGCCCCACAATACAACCCCACAGTGCCCCATAATACACCCCACAGTGCCCCATAATACACCCCACCGTGCCCCATAATGCACCCCGCAATGCCCCACAATACACGCCACAATGCCCCATAATACACCCCACCATGCCCCATAATACACCCCACAGTGCCCCATAATACACCACAGTGCCCCATAATACACAGTGCCCCATAATACACCAGTGCCCCATAATACACCCCACAGTGCCCCATAACACACCGCAGTGCCCCATAATACACCACAGTGCCCCATAATACACCAAACAGTGCCCCATAATACACCCCATCGTGCCACATAATACACCCGCAATGCCCCACAATACAACCCCACAGTGCCCCATAATACACCCCACAGTGCCCCATAATACACCCCACCGTGCCCCATAATACACCCCGCAATGCCCCACAATATACCCCACAGCGCCCCATAATACACCCCATAATGCACCATAATACACCCCACTGTGCACCATAATACACCCCTCAGTGCACTATAATAGACCCCGCAGTGCCCCATAATACACCCCACAGTGCCCCACAATACACCCCACAGTGCCCCATAATACACCCCACCGTGCCCCATAATACACCCCACAGTGCCCCATAATACACCACAGTTCCCCATAGTACACCAGTGCCCGATAATACACCCCACAGTGCCCCATAACACACCGCAGTGCCCCATAATACACCACAGTGCCCCATAATACACCCCACAGTGCCCCATAATACACCCCACCGTGCCCCATAATACACCCCACAGTGCCCCATAATACACCCCACCGTGCCCCATAATACACCCCGCAATGCCCCACAATACACCCCACAGCGCCCCATAATACACCCCCCAGTGCCCCATAATACACCCAACAGTGCCCCATAATACACCCCAGTGCCCCATAATACACCCCACAGCGCCCCATAATACACCCCACAGTGCACCATAATACACCCCACAGTGCCCCATAATACACCCCAGTGCCCCATAATACACATGACAGAGTGCCCCATAATACACCCCAGTGCTCCATAATACACATGACACAGTGCCCCATAATACAGTGCAGTGCACCATAATACATACCACAGTGCTCTATAATACACCCACAGTGCCCCATAATATACCACCAGTGCCACATAATAAACACCACTGTACCCCATAATACACTGCAGTGCCCTATAAAACACCGCAGTGCTCCATAATATACATGATACAGTGCCCCATAATACATCGCAGTGCCCCATAATACATCCCACAGTGCCCCATAATACACCCACAGTGCCCCATAATATACCCACAGTGCCACATAATAAACACCACAGTACCCTATAGAACATACCACAATGGCCCATAATGCACACCACAGTGTCACAATCCCGCCGCTCGCTGTCCTAGGTCCGCAGTAAGTGACAGCTCAGTCGTCCTATTGATTGCAGGGGTGAGTCAGGCTGTCAGCATTGTGAGTGGCTGCTCGGTCGTCCTATATTATGCAGAGGCGTGCTGGACTGTCAGTTTTGTGTATGGGATTTCCCTGGAGCCCAATTAGGCGGGCCTGCTGGAAGTACACTAGGTGTTGCCCTTTCAGGATGATTGCCTGCCTTACTAAGCTGTCTGGCTATGCTTGGACTATTGTCAGTCGTAACTTTTGCACAGTGGTGTGTGTGCTTTGTGTTCAGTATTCTCTGACTCTGATCTTTGTTGCCAGACCTCAGATTTAGCCTCTTTGACTATTCTCTCTGGTCACCCCTTTGCCTTGACGTTCTCTGATCCTCGGTGCCTGACCTCGTTCTTGCTCTTGACTATTCGTTTGTCTTATCCCTTTGTCTCTGACACACTCTTTTGGTTTTGACCTCAGACTCCTTCACCTCCCTGCCCCACAGCTTGTCCGTGAGAAGTGACTCAGCATCACACACAGTGCCCCATAATACACCCCACAGTGCCTTATAACACACACTGCAGTGCCCCATAATATACCCCATAGTGCCCCATAATACAAACCACAGTGCCCCATAATACACACCATGGTGCCCCATATTACACACCACTGTGCCCTTCTCTCATCCATCAGATCCGTACAGGGGAGCATTATGAGGCTGGGCGGATCAAAATAATTAGGGAAAATATTAGTGAGTAATGATGTTATGAATGAACCATCAACTTCATAGACCACTGTCACGGGTGTGTCAGGTGTGACAGACAGTCATTCTGGATCCAATTGTAGAAGGTCATTGCGCTTGGCTCTGCAGGCACCTTCTTGATTTTTTCATCTCTGTAGTGTAATGATATCCTTCTCCTTCTAGGACCTAGCAGTGACCTCCACCTTCTGCTGCTAATTGACACACACTTGCTGGATGTTTAAATACTTTCAGTCTCTACAGAGAGTCGCCGGTGATAGCTCTATTTTCCTCAGTCCAGGATTGAAGTACTAGTAGTCGGCAACTGTCTTCTTGGAGTTCCCTTGGAGGACATTTGGCGTGATCTCTCTTGTATCTTCTCAAGCTAAGTGTTTCCCTTGTCTGTTTACCTGTTTGTCTTTAGTTGCAGTGCGGGCTGATTAGTGCTCACCCCATCCCTTCCCTATGTAGGGCCTATCGCTAGGGGCAGTAAGGGATTAGGTTTCCTGCTCAGCGATAGGTGCGGAACCTATTTAGGGACGTCAGGGGAGCCAGGGTGTTGTCATATCTGCCCAGGGGTCTCCAATCCCCCTTTCCCTAGTGTTTGGGCCTCCTCCCCCTCTTCCCGTTGTTGTTCACTTAGTCTTTCCCTCACCTTGCATGACATTATCACATGTATAACATTGTACACATATACAGTACAGACCAAAAGTTTGGACACACCTCATTTAAAGATTTTTCTGTATTTTCCTCACCTCATGCACGTCACTGACAGCGTGGGAGAATTCTTCTGCGCTTTCCGTGAGCGCAGGAGAATTCTCGCACGCTCACCGCATGCGCAGGAGAATTCTCCCACGCTGTCAGTGACGTGCATGGGGTGAGCTGAGTTCATTGGACATGAACTCGGCTCATCTGGATGCCGTCACAGCCAGACACTGAGGAGCGCAAGCATGCCTGCGCTTCTCAGTGTCTGCGACATGGCAAGCTGGATGGCCGCTTTCGGCTACGATCCAGCCTGTTATGTGAATGTAGCAGAGCTGAAGCTGTCCTGGGAACCATGGAAAGGTAAGGATGAGGTTGGTTTATTATTTTATTTTTATTGCAGGAGATGGTTGGCTTCAGCTGGAATGGGCGTGACGGTAAGTATGGTTTAATTTAGAACATTAAAGAATTGTGTGTTTATTTCAATTAAAGGACTGTATTCTGGGTGTTTGTGTTTTTTTTTAACTTTCACTATGGGGTTAGTAATGGGGGTGTCTTATAGACGCCTCTCCATTACTAACCTGGGCTTGATGTCAGCTGGCATTATAAGCTGACATCAACCCCAACCCTATTACCCCACTGCCACCGCTACAGGGCAGTGGGAAGAGCGAGGCTAAGTGCCAGAATTGGAGCATCCTATGGATGCGCCATTTCTGGGGCGGCTGAGGGCTGGTCTTTCTAGCCTGGGAGGGGGCCAATATTCATGGCACCCTTCCTTGGCTATTAATATCAGCCCCCAGATGTCTGCCTAGCCTTTGCTAGCTATTAAAATAGGGGGGACCCACGTCATTTTTTTTTTGGGTCCCCCATTTTAATAGCTAGTAAAGGCTAGGTATTCAGCTGGGGGCTGATATTAGTAGCCTGGGAAGCTCCGTGGGTATTAACCCCTTTCCAGGCTTCAAACATCTGCCCCAGCCGTTTGCTTAACCTCCGCTAGGGACTAAAATTAAGGGGAACCACGCCAATTTTTTTTAAATAAATCCTTTATTTTAACACTAAATGACAAGTACAGTAATCAACACTGTCACTGTACTTCATATATATATGACTGACATGTTTATATCTATCTAATCTATGTGTGATGCTCTATTCTTTCTGTTCTAAATTGTCGGGTACCGATGCTGAATTGCCGGCCGGCTTTTTTAAAGAGACGGTGCATGAAAACGCTATTATTTTTTTTTATAAATCCTTTAGCACTAAATGACAAGTACAGTAACCAACACTGTCACTATGCTTCTTATATATATATGACTGACATGTTTATATCTATCTAATCTATGTGTGATGCTCTATTCTTTCTGTTCTAAATTATCGGGTACCGATGCTGAATTGCCGGCCGGCTTTTTTAAAGAGAGTGTCTTCTGAGCAGTTTGTCAGCTTTTGGACACCTTTGAAGGTGTTTTCTATGTGTTTTTGTTTGCCTGCCATTGGTTTTAACGGTGTTCGACGGTGTTCGACAGTGTTCTAAGGTGTTCGACGAACATTTCAACGAACATCCCGGTGTTCGACGAACCGAACCGAACCCGAACACTACGGGGGTGGCTCAACACTAATGACTGCTTTGCACACTCTTGGCATTCTCTTGATGAGCTTCAAGAGGTAGTCACCGGAAATGGTATTCACTTCACAGGTGTGCCCTGTCAGGCTTAATAAGTGAGATTTCTTGTCTTATAAATGGGGTTGGGACCATCAGTTGTGTTGTGCACAAGTCAGGTGGATACACAGCTGATAGTCCTACTGAATAGACTGTTAGAATTTGTATTATGGCAAGAAAAAAGCAGCTAAGTAAAGAAAAACGAGTGGCCATCATTACTTTATGAAATGAAGGTCACTCAGTCCGAAAAATTGGACAAACTTTGATTGTGTCCCCAAGTGCAGTTGCAAAAACCATCAAGCGCTACAAAGAAACATGAGGACCGCCCCAGGAAAGGAAGACCAAGAGTCACCTCTGCTTCTGAGGATAAGTTTATCCGAGTCACCAGCCTCAGAAATCGCAGGTTAACAGCAGCTCAGATTAGAGACCAGGTCAATGCCACACAGAGTTCTAGCAGCAGACACATCTCTACAACAACTGTTAAGAGGAGACTTTGTGCACCAGGCCTTCATGGTAAAATAGCTGTTAGGAAACCACTGCTAAGGACAGGCAACAAGCAGAAGAGACTTGTTTGGGCTAAAGAACACAAGGAATGGACATTAGACCAGTGGAAATCTGTGCTTTGGTCTGATGAGTCCCAATTTGAGATCTTTGGTTCCAACCACCGTGTCTTTGTGCGACGCTGAAAAGGTGAACGGATGGACTCTACATGCCTGGTTCCCACCGTGAAGCATGGAGGAGGAGGTGTGATGGTGTGTGGGTGCTTTGCTGGTGACACTGTTGGGGATTTATTCAAAATTGAAGGCATACTGAACCAGCATGCCTACCACAGCATCTTGCTGCGGCATGCTATTCCATCCGGTTTGCGTTTAGATGGACCATCATTTATTTTCCAACAGACAATGACCCCAAACACACCTCCAGGCTGTGTAAGGGCTATTTGACCAAGGAGACGAGTGATGGGGTGCTACGCCAGATGACCTGGCCTCCACAGTCACCAGACCTGAACCCAATCGAGATGGTTTGGGGTGAGCTGGACCGCAGAGTGAAGGCAAAAGGGCCAACAAGTGCTAAGCATCTCTGGGAACTCCTTCAAGATTGTTAGAAGACCATTCCCGGTGACTACCTCTTGAAGCTCATCAAGAGAGTGCCAAGAGTGTGCAAAGCAGTCATCAAAGCAAATGCTACTTTGAAGAACCTAGAATATAAGACATATTTTCAGTTGTTTCACACTTTTTTGTTAAGTATATAATTCCACATGTGTTAATTCATAGTTTTTATGCCTTCAGTGTGAATGTACAATTTTCAAAGTCATGAAAATACAGATAAATCTTTAAATGAGAAGGTGTGTCCAAACTTTTGGCTTGTACTGTATATAAAAAAAAAAAAAAAAACTGACAGTTTTTTTTTATTTTTTGTGTGTGTGTGTTTTTTTCTCTCTTCCCTGGTTCATGGATCCCGTTTCTGTGCTGGCAGAGCAGCTGAGGAGGTTGTCACTAGAGGTGACTGACCTTTGATCTGAGGTTCAGCAGTGACTGCAGACTCCTAATGTTGGGGACTCTGCGGGTAGGCCGGTCCAGCTTGAACCCAAAGTTGCCCTCCTGGACAGGTTTTCGGGAGGTAGGGACAAGTTTTTTGTATTCAAGGAAGCTTGTAAATTGTATTTCAAACTTCGTCCTTACTCCTCTGGAGATGAGGAGCAGCGAGTGGGGATTGTGATCTCACTGTTGCAGGGAGATCCTCAATCCTGGACTTTCCCTTTGTCACAGGGTTCTATTTGTCTCCAGTCAGTAGAAGGTTTTTTTGGGGCTTTAGCTCTCGTCTATGATGATTCTGACCGAATCTCCTTAGCTAAATCCAGGCTGCGTCGCCTTCAGCAGGGGAATCGGTCAGTGGAGACTTACAGCTCTGAATTCCGTAGATGGGCAACCGATACCAAATGGAATGACCCGGCTCTTAGAAGTGACTCGCCCCCTGGGCCGTGGGGCACTCGGATCCGGGCAACAGGGCAATAATGGGGGTAGTAGTGGCAACCCGGTCCGTGGCTCAGGGTGGTCAGACCAGTGGCAGTCTTCTATATGTTTTGCAATATCCGACTACGCCACCCGTGGATTGCGGTCAGATCGAACCGCCGCTGCAGAACAGACCGCTGATGCTGGTGTTGTGGGTGCAGCAGGGAATGGTACGACTCCCCACGGGAGGAGTGTAGCCTCAGGGCAGCGAGGGGTAGATGGAGGGGGTGATGGTGCAGGGAGTCCCAGTACCATTAGTGGTGGCGAAGTAAGAAGCACAAAGACAACGTGTTGCAGTCCAGGGTCTTTTACTCACAGTTCGTATACTCCAAGCCACTTCTGTACAGGTAGTGACTGCCCAAGCCGTGTTACGTCCACCAGGTGAGGGCTCGGTCAATTCCCAGGCAATTCAGGAGTATGGCACAGGACCCCCTTCTGTCCTTTCTCTGGCTCGTGCCCCACCAGTGACCCAACTTCTGTCCAGCTGCCGCGGATTTATGCGGGCAAACGTGGGCCCCGTTTCCCGCTATCCTATATGGTGCCTTCCTAGCAGGTTTAGCGAGGGGTCGCACCAATATATGATCACGACCTCCGGTTCTTGGCTGAGGATTATTTGCCTCCACCAATTTTGGATCCGGTACCCTTTCCTTGCCTGACCCGTCACCCATAATTTCCTGGGTCCTTAGGGTCCCTTTTTCCTTCGTGTTCCTGGGCCTTTCTCTTCGGTTCCTTTCTCTTTCTGTTCTGTTCCCTTCCTTATCTCCCTCTCGCCCAGCCCGTGTCCCTAGGCCTGGCTCTGGAGCAGAACTCCAGCGGAGCCTCTGCTCCCCTCCTCCTCCACTCTCACTTCCTCCTCACAAACTGAACTTCTTCTTCTCCCAGAGCTAAGATGGTGCCCACCTTATATACCTCCTCCTCTGTGTCTGAGCCCAGGTGACCTGCAACCAATGAGCTCCTTCCTATGCGCAGGAACCAGCCCCTATCTGCTCCCACATCACTAGGGTTCCCCCCCTCCCCACTCCAGCCAGGGACATTGTCAGTCGTGCCTGCATACTAATGGGAGCACTGTAGAGCTGTCCCCCGGAAATGAGGAGTGTATATGTGTGCAGCTAACTGAGCCCTGGTCCATACTCCATCCTTACCCGGGAGTGGAATACCACACCTCTGGTTAAGGTGCAATACCCCTGTAGCAGCCGAACCCTCGGGGCGCCACATTCCCCCCTGGTAAACCACAGCACGTCATCGGGCTGGAAAAGAGTAAAGACATTTGATTACAAGACATGCAAAACTTTTTCAACAACTTTTTACATTTAGAAAACGGACGACATTGTTCAATTCCCTTTATGGGAAACACTTTTCTTTGTCATTGTTAATACTACCGGAACTCTTTTGTCATATAAAACATTCTCATTATCATATAGCAGCATATAAAACTCTTCATATAAAACATTTTTAAGTAAAACATATTCTTGGGTACTGGCCGCGGCACAACTTGCGACCAGGTGTTCATTCTTCTTAAAGGTGCAACACTCTAGCTGTTATGATCTGCTACAAGCACTAAGGAAAGACAGGAGATCTGTCCCTACAATAGAACTAAGCTAGATCCCTACGATGTAACGGGGAACCTAATCCTGCGATCAGACCCGCTAAAGTCCTCAGCTAGTCTGAACGAAGACCTATAGATGTGAGGGAGGGATCCCTACAAGAACTAGGGACTAGGAGAAAGATGGACACCTCCTAGCAGAAATTGTAGCAGTAAAAGACAAACAAACAACATAGAACATAGAGGTCAAAAGACCTAGCTAAACTGACTGAGAACGGTAACAAAGCACCTGGCTAGCTTAAGAGTAGAAATTACAATGAAGTCCAGCAAGGCCAGAAGGGCGGAGCAGGATTAAAAAGGCAAAAACGGTCATGTGACCAGCATAATAGAAAAAACCTAACAGGAGAGTTCTAACAGTACCCCCTCTTCTCTGAGGATCCTCCGGATCCCCTAGGCCCAGGCTTATCAGGAAACCTCTTGTGAAACGCTCTGACAAGTCTGGAAGCAGAAACATCATCTGCCCTCACCCATGAGTTATCCTCGGGACCGAAACCCTTCCAAGCGACGAGATACTGCAAACTCCCTCTATACCGTCTAGAATTAAGGATGCGGGAAATTTCATATTCCCCATCCTCCACCACCGGAGGAACAGTGGCAGTGGCAACTCTATCTGATACATAAGCTTTTTTCAATAGAGAAACATGAAACACCGGATTAATCTTCCAGGAGGTAGGAACCTCCAACCTAACAGCAGATTGGTTAACTACCTGAAGCACCTTAAAGGGCCCTACAAACTTGGGACCCAATTTTTTAGAAGGAATCCTCAACCGCAGATTCTTAGAGGACAACCAAACCATGTCACCAACCGTAAACAAAACCTCTTGACGTTTCCTGTCAAAGTACCTCTTAGATTTTTTGTTAGCCTCCTGAAGATTACCACGCACATCCGTCCAAACTCTCTCCAAATCACCGGAAAAACTCTCCTCCTCAGGCACAGCCGATACCAATTTGGAGAATGACCCAAAAGACGGATGTCTCCCAGAACAGCAAAAAAAAGGCGAACACCCAGCAGAAGAGGATGTATGGTTGTTAAGAGCAAATTCAGCAAGCGGCAGAAACTCAGACCACCCCTCTTGATTGTCTGCCACAAAGCAACGCAAGAACTGCTCAACATCCTGGTTCTTCCTTTCTGTCTGGCCATTAGACTCAGGATGATATCCAGATGAAAATGACAAATGAACTCCCAACCTGTCACAAAAGGCACGCCAAAAACGAGCCACGAACTGAGGTCCCCTATCAGAAACAATGTCAGTAGGAACACCATGGAGTCTGACAATCTCCTTGACTAAGGCCTTAGCGAGTGTCTTAGCGCAGGGCAGTTTGATGAAGGGAACCAAGTGACACATCTTGCTAAAACGGTCCACGACCACCCAGATGACCATGAAACCCTCAGAGGGGGGAAGGTCAGTAATAAAGTCCATAGCCAGATGTGTCCAAGGTGCACTAGGAACCTCCAAAGGGCAAAGCAACCCCGCAGCAGGAGTATGTGAAGACTTAGATCTAGCACACACAGTACATTGATGCACCCACTTAATGACCTCCTTCTGCCATCCAGGCCAGCAAAAAATGCGACCCACAAGTCTCTTGGTCTCAGAAATTCCAGGATGACCTGCCAACCGAGACTCATGACACTCAACAAACAAATCTCTCCTAAAGGTCCTAGGCACAAACAACCTCCCATGGGGAGTGTTAGATGGGGCATTCTCCTGGGCTTTCAGAATCCCATCTTCCAAAACGGAGTCCAATGCTGCTATCACAACACCTTCCTGTAAAATGCTCTCCTCCTCCTCAGTACCAACCATGGGAGAAAAACTGCGAGATAAAGCATCAGCTTTTACATTCTTGGTACCCGGAATGTAAGTAACAGAAAAATTAAACCGCGAAAAAAAAAGTGCCCACCTAGCCTGACGGGCATTCAAGCGCTTGGCAGCATCAAGGTAGATCAGATTTTTATGATCAGTGAAAACCTGAATGGGAAATTCAGCACCTTCCAAGAGATGACGCCAGTGTTCAAATGCGAGTTTAATAGCCAGCAATTCCCGATTACCAATATCGTAATTAAGTTCAGTCTCAGAAAAAATTTTTGAAAAAAAGGCACAGGGATGTACTCCATCCTTGTTTTCCTGAGACAACACCGCACCGACCCCCACAGAAGAAGCATCAACCTCAACCAAAAACGGCTTAGTCACATCAGGCTGCATAAGGATGGGGGCCGAGCTGAACCTCTTCTTTAGAAACACAAAAGCTTCAATGGCCTCAGTAGTCCACTGAACCGTATTAGAACCTTTCCTGGTGAGATCGGTCAGTGGTTTAACAATAATAGAAAAATTTTTAATGAATTTTCTGTAATAATTGGCGAAACCCAAAAATCTCTGTATCGATTTCAAACCAATAGGCCTAGGCCATTCCTGCACAGCTTGAACTTTCACCGGGTCCATCTCAAAGCCCTCGCTGGAGATAATGTAGCCTAAAAAACGAATTCTCTGTACAGCGAACTCACATTTCTCTAGCTTAGCAAAAAGCGAATTGTCAATCAATAACTGCAATACCTCACGTACGCTCCGCCAATGAGACTCCAGGTCAGGCGAATAAATCAAAATGTCATCCAAATACACAACCACATTTTTGCCGATCAAAGGTCTAAGGATATCATTAATAAGATTCTGAAAAAATGCTGGAGCATTGGTAAGACCAAAAGGCATAACCAGATTCTCAAAATGACCCACAGGAGTGTTAAAAGCAGTCTTCCATTCATCACCCTCCTTCATGCGCAACAAATTGTATGCCCCCCGGAGATCAATTTTAGAGAACCACTTGGCCCCCACTAACTGGTTAAACAATTCGGAATCAATGGCAGTGGGTAGGGATTGCGTACAGTAATTTTATTAATCTCGCGAAAGTCCAAACAAGGACGTAAACCGCCGTCCTTTTTTTTAACAAAAAAAAATCCAACAGCCACAGGTGACTTAGAGGGTCTGATATGACCAGCGGCCAAGCTCGTCTGTATGTATTCCTCCAAAGCCTTTCTCTCTGGAATAGTCAGATTAAATAAACGACTTTTAGGAAGAGTCGATCCAGGGACAAATTCAATGGTACAATCATAGTTTCTATGGGGAGGCAAAATTTGCGACTCCTCCTCAGAAAAAACTTTCCAAAAATCCTGAATAGGTACAGGTAACTCCCCTTTATCCACAGCAGCAATGCGCCCGTTACAACACTTGTCATAACACTTAGGGCTCCAGGACTTAATTTCATTGGTAGACCAATCCAGTACAGGATTGTGCAATTTTAACCAGGGCAACCCTAAAACTACTGGAGAAGGCAAATTATTTAATACCACCAAATCCAAATTTTCTTGGTGAATACCATTAATAGTGAGGGGAAATTCATAAACCTTGTGAGTAACACATTTCAAGGGAGTGCCATCGACAGAAACCACGGCAATAGGGGATGACAAAGGTTTGGGTTTTAAATTAAGTTTTTCCAAGAATCCCCCATCAATCACATTCAGAGTTGAACCACAATCCACAAATACCCGAAATTCAATTAATTCTTCCTGAGCTGCGGTAGTAGCAGAAAGAAATACCCCGTTAGTGTTTAAACAGGCTATACGGGCGTAACTAACCTTTTTTTTTTCTTTGTTCATACGAAGCACACAGTTCTTAATGAAATGGTCAGATTTGCCGCAATAGAAGCACAAGCCTTCAGAAAACCTGTGGTCTTTTTCCTGAGAGCGGGGTGACATCGCCCCAATCTCCATCGGCTCTCCAGTGTCAGTACAGACCCTCTCAAGACTCGGAGCTGACATGACAGAGGATTTACTCTCATTAACCCTTGCACGCAGTCTCCTGTCCACCCGTATAGCTAATTGCATTGCCTCCTGCAAGTTTCCAGGTGTAGGATAAGCAATCAGCAGATCCTTAACCCTTTCACCTAGCCCAGCAAGAAACAAACTTTTCAGAGCTGAATCGTTCCACCCCACCTGAGCAGACCACCGACGGAAGTGAGTACAATAATTTTCCACATTACCTGATCCCTGCCTCAAATGTCTCAATTCCGTATCAGCTGATGAGACACAATCAGGATCATCATACAACAACCCCAAAGCAGAAAAAAAACTATCCACTGATCTAAAGCACGGATCAGTAGGTTGGAGAGAAAAGGCCCATCCCTGAGGTCCTTTGGGCAAAAGTGACATTATGAACCCTATGCGCTGTGATTCATCACCAGAGGATCTGGGTCTCAAACGAAAATACAATAAACAAGCATTTTTAAAGGAAAAAAAATCTTGTTGTTCACTAAAAAGTAAATCAGGCAATGGTACCTTTGGCTCCGCAAAATGCGCTCCAGAACAGCTACTCACATGTTGTTGGAGCTCGGTCACCTCCAGAGAGAGTCCCTGCAGGCGTTGAGCCAAATCCTGAACCGACACCATGATGGAAACTGGAGGTCTTTCCTTAGAGATATTTTTGGGCTGGACTTACTGTTATGATCTGCTACAAGCACTAAGGAAAGACAGGAGATCTGTCCCTACAATAGAACTAAGCTAGATCCCTACGATGTAACGAGGAACCTGATCCTGCGATCAGACCCGCTAAAGTCCTCAGCTAGTCTGAACGAAGACCTATAGATGTGAGGGAGGGATCCCTACAAGAACTAGGGACTGGAAGAAAGATGGACACCTCCTAGCAGAAATTGTAGCAGTAAAAGACAAACAAACAACATAGAACATAGAGGTCAAAAGACCTAGCTAAACTGACTGAGAACGGTAACAAAGCACCTGGCTAGCTTAAGAGTAGAAATTACAATGAAGTCCAGCAAGGCCAGAAGGGCGGAGCAGGATTAAAAAGGCAAAAACGGTCATGTGACCAGCATAATAGAAAAAACCTAACAGGAGAGTTCTAACACTAGCAAACTTGTCTTGAGGTAGACGTTGCAGTTCTTTTATAAAACCAATAGGGGGCGCTTTAGGAAGCGCAACTATTTACAGGGGCGGCCGTTCTCAGTCCTCGGCCAGTTTGGGAAGGGGATAGCTGCTCTCAGTCCTCAGCCAGGTTAAGGAAAAGGGATGGCTGTTCTCAGTCCTCAGCCAGGTTAAGGAAAAGGGATAACTTGGCACAATTAACAGTCCCATAACAGTCCCAACGGGGACCACACTCAAATTTGAAACAGTCCCATGTACTCTGCCGGGTAACTATATACAATGGTATGCTACTGTTCACTGATAGCGATACCCTTCAGCCGCACCTTGCTCCTCATGGTGACGATCTTCAGACCCGTCCGGGTCCTCTTGGTACTCGGGGTCTGAGTAGTACTGCTCCGCCTCCTCTACTACTCTGTGAACGTGGAGGGCGTACCACCCCTTCACGCCCTGGTGTCGGGTGTAGGACACCACGTCTCCCGGATACAAATCCCGTCCACGATGACCCTCCGGCAGGTGGCTTTCCACGTCCCTTGGGGTCATGGACACATCACTGATCGTGTCCGGGTCCCTGATTAAACCCCAGCCGTGTTCCATTTGGAATTTTACGACAGTCCCGGTGGCTCGGGGACCGCGGGCAGCTCGGGGTTCTCGCCGGGTTCGCATCTTTTGTTCTGCACTTCGGGCCTGTAGCTGCTCTTGCCGGACACGCCGTTCCCGCTGCTCCCTCTCGAACATCGCCAACTGCTGGCGGCAGGACTCCCGTCGGCGGGCTGCGTCCGCCCGTGTCTCCTGGGTGAACCCCATTAGATTTTCTCCGGTCGGGTCCCACTCAAACTGGGCGTCTTCAAGCGGGGGCTGGGAGACTTCCATGGGCTCCGGAGCAGGTATCAGGGGTTCAGGTGGGACTCCGGCCTCCGCGGACAGGCCTCTCCGTAGGCGGGGGTTAACATATCCGGGGGGCCAGATGAAAGGGAGCCCATCCGGACCGGTGTGCTGTGCGAACAGATCCACGCCCAGGGGTGGTACGGCAGAGGCAGAGGGCGCTGACGGGGCAGCGGCGACCGGGGGGCACTAGGCCTTGCGACCAGGCCTGCGGCGGTCTTCTTCTAGTCGCACCCGGGGGTGGCACAGCAGAGGCAGGGGGCGCTGGCGGGGCAGCGGCGCCCAGGGGCACTAGGCTTTGCGACCAGGCCTGCGGTGGTCGGCTTCCGGTTGCGCCCGGGGTTAAAGGGCACGGCGCGGGGCCTAGTTGGTAGCGGGGGAAGTGTGGCGGCAGCTACGGCTCCCAGGGCTTCGGGTGCCGTGACGGGAGACAGGGACAGGGTTGCGGCCCCTGGACTCGGGGTAAGGACTTCCCCGTTACCTGCCTCCGCGGCTATGGCCTCCTCCGCGGCGTCGTCCTCAGCCTCCGATCCACTCTCACCGCCCTCGGAGGCAGGCGTGCTGCTGGGTGGTGGCGGTGCCTACTGCTACTGGGTCACGGTCCGCCGGGCCATCTCTTCCTTCCACCCAGCAATCACGTCCCGCTACGCCCGGACCATCCTCCGGTCCAACTCCTCCAGCGCAGCCTGCACATACTCCAGGTCTTCCTTGGGGAGCTGTGCTAGCAGCTCCGTGAAGCTGCATGGTGGTTCGGCCTGTAGCTGGCCCCTCGCCAAAGTGCTGGAGCTGGCTCCTCTCTCCATCTCCGGGTGTGGTCCGGTGAGACTGATCCAAACCACGCTCGGCCCCGCAGTTTTCTTCTCTTTCCGCCCCCATTGGGGGTGGTCTTGGGGCAATCTGCTGACAATCACTTTCAGGAGCAGCCCCCCCACCTTGATGGACATCTCTACAGCCGCACTCATGGCTGTTGGGGGTGGGCTCCTTCTTTGGCGCCATTCTGGGACCTGGCCCACGATGGGAGGTGGCCTCCTGTTGTTTTTTGGCGCGCACATTATGGCGTCCGTTCTTCTGGGGCGGGCGCCGTTTTCAATACAGTGAATCAGTCTCTTTTCAGGCACGCAATACCCGTTTGTGGCGGGTTGGTCACGATCCTGCCGACTACGTCAAAGCTGACTCGCCCCCTGGGCCGTGGGGCACTTGGATCCGGGCAACAGGGCAATAATGGGGGTAGTAGTGGCAACCCGGTCCGTGGCTCAGGGTGGTCAGACCAGTGGCAGTCTTGTATATGTTTTGCAATATCCGACTACGCCACCTGTGGATTGCGGTCAGAGCGAACCGCCGCTGCAGAACAGACCGCTGAGGCTGGTGTTGTGGGTGCAGCAGGGAATGGTACGACTCCCCACGGGAGGAGTGTAGCCTCCAGGCAGCGAGGGGTAGATGGTGGGGGTGATGGTGCAGGGAGTCCCCGTACCGTTAGTGCTGGCGAAGTAAGAAGCACAAAGACAACGTGTTGCAGTCCAGGGTCTTATACTCACAGTTCGTATACTCCAAGCCACTTCTGTAAAGGTAGTGACTGCCCAAGTCATGCTACGTCCACCAGGTGAGGGGCTCGGTCAACTCCCAGGCAATTCAGGAGTATGGCACAGGACCCCCTTCTGTCCTTTTTCTGGCTCGTGCTCCACCAGTGACCAAACTTCTGTCCAGCTGCCGCGGATTTATGCGGGCAAACGTGGGCCCCGTTTCCCGCTATCCTATATGGTGCCTTCCTAGCAGGTTTAGCGAGGGGTCGCACCAATATATGATCACAACTTCCGGTTCTTGGCTGAGGATTATTTGCCTCCACCAATTTGGGATCCGGTACCCTTTCCTTGCCTGACCCATCACCCGTAATTTCCTGGGTCCTTAGGGTCCCTTCTTCCTTTGTGTTCCTGGGCCTTTCTCTTCGGTTCCTTTCTCTTTCTGTTCTGTTCCCTTCCTTCTCTCCCTCTCGCCCGGCCCGTGTCCCTAGGCCTGGCTCTGGAGCAGAACTCCAGCGGAGCCTCTGCTCCCCTCCTCCTCCACTCTCACTTCCTCCTCACAAACTGAACTTCTTCTCCCAGAGCTAAGATGGTGCCCACCTTATATACCTCATCCTCTGTGTCTGAGCCCAGGTGACCTGCAACCAATGAGCTCCTTCCTATGCGCAGGAACCAGCCCCTATCTGCTCCCACATCACTAGGGTTCCCCCCCTCCCCACTCCAGCCAGGGACATAGTCAGTCGTGCCTGCATACTAATGGGAGCACCGTAGAGCAGTCCCCCGGAAATGAGGAGTGTATATGTGTGCAGCTAACTGAGCCCTGGTCCATACTCCATCCTTACCCGGGAGTGGAATACCACACCTCTGGTTAAGGTGCAATACCCCTGTAGTGGCCGAACCCTCGGGGCGCCACAGAAACCAATTTTGTCTGGCCTTACAGAAAGGTTGAAAGATGATTTGGCAGTGTACGAAACCCCAGAGTACTTGGAGGCTGCCATGTCATTGGCTATACATGTTGATAGACGCCTTCGGGATAGGTGGGTAAGACCACCTTCTCCTGAGCCCTCTTTCCATGGCAATGCCCCTTTACCTGGGGGGCAGTCTGGGGGTGAACCAGTGCTTGTGGAGTCAAAGGAACTCAGGCAGTTAGGGGGTGCTTCTGCCTTGTATGTTTCCCCTGACATCCGCAAGAAAAAGGGCTTGAGGTTTTTTTTGTGGGAATAAAGGACATTTTTTGGGGGCTTGTCCCTCGATTCCTAAGCAAAAAGAGAGTTGATTAACCCTTGGGAGTCTGGAGTTGGTTGATCAAGGGGTATGATTGTCTTCAACCTTCAGTTTTCGGTTTGTCCTGACGGCAGAGATGGTGCTAGAGAGCAGGACAGAGAAAATTTCTGTGTTTGTAGACTGTGGAGCTGGAATCAGCATGGATGATGCTGAGTTTGCGAGAACTCATGGGCATGCTTGCTGTACTTTAGCTAAGCCCATTGCTATTTATGTCATCGACTCAGCACCACTTGCACGGAAAGCTTTGACTCAGATTGTACATAGTATAAGACTGAGGGTGGGGTCTTTTCATTATGAGGTAATTCCTTGTTATGTTCTGGAGGGCCTTCCCACTCCAATTGTACTGGGTTTACTCTGGTTGGTGAAACATAATCCGATAGTGGATTGGCAATCCAGAGAGATTGTTGAATGGGGAGATTACTGTCATGAGAACTGTTTAAACATCTCCCTTTCTACAGTCTCTACAGAGACCTTACCTGCGTTTTTGTTTGGTTTTGAGGACGTATTTTCTGAGAAGAAAGGATTTGCCTCCTCATCGTGCCTATGACTGTCCTATTAACCTGACCCCCGGAGCTTAACTACCAAAGTCCAGACTGTATAATCTTTCAGGCCCTGAGAGACTAGCCATGAAGGATTTTATTGCTGAGAGTCTGGAGAAGGGACATATCAGACCCACATCTTCGCCCGTGGCGGCTGGGTTCTTCTTCGTGAAGAAGAAAGATGGCAGTCTCCGTCCTTGTTTAAATTTCCGGGAATTTAATCAAATTACCATCCGAGATCTATACCTTCTTCCTCTGATTCCAGATTTATTCAACCAGGTTATGGGGGCTAAGGTGTTCTCCAAGTTGGATTTAAGTGGAGGCTACAAACTGGTTAGAATTAGAGAAGGGGATGAATGGAAAACAGCATTCAATACCCCTGAGGGACATTTCGAGAGTCTGGTTATGCCTTTCGGTCTGACCAATGCATCTGCGGTGTGCCAGCATTTCATAAATGATAATTTTCATAATTTGGTGGGCAGGTTTTTGGTGGTCTATCTGGATGATATTTTGGTTTACTCACCTGATTTTGAGACACATCGGGGGCATGTGTCACGCAAAGTGTGGGAAAGATTAAATGCAACACGAAGGGATGAGGGGAAGGAAGCGCAAACACTAGGGAAAGGGGGAGTGGAGACCCCTAGGCAGATCTAACAACATCTTGCCTCCCCTACCGTCCCCATATTGGTTCCACACCAATCGCCGAACAGGAAACCTAAGCCCTGTATCTCGCTAGATCTAGGCCCTGGATAGGGAAGGGGAGGGGTGAGCACTGATCAGTCCCTACTATAAACTAAAGACAACAAGGGAGACAAAAAAAGGACATAACTTAGCATGAGCAGACACCAGAGGAGAAACGCCAACAGTCTTCCAAGGGCACCAGAGAAGAAGCTGCTAGTACTCCAGCCAGAGCCAAGAAACATAGAAATATCAGCGGCGAGTTCCAGAAGCAGACTGAGAGGTTTTAAACACCCAGACCAGGGTGTGTCAATTAGAGCGGAAGGGACGTAGCCGCTGGATTCTAAAAGCAGACGGATTAAGAAGGTGTCTGCAATACCAAACAAAGTGACCTTCTGCAGCCAGCTGCAGAGCGACTGTCTGTTACATCTGACACACCCGTGACAGCATGTTAAACAGGTGCTTCAGATATTAAGGGATAACAAACTATATGCCAAACTAGAGAAAAGTTTTTGGGGTACCTGTTGTCATCTTCGGGTTTTCAGATGGATCCCGAGAAGGTCCGTGCTGTACTTGATTGGGACCGTCTCGAGAACCTGAAGGCATTACAGTGCTTTCTGGGTTTTACAAATTTTTACCGGAAATTTATTCACAATTATTCGGCAATTGTGAAACCCCTTACTGACATGACAAGGAAGGGGTCTGATTTTTCTAAATGCTCGAATGCCGCCTAGCAGGGTTTTTCTTCCCTTAAGACGTGTTTTGCCACAGCTCCTATACTCAGTCAACCCGATGTTTCTCAATCTTTTATCGTAGAAGTTGATGCGTCGAAGGTGGAGGTTGGGGCTGTGTTGTCTCAGGGTCCGTCCCCTGCTAAATGGCATCCATGTGCTTTCTTTTCCAAAAAATTATCTTTGGCCTGAGAGAAATTATGATGTGGGTAATAGAGAGCTTTTGGCGATTAAATTGGCATTCGAAGAATGGCGACATTGGTTGGAGAGGGCTGTCCATCCTATTACTGTTATCACGGACCATAAGAACTTTTCATATCTTCAGTCTGCTAAATGTCTCAACCCTAGGCAAGCTAGATGGTCCCTGTCTTTTACTAGGTTCAATTTTGTTGTCACTTTCTGTTCCGGAGCTTCCAGGTGGTGGTGACCATGAGAACCCTGCCCCTATTTTGCAGAAGGGGGTAGTCATTTCGGCATTGTACCCTGACCTGGAGGGTGAGGTGTTGGAGATTCAGGGGGACACCCTTGCCTCCTGCCCTTTGGGGAGGTTATTTGTACCATCTAATTTGCGCTGTAAAATAATTAGGGAGCATCATAACTCGGTGCTTGCGGGTCATCCAGGTGGTAAGGCAACCGCTTACCTCTTTTCTCATCCTTTTTGGTGGCCGTGGTTGTATCAGGATGTGGTTGAACATGTGTCTGTGTGTCACCCCAGGCCTGGATGCCACAAATATTAAAGGCTGTGTCTGAGAGCAGGAGGGAGGTTCCCTGGTCAGGGACCATTAGCATGCAGCACCTACTGTCCCAGGCCAGTAGGGGGAGCAGGCTGCCCCTATAAAAGCTGGAACTGGGGCAGGGTTAGGGAGACCAGAACCCACTTCTGAAGTGTCCAGAAGGGTTCTCAGAGAAGAGGGACAGGTCAGCAGCAGCTGAGGAGTCCGTGAGGCAGAGGAGAGACTGCGAGCCAGGGACAGAGGCGACGAGAGCCGGTCCTGGCTGAGAGAAGTACACAACCGGACATTGGGGTCCGAGGCTGTCAGGGTTGCAAGCCCAGCAGCAGAGAACCAACCCGCCAGGGATTTCAGGTTCCTTGGCCTAAGAAGCCTGGAGGCTCCGCCACACAGAGGGACCAGTACAGCAAAGAGAAGCAAAAGGTACCCAAGGCCCGAGTCGCAAGCCATACAGGCAAAGTACACGGCCAGCTCAGGGACCTGGGCTATTACACCACGAAAAGGGGGATAGTCAGAAAGAGCATAGAGAGAACGGTAGGCCTACACACTCACCCTGACCAGTGGGGCTCGCCCGAATGCTCTCAGATACCCAGGCCCATTCCTAACCGGTACTCCTGTTGGGTCAGTAATAACATCTGCAATAAAGACCCTGGACTGTTTGAAGCGGACTCTGAACTCTTACTATTGCGGCCTGCACTATCACCCCCAGCATTCACCTACACTGCCCTGAGGCTACACTCTTCCCGTGGGGAGTTGTCCTACCCCTGTGCGGCACACCAACACCAGCCTCAGTGGTCTGCCTCGCAGCGGCGGTTATCTCTGATCGCAATCCACGGGTGGCGAAGTCGGACATTCAAAACACTGATAAATAGACTGCCACAGCATTTGGTCTGACCACCCTGAGCCACGGGATCGGGTTGCCACTACTACCCCCAGCATCGCATAGAAGCCCGGTTCCGGGTGCCCCACAGCCCAGGGGGCGAGTCATCTGCTTGCAGCATTTGCGCGCATTCTAAAGTAACGCATACCCGTCCGTCTGGTCCTCTTCTTCCACTGCCTAATCCTAGCAGGCCAAGGACACACTTGTCCATGGATTTTATTACTGACCTACCGATATATGCAGGCAAGACTGTGGTTTTGGTGGTTGTAGATAGGTTCAGTAAAATAATGAGAAAGCAAGCAAAGATGTCTCCAGCAGGACCAGGGTTGTATATATCTTGTTAAAACTTCACTTTTCATTTCAAATTGTAAAAGCCAAGGATGAGTTACAGAATGAGCAATGACACATTATTCCATGAATAAGGTTTAGCCGAAACGCGTTGGAATGTGCTGTACCTAAGAGCCGCTATATTGCTCATTCTGTAACTCATCCTTGGTGTAACATACCTGGCGGCGTCCTTGCATGGTGGTCCATCTCCCACTGTGCAAGAGGGCGCACTTGATCTCCTGTCCAGAATGTCTCTCTGGCTTCCCTCCATGCTGTCTGTTTGTGTCTGTTTCTGCTGCTTAAGGGCGGCGCCCGATCACTTCCTGCCTTTTGTACCTGCTGTGGGTCACACCCCTTGTGCGTCCTCAGCCTATTGCTGCCTGACACTTGGTATATAGCTCAGCAGCTCCCTTCTATCCCTGCCTGAGCATAGTGTTTCCTTCAGTGTGTGCTTGCACTCTGAAGGTGCCAGGTCCCGTCTCTTGTCTCCTGCTTTTTGTATCAGTTCCCGTGTCTGAACTGTGTCCTGTATGTCTCCTGCTTTGCGGTATCAGCTCCCGTGTCTGAACTGAGTCCTGTATGTCTCCTGCTTTGCGGTATCAGCTCCCGTGTCTGAACTGAGTCCTGTATGTCTCCTGCTTTGCGGTATCAGCTCCCGTGTCTGAACTGAGTCCTGTATGTCTCCTGCTTTGCGGTATCAGCTCCCGTGTCTGAACTGAGTCCTGTATGTCTCCTGCTTTGCGGTATCAGCTCCCGTGTCGGAACTGAGTCCTGTATGTCTCCTGCTTTGCGGTATCAGCTCCCGTGTCTGAACTGAGTCCTGTATGTCTCCTGCTTTGCGGTATCAGCTCCCGTGTCTGAACTGAGTCCTGTATGTCTCCTGCTTTGCGGTATCAGCTCCCGCGTCTGAACTGAGTCCTTTCTGTGTTCTCTTGTCTGTCCTGTCTGAACACGCTCCTAGCCTGTTCCTCTCGCCTTCTAGTGGCCGATTTCCTAGACCCGCTCCTGTGTCTGGTCTGTCCTGTCTGAACACGCTCCTTGCCTGTTCGTTCCGCCTCTCTGGGGGCCGTATTCCCAGACCCGCTCCTGTATCCCTCTGCAGTGTCGGTCTCCTCCGTACACTCAGTTCCAGTCTGAACTCTCTCCTATCCTTTACCTGTTTTGCCTCTATGTCCGTTCCCTTCCTTTTTCTGCAGAGTCTGAACTCGTACCTAACTCCTGCTTGTTGTCTCTGTACTCCCGTTTGTGAGTTTGTGGTCCACTCGCTACTTCACTGCAAGTACCCTGTGGGTGTCTGGCTCTGTCTTTCCCTTCCTGTCTGTTCCGTGTGAACAGAGCCCTGTCCTCCCTGCTCAGCCTTGTCTGCACTCTAGCTGTGCTTGCCTGTAACTCTCTGCCTGTATTGTTCCTGAGTCCCGGTGTGTACTGGGTCCTATCCCGCCTGTGTTCCTACCTGCTAGTGCCTCCCTGTCTGCACTCTAGCTGTGCTTGCCTTTACCCCCCTGCCTGCATACCCGCCTGCCTGCATACCAGTCGTACCTGCCTTTACCCACCAGTCTGTGTGCCAGCCTACCAGCCTGTTCCTGTATTCCCCTGTGTGGGTCAACAGCCGTGTCCGGGGTCTGTCCTGGAGTAGCACCTGGTCCCTCTGCTCGGTTCCTCCTTGGTGCACTGGCGTCGTATGCCGTCGTGCGACCCTGGTCGGATCGGGTGAATACTTAGTCACGCCCCTCCAGGCATTCACTCTCCGGCACGGTCCAGTGGAATCACTACCAATCACACGCACACGCCGCTTAGCCCGGGCGTGTGCATAACAGCATGCTCAGGTCATGGTTCCCGTTGAGCCCCACGGCCTTCGCTCTTTGAGAAGTAGTTCCAGGCGAATTACGCACCCGTCCAGATGGATCTATCAGCCCTCGTTCCCGCGGATCCGCTACGTTATTATGGGGATCCTAGACAAAGTCGTGCATTTGTGGAGCAATGCATGCTACACTTCAAGTTCTACCCTCTATGTTTTCCCACCGATCGGGTTAAGGTGGCATTCATTATGTCTTACCTGGCTGGTGATGCCTTGGAATGGATCAACCCCCTATATGAAACACAGGATCCGATCCTCCTGGACCTAATGGCCTTCCTGGTGGCCTTTCTAATGGTCTTCGATGATCCTAACCCGGAGGCTCCTGCTGAAGCTTCACTTCCCAATATCCCGGAGCAGCCCCAATGGGTAATGTGTGTGGGTAGCGCAATAGTCCTCCAGCCCAATGAGACTACTGCCCACCCAGAATCCTCACAGGGTGACTACGCTTTCCGGAATACTTCTCCCAACCTCAAGAGGCAGTCCAGACATGCTAGATGTAGAGGCAAGCCGTCACGCCAGGGTCTGTCCTCCCTGAGACCTCCTGACCCCAACCTTGAAGTCCCTACTGAAGCTTCATCTCCCTGTATCCCGGAGAAGCCCCAACGGGTAATGTGCGTGGGTAGTGCACCAGTTCTCCTGCCCGAAGAGACTTCTGCCCATCCAGACTCCACACAGGAGAACTTCCTGCACCCGGCATCAGATGCTTCACCCACTTTAACCGGTGTGCATGTCCAAGGATGCTCCAAAGCTGTGGTTACCTCAGAGTCTGTGCACCTCTACTACCTGGCGGAGGACCCCCTGTTGCCTCCTGAATCCTCCGGGATACCACTCGATGACAAATGGAGAGAGAATCCTCTACACCCGGTACTCAATACTTTGTCCGCTTCGTCCTGTGAGCCTGACAATGGGTACCCCAAAGTGGTAGTTACCTCCGAGTCTCTACACCCCTCCGACCAGGCGGAGGATCTCCAGTTGTCTCCTGAACCCTTCGGGGTGCTACCTGGTAGCGAAAGGACAGAGACTCTCCTATACTCTGTACCTGATACCTCGCTCGCTTCGTCCAGTGAGTCCAACCTAGTGTACTCCGAAGCAGAGGTTACTCCTGAGTCTCTACACCCCTCCGACCAGGCGGAGGACCTCCAGTTGTGTTCAGAACCCTTCGGGGTGCCACCTGGTGGTGAATGGACAGAGACTTTCCTATACTCGGTACCTGATACCTCGCTCGCTTCGTCCAGTAAGTCCAACCTAGTGTACTCCGAAGCAGAGGTTACTCCTGAGTCTCTACACCCCTCCGACCAGGCGGAGGACCTCCAGTTGTGTTCAGAACCCTTCGGGGTGCCACCTGGTGGTGAATGGACAGAGACTTTCCTATACTCGGTACCCGATACCTCGCCTGCTTCCTCCAGTGAGTCCGACCTAGTGTACTCTGAAGCAGTTGTTTTCTCTGAGCCTCTGCACTCTTCTGACCCGGCGGAGGACCTCCAGTTGTTTCCTGAATCCTCCGGGATACCACCAGATAACAAAGAGACAGTGACTTTTCCTCATTATGTACCTGATAACCCGTCTATTTTTTCCTGTGAGCTTGACAAGATGTACCTCGAAGCAGAGATTACCCTCAAGTCTCTGTCCCCCTCCAACCCAGTGAACGACTGGTCCTCGAATTCCCTGCGGAAGATTCTGGCAGGCCTGAAGAAGAGGGGGCGTAAGGGGGGAGGTACTGTAACATACCTGGCGGCGTCCTTGCATGGTGGTCCATCTCCCACTGTGCAAGAGGGCGCACTTGATCTCCTGTCCAGAATGTCTCTCTGGCTTCCCTCCATGCTGTCTGTTTGTGTCTGTTTCTGCTGCTTAAGGGCGGCGCCCGATCACTTCCTGCCTTTTGTACCTGCTGTGGGTCACACCCCTTGTGCGTCCTCAGCCTATTGCTGCCTGACACTTGGTATATAGCTCAGCAGCTCCCTTCTATCCCTGCCTGAGCATAGTGTTTCCTTCAGTGTGTGCTTGCACTCTGAAGGTGCCAGGTCCCGTCTCTTGTCTCCTGCTTTTTGTATCAGTTCCCGTGTCTGAACTGTGTCCTGTATGTCTCCTGCTTTGCGGTATCAGCTCCCGTGTCTGAACTGAGTCCTGTATGTCTCCTGCTTTGAGGTATCAGCTCCCGTGTCTGAACTGAGTCCTGTATGTCTCCTGCTTTGCGGTATCAGCTCCCGTGTCTGAACTGAGTCCTGTATGTCTCCTGCTTTGCGGTATCAGCTCCCGTGTCTGAACTGAGTCCTGTATGTCTCCTGCTTTGCGGTATCAGCTCCCGTGTCGGAACTGAGTCCTGTATGTCTCCTGCTTTGCGGTATCAGCTCCCGTGTCTGAACTGAGTCCTGTATGTCTCCTGCTTTGCGGTATCAGCTCCCGTGTCTGAACTGAGTCCTGTATGTCTCCTGCTTTGCGGTATCAGCTCCCGTGTCTGAACTGAGTCCTTTCTGTGTTCTCTTGTCTGTCCTGTCTGAACACGCTCCTAGCCTGTTCCTCTCGCCTTCTAGTGGCCGATTTCCTAGACCCGCTCCTGTGTCTGGTCTGTCCTGTCTGAACACGCTCCTTGCCTGTTCGTTCCGCCTCTCTGGGGGCCGTATTCCCAGACCCGCTCCTGTATCCCTCTGCAGTGTCGGTCTCCTCCGTACACTCAGTTCCAGTCTGAACTCTCTCCTATCCTTTACCTGTTTTGCCTCTATGTCCGTTCCCTTCCTTTTTCTGCAGAGTCTGAACTCGTACCTAACTCCTGCTTGTTGTCTCTGTACTCCCGTTTGTGAGTTTGTGGTCCACTCGCTACTTCACTGCAAGTACCCTGTGGGTGTCTGGCTCTGTCTTTCCCTTCCTGTCTGTTCCGTGTGAACAGAGCCCTGTCCTCCCTGCTCAGCCTTGTCTGCACTCTAGCTGTGCTTGCCTGTAACCCTCTGCCTGTATTGTTCCTGAGTCCCGGTGTGTACTGGGTCCTATCCCGCCTGTGTTCCTACCTGCTAGTGCCTCCCTGTCTGCACTCTAGCTGTGCTTGCCTTTACCCCCCTGCCTGCATACCCGCCTGCCTGCATACCAGTCGTACCTGCCTTTACCCACCAGTCTGTGTGCCAGCCTACCAGCCTGTTCCTGTATTCCCCTGTGTGGGTCAACAGCCGTGTCCGGGGTCTGTCCTGGAGTAGCACCTGGTCCCTCTGCTCGGTTCCTCCTTGGTGCACTGGCGTCGTATGCCGTCGTGCGACCCTGGTCGGATCGGGTGAATACTTAGTCACGCCCCTCCAGGCATTCACTCTCCGGCACGGTCCAGTGGAATCACTACCAATCACACGCACACGCCGCTTAGCCCGGGCGTGTGCATAACACTTGGCTTTTACAATTTGAAATTAAAAGTGAAGTTTTAACAAGATATATACAACCCTGGTCCTGCTGGAGACATCTTTGCTTGCTTTCTCATTACTTGAACCTTGGTAGCCCGTGACCTGGGCGTCTCCGCTGCAAGTCTTCGTTGGGACTGGATGAGTCCGGCTATTACATGGTGAGCTGACATACGTTTTCCCTTTCCCTTTCCCCTTGTTTTTTCAGGTTCAGTAAAATGGTTGACTTCGTTGCATTACTGGCACTTCCGAATGCCAAGACTCTTGCTCAGATATTTATAAATGAGATTGTGAAGCTTCACGGGGTTCCCTCCGATATGGTGTCAGATCAGGGGACCCAGTTTGTTTCCAAGTTCTGGAAAGCTTTCTGTACTCGACTGGGGGTGCAGCTGTCCTTTTACCCTGCCTTCCATCCTGATTCGAATGAACAGACCGAGCGCATTAATCAGAATTTAGAGACTTACCTCAGGAGTTTTGTCTCCGAAAACCAGGAGGATTGGGCACCTTACTTACCATTGGCCGAGTTTGCTATTAATAATTATCTCCAACAATCTACCGGTAGGTCACCTTTCTTTGCTGCATACGGTTCCCATCCACAGTTTGGTACTTTTAGTGGGGGAGGGGCTTCGGGAGTTCCTGAGGAGGAACGTTTTGCTTCGTCGCTCTCCTGTGTGTGGTGGGGGGTTCAGAGTAATTTGAAGATCATGGGAGTCAGGTATAAACGTATGGCTGACAGGAAACGCTCGCCAGGTCCGGACCTGAGTGTGAATGACTTTGTGTCGTTGTCTACCAGGAATATCAAGTTGAAAATTCCTTCTTGGAAGCTGCGACCTAGATTTATTGGCCCCTATAAAATAACCGCCGTCATTAACCCAGCAGCGTTTTGTCTTGAGTTAATTCAGGCTCTTAAAATCCACAATGTGTTCCACAGGTCTCTGCTCAAGAAATAGGAGATACACAAAACCCATATTAATATTATGGATCCCCTCAACCACAATTTTAGGTGCGGGGATCCATATAGAAAAGCACTCCAATATACATCAGAAACAGGAGGACACAGAGTATACACTATAAAAAACACATGGATAAATTTATTAATGCCAATGTCAGAACAACATGTATGTAGAAAAAGATTTTAAAAGCAGGACATAATGCAGAGAGATAGGAACCTGCACAATATAACAACGTTACATCCTGCAAATATCAAGTAATGCTTCCTGAAAATAAAAGGGTTATAATACCAAGGAAGGCTGCTTTACAGCACATGACAAATAGCAGCAAACAGGAAAAGGGGTGTCCATACTTTTATTGCAGACATAACAGGTAGTAATACCGCCAAGTGGCGTATAGCAGAGGTAACAGTAACTGGGCAGTTCTTGCCAGGAACAGTGCAGGAATAAAAGGAGGAAAACCAGAGTGGTGAAGGGTCCCTACACAATCCCCATGACAAGTCATCATTAACCCTGCAGCGTTTCGTCTTGAGTTACCTCAGGCTCTTAAAATCCACAATGTGTTCCACAGGTCTCTGCTCAAGAAATATGTGGAACCTCTTGAGTCCTCTCCCCTGCCGCCGCCCCCAATCTTGGTTGATGGTAATTTGGAGTTCCAAATTTCGAGGATAGTTGATTCCCTCTCCAGCGTATATAATAACATATTGCAAATCAGGGATGTTCGTGGGCGGAGCCAATTTTTTTGCGCAAACAAGCCGGAACCCCCAACACAAACTTGAATTAGAAATGCCGAACAAATTCGCTCAACACTAGTCCTGAGTGTCCGGAGGGCACTCGTAGAAGGGGGGTACTGTCATGGGTGTGTCAGATGTGACAGACAGTCATTCTGGATCAAACTGTAGAAGGTCATTGTGTAGCGCCCCGAGGGTTCGATTGCTACAGGGGTATTGCACCTCAACCAGAGGTGTGATATTCCACTCCAAGGTAAGGATGGAGTGTGGACCAGGGCTCAGTTAGCTGCATACACACACACACACTCACCCCACTTCCGGGGGACAGCTCGATGGTGCTCCCATATAATTGCAGGCACAACTGACCATGTCCCTGGCTGGAGTGGGGAGGGGGGAGAGAACCCTGTGATGTAGGAGCAGGAGGGGACGGTTTCTGGAGCATAGGAAGGAGCTCATTGGGTGCAGGTCACCTGAGCTCAGACACAGAGAAGCAGATAAAAGGTGGGAGCCATCTTAGTTCAGTGTTCAGTACAGTAGAGAGGTGACAGGGAGCAGAGGCTCTGTAGGAGCTCTGCTCAGAAGGCAGGCCTAGAGAGAAGGCCGGGGCCAGAGAGGAGAAGAGGAGAAGAAGAAGGAAGGAAAGAGGAGAGAGACAGAGGAGTAGAAAGGCTCCATAAACAAGAAGGCAGAAGGGACCCTAAGAGAGCAGAACGGACAGCAACCGTTGCAAGCCCGCGTTATATCGGGTGAAGGGTCAGGCCGTGGAAGGGTACCGGATTCCCAAGTTGGTGGAGGTAAATCATCCCTCAGCCAAAGACCGGAGGTCATGATCATTTATTGGTGCGACCCCTTGCTACACCCGCTAGGAAGGCACCACATAGGGTCAGGGAAACTGGCGCCAAGTTTTACCAGAGAAGGCCCGAGGCAGCCGGACAGAAGCGTGGTCACTGGTGGGGCACGAGAGGCCAGAGAAAGGATAGAAGGGGGTCCTGTGCCACACTCCTGAGTTGCCTGGGGGTTGACTGAGCCCCTCACCTGGTGGACGCAGCACGACTTGGGCAGTCATTGCTGACAGAAGTGACTTGGATATCAACTGTGAGTAAAAAGCCTGAACTGCACCATTGGACTCTGTGTGATTTATGCTGCGCCTGCACCATCACCCCCAGCATCCACCTACATTGCCCTGAGGCTACACTCTTCCCGTGGGGAGTTATCCTATCCCTGTGCTGCACACCAAAACCAACTTCAGTGGTCTGCCTTGCAGCGGCGGTCATCCCTGACCGCAATCCACGGGTGGCGTAGTCGGACATTCAAAACACTGATAAATAGACTGCCACAGCATTTGGTCTGACCACCCTGAGCCACGGGACCGGGTTGCCACCACTACTACCCCCAGCATCGTACAGAAGCCCGGTTCCAGGTACCCCATGGCCCAGGGGGCGAGTCAATTGCATTTAGCTGTGCAGGCACCTTCTTGATCTTTTCATCTTAGTGTAGTGATATCCTTCTCCTTCTAGAACCTAGTAGTGACCTCCACCTTCTGCTGCTAATTGACACACCCTTGCTGGATGTTTAAATACCTTCAGTCTCTACAGAGAGTCGCCGCTGATAGCTCTATTTTCCTCTGTCTAGGCTTGAAGTACTAGTAGTCGGCTAGTGTCTTCGTGGAGTTCCCTTGGAGGATAGTTGGCGTGATCTCTCTGATGTCTTCTCAAGCTAAGTGTTTCTCTTGTCTGTTTACCTGTTTGTCTTTAGTTGCAGTGGGGGCTGACTAGTGCTCACCCCGTCCCCTCCCTACCTACGGCCTATCGCTAGGGGCAGTCAGGAATTAGGTTTCCTGCTCGGCGATAGGTGCGGAACCTATTTAGGGACATTAGGGGAGCCAGGGTGTTGTCAGATGTGCCTAGGGGTCTCCACTCACCCTTTCCCTAGTGTTTGGGCTTCCTCCCCCTCTTCCTGTTGTTGTGCACTTAGTCTTTCCCTCACCTTGCATGACAACCACTAGGGACATTACCTTTAACTCTTTTATGCCCCCTAGATCACCATGGATATAATTATTGTCGGGATTTTCCAGGTTTCCAATATGGATAACCTCTCAGACCGATGACCTTCTTGAAATCTAGTTCATGTGCCCTTTCCCTGTTTGCACAATGCACCAAAGGGGACCGGACAAGTACACCCTGCTTCACTATGCACTACCAGAAGTAGACAGAGGTCACACATACATAAGATTATAGAAAAGCGAAGGATGACGTTACCCTGTCCTCAGGGACATCAATCAAGCCGAATTAAAGAGGTAGCAAGCACGATCTCTCCATCCTTTTGTCTTTAGACCTTGAAGGTGCATACGTCAAGCTGTTTTTAAATATTTTTTTTTGCAAAAATTAGGCAACTGCTGGGGATACGAAATTCTGATCTGTGGAGCATTAGAGCAGCCTGGCACTGAGGAACACTGGAACAGCAAAGCTGGAAGCTACAATTGTCCCAATGTTATACACCGGGGATGAGGGGCTGGATGTTATATATCAGGGACGAGTGAGTCGGATGTTATACACTGGGGCGAAGGGTTGGGTGTTATGTATCGGGAATGAGTGGGTCGGATGTTATACATTGGGGCGAAGGGTTGGGTGTTATGTATCGGGAATGAGTGGGTCGGATGTTATACGCTGGGGGCGGGGGGCCGGATGTTGTTATCATGAATTGAATAAAGTCTGGATTTTATTTACCTTGGTTTCCGGTGAGCTGGGTCAACTCCCTTTTCAGGCCAAATATTATACACCGGGGGCGATGGGCCGGATGTTATACACTGGGGGCGAGTAGCCTGATGTTATACACTGGGGGCGAGGGGCCGGATTTTATAAACCAGGAGGCAAGTGGGTGAGGGGACTGGATGTTATACACCTTGGATGAGGGGGCTGGATGTTACTCACCGGGGGTAATGGGGCCGGATGTTATATGTAGCACCCTGAGGATTCGGCTGCTACAGGAGTATTGCACCTCAACCCAGAGGTGTGATATTCCACTCCCGGGCAAGGATGGAGAGTGGAACTGAGCTCGGTAGGCTGCATGCACTACACACATCCCATTTCCGAGGAACAGGCCGACGGTACTCCCACTTAGAAATGTGCAGGTACGACCGAGTCTGTTCCTGGCTGGAGTGGGAGGGGGGTGGAACATCCCATGTAGTGTAGGGGCAGATAGGGGGAGCAGCCTGGGTAAAGATAGGAGCTCATTGGGTGCTGGTCACCTGAGCTCACACATAGAGGGTGTATATAAGGTGGGCACCAACTAGAATCAGGGTCAGATGCAGAGAACAAGTCAGATGCAGAGAACAAGTCAGTTGGAGACAGCAAGACAGCTGCAGAGGAGCAGACAGCAAGCAGAGAGGAAGTCAGCCTGCAGCAAGAGAGAGACCCTGAGTGAGAGAGGAGCAGAGAAGGAGTACCCAGAGGGGAAAACAGAGAGGACCCAAGAACCCAAATTAAAGCACCGGGTGAGGAGTCGGCACAGGGTACCGGAACCCAAGCTGGTGGGGGCAGAAAAACATTCCCCAGCCAGAGACCGGAGACCGTGGGCAGCGTTTGTCACGGTCACCCATCACATCCACCCCGAAGGCACACCACATGAAGGGTCAGGGAACCCAAGGCCAAGGGTGTCCCAACAGAAGGCCCGAGGGAGCTGGACCTAGGTGGATCACTGGTGGGGACGGCCAGAGAACGGGACAGAAAGAGAGCTCAGGGCCACGCTCCGGACTTGTTTGGGGGTTGGCTGGATCCAGGACCTGGTGGACGCAGCACGGCTCGGGTGGTCACTAGCAGCTGGAGTGACCAGTACAACATCTGCAGTAAGTAAACACCCTTAACTGCACTACCCGACTCTGTCTTCATTGCCGTCTGCACTGCACCACCACAACCCCCATCCTCTGCACCTGTCCCCCCTGAGGCTATACCCCTCCCGTTGGGGGTTATTTCATCAAGCTGCGCACCCACCATCAGCCTCAGCGGACCCTGCTGCAGCGGCGGCCACAGTGACCGCAACACAACGGGTGGCGTAGTCGACATTAAGAACTTAATAACATCTGTAGGACTGCCACATACACTGAGCTTGACGCCCTGGGCACGGGGCCGGGTCACAGCCGCTCGGAGACTACAACCCCCCATCTGATCCGGTGCCGGGTATTCCCCTCAAAAAGGAATATGTCCCAGGGGGCGCGTCAACTTTGGCGTAGCCGGCAGGATTACGTGCCCGCAACACCCGGGTACTGCGTGCCTGAAGAAAAGTGCAAGTTTACCTCAGAAAGAAGTCTCCCGCCGGTTCCGGAGGGTCCACGCCATCGGACTCCATCACCAGTCGTTTCCCGCCGATTGTCCGCCATTTCCAACTTGTTCCCGCCATCTGCAGAGTTTCCCGCCACTGGGCGACGCTTCCCGCCAAAACCGCAGATTTCCCGCCTTGGAAGAGCAGCGGACGCCATTATGGGCGTGCCAAAGGAGGGCAAGAGGCCACCTCCCATCGTGGGCCAGGACAGAAAATGGCGCCAAAAGTGGAAACCGCCCCCACCAACAGGGACTGTGATGCTGGAGGTGTCTGTCAGCGTGAAAGAACTACCCCTGGAGCTGACAGTCACCGAGTTGCCCCGGGACCGCCCTCTGAGTGGGAGGGGACGAAAGAGAAGAGAAAAGATGGGTGTCGCTTGGAGCAGTCTGGAGCGAGCGCACCCGGAGGCAAGAGGTCTAACGAGGAGTAGCGGAGGAGCTT
The DNA here is from genome assembly GCF_046119375.1 of Phyllobates terribilis. NCBI lineage: Eukaryota > Metazoa > Chordata > Amphibia > Anura > Dendrobatidae > Phyllobates > Phyllobates terribilis. The sequence goes on along the minus strand of NW_027362767.1, from coordinate 130,446,931 downwards.
ACCCGGAAATGGAGAGAAAGCAGAACAGCACCGGCCCGCTGGCCAGGAGTCTGCTAGAGACCGAGGAAGGAGGGCAGAGCAGCACCGGCCCGCTGGCCAGGAGCCTGCCGGAAGCAGAGCAGAGCAGCACCGACCCGATGGTCAGGAGCCTGCTAGAGTCCACAACCCCGCTAGGTCTAGCGGAGATCTTAGCGCAGCTCCCCCGAGACCGGGAGTGTGCACAAACTGCCCTGGAGGGCCTCGCACGGAGGATGGCCCGGGTACAGCGTGAGATACTGGCGGAGTGGAGCCGGGAGATGGCCCAGCAAGCAGAGACCAGTCAACGGAGCACGCTACCCTGGAAGAGGAAGCAGACCGCCTCTGAGGATGGCGCGGGAGGACCCAAGGCCGGAGACGGCGCCGAGGAGGGAGCCGAACGCATGGAGGCAGGTAAAGGGGACGCCTATACCCCAAGCCGTGACACCGCTCACCTGCCCCAGCTCCCCGTCGCAGAGCCCGAAAGTCCCCCTGCTGTGCCCGTAGCCGCCATGTCACCGCTATGGACTAGGCCCCGACCGGAAGCCGCCGCAGCGACCCCTGTGACGTCACGCGCCTCGACCCGGAGCGTGACAAAGCAGGAAATACCACCAGCCTGGTCGCAAGGCCTAGTACCCCCGGGCGCCGCATCACCAACAGCGCCCCCTACCTCCGCGGAGCCTCCGGCCTGGCCGCAAGGCCAGGTAGCCCAGGGCGCCGCCGTATTAACGGTGCCCTTCACCTTCCAGGTGCCCCAGGCCTGGCCGCAAGGCCTGGGCAACCCGGGCGCCACCACCACCGCGCCCGTAAAACCAAGGGTGCCACACCTGGGGGAGGACTTGTTCAGCCAGCTCACATGGCCAGACGGGCGGCCCTTCATCTGGCCCGAAGGATACCATGAGCTGGAGCGGCAACAAAGACTAGGGCCCTTGTGTGAGCCCCTGATCCCGGCTCCGAAGCCCGTGACTCGGGTCTCGCCTCCTTTAGAAGAAGCCCAATTCGAGTGGGACCCCACCGGAGAAGATTTAATGGGGTTCACTCAGGAAACTCGGGCAGTCGCCGCTGAGCGTACTGAGTGTTGTCGTCAGCAGCTAGCAGAGTTTACGAGAGAACGGGAGGAGAGGCGGGTCAGAGAACAACAGGCCCAAATCCGGAGTGCGGAGCAGAAGAGCCGGACTAGGAGGAACCCCCGTGCAGCGCACTGTCCCCGCACCATCGGGACGGTGATAAAGTTCAACCCGCAGCATGGGTGGGGCTTTATTCGGGACCGTAACAACCGCGGTGACGTTTTTGTGACCCGCAGAGACGTCGAGTCCCACCTGCCGGAAGGTCACAAAGGCCGTGACCTCTACGTCGGAGACGAGGTCACTTTCACCCGGCACAAGTGTGCCAAAGGACCTTACGCCCTCCACGTACACCGCTTGACGGAGGAGGAGTTGCGGTACGGGGAGGAGGAGCCAGAGGACCCGGACGGGTCTGAAGCAACACCGTATCACTAAGAAAAAGCAGGAGGGAGCCGTCGTTGAGGACGGGAGTAGAGACTGTATATAGTTGCCCGTCGGGGCACAGTGAACCGTTGCTGCTAAAATAGTCCCCGTTGGGACCAGTGAACTGTTTACCCGTTAACCCCTTAATCCCACAGGCTGAGGACTGTGAGCAGCCATTCCCTTCCCTCTACCTGGCCGAGGACTGAGAGCGGCCAACTTCCCCTGTAAATAGTTGCGCGTCCTAAAGCGCCCCCTACCGGTTTTATAGGAAAACCAGTTTTTCAAAGAGACTGTCGCACTTTTCCCGGACACACGTTGCACAGTGTCCGGAGGAGGAACCTGAAACAGGAGACGACGAGAAAGTTTTATCTGCTAAGATATGTTATTTAAATAATGTTTTTTATATGTTTTATATGTTTATATGAAAAAAATTTTGTATGTTTTGGTGTTTATGTCTTTACAGCCCGAGGACGTGCTGTGATTTACCAGGGGGGAATGTAGCACCCTGAGGATTCGGCTGCTACAGGAGTATTGCACCTCAACCCAGAGGTGTGATATTCCACTCCCGGGCAAGGATGGAGAGTGGAACTGAGCTCGGTAGGCTGCATGCACTACACACATCCCATTTCCGAGGAACAGGCCGACGGTACTCCCACTTAGAAATGTGCAGGTACGACCGAGTCTGTTCCTGGCTGGAGTGGGAGGGGGGTGGAACATCCCATGTAGTGTAGGGGCAGATAGGGGGAGCAGCCTGGGTAAAGATAGGAGCTCATTGGGTGCTGGTCACCTGAGCTCACACATAGAGGGTGTATATAAGGTGGGCACCAACTAGAATCAGGGTCAGATGCAGAGAACAAGTCAGATGCAGAGAACAAGTCAGTTGGAGACAGCAAGACAGCTGCAGAGGAGCAGACAGCAAGCAGAGAGGAAGTCAGCCTGCAGCAAGAGAGAGACCCTGAGTGAGAGAGGAGCAGAGAAGGAGTACCCAGAGGGGAAAACAGAGAGGACCCAAGAACCCAAATTAAAGCACCGGGTGAGGAGTCGGCACAGGGTACCGGAACCCAAGCTGGTGGGGGCAGAAAAACATTCCCCAGCCAGAGACCGGAGACCGTGGGCAGCGTTTGTCACGGTCACCCATCACATCCACCCCGAAGGCACACCACATGAAGGGTCAGGGAACCCAAGGCCAAGGGTGTCCCAACAGAAGGCCCGAGGGAGCTGGACCTAGGTGGATCACTGGTGGGGACGGCCAGAGAACGGGACAGAAAGAGAGCTCAGGGCCACGCTGCGGACTTGTTTGGGGGTTGGCTGGATCCAGGACCTGGTGGACGCAGCACGGCTCGGGTGGTCACTAGCAGCTGGAGTGACCAGTACAACATCTGCAGTAAGTAAACACCCTTAACTGCACTACCCGACTCTGTCTTCATTGCCGTCTGCACTGCACCACCACAACCCCCATCCTCTGCACCTGTCCCCCCTGAGGCTATACCCCTCCCGTTGGGGATTATTTCATCAAGCTGCGCACCCACCATCAGCCTCAGCGGACCCTGCTGCAGCGGCGGCCACAGTGACCGCAACACAACGGGTGGCGTAGTCGACATTAAGAACTTAATAACATCTGTAGGACTGCCACATACACTGAGCTTGACGCCCTGGGCACGGGGCCGGGTCACAGCCGCTCGGAGACTACAACCCCCCATCTGATCCGGTGCCGGGTATTCCCCTCAAAAAGGAATATGTCCCAGGGGGCGCGTCATTATACACTGGGGAACAGGGGACAAATATTATACACCGGGGGCGAGTAACCTGATGTTATATATCGGGGACGAGTGGGTTGGATGTTATACACTGGGGACGAGGAGCCGGATGTTATACATCAGGGGCAAGGGGTCGGATGTTATACATCGGGGCAAAGGGTCCAGATGTTATACATCGGGGGCGTCAGGCTGGATGTTATACACCGGGGGTGAGGGGCTGAATATTATACACCAGGAACGAGGAGCCGGATGTTATACACTGGGGGCAATGGAACTGAAGGAAAAATCTGAATTTAAGACGTGTGTCCCAATACTTTTCTCCATACAGTGTAGCTAACATTCGCTTATTACCGGAATCTCATTCTCTTACTCTTTCATACTATAGGGATATTGATAACACGTTGAATGCAAATAAGTGACGCCTCCGCATTTTACAAGCTATTATTTTTTTACCACTAGAGGGTGACAGAGGCTTAAAAAAAATAGTGATCGTACAAATAATCCAAATAACTTTTATTACTTTGGACACAAGTTCTGAATCACTATTTTATTTTGCCATACAGAGTGCTGCGCTACGAATACTAGTGCTATTATCTTGCAGTATTGAACATGGAGAATATTATTGAACCTGTTTATATCAGTTTTCTGGTGCAACTGTATTGAATATAATTCCATAATGCTCAACACTAAATTGATCATATAATATCAAGCAGATTGTTACTTTATAACATATAAAATTTATGATAAAAAGAAAAACAAAATTAAAATGGTGAATGACCCCTTTAAATCTTCTCATTTAAAGGGGATATTCCCCTGTCTTCATTTGTTAAATGAATGGCTATAGATGGCTATGTCCCAAGTTCAAGTCCATTTTATACTGCTTTAGTGTTGCCTGTCCTGGCTCCAGCACCGAGCTTCGCATCCTCCTTTCTTGGCCGGCTCCCCGCCTATTAACTTAATTTCCATATCCCCCCCCTGCACGACACAGTGCCTTGTGACGTGCAGTTCCCGGCCAGATCCCGCGCCTGCGCAATTTACCTTGTACGGAAGGCGCAGTAATCCCTGCCGTCTGTATAGCCTTGTGGAGCAGGAAGCTTGTGCGCAGGAGCCAGAGTCACTCTGCCTGTGGTTGCGATTGCCAGATTTCTATTAGCGCCGCCCAGTGGTCGGCACTCATAGCAAGTGGCCAATTCTGCTACACACAGGCGATCTGATCATCGTATATCATACCAGTGACTCCGTCACATATTCCCCCCCTCTGCCCAAAGCCGGGGGTTTGTGTTACACGCATGCCGCTAGGTTCAGATAGGGGCGAGACAGGTTACATGAATTCTTTGGGATCCTGGGGGAACCGTTACTTAGGGCGACCATAGACCATGTGCTGCAGCTTCTCTCAGGCACACAGGGGTATTGACCCTCAGGCACAGACACATAGGTTGTTTCACTTGCTGACCAGACACACTTGACAAGAGTCCTCATAAACGGTAGAACAGTAGCATTTAATAAGAAGCCACACAGCCAGTGCAAGTTAAGTCTTATGAGCAACAGGCTCCAGTGACAAACAGTACAGTTTCCTTAGCAGCACAGCAGTTCACAGTCTTCCCAGTAGTACAGGATAGCACATTTCTAATGCAAAGTCACATTAATGAACACAGCATTCTTTACAACACAGGGAGATGGAGGGGGGTTTGCTGAGGGAGATGATCCCTTTGACACCATTTCTTACAGTCCTTATCTTTCTGCTTGACAATACTCTGCTCTGCTAATTCAGGAACTCTACCTGACCTGTGCTTAGCTTCACTCCTGACTTGAATCCTTTTCACTTGCAGGGGCGCTTCTGTCAGATGCAGAACACACACACCACCTTTCTCTTCAGCTCCAGCCAGCCAGAAAACAACTTCCCCACAATCCCCCTGGGGCTCTGCTAAAACACTCCCCTTCTCCTGTGACTGTGTTAACCCCTCTAGTTGCTGGATGCTTCTGGAGCACAACACTTCCTGTCTCATGTGCTTGTGTTACTGCTAATAGTTGCTGAATGCTTTTAAAGCAACAGCACTACTTCTGCATGTCACACTTTTCAACAGCACTACTTCTGCATGTCACATTTGGGCACCTTCCGATCCCAGACAGGGAATCCTAGAGAGGGCATCAGCGTTCTCGTGTAACTTCCCGGGCCGATGGTGAAGACCTATGAACCATTTAGTTGCCCTGGCATTTTTACCCCTCTTTTCCCTCAACCATCTCAAAGGGGCATGGTCTGACACCAACTTAAACTTCCGGCCTATTAGGTAATATCTTAGAGTATCTACGCCCCACTGTATGGATAAACACTCTTTTTCTACTATTGTGTAGTTCTTCTCGCAGGACGAAAGCTTCCAGCTCAGATACAGAATGGGATGTTCTTCTCCATTTAACTCTTGAGAGAGTATGGCTCCTAGACCAACCTCTGAAGCAGTTCTGGACCACGAACTCTTTCTTAAAGTCTGATGTGACCAGGACCGGCTGCTTACACAGTGCTAGCTTCAACTGTTGAAACGCGGTCTCTGTGTCCTCCGTCCACTTCACCATGGTTGTTCTGGTGCCTTTTAGGAGATCCATCAGTGGCAAAATTTGGGACAAACCGCCGGTAATATCCCACCATTCCCAGGAACGCTCTTACTTGCTTTTTGGAGAGCAGTTGCCGCCAGGTCTGGATTGCCTTCACTTTATTAACTTGCGGTTTTATTTTGCCTCTCCCGACGACATAGCCTAAGTACTTGGCCTCCTCTTTTCTGATGGCACATTTTCTCAGATTTATGGTAAATCCCGCCTTCCTCAGAGCATCCAGAACGGCCTGTAGTTTAGGTAGATGACTAGCCCAGTCTGGACTAAAGACCACAATGTTGTCAAGGTAGGATCCGATCCATAGCCCTCTGGAAGGTGGCTGGGGCCCCCTGTAGTCCGAACCGCATTCGAGTGTATTAAAAGCACCCATCAGATGTCAAGAAAGCCATCTTCTTCTTGGCCATCTGGGACATGGGGATCTGCCAGCAGCCCTTCGTCAGGTCAAGAGTGGTGATGTACCTTGCTGGTCTAAGCCTCTCGATAAGTTCGTCGACGTGAGGCATCGGGTATGCGTCACACTTGGACACATCATTCATCCGGCGGTAGCCATTACAAAACCTCCACTCTCCGTTGGGTTTTGGCACGAGGACGATTGGGTTCGACCACCCACTCTTTAATGCCTCTATCACCCCGAGGTCTAACATCCTCTCCATCTCGACCGAGATCACCTCCCAGCGTGCTTCCGGAATCCGGTACGGCTTCAGATTCACTCTTACATGTGGCTCTGTTAGCAGGTCATGCTCTACCACCTGAGAATGCCCCGGCAACTCTGAGAACAGCTCCCGATATCGCTGTAGTAGTTCTTCGACACTGTTGCTTTTGGGCCGGCGATAGAGTCTCTGCAATGGTGACCTCCTCTACCTTGCTTTCGGGAGCGGCTCCCATGTAAGGAGTTCCCACACTTTCCCGGTCCCGCCACGGCTTGAGCAAGTTCACACGGTATATTTGATGCGGCTTTCTTCGGCCAGGCTGGTGGACTTTATAATTAACCTCGCTGACTTTCTCCACCACCTCGTATGGACCTTGCCATTTGGCCAGGGACTTGCTCTCGACTGTAGGGATTAGCACCAAAACACGGTCCCGGGGCTGGAACTGTCTCAGCCTCGCCGATCGGTTATAGACCCTTGCCTGGGCTTCCTGCACCTGGAGGAGATGCGCTTTCACGATCGGCATCACTTTTGCAATTCTTTCCTGCATCTGGACGACATGTTCAATGATGCTCCGGTGTGGCGTAACCTCGGCTTCCCATGTTTCCTTAGCGATATCCAGGAGCCCTCGCGGATGTCGTCCATACCGGAGCTCGAACGGAGAAAAACCGGTAGAGGCTTGTGGGACCTCCCTTACCGAGAAGAGCAGGAAGGGCAGCAGGTAGTCCCAGTCACGTCCATCCTTCTCCACGACTTTCTTGAGCATCTCTTTCAGGGTCAGTCTTGTTAAAGCGCTCTACTAAGCCGTCTGTCTGCAGATGGTACACAGAGGTTCGCAGCTGGGTAATCTGGAGGACCTTGCACAGCTCCTTCATTACCTTGCTCATAAACAGGGTCCCTTGTCTGTTAGGATTTCCTTTGGCAGACAGCTCCTGGCAAATGTATGGACAAGTTCCCTGGCTATGAATTTACTCGATGAGTTTCTTAGCGGCAATGCTTCTGGATACCGGGTCGCATAGTCCATGATCACCAGAATGTATTGGTGGCCTCGGGCTGATTTGACAAAGGGCCCTACTAGGTCCATAGCAATCCTCTCAAAGGTAATCTCTATCACTGGTAGTGGAACTAATAGACTACAGAAGTGGGAAGAGGAAGCGGTTATTTGGCAGGTGGGGCTGGACCTACAATAGTTGAGAATTTCTCGGTAACATGCAGGCCAATAAAACCTTCTTAAAATCCTCTCAACCCCTAGGTGTCCCCCCAGCACATGTGAATGGGCCATATCCAGTACCCTCTGTCTGTATAGCCCCGGCACTAATAGTTGTTCCATTATCTCACCGCCCCTTAGTTTGGCCACTCGATATAACAACTCCCCCTGAACTGCAAAGTGGGGGAACCTGGTGTCGGCCCCCGACTCTTGGGCAACCGCATTACATACAGTAACCTGGTCAAACGCCCCCTTTAAGGTCAGGTCCCGAACTGGAGCAGTCCCAAAGTTCTCTCTGGACACATTCCACTCAGGAAGGTCGGCCTCTTCGGTCACCGTCTCACCCTCATTGCCATTAAGGATGCACAGTGGGAACTCATGCACTCGACACTTCTTCGGGGGTTCTTCTCCAGGGACCTGGTTTTTACCCACACTACTTAGTCTGGTTCCCTTCCCCCGCAAGTCCCAAAACAAAGAAAAATCACGGCCCAGTATGACGGGATGTATCAGGTCCTTAACCACACCGACCTCATGGGACTGTCTACCACAGTCTGTTCCCACTGTCACTGTGGCCACGGGTAGTCCTTGGCATCCCCATGGATGCTCCGAATGCCCACAGTTTTGGAAGGGACCAACTGGTGGGGAAGAGTAGCTCTGTTTAAGGTCACCAGACTCCCAGACTCCAACAGTCCAAGCACCTTTACTCCATTAATGGACCTGGCACATGCCTGCGGCCCCTCGCCGGGTCAACAGTCCACGCTGCTGGGTGGATAAGCATAATAGGAGACCCGTCTGCCTAGGCTGCAGTCCATGGGCTCAGGGAACATATGACACAGTGCGGCTACGTGTCCAGGGTTGTGACACTGCCAACAGACTATATCTTTAACAACAGTCCTTGTGGCACCTTCAGTGGGAGTGGTGGCTCTAGACCCCTTCCGAGGAGAACCCGCCCCCCTTTTGGGTATCCCAGTACGGGGAAGTGACTATATCCAGTTTCCAGAGGGATTTCTCAACCACCTAGTACCTCTCTACCAGGCTAATGAAGTCATCTGCGTTCAGGGGATCGCCCTGGGCAACCCAAGTCTGTACCGACTTGGGAAGGGAGTGCACGAATCTATCAATCACCAACCGCTCGACCATCTGGGCCAGAGTGGAGGACTCTGGCTGCATCCACTTCGGAACGAGATGCAGTAGGTCAAACATCTGCGAGCGAGGGGGTTTGTCGCTGGCATACGCCGCCCAGTGGTGGACTCGTTGGGCTCTCGCAACCATATTCACTCCCAGGCGTGCCAAGATCTCTGTCTTTAGTTTGGCATATTCCTTGGTATCCTGCAGTGGCAAGTCATAATATGCCTTTTGGGGTTTACCCGACAAATATGGCGCCAGAACCTCCCCCCAACTGTTCTGGTGGAAGTCTCTCCCGATCAACCACCCTCTTGAAGGCTGTCAAAAATGCCTCCACATCATCCCCGGGGGTAATTTTCTGCATGGCCCGTCTTACCGTCTTCCTGACGTGGGAGTCATCAGTCGGCCCTGGGGTGGGGCGGTTGCCCTGCCCTGGATGGCATCCGCCAGAAGATGTATCTGCTGTTGCTTTTCCTGCTGGTGCTGCTGCTGCACCTTTTGCTGCAACTGGATCTGTTGAAGCAACAGTTTGGTCATCTCCTGGTGCTGCTGATGCATGCTCTGCTGGCTCTGCAGGTGCTGCTGCTGGTACTGCACCTTTTGTGCCTGCTGTTGCTGTAGCTGCTGCTGGAACTGCGTTTTCTGCTGCTGGTGCTGCTTTTGTTGCACCTGCTGTGCCTGCAACAGATGCTTAAGCAGGTCCTCCATGCTGTCAGACTTCTCTGGCTGACTGGAGGCCTTTACCCAGGACATCCACTATACTCTGTGGCAGGTACACGTGTTCCACAAATCTTGCCCACATTCTCCACCAGCTGTGGTAAAGCAACTTGCTCAGCTCTCCGGAGGCAGACACAGGACACATGGTTCAGGTAAAACGTCCTTCTGGTTTATTATGCAGCATAAACTCCAGCAGTGTCCCATAAAAAATAAACAGACCCTCTCGAGGTTAACGGGAAAACAAAAGAAAAAGTACAATAGAGTCTATTAGCAAGCAAGGCTCGGCCTGCTCCAGGTAGCACAGCGAAGTCTTCAGCAACACCAGTCCTCCGGTGTTGCTCTCTTGCTTCAGCGCAACACAATCTTTCTGAACCAGAATTGAAAGTACTAAAAGAATACCTAGATAAAAATTTAGAGAAAGGCTTCATTCCACCTTCTTCTTTGCCAGCTGGAGCATCCTTGTTTTTTGTAGAAAAGAAGGACTCAACCATGCGGCCATGTATTGATTACAGAGAAAAAAATAAGATTAGCATTAAAAATTGCTACCCACTCCCCTTAATTCCTGAGTTGCTGGAGAGACTGCGTTCTGTCAAGAATTTTGCCAAACTCGATCTAAGACTGGCTTATAATCTCATACGAATTCGCCCAGAAGGTGAGTGGAAAACCACCTTTAGAACTAGATATGGACATTTTGAATACCTAGTTATGCCTTTTGGCCTTAGCAATGCCCCTGCCACCTTTCAGCACTTCATTAATGATGTTTTTCGAGATTTTTTGGATCAATTTGTTGTTGATTATCTCAATGACATTCTTATATTTTCAGATACCTTGGAGGAGCATCGCAGGCATGTTCAGTTAGTCCTGGAATGTCTACAGGAGAATCATCTCTATATCAAACTCAAAAAATGTGAATTTGAACAAACCAGGACTCAATTTCTGGGATATATCATCTCCCCAGAAGGTCTGAGCGTGAATCCCAGTAAAATCAGAGCGGTAGTTGACTGGCCTTCACCAAAAAATTTAAAAGACGTCCAGCGCTTTATATGATTTGCAAATTTCTATTGAAGATTTATTAAAAACTTTTCAAAAATCATTTTACCAATTACTTCACTCACAAAGAAAACCAAAGTGTTTTTCTGGTCTCCAGAGGCACAAGTGGCTTTTGACAAACTAAAGACTCTTTTTACTTCTGCACCATTACTAGTCCATCCAAATCCTGAACGGCCGTTTGTTGTCGAAGTAGACGCCTCAGACTCTGCGGTGGGAGCCATTTTGTCACAGCGTGTTGGAGACAACATGCAGCTTCATCCATGTGCATTCCTTTCTCATACCATGTCATCTGCGGAAAAGAACTAGAACATTGGAAATAAAGAACTTTTAGCTATTAAAGTCGCCTTCTCCTAATGGAGACATCTCTTGGAAGGGGCCAATCATTCGGTGACTGTCCTTACTGACCACAAAAATGTAGAATTCATTCATACAGCTAAGAGGTTGTCAGCAAGACAAGCACGTTGGGCCTTATTTTTCTCCAGGTATAATTTTATAATTTCTTATCGGCCTGGTTCAAGAAATGGCAAGGCTGATGCTCTGTCCAGAATATTTACTGAACCTCAGGAGAGGTCTAAAACTGACTATACCATTCTACGTCCAAAAAATTTCTTGGGAATACTGGACACCAAAGAATTTTTACCGAAGATTAAAGATGGATACCAAACTGACTTTTTTCTTAACCATCCTAAAAACGTTGATCTTTCTTTTAAGGGGGGGTTTGGATTCAGAACCATCTAATATACGTCCCGAATCTGCTTGACTTGAAGCCCTCAAACTTGTCCATGATTCTAAACTTGTAGGACCCCCTGGGGTCATGAAAACTCAAGAACTATTGCTTTGTTCTTTTTGGTGGCCTAATTGTAGGAAGAATATGAGAAAATATGTTTCCTTCTGTTTAACATGTGCACGGAACATGACGCGACTATCTTCTCCTTTAATCTCTTCCCGTTCCATCCAGGTCTCGGGGATCAATCTCAATAGATTTTATCGTGGACCTAACTCCATCTAAAGAAATAACTGCTATCCTTGTTGTGGTGGATCAGTCACAAAGATGGCCCATTTTATTCCAACTAAAGGGATTCCTACAGCTGAACAAACCGCAGAATTAATGGTCAGAGAGATAATTAGGCTGCATGGAATTTCTGACAATGTAATTTCTGATAGAGGTGTTCAGTTTACATCAAGATTTTGGAAAAGCTTCTGTACAGCTTTAGGAGTTACTGTCCATTTGTCTACTGCCTTCCATCCACAATCCAATAGCCAGACTGAAAGAACTAACCAAACTCTCAAATATCTGCGCTGTTTTATTTCTTACTTGCAGGATGACTGGGTGGACTATTTACCAACAGCAGAATTTGCCTATAATAACTCCAAACACAGTTCTACATCCCAAAGTCCATTTTTTTCTAACTATGGCTTGCATCCAGTATTTATTCCTAATCTTCCATTTCATACTTTGGTTTCTGCTCTTACTGACAGACTGACAAAGTTGCAGAAAGCTCAAAGAACTAATGGAGATGTTACAGAAGGCCCAAGAAGATTATAAAGAAGCAGCAGATAAACATCACAAAGCCCTTTTTATCCTTCAGGTCAGTGACAAGGTTTGGCTATCTACAAAAAATCTGGAAACTAACGTCCCGTCTTCTAAATTGGGTCAAAAATTCATGGGACCTTTTCACATTTCTGCACAAATTAACCAAGTTGCTTTCCGTTTAAAACATCTTAACAATGCCAGAAAGGAAATACGGCACTCCCAGTCAAAAGTAGGTACCCAGATAGAATCCCAATCTGTAATACTAAAGTAGTAAGAAAAATCCAGCACTCTGATGCGAGTATGGTGAAAAAATGCTCAATGCTCTAGCAACGGACGTCACTTATACACATAGTACTGCCTCCTCTACATCTTCTCCCACACCCTGTGGCCTGATACATATGTCTATGTTTGATAAAGGTTGTTACGGATCCGGGTGGTGGAACCTCTGTGCTGCGGTGCAAGGAGGGACCAGAGGGGCGTAACTAGGTATCAACTCGGACTGACCAAGGTCGCACGGCGGCTCAATCGACTCCGTGAACCAGGGAAGGACCGAGCAGAGGGACCAGGTGCTACTCTGGGCCAGTCCTTGTATGAGAGCAGGTGACTCCCACGGGTAACTGGCAGGAGCCTCCGGGTAGGCTGGCTGGTAGGCACGGCAGGTAACTGGTAGGAGCCTCCAAGTAGGCTGGCTGGTAGGCACAGCAGGTAACTGGTACGTTCTCCAGGTAGGCAGGCAAGCCTGGCCCATAGACAGACTGGCGGATTTGGATCGTAGGCAGACCGTCGGGCTGGAGAGTACACTTGGCTGGCGGATACAGGTAGGCTGGCGGACAGGACTGGTAGTCAGACTGGCGGACTGGACTGGTAGTCAGGCTGGTGGACTGGACTGGTAGTCAGGCTGGCGGACTGGACTGGTAGTCAGACTAGCAGCGGGACCTGAGGGCTGAAGCAGAGTTTAGAACACAAAGCTACAACCTTGCACGGGCACCTCCAATTTGGAGGAGGTGCCTTTTATATGAGAAGTCCTCCGGCCATTGGCCGGTGACTCCTTAGGACGGCGCATGCGGCCCCTTTAAGAGGGAGGGAGCGCGCGCGCGCCCTAAGCACAGTGCTCTGGAAGCTGCGCGCGCCGGCGGCAGCAGCAGGAGAGCCAGAAGACGCCAGGCCGGGAGCGCGGAGGTAAGGGGGACGGCGTCTCCGCCTGTCAGGGGGCAGAGACGCCGATGCTACAAAGGTCTCCATTGACTGAAACGTCACATATGATAAACAATATCTATGAGGACCACTGTAATAAAAAGCTCATGTTATTTTACCATACTCGCCTCAGAGTGCCATAATTTTATTACTACTTTAAAACTTCCTAACAGCTTGAAAATTCACCCTGTGTCCCATGTATCCTTGATCAAACCATTCAGTGAGAACCCTTTTCCAGGAAGAACTCAGCCACTTCCTCCACCAGAAAAAGTCCATGGTGAAGAAGAGTACATTGTGGATAAAATTCTGGACTCTAGAAGATTTAGAGAAAGATTACAATATTTGGTGCAATGGAGGGGTTACGAACCAGAAGATAATTCATGGGAGCCGGAGTGCAACTCCATGCACCCAGGCTTACAAGAACCTTTCATCAGAGGCATCCAGAGAAGCCAGCGCCCGAGATGTCCAGAGGCCATCCTGGAAGGAGGGGACTACTGTCAGGACTTGAACCCAGCAGCTCTTGTGCACCAGGCGGCAGCTCTTCCCTCTGAGCTATTCAGCTTTCTGGGCAGTTTCTTACTAACACAGATACTAGTACCTGTGTTTTTCCTGATTGCCTCCACCCTTAGTTGACCGGGTCAGTTCAAATATTGATCAGATATTAATGATGTATCAGATATTGATGATGTATCGGAAATTGATCAGATATTGATTACATATCCTAAAAATAGATCATCAATATAAAAGTCCTGGACAACCCCTTTAAGTGTAAATTATGCTCAGTACTCATCATAGAGAATGTACTGATGGGGTATTACTTTTTTATGTTGGTGACCTGTTCATAACCGATACGGTATACAATATGGTGCCAAATAATACAATCATACACTGCCCAAATAACATTACCAAGAGATTCCTAAAAAACTGCCAAGACTCAGTAAGTATATCTTTAAGGGCAGAGGTCTATTGTCTGAGAAAATTGCTGTTAATGTGTCACCCTGGCCTGGATGCCACAAAATGTAATAAAGCTGTGTCTGAGAGCAAGGGGGAGGTTCTCTAATCAGGGGAACATTAGCATGCAATGCCTCCTGTCTCAGGCCAGTAGGGGGAACAGGCTTCCCCTATAAAAGCTGGTACTGGGGGCAGGGTTAGAGAGAACTGGATGACCTGTCTCAGGACTGAGACTTGTCCCAGAGCAGAGCAGGGACAGAAAGTTGTATTGCACCTAAGAGGAAGTGTGGCAGGAGGAGAGCCACAAGCCAGAGACAAGAGGCGAAGTGAGCCTGTCTTGGCAGATAAAGGACTTAATTTACCAGACTTTGGTGTCTGAGGCTGGGAGGATTCCACATTCTCCAGCAGATAACCAGTCCGCAGGGGACTGTATGTTCCTTGGCCTAAGAAACCTGGAGGCTCTGCCACAACCGAAGGGACCAGTAAAGCCGTACCAGGCCGGGAGCAGAAAGGAACCCACGTCGCAGGCCATACAGGCGAGAGTACACGGAAAGCTCGGAAACATGGGCTGTTACCCTATAAGGACGAGATAGCCAGAAGGAGCACAGAAAGCACGGTGGGCCTACACCCTCACCCTGACCAGGGCCAATTTCCCCATTGCTCTCAGACATCCAGGTCCCCTCCTAGCCGGGACTGTTTATGGGTCAGTTTACCTGTTTTAGTAAAGACCCTGGACTGCAACCTGTTGTCTGTGTGCTCCTTCGCGCCTCCAGCACTACTGGTACTGGGACTCTCACCACCATCACTCCCACCATCCATTATACTGCCCTGGGGCCGCACTCTTCCCGTGGGGAGTCACACTACCCTAGCTGCACACCTCATCAGCCCCAGCGGTCTGCATGCAGCGGCGGTTCCGAATAACCGCAATCCACGGGTGGCGTAGTCGGACATAATCATCAGCACGTAACGGACTACCACTGGCCTGACCACCCTGAGCCACGGAACCGGGTTGCCACTACTACCCCCATCGTTCCCCTATTGCCCGGATCCGAGTGCCCCACGGCCCAGCGGGCGAGTCATTATCACGGAGCAGAAAACAGAGTTCAGATCACTGTGTAGACTCTATAATATACAAGTGGAGAACATAAAAGCCACATAAAGGAGTTAAAGGTGGAGATTCACTTTTACGGATTTTTGACACTAAGCCAAGTTATAGTGAAAATCAAGCTGCGTCATTTACACAACTTCAGACATCTCAAAGTCATCTGTAGCCATTAAGTCATTTAGTTGTAAATTGCCAATAACCACCACCTACGTTATTACTGGGGTAATTGAAAGATTGCATGAGAAAAATAGGTCTAATCCTGGATTGTACGCCTCTTAGCTTGGTATAACAGTCACATATACAGCATTAGCTTAGTAAACCTGACAAGACCTGTCAGACAGTGTTTGTTACACTTGTGTCTCCCTTGTATGCTTTATATCCTTTGCTGGACATTTCTTGGATGTGTCTGGGGAGCATCTGGTATGAAAATGGGAAAAATCTTTTCTATTTTTTTTACTAATATTGTCCATATTTCAGTGTGATGTAAAGATCTGAAATATTTGGCTAAGGGAACATATCTTAACATCCCTACATATTTACATGTGGATGGTCTTTCATTACATTTAATGACCATTTTATCATCCTAGTATGTCTCTTAGTACGTCCTTGCTAGATGAATTGCCAGACATAGACTCATCAGTGATAAATCAGCGATATGATTGTAAAAAGGGGATCAGATGTGTACAACTGGTTTAAAGGGAATCTGCCGCCAGCATTTTTTTGCTACGTAATCTGAGAACAGCTTGATGTAGGGGGAGAGATCGTGATTTCAGCGATGTGTAACTTACTAGGCTGTGTGTTGCGGTTTCAATAAGATCAGTGTTTTATCAGCAGGAGATTATCACTACAGGACTAGGTTCCTCATGCCTCCTAGTCCAGCTGTTCTGTGTAACCCCGCCCCCACCACTGGCAGCTTTCTGTCAACATACAGTGTACACATAAAGCAGCCAATCAGTGGTGTGGGCGGTGTTATACAGAGCTCAGCATTCTGAGCACTGCTAGATCTGCAGCAAAGAAAACAGATTATATCAAAATGACAGCAAGCAGCCCAGTAATCTTCGGACTGTCCTTCGGCTCTCCTGACCTGAGCGTGACGGCATGTATTTCTATGCAGCTGTCACTCTCAGGTCAGGAGAGCCAACGGCCAGTCCGAGGATTTCAATCCACTGGCAAGTAACTCAGCGGTCTGACTGCATCCAATCAGTGACGCCAGTGCAGAGGGGTGGGCAGGACTATGGGCGGGGAAGGGGTGAATATTCATTTTCCATTTACATATCTTTGACTTGCCAGCGCGAGACAATATATTTGTCCAGTCTTACAGCAACCCAAAGGGGCCACGTAGAGAAATAAAAGTTACATATCCTGAAAGGGATGTTCAAGCCCTATTTCTGGATACTACACAAAAATCACCTGACAGATTCCCTTTAAGCGTTGTCAAGAAAAAGATGAAGAGGATTTATGAGGAAATAACAGGCTCTTGAGTTGAGGGATATTAGAAAGTATTTGAATAATTCATGAAATCGTTAGGACCCGTTACAATTCACAGAAAAGATCAACTGATAAATCAAGTATACATAATTATCATGAATTAAAATATATCAATTATAAAACACGTGATTAAGTATGGAATCATTCAGACACACTTACGATTGAGACTTCACATTGCTGTTGCTCATAGTACATGTTTACTAGATCCAGAATGACAAGGTAATAAGGGTAATCCTGTGAATAATGCTCAACAATACTTTTTAGATAAGAATAATATATTTTCATACCTCATTGCTTGACATAGACCAAGGCTTTATAGAAATATCCTTTAGGGTGCTTTTACATTGCGGCCCCGTCGGGCTTACGTCTGAACCCCCCACAAAACGGGATTAAGACATTTGTGCCGACAGGGCCGTTGACTATACTGGTGCCAGCAGAGCAAATGTGCACTCTGTCGTGCATCATTTTCGAGCGCGTAAGCCTGCTGGAGGTGGACACTCATACATAGTAGACTCTGTAAATGTCTGCCTCCAGTAGACGAATATGCCTGAAAATGATGCACGGCAGAGCGCACGTTCGCTCTTTCGACACCATTATAGTCTATGGCTCCATCAGCACATACATCCGAATCCCGTTTTGCGGGGGGGAAGGAGAGGGGTTCAGACATAAGCCTGATGGGGCCACCAACCAGGTGCTGAAACGCAATGTGAAAGCAACCTTAGCTATGAATGATGCGGCTGTGAGATATCGTTTATAGGCATTAAAGAAAGGTGCTTCTTCAAGGCATACAAAGGATCAAGTTCCCAATCAGGTATTGCTCCAGTCTGGCTAATCCTAGATGCTAGTACCAGCCAGAATATATGAAAACAGTGATTGCACAAGTACATCATGTAAATTGGGTGCCTGTTGAGGGGTCATTTTAGGATTATCCCCCATTATTTCACAGATCCTGTTACTCAGAGTCAGATGCATCCAATTCTTGGATGCTTCCAACATTATGCTCAAGACATCCCAGTGTGCTCCAAATCGAGTAAACATAGAAATAGCCTAATTGGAATTTTGACCCGTAACCTAGTGTGGTAAGTTTGGGATAGTAACAATATATTTCCAGCTGATGGCTTTCCAAAAAGTATGTGTGTTAACTTTCTTCCCTTTCTGATAAGTTCACAAGTCCAAGAAACTGATTTCAGTCTCATTGGGAGAATAAGTCTAGTAAATGTTAAAACAGTTTGAGAAGACTTGTTGCCAAAACCAATTTAGCTGTTCTAAAGTGCCTGTCCACACCATGAATACATCATATATGAGTCCATGAAAGTAATGCACATATTTCTAAAATAGTTTAAAAGGAAAGACAGACACCAATTCCCAATATTATAGTTAAGATGGGGCGCAAAATGTACCCATCGCGGTGCCTGCCACCTGGAGAAAATATTTGCCCTCAAAGGAGTAAAAACTACAATTAAATAATAAATTTATTTTGGTTTGCATATTCCCCTCTGTACATATTGTGAGGCAGTGACCGGGATCGTATACGAGGGACGGTATATATCCCTCAGAATGTGTACAGAGACCTATTAAATCCATTGGAGTGCATTGCAGTCACAGACACAGCTGCGGCTGCAATGCAGGAATGAAGGTGAGCAATAACCTGGTCAGACTACCTGGCTAAGGCAGATTAAGTAAAACCCGGCAGGGCCTTCATTTCTTGGAGGAGGTCACAGGAGGCAGTGGGGCGGCCTCCTCCCTCCAACCCGGGTTTTCCAGTGGCTCTTGCCACAGGTCCTTTAAAATCCCTGCACTAAGGATTAGAGGTGTTCTATGTTGGAACCTGCTAGGAGCATAGCAGGAAAGCTCAGCAGGATTGAGGGTGGCTGAACCCCTGCCTGGGAAGCCTCTGCACCTGTCAGGCTCTGAGCGGCCCGGCGCGGCCGTTGCCCACGGCAACCGTTGTTTAAAGACTTGTGTTAACCCGGCTGCGAACCGGAGGACTGTCCTGTTTACCCGTGAGTTGCTGAATAAAGCTGTTTATGTTGGACTTGCTTGGGTCACTGCCTCAGTTACTGCACGGTGTGAACACCACCGCCTTACAGCTTGGTGGAGAATGCGGGCATTGTGACTGAGGCATACCCTACCGGCAGCTGCATGACCACAATCCGGCCTGCCACGTTTCAGTTCCACCCCGTGGACAAAATGGACGAACTATTAAAGCAGATGACACACGCCCAGCAGCAGCTGCTGCAGTCTCAGCGGCAACAGCAGGAGGAGCAACAGAGTCTCCAGCGGCAACAGCAGGAGCGGGAGCAGCTGCGTAATCGGCAGCAACAGCTATTGTACTAGCAGCAACAAAAAACAAACAAACTGTTGCTGCAACAGATTGCTGTCCTGCGGTAGACACCGACGGCATCAGCCCCGGAACGTCGAGAGGCCCGGGACATGGTTTGCTCAGCGTTGAGGAAGATGGGACCGGAGGACGACGTGGAAGCCTTCCTGACCATTTATGAGCGCACAGCGGAGCGGGAAAACCGATCGGCCAGTGGGCAGAAGTGGTGGCTCCGTTTCTGGTCGGCGATGCCCAAAAGGCCTACATCGACCTAAGTCGAGAGGACGCCCCCAGAACTACCAGAGGCTCAAAGGTGAGATCTTTGCCCGGCTGGGGGTCAATACACACGTGAGGGCTCAGCATGTGTTTTCGTGGGCCTATGTGGAGACCCGACCCGCCCGGTCTCAATGTATGCCCAGACCGTCTGCACAGCGAGCGCCGACCCCCGGGACAGTGAACTCCAACTATGCCAGATACTGGTTAATGGGTACCCCATGGAGGCCCTCCTGGACTCAGGGAGCCTCGTGACTCTGGTACATGGGTCGCTGGTGGCAGGAGACAACCCCAGTGGACGGCCAGTCGGGGTTGTGTGTATCCATGGGGACCTCCGAGAATACCCAACTGCGGAGGTAGTTTTGTCCACGCCATGTGGAGACATAAAACATGTGGTTGGAGTGGTAAAAACTCTTCCCTATGGGATTGCGTTGGGAAGAGACTTGCCCCTGTTCTGGACTCTGTGGAAAAACAAAATCCACTCTCCCCCGGTAAAATGGATTACAGACGCTGTACCTGACGAACCTGCCGTAGGGGTGTCCACCCTAGGGACAGAGTGTGACCCCGATAGGTTTCCCTTAGAGGTGCTGGCAGGAGAGGTCGAGGAGACCCCATTGATCCCCGAGCTGGAAGTGTCCCGGGACATGTTTGGGACGGCTCAGCTACAGGATCCCACCCTGACTCAGGCGCGGGAAATGGTGGTAGAGGTAAACGGCGTAGCCCAACAGCCCAATGCAGATACTGTATTTCCACACATGGTAGTCAATGGTGAGTTGCTCTATAGGATAGATAAGATCAGGGACAAGGTCGTGGAACAGTTGGTAGTACCTCAGTCGTACCGTCGGGTGGTTCTAGATTTGGCACATGCACACCTGCTGGGTGGACACTTAGGGGTAAAAAAAACGCAAGAACGTATCTTGCAGCGGTTCTTTTGGCCTGGGGTTTACGCGGAGGTCAAAAGGTACTGCGAATCCTGCCCCGAATGTCAGTTGACCTCACCCACCGCAAGTTTCCGTAGCCCATTGGTACCCCTGCAAGTGATAGAGGTACCTTTTGAACGGATTGAAATGGATTTGGTAGGGCCCATTGTAAAATCCGCCCGTGGCCACCAACATATACTGGTGGTCGTCGACTATGCCACCCGGTACCCGGAGGCTATACCACTACGCCACACCTCGGCAAAACTGATTGCAAGGAAGCTGTTTGCCATGTTCTGTCGCCTTGGACTACCTAAGGAGATCCTGACGGATCAGGGGACCCCTTTTATGTCCAAAGTGACAAGGGAACTGTGCAAATTGCTAAAAATTAAACAATTGCGCACCTCGGTGTACCACCCTCAAACCAACGGGCTAGTAGAACGGTTCAATAAAACCCTGAAGTCCATGTTAAAAAGGTGGTTTCTAAGGACGGAAGGGATTGGGACATGTTGCTACCCTATTTGATGTTCGCCGTCCGTGAGGTACCCCAGGCTTCCACAGGGTTCTCTTACTTTGAGTTATTGTACGGCAGACACCCTAGGGGTCTGTTGGACGTAGCCAAAGAGACATGGGAACAAGAGCCGACTCCACATAGGAGTATAATTGAACACGTGGCTAGTATGCAGGACCGGATCGCGGCGGTCATGCCCATCGTGAAAGAACATCTGTTAGATGCCCAGGCAGCTAAGATTCGCACATATAATAAAAGAGCCAGAGTCAGGTCTTTTAACAAGGGCAATCGGGTGTTGGTACTGGTACCCACAGCCGAGAGCAAGCTCATGGCCAAGTGGCAAGGGCCATATGAGATTCGAGAAAAAGTGGGGGAGGTAAATTACCGGGTGTATCAGCCCGGAAGGAGGAAACCTGAG
The DNA here is from genome assembly GCF_046119375.1 of Phyllobates terribilis. Lineage (NCBI taxonomy): Eukaryota > Metazoa > Chordata > Amphibia > Anura > Dendrobatidae > Phyllobates > Phyllobates terribilis. The sequence continues at coordinate 130,425,611 of NW_027362767.1, read as the reverse complement.
CAGCTTTACCATGTAAACCTGCTAAAACCTTGGAAAGACAGAGAGTGTTTAGTTACAGACGTCACCCCGGGCATATCACCAGAGAGTTCTCTACCTTCAGCCAGGGAAGCGTCCGAGGGGGAGGTCAGGATAAGTGATGCCCTCACTAAACAGCAGCGACAGGAGGCTCGCTCGCTGGTGCAGCACAATACCGACGTGTTCTCAGAGCTACCAGGTAGAACTACGGTTATCCAACATGACATTGTCACCGAACCTGGGGTTAGGGTGCAAATAAGACCATACCGGGTACCCGAAGCCCGGAGGCAAGCTATCACGGCTGAGGTAAAACAAATGCTCCAGTTAGGCGTCATCGAGGAATCACGGAGTGAGTGGGCTAGCCTCATCGTACTGATTCCAAAACCAGACGGATCGTTACGCTTCTGTAACGATTTCGAGAAATTGAATGAAGTGTCAAAGTTTGACCTTTATCCAATGCCCAGGGTGGGCGAGCTGATTGAGAGACTGGGGCAGGCCCAGTACTTTACCACACTCGATCTCACCAAGGGTTACTGGCAGGTACCTCTCACAGATTCAGCGAAGGAAAAGACTGCCTTCGTAACTCCGGAGGGTCTATACCACTATGTGGTCTTACCTTTTGGGTTACATGGGGCCCCGGCTACATTCCAGAGGTTGATGGACATAGTGCTCAAGCCTCATCAGGAGTATGCGTCCGCGTATCTAGATGATATTATCATCTTTAGCACCGACTGGCATACACACCTATCACAGGTACAAGAGGTGCTGGATTCTCTCAGAGCCGCGGGGTTAACGGCAAACCCCAAAAAATGTGTGATAGGGCTAGAGGAAGCCCGATATTTGGGGTATGTTATAGGCCGAGGAGCTATCAAGCCCCAAATCAATAAAGTTGAGGCCATAAAAAACTGGCCTAAACCGTCAAGTACAAAACAGGTGAGGGGGTTCCTTGGCATCCTTGGGTATTACCGCCGGTTTATACCTAACTTTGCTGGGCGAACAGCGGCCCTGACCGATCTCTTGAAAGGAAAAAAATTGGTAATGGTTCGGTGGAACCCTCAGGCAGAAGAAGCTTTTCAGTCCATGAAGTTGGCTCTGTGTGGACAGCCGATCCTCATCAGCCCCAACTTCAAGGAAACCTTCATTGTACAGACAGATGCCTCGGAGGTAGGCCTAGGGGCGGTATTGTCACAAAAAGTGAATGGTGAAGAGCACCCGGTCACCTACTTGAGTAGAAAACTTGTCCTGGCAGAGAAAAACTATAGCGTGGTAGAGAAGGAGTGTTTGGCTATTAAGTGGGCCTTGGAATCACTACATTATTATTTACTCGGGCGTCGGTTCCGCTTGGTGACGGACCACTCACCCTTGGTATGGATGAGAAATGCCAAGGAGAGGAATGCGCGAGTCACCAGGTGGTTCCTGTCACTGCAAAATTTCAGTTTCTCTGTAGAACATCACCCTGGGAATTTGCAAGCAAACGCGGATGCCCTGTCCCGGGCATCTTGTATGGTGTCAAATGTTCAACCCCACAAGTTTGAGCAGAGGGGGGGGATATGTGAGGCAGTGACCGGGATCGTATATGAGGGACGGTATATATCCCCCAGAATGTGTACAGAGACCTATTAAATCCATTGGAGTGCATTGCAGTCACAGACACAGCTGCAGCTGCAATGCAGGAATGAAGGTGAGCAATGACCTGGTCAGACTACCTGGCTAAGGCAGATTAAGTAAAACCCGGCAGGGCCTTCATTTCTTGGAGGAGGTCACAGGAGGCAATGGGGCGGCCTCCTCCCTCCAACCCGGGTTTTCCAGTGGCTCTTGCCACAGGTCCTTTAAAACCCTGCACTAAGGATTAGTGTTGTTCTATATTGGAACCTGCTAGAAACATAGCAGGAAAGCTCAGCAGGATTGAGTGTGGCTGAACCCACGCCTGGGAAGGCTCTGCACCTGTCAGGCTCTGAGCGGCCCGGCGCGGCCGTTGCCCACGGCAACCGTTGTTTAAAGACTTGTGTTAACCCGGCTGCGAACCGGAGGACTGTCCTGATTACCCATGAGTTGCTGAATAAAGCTGTTTATGTTGGACTTGCTTGGGTCACTGCCTCAGTTACTGCACGGTGTGAACACCGCCGCCTTACAATATCCAAAAACTAGTAGTCTGACCTAGTAGTGCTTTATTATTAGGGATGTAAGTGTATAATGACTCGACATCAAGTCCTTAATTTTTGTGGAATGTGTAAATCATGTAATTTGGCTAGTATATAGCCTGTATTCAAGAGAAGAGAGGGAAACATGTTATCCAAATCTTTTAGTTTTATACCAGTAAAGTGACCAATCTTTTCTGTTGGGTCTTCAGTGTCCAAAATAATAGGGCATACCTGGTGGTGACTGTTTATCTTTGTGAACTTTAGGCAGCACATAAATTGTGAGCATTTTAGGTTACTGCTCTTGAAGGAACTGGTACTCAATATAATTAAAAAGGCCCTTATTATATGCAAATAGTAATATTTTGTTCATCTTGACAGCAATCTCGAGGAATGGATTTTTCCCCAGTTGACAATACATGTCCAGATAGAGCTATCTTAAAATTTCATTGACATCATGTTCCTTCAGTATTATTACCAAGTTCCCCTCCTTATCGCTTGGTTTAATGACTAAGTCTCCTGCCTCTCGTAGCTCTCTGAAGGCTATCTGCTCATCCATGAGACAGGTTGTCTCTTAGACCAATCGTAGGTCTCTAAATCTTGGGGAATACCCTCAACAAAGGCCCTCACATATTCATTTGAGTACAGATGGAGCATAGTCATATTTTTAGGTTCATAGTCTACGAATATTATTAGTGGTCTAGTGGAGCGGGAATTTAAAGGGAACCTGTAACCAGAAAAAAACGGTATTAACCTGAAGATATGGGGTTAATCTGTAGGTTAATAACGTTATTAACCTGCCCGGCAACCGCACTTAGCCAAACACTATGAGGAGAAAATGACCTTTATTCCTCTTGGCAGCGTTTAGGTTTCAGTCATGGTTGCGGCGCCGATATGGGTTCAGTCACCGATCTGAGTGTACAGAGCGTTGGCTGTAACCTTGCCCCCCGCACTGACTGACAGCTGGCCCCAATGCAGAGTGACTGTCAGCCAGGGCCAGGAGCGCGATTATAGCAGGTACTCTGTATTCTGAGAGCAATGACTGGACCCATGCGGGCACTGCCCCCGTGACTGAAACCGGAAAAGTTAATTTTCTCCCCGCAGCATTCCGGTAAGTGCAGGCGCCGGGCAGGTTAGTAACGCTATTAACCTGCAGATTAACCCTGCAGGTTCATAGTGCAGATTAACCCTGCATTAATACTATTATCTGCAGGATAATAGTGTTTTTTTCTGGTGACAGGTTCCCTTTAAAGAGTGGCTAGCTCTATGCTGTTGTCTATTAGTAGAGCAGCATTACAAGACACAGGCTATGGCATGTCACATTACTGTTCAAACTCCCTATTTTTGTCTCAGGCCATTGGCGGTGGAAAGGCAAGCATCCATGCACGGTAAATTACTGCATGCTACTTTAAGCAGTCTCCCAGATCTCACCAATTTAGATGAATACCTTCCTCCAAATCTTATAACAGGTAGTCATTGGGGAGCAGTCCGCTATTTTCGGAGTCACTTTACACTTACTATTTCTCTCAATGGGCTCCACTCTTGCGGCAGCCTGGAGCAGATCTCATAACCTCTTATCTTCTCGCAGACTTTACCTACTTCTACTGACCACAAGGCACTGTAGTGCCCTCACTATATACTGACATCTTAAATGGGTTGTTTGATGATGGCATCTTCTGTCCCGATGCCCTATTAGCGTGTATGGTCATAATAGATGGTGTTTCCATGGAAGGTCCTGTGTGTAGGGATGAACAAGAATAGATACCTCTAATGGTCCATGTATGATGGACAGTAATTCTACTGGATATCTGCCATGTAATACTACATTTCCCTGCCTAAGTATCTGCCTAATAAGGCTTTTAAAACAGCTGATTATGGGGGGGGGGGGGTGTAAAAATCCATCAGTGGAAAACTTTATGGCAAAATTCTAAGACAGAAGACTGACAAAACCAAAACGTGGGGAGCCGCCATATATTCATTTTTTTTACAAGAAAAATGAAAGACACAGATGGAAAACTGGACACACGGAGCGCAAACGGATGAAAACTGTACTTTTTTTTTCTCTCTTCTTCAATCCCCATTGCAAATTAGGTTTCTTAGCAAAATTTAGAAACGTTTTTGCAGATTGCAGTTAACCAGACAAGAACAATGTAATTAATGCGATGCAACCAAAATATCAAGTAGTTTCTCCAAATTCAACACAAAATGTCACATTTACTGACTAATGCAGACTTATTTAACCCCCTAAAATGCAATCCCTCATGAGAGCAAACATTTACAAATCAGATGTTGTCTCATGTATGATCAATTGCATAAGGTATGCTTGAAATAAAACACATCAAACATCTGGACTGGCTGTGGGTCTGATGACTGTGATGTTTGCATGTAAGAAAGATGGCTAGAAAATGGTCCAAAAAGTTAGGAGATGATTGCCTTCCACAAACTTGGGAAAGGATACAAAAAGGGGGAAAGGATACAAAAAGGGGGAAAGGATACAAAAAGGTAGTAAAGGCAATTAATGTTCCTACAGATACGGTAAATTTGGAAACATACCTCATAAGTTCAAAGTTAAAAGAACAGTGGTTACACTACTTGGATGTGAGTCAACATATAGTCCTATTATAAAGAAAGGCAATCAATTATATACCACCAGCTCAGTGAAAAAAATAGGTCACTGAAAAAAGTGAACACAAATGTCCACTCTGTTACTCTAACAATCAACATACATATAATTGATCTGGCCCATCATATGAATTAGTAGTTGCGGTATTAAGTGTAGGAGTAGATTAAGCTGTGGCCAAAGACTATCACCTTGTCCCTCCACCCCGACGCGTTTAGTTCCTACTTCTTCCAGGAGCGTATAGGGATGGGGGAGACAATGCTGGGTTAAAAGCAGAGGCCAGTTAATGGGAAGAGACTACCTAGGTGCAACAGGGTAATGGGTAATGATGGCGCATGACATTTGAGCAGCGTCTCACGACACAGTGACTTCCAGTCTGCGGTCAGGTGGAACAGAGAGGTTCTTGTCACTCCCCAAAAATACATCTTCATGTATTTTTATTTGCACTTACTAGGCTTCTTTCGCACTTTATGTATTGTTCTTATGGTTCAAGCATTCTGATATATCTGGTGACCTTGTGATGTTCAATTATGCTCTTTTTACAATAATTTCAGAACATCAAAAAAAGAAATATAACACACATTTTGGACATTTGTGTTCACTTTCTTCATTGACTTATTTTTTCACTGAGCTGGTGTGGTGGTACTTCTTGGATGTGGCAGAAAGAGGAAGTTTTGAGTGACTGTAAAAGACCTGCAGCGAGATTTGGTGGCAGCAGGAATAGAGGTTTCATAGTTTGCACGGTAATGTGTATACAAAACACTGAAGGTCTCCATTCCGGAACTCCAAGGTACACATCTCTATTGACTGAAAGGTGCAAATAAAGTCAGCTCCAATATACCCAAAACCAAATAAATAAACCACAAGGGTTTTGGGATTCTGTTTTGGGGAGCTTTGAAAATTGAACTTTTTTGGGCCTATGGATTAGCAGTATGTCTGGAGAAGAAAGAATGAAGCACATGCTGAAAAAGAATACCCTCCATACAGTGAAGCATGGCAATGGGCTCTGGTGATATCTACAGGGAAGCATGGTGGTGGCTAAGTGAATTCTAAAGTGGAGCATGGTGTTGGCCTGGTGATGTCTATAGTGAAGCATGGTGGTGACTTTGTGATGTCTACTGTGAAGCATGATGACGTCTACAGGAAACATGGTGGTGACCTGGTGATATCTGCAGTGAAACATGGAGGTGGCCTGGTAATGTCTATGGTGAAGCATCGTGCTAGCATGGTGATGCCTACACTGAAGCATGGAGGTGGCTCAGTGATGCCTACAGTGAAGAATTGTGGTAGGTCGGTGATGCCTACAGTGAAGCATGGTGGTGGCCTAATGATGTCTACAGTGAAGCATGGTAGTGGCTAAGTAAATCCTACAGTGAAGCATAGTGTCGGCCTGGTGATGTCTACAGTGGAGCATGGTGATGGCTTTTTGATGTCTACAGTGAAGCATGATGGTGGTCTGGTGAAGTCTACAGTAAAACATGGTGGTGGCCTGGTGATGTCTACAGTGAAACATGGAGGTCACCTGGTGATGTCTACAGTGAAGCATGGTGGTAGCTAGTGATGAGCGAGCTGCTCGTTTGACTCTCTCACTGAGCATGCTCGGGTGCTTACAGAGTAGCTTTGGCATGCTCGTATATTATGTTCGAGTCCCTGCGTCTGCATGATTTAAAGTTGTTGGACTACCTCAACGCATGCAGGAATTGCCTGTTTTTTAGGGAATCCTCACATGTGTTGAGGCTGTCTTACAGCCATAAATCATGCAGACACAGGGACTTGAACATAATTCACAAGGGTTAAACGAGCACGCTTGCTCATCACTAGTGGTAACTAGGTGAATTCTACAGTGAAGCATGGTGACAGCCTGGTGATATCTACAGTGAAGCATGGTGGTGGCCTGGTGATGCCTACAGTGAAGCATGGTGGTGGCTCTGTGATGTCTACAGTGAAGCATGGTGGTGGCTCTATGATATTCTGCAGTGAAATATGGAGGTGGTGTGGTGATGCCTACAGGGAAGCATGACTGTGGTTTGGTGATACCAACAGGGAAGCATGGAAGGGGCTTGATGAGGCCTACAATGAAGCATGCCGGTGGCTTGGTTATGGCTACAGTAAAGCATAGAGGTGTCTGGTGATGCCTACACTGAAGCATGAAGGTGGCTCAGTGATGCCTACAGTGAAGAATTCTGGTAGGTCGGTGATACCTACAGTGAAGCATAAAGATGGTTTGGTGTTCCCTAAAGTGAAGCATGCTAGTGACTTGGTTATAGTTACAGTGAGACATAGCGGTGGCTTGGTGATGCCTACACTGAAGCATGGCAGTGGCTGGGTGATTCTCTGGGGCTTCTTTGCTTCCTCTGGCACTGAAAATCTGCAACATGTGGAGGGTAAGAAGTCTTCAGCCAATTCAGAAATTTTGAGGAGAAAATGTCACACCTTCCGTCAACAAGCTGAAGCTTTGGCGTTATTGGACCTTCCAACAATACAATGATCCCAGTCATATCTCACAGTCCACCAAAGCTTGGTTTCAGAAGAAGTCCTGGAAAATTCAGGAGTGGCCATCACAGTTGGCTGACTTGCACCCTAAAAAAAAATCTTTTTGTGGGATTTGAAGCAAGCAAACCCAAGAATATTTGTGACCTAGAGGCCATTATCCATAAGAAATTGACTAAGATTTCTCAGGAACGCTGCCAGAAGCTGTTGTCTGGCTATGTATCACATTTGCGGCAGGTCATAACAGCCAGATGGGTCGCTAGTTAAGAAGGTGGTGAAAAATTTGGAGACTGTAATTGTCAGTAAAAGTGTCATTTTGTGGTGAATTTGGAGAAACCACTTGTTATCTCAGTTGTGTTGAGAGATATTTTCATTGTTCTTGCTTTATTCGTTTATTGCAAAACATCAGAAAGTTTGTACATTTTTCTAATAAAGCAAATTTACAATGGTGGTTGTATCATTTTGATTGCAACTTTATAAGGATAAAATGTGGTAGACTTGTTGCCATTAATAGGAGAAATGATGTCCCCAAACATGAAGGACATCCATGATGTATCCGATGTGATCATGCAACCTTTAAGAGTTAACCTCACTGCTCAAAGCCGTGTGCAAAGTGGTTTACACTCCCATCTCTGCCCCTCCCCGTGCTGAATTAATTCTTGAGCTGAGCTGCAGAGCAGTCATTCTGCATTCGACCACAACATCAGCATCAACATGCCCAAGTGCCCTAAGTGTCAGAAAGAGGTGTACTTTGGTAAGTATGGCACGACTGCAGCTCATTTAGTTTGCAATTTCCCAAAACTAAAGAAAAGTTAACTTTTGTATTAACCGGTAACTTTTGCTCAGTGCAAGGAAATAGGTTGTTTCAAAATTTTTGAAACAGTCATTTTTTGCAAAATTTGCTCTATTTCTAGACTTTAACCTACTTTATTATAGCGCTCGTGAAAACTTAAATTTACTCCTCCAGTGACAGTTGGAAGCCGAGCTATCGGGAAGGTGCGGTGCGAGTGTAGATGAGATATCAAGCTGAGGTGGTTATTGAAAAGGAAATGAATGCGAATTCCATGCAGGGTGCTTCTCGCTGCGAGAAGGCACATATTTAAGACATAGGAGTCTATACGGCACTTATATAACGTATATAGTTCTTAGTGCCTTAGACAATCATGTAACAAAATGTTACAGAATGAGGACATTTATTTATTTTTTTTACTTAAATGCAAAAAAAAAAAAAAAAAACATTTTTGCAATTGGGTTTAATTAAAAATTTTGCATCATTTGGTGTTTCGCACCACATTCAACTTTGATGTGGTCTGTAGTCATATTGGAGCTGAGAGGAGCTCAGAAAAAGACTGATAGAAGAGTTGCAAATGTTCTCTTCAGAGCGAGTTCACTGACTGATTCTCAGTTAACTCATTTTGAGGTCAGCGATAGACAGTGAAACTCAAAGGCTAGAAAAGGCAAAATAATTAAATCCAATTGCAAAAAAAAACAAACATGCATTTAAGTAAAAAAAAGTTAACGGTCCCAAAAGTTTAACCAAGGCGTTGGGAATTATAATTATAGAAATTAGCAAACTTTTTCTATAATGACGGCTCAAACCCAATCAAGTGAATATATCTTGAGCTGCAATACCAGGCTCAGCCACTAGTTCAGAGAGGTGCTGTTTCTTAAAAAAAAAAAAAAAAAACAGATATTTTTTTCTCATTTTATACTTTAAACTAATGGTAGAGTTAGGCGCACTAGTGCCTGCGTGATGTGCACAATATTAAGCTCTCGAAAGCTGCTATACGAGGTTTAGAGAATGGCTGACATCACTCATTCATTTCTGCCCTTTGCTCTTGTGCGAAAGTGCGGAGGTGATCGAAATGTTTCCAAACACTGCAAGCGGGAACCTACGACAGCGCGCCCAGCAATATAGTCACCATAAGCCTCCGGGGGTCTTATGGGTATGATTATACCTGATGCAGAGATGTGGTGGAGCTGAAGTCACTGATGGCGTGTCAACTAGATGCACCATAGAGGTCTAGGCAATGGGAGTCCAATCATTGGGGCCGCTGCGATCCGAAAATGGGAGCTGAGAATGCAGAAAGTTTACTTGTAGTGCTAGGACAACCCAGAAGTGGTACTATCAGTCCAGGACTATTATATGGACACTGTGGCTGCTACTTTGATATATGCACTACAATTGATACTATATATGCAATATGGATGGTACTATTGTATATCTACTTCATTGTATCTAATCCAATGTAGTGCCTCAATCCAGAATTATTGTATGTACATTATGTCTGGTACTGTCATACGCGTACCAAAATTGATACTGTTATACTGTATCTGCAATATATTGCATATGTACGTCATCTAATACAGTACAATCTGGTACTATTGTACGGACATTGTGGCTGTTACTATCTACTATTGATACTGTTGTACTGTATATGCAATATAGCGGGTACTATTGTATATGTACTGTATCTAATACAGTATAGTGCCTTAATCTGGTACTACTGTATGCGCTTTATGTCTGATACTATCATATATCCACCACAATTCATACTGTTATACTATATATGCAATATGGTCAGTACTTTTGTATAGGTATTTCATCTAATACGGTGCCTCAATCTGGTATGATTGTATATACATTGTGGCCAGTACTATCATATATGTACAACAATTCATACTGTTATGCATTATATTAAATATGGTGGGAACTATTATATATGTACTATATCTAACACAGTATAGTGCCTCATTCTGGTATTATTGTATGGACGTTAGGCTGATACTATCATTTATGCCACATAATTTATACTGTTATACTGTATATTCAGTATGGCCCGTACTATTGTATGGACACTATGGCCGTTACTAATATATATCCCACAATTCATACTGTTATAGTATATATTCAGTATGGCCGGTACTATTGTATGGACACTACTGCCGTTACTAATATATATATCCCACAATTCATACTGTTATAGTGTATATTCAGTATGGCCGGTACTATTGTATGGACGCTATGGCCGATACTATCATATATACCCCACAATTCATACTGTTATATTATATATTGAGTATGGACGGTACTATTGTATGGACGCTATGGCCGATATTATCATATATACCCCACAATTCATACTGTTATAGTGTATATTCAGCATGGCTGGTACCATTGTATGGACGCTATGGCCGATATCATATATACCCCACAATTCATACTGTTATAGTGTATATTCAGTATGGCCGGTACTATTGTATGGTCACTGTAACTCCATGTCTCGTACTATATGAATTGTGCCAAATGTCAATCACAGGTCTGCGGCTGACAACCTCAGCTCCCGTATGGCTGTAAAAATGTCTTTTTGGCATTGACTTCCCGCCCCGTCCCTCTGATTTCCGTGGCAGGTATAATTTTTATAGAAATCCACAGAATTAGACTTGTCATGCCGCTGTTATTTTAGCCTGTGTTATCGCTTCCTCTGCTCCTCATTCCTGTGCCTTCTGGGTATTATATTCATTGCTTGTTAACTAATCATCCTGACGAGGTATTTCACAAGTTCAAAGGACGTTTCTCAAACCGCACCCTGTATGAGCTGTTTGCATACTTGTATGACGCTAGGAAAATGAGCAGAAGACAGAGGAGGTTTGGACATAGATTGTCCCGGACGGTGGAACAATCCACCTGTCTAATGAAGATAGCGCCATACTGATCAATTATGAATGAGAAGGGTTTTTATTTTTTTTAAAAAGTCACATAAGGACACTTACACCCTATTTTTACTTTTCTTGGTTTCTGGCTTGAGTATATGTGCTCAATATTTAAAAAAAATAACATATATGTCAGCTGCTATCTGAGTGTTGTCTGAGCTGTTGTCTGAGCGTTGTCTGAGCACTTATGTCATTGAGATAGGGTATCCCCACATGCCAACCAAAATCACATAAGAAAGGGGTTTTCCAGGGCTACATTTTTTTTCTAAATTATTTTATATTCTAATTTTATATAATTTTGGTATTACCTGGTCTCACTACATGGCGCTCAGCCCGCTCTTCTGGCGCCATTAGACACAACGCATACGTGGTTCAAAACTGCACTTGAACCATGAGAGAGAGCAATTCTAACTGCCCATGAACATGACGTGATTCATGGTGTCATATCTATGGGGTGGTGGGAGGGGGAAAAAAATCACACGCATGATGTACGGTCCATGATCAGGCACATCTCCGGAAGAAGGGACCGTGTATCACATGACACATATTGCAAATAGATCCTATACCATAAAAGTCCTCATACAAAGTAGACTAATGTTGACCGAACCCACCAATATCAACTGGTTAGACCGTATAAGGGTCCTCGACTCTGTTGTTGAAGATAAGGAGTCGGCATGTCCAATTTCAGACTGCCGATCCTTTTCTTCTCTAAGAGATATGCCACCATCGTAGGAATCTGACAGTGACTCTCATAGAGACCACAAGAGCGCTCCTGTACACAGAGGAGTTGACAGAAGTAGGTGCCGGCCGAACCATTGTTCATCCGACACCTATCGAGACTACAGGAGGGGCTTTAGGCCATAATAATAGACCTGGACAACTCCTTTCACTGTACATCTTATATTATATAATTGGAAATAATATCTATGTTGGATCTGATTGTCTTCTGGCCTACTTGATCGAGATGTCCTCTGTTAATGTCTCGGAGTGTAGGCTGTATCTAAATGAACCAATGGGTTGCTATGGCCTTGTTGTATTATCTGAGGGAGCCTGAAGGTCATATTTTATCTCGTGAGGTTGTATCAGTGACACAAAATGATAAAAATGAGGTTTACTCGATAAACACCACACCCATCACCCAACCACACCCTATGGTGATCACCTTCAATCACGGCTGTAATGCACAAAAGGTGAATTTGAAAATTTACCATTCTGATCCTTCACACTGATTATTTTTACTTTTTGTAAAAAAGAGAAAAATGTTAAGCTTTTTTTTGTTTGTTTTTGTTGGCATTTTCCATTTTGTTCATTTGTAATATGCTTTTTTTGCAAGGACATAATTTTTAAAAAAATCCTATAGGAAAGCCTATATGAAAAATGTATGACAAAAATTACAAAACACTGCTGGGGAAATGATACAAAAAGGGTGTTTTTTTCTGCAAAATGGTGTGTGCAACAGGTCTTAGGCTTATGTCATGTTACGGTAATACTTTTTGGATCAGTATTAGGCGACGGCCACACACTGGACTTGTGGCTGATCACAAATGCCTCCCGGCCTGTCACTTCTAAGGATTGTGAACGTGTTAGGCAGAAATTCATCAGAATTAAGGCCCCATACATATTTAACTAGTATGTCAGCCGAACCAAACTGATATCACTGGGTTCGGCAGATGGTCTAATGGGTATGGAGGCGCCCGTCCAATGGCGGTCGGGAGAGATGTGGATCTCTCATGTCTGATTTCTGACTGCCAAGCTCATTGTTTCCCCAAAGACGAGCTGCTGGCCCCGGCCAACTTGTCAGTCGGCGGCTTTCTCAGAGAAAACACAGAAGCTCTCAGTCAAACGCGCGCTCCTCTGTTTGGGAAAGCCGGCTGAGATGGCTGTCAGCCAAGCAATCAGCCAAAGCATCGTTCAGACGACAGCCATCTAATGTGTATGGCCGGCTTTAGATTTGTCACAACCTTTGGGTACAGGTGACAATAACGTTTGCTAGTTGTATAGAGATGGTGCAACATTGTGTTGGCCAAACGTTACCGGAATCCGACATGGTTTTACAGTCCCGACATTATAGAAAGCCCAATATATAGCACTGTATTACAGAATAATCATGTTCTTTTGAGTTGTATAAAGCATATTTAGGCTGTTACGTAGACTGGGAAGTCTTTATTCATAAATAGATGTGGTACTGAAATCCTTGACTCTTCATCGTCCCAGAACAGTTTGCTTCTTTTCATTTACAGTGAGTGCAATATCCCAATCATCTTTGATCTTGTAGAGTTGATCTTTCCTGACTATGGACTCCTTGGCTTGTTCTTGCAAAAGCATCAGCCAAGGTTATGATGGAACATGTGGAAGACGTTAGATGGACCTTGGGCTCAATCAAGAGTTTTGCAAAATCATTTTTCAAATCCAGGCAATTAACTTTCGGAGCCCGCTGGATCACTCTGGAGACAAGTACAATTGGCCTTTATTAACTTCGTCAGAAGTGCCTTTAGAAGTGTGAGGTCCTGGAAGTATTTTGCAGGACCCTTGGCAAGCTAAGTTTTAGGATTTGTTGACCTGATGTTGGTACAAAAGTTAATATCTTGTTACTTAAAGCTGCGCTTGCTCCATACATGCAATTTTCAGCACCTGCAGACTGGGCTGAGGTCTCTCCATGGGTTTTTTATGCTTTTTTTCATATTTGGCCTCAGAGGTAGCAAAATCCCCTTTATAATACAGTAGAAACCCTGTCCTTTGCCATTGTAGCTAGAAAACAATACAAAATAACATGGCAATGCGTCCTGACCACACATTTACATTTACATATGAGCGCTAATAATAATGGAGAAGTCCCAATGGGACATCTCATGCCACCCACCGTTTATAATCTAACCTAGAGCAAATGACTGGCAGAACGTATAATATAGTCCTATAGAACCATGAAAAAGTGGTATCTATCTCTTAAAAAAACTTTTTAGATAGTTTAAGAAGCTGGGTCTGAATCCTAAGACCCCCACCGCTCTGAAGTGCGCAGCTCCTGCATGAGCCTCGCGTACAGAGCAGTGTCCGAACTCAGTAGAAAGTCTGTCTGTCCGAACCCATAAATGAGGATCCCTTTCAATGTCAGTGACATGCTGATCAAAATTTAAAAAAAAACACTCAAACTCCGACCATGAATAAAAAGTTTTTTTTTAAGAGGATTTTGGCTCAGATCAAAAACACCTTCAAAAACTCCATGTGAACACTGCTTAAGGATATGTTCACGAGTTTTTGTGCTCAGATTTTGCAGCGGAAACTGAGCGGAGACTCTCCAAATCCTTCTAAAAAAAAAGGTGCAGTTTCCATTCCAAAAACTCTGTAAAAAGATCTGTGTGAACATATCATTAGGCTAAATGCACACAGGGTGGAAAATACATTGTGGATTTTACCAGAAAACTGAAGCTTTGGGCTCTTTCAGAGTAAAAATCGGACAGCATACGGACTAATATAATTCTGACCAATTCCGTCTAAAAATCTGCACAGAAAATCTGCTGTGTATTTGGCATATATAGCTTAAAAGAGATGGACAACTCCTTTAAATTGCATTTACACTTCACAGTTACCATGAATGGGCAGGTGAAATGTTCCTTTGGCATGCCCACAGGATTATCGTTCTCGGCAGCGCATTGACCTGCATAAACAGGACCTGCGTTGCCGAGAACAATGAAATCCTATGTGCACTGAACGATCAGTAACAGTTTGTTCAGTGCACATAGGCTGCCATTGTTCTTGGGAGTGCAGATCCTGTTTATACAGAGCGATGTGCTGCCGAGAACAATGATCCTTTGGGCATCTGAAGCATGGTCGGCCTTTTAAACAAATGCAGATTGGTAAGTATCTACCGATTGGGGGTCTTTTTACCCTGTTAAACGTTCAGATCACAAGTTAACATGAATCAGTAGCAGTAATTGCCTTAGATGGCGACACGATCATAAGACAATAGTCACATACAGAACTCACACTGGTTGTTTTGCAGTCACAACAAAGCGCAGGGAAACTGCTCGCTAGGATTTACTCACTGCTAAAGATAGCCTAAATTACAAGTCATCCATTAAATTACACAGTGCTGGAACACCCTGGGGTCACTGAACTCCTTTAATCTAAAAAACAATGTGTCTTTCAAGTCTAGAGAGATATGTGGCAGCACAGGACTATCTGTATGACAGCTGTGATTATCTTGGATTCTTAGGGATTGTGCACACTGAGTCGTTTTTCTGAGTTTTGGGAGTGGAAACTGAGTGGAAACTCTTAAGATGTTGTGGAGTTTTGCATTTTTGAGAAGGATTCAGAGACATTCCGCTCCAAAAATTTCAGTGAGCGTATATGCTGTGCACAGGGAGACATTTTGCTGAGTTTTCGGAGCAGAAACTGAGTGTAAACTTAAAGTTTTGGAGATTTGGAGGAGGATTTGCAGAATTTCTGCTCCAAAAGCACCTGGAAAAATTCTGTGTACACTTAGCCATAGGGAGTCTTCCAGTAGTATTTTTCAGTTTTGCCGATACTAACAGAGCGCATACATGTTAGGTTAGTGTCTGGTTCTGACTTCCCCCAAACACATGGACGTTCATTTCCGGGAGAGTGGAGTAAAGGTATATGTATAGTGGCCGACCATCGGCGTTAAACTACATGCAATCCGGTCAGCAGACATTTAATAGCTTTTTTAGAGAGGCCATCTGCTCACAGAACTATTGTTAGTGCTATCGTTCTGTGAGCATAGAATATCATTGTTCTCGGCAGCACATATCCTTTACACAGGACAGGGTGCTGCCGATAATGATGATTTTTAAGCAAGGTTCAAATTCATTTCACCCCATGAACAAGCTCAAACAGTATTAATCTACCGTGTATTGGGGCCTAAAAAACATTAAAAAAAGCTATGGGGTTATTTTGTTCTTCCCAGAGATAAGCTGCTCAGCCAAAAGGTGTCTGTGCAGCAGCAGAACACATGTACATTCAGCCAAGCAGAGCGTGCATGTGTAGTAGCTGGTGTGAACAGGTCAAATATACTAAAAAGGTGAATTTGTAAAGACGAGTTCCCCTTTTTTGGGTTCTGAAACTGGAAGTAGGTTCAGGAAATGTGAATATGTAAAACAGCAGAACTGTTATTTTATGTTATGCAATCTTGAAATTATAGTGTTTTCTAGCATCATCCGACACATTAGATCATTGTTATGTTGGTTTTGTAACACTTTACTTACCAGATCGTTCAGCTTTGAAGATACAATGATGATCCAATTTTAAAGAATAACTACATTTTTTAGTGATTTTTTTTATATGTTTTAGGCCCTTTAATTCTGAGCAGATTAGTGGTGATCCAGGTCCTGAGGTCCTTACTGATCGCTCAAAATACATCTTAGTAGCTTGAGCGCGCACACACAGCGGCCTATGACTTTCTATTGCATTCGTGCTTCGCTGTGAGTGCACTCAGGCAGGAACTGTGTGCTCCTGTCTCCCGAGATGTGCACTTCTGAGAGGTGTTTTGAGTGATCGGTGGTTGTCTCAGCACACAGGGATGGATTCCTACTCTTTATTCCTTACTGTACTCATTCCTTCAGTAATGAGCAGTGTAGATGTGAACCCAGCTCTGGATTGGGGTAAAAGACTTGTTAGAAAGCTCAGCACAATCTTTCTGTGTCTCTCTCTGCTCCTCACTCCTCCTCCCTCATCCCCTCTCCATAGAGTATAGCAGGAGGTATAACCAAAAAAGAGAGGGGTCGCTCACTGTTCTATTTGGGTGCTGTGAAGAAAATAGTAATCCAAAATATAAAAAGAACTTCGGCACTCCAATTATGATGATGCAAAGTGACTTTATTACAGAAGATGAATCCCTTATTGGCAAAACTAAAAATTATACATCAACGTTTCGACCTATTTGGTCTTTTTCAAGATATTTTTGAGTAGAAGGTTTTTAGTTCAAGATACTCTGCGAGCTATGGGAGCTGGATTGATTGGCTGCGGGTTGAGAGGTGCCTTCCAGGTAGGTGTGACGGTAGGCAGCTCGCAGAGTATCTTGAACTAAAAACCTTATACTCGAAAATATCTTGAAAAAGACCAAATAGGTCGAAACGTTGATGTATAATTTTTGGTTTTGCCAGTAAGGGATTCATCTTCTGTAATAAAGTCACTTTGCATCATCATAGTTGGAGTGCCGAAGTTCTTTTTATATTTAGGAGGTATAACCAGACACCACACTGTGCTGGAAGTTCATCTTCACGTGGGCAAGACCGAGTTGAGCCATTTTTTTTTTTCAAGGTGGATGGTTAGTTCAAGAGGCAGAAGGAGGGGAAGAAGTGGCTCATAAGTGGAGGAAGAATTCTGTGATATGATATATTACAAAGTTTCTTATATTCACCTCTTCTATTGATTTATGTAAACTTTGTGAACAAAGTACAGTTCTTATTGAAGTTGCTATTGGAAATTTCTCAAACAACACCCAAAAAACTACCCCCCCCCAGGTGTAATCATCCTGACTGAATACATGCAGATACATTATCAGGTGTGCAGATTTAATAACCTAATTATATGAGGCTCATAAAGCCCTAGGCTTCGTATCGCAGTTCATTGTCCAAGGTTCAAGACCAGTGTCATCATCTCCTGACTTGCTTAAGGATGTATTCCCATCTCGGACATTTATGGCATATCCATAGGCGCTTACTCCTTGGCTATTTTCAGAATTCCCTGAAAGTGAATGAAGAGATATGCATATGTGCAGCCAACTCTTCAATAACAGCAGTGCAAGATGGGACATGATTTTTTTACATAGGGGTGGACCCATATCAATCAAACCTTTATACTTAAAAGGTGTTCCCATCTTCATGGATGGGTGTTGTTGGATAGAGCTTGTAAAAAAACAAGCACTATTGCAATTTACTGCTGTAAAATTTGCAGTTGTTCTTTAGATATTGACACATATCTTACTGCTTGTTGCCTAGGAGATCGACCACCACTGCTGTCTAGCTTGTAAGCAATGTGCTGAAGCTGACTGGGATTAAGAGGTAACAGTGCACTCCAGCAATCCTGGACAGCTTCAAAACAGTGCTTACAAGCTCAGGAGATAAGAGGTGGTAAGCACTGCACATGTTCTGTTGTCCAGCAGCGGTGGTCGGTGTCCAAGGCAACGAGCTGTAAACAAAAGTGTTAATATTTCAAGAATGGTTGAAAAGCAGTAAATTGCAAAATTACTTGTATTTACAAGGACTATCTGACAATACCCATTTATGAAGATGAGAATAACATGTTAAAGGCTGGAGCTTATTATTCCTTTGTGTTTAGATACATTCTAAGTTCCACTAGCTAGTCCATCATCCCAAAAGGTCAACCTTCATCAAAAGTTGTAAAGAGGACCTAGTATAGTGTTGCCAAGTCAGGCTATAAAGCAACAATTCTGGCCACAGTGGCCCCTAGTACCATATCCAGGCGCAATGCCCCTCATAAACAGAGTAGTTATCATCTCCACACTTTTGCATCTTCTGCCACAAGAAGGTTGTTAACTTGTAACTTTCTGTGCCAATTTGCCATGATGGTCTCCATTTGATACTGGCCTTGGATCAATGATCACTCAAGATGCAGCGACGACACCAGAAGTCAATAGGAGAATAGTTATGGGCAAATCAACAATGAAGTCACTGGACAAGGTCTTCAAATCAAGGAACATTTCACTGGCGACGAAGACACGGCTCGTAGATAGTCTGGTCTTTTCTGTGGTAACATATGCATGAGAAACCTTCTAAATGTGATGCTGGAGAAGGATGTAAACAATACCATGGATGGCAAGAAGAACAAGCAAATCAATTTTGGAACAAATCAAGCCTGACATGTCACTGGAAGCAAGGATCATCAAGCTACGACTTGCCTACTTTGGACACATTATACGAAGAGAGAAATCACTGGAGAAGGACATCATGGTCGGAAGAATAGAAGGACAAGGCGAAGAGCTAGACCAGCAATCTAATGGATTGATACTATCAAGATAACGGTGAAGACCCTGGTGGACCTATCAAGGCTTGAAGATCGATCTCCCTACAGAGCGTTCATCCATCAAGTCGTCATGGCTCGAAATGAAGCGGGAAGCCATTACATAAAAAATTAAATAAAATGACCTCCTTTTAGTTTGCAAGGATATAAGTTGTAAACTATGTCTGTCCGGCTGAATCTGAGGACATTGGAGACTCTTCACCACTGAGGATTGCATCACAGTTCGAGAAGCACCATTTGTTTTTACCTTTTTTTTGGGGGGTAGGTTACAGGCACCAAAAAATGGCGGTGCATACGCTTAAGACCTCTTTTGAACCATTGTAAAGCTGGATTTCCCGCAGCCAACTAGTGGCTTTAAATGGCCACACAAACTGCTCTTCAGATCTGTAATAGATCGTTCTACATACATAGACTGTAATTTTTCTTGGCAGCACATATCCAGTATCCAGTTTATACAGGACAATGTGCTGCCGAAAGCGATGATCTTTTAACCAAGCCAAAAGATCATTCTTCATCATTTGATTGGCATCTGGTTTGCATGGCACGATTTTAGGGAAATTAAAGTTCCTGGGAATAGCCTTTCCTGGTAATCGTGCAGTGTAAATGCATGTCAAGAAGGGGGGACTCTGTTTGCACCCCCACCTACTAGTTATTTGAAGGACGGACCATCAATGTAAAAGAATCGGATAGCCACTTTTAGGCGTTACATAAGCCAATCTTTCTTTCATTTGCATGGAAGGATACTGATGATTATTTTTAGCAGAGTATTATCCGTAAGTCAAGGCTTGTACAGCTGGCAAACAACAACCGGTCAACATCAGCTGCCGAACAATAGCCCGAAATACCATCCTGTTTCCATTGACCTTAATGTCTCCAAAAGCGGTATTTCCTGATATTTTGCAGTAGACTTGGTGAAGAAATCAGAATTTAGCTCGGAAGCTTTATTCCGTACAGGCCACCTTTGTTATCATTTAATGAGGTATTTGCCATGAAAAGTCCCGTATTTGTGTTTCTCCATTAGTATTTGCATTGCATGGCGTCCTGTTGATCTAAGGAGGATTGCTAACACCTTGATAAAAAGTAGCTTTCTGGGCCAAAGCAAATAATACAAAAAAAATACACAATGGCTGAATGCGAACCTATTTATGAGAATGACAACCTTGATCCTAAGTTAATCTCTTGATCACAAATGGCATAATATTGAGGCACTTGACTTGAGCATCACTCGTCGCGTCTTATGACCACTCTGCAATGGAAGTTAGGGAGTTGCATAAATCTCCTCTCTTATTCCTAGTCTGCAGGCAACTAGCAGCCATGTACCATGAGACGACTGGCGAGCGTAGGGACGTTACAGCCACTGCAGACGATATGAAATATTATCTGCTGCAATTCAAATCAATGGCCAACCATGCAAAACATAGCCAAGTCCACCACAGTCAATGGACAATCATTATCTCAGCCATTTGCCTTAATAGGGATTATGGAAATAGGCTGCCATTGTGAGACAACCCCTCTGCAGGAGAAACGCCCAATAAGATCAATGGAGAGCCAGGGGACATGCCATGGGTGCAACCTGTGCAGTCGTGCAGGGGCCCAAGAGGTAAAGGGGCCTCTATCATCTCCAAAGCAGGTGTAATTGTGCATTATGATGAGCGATTGCACTGCAAAGGGCCCACATATCATTCTTGCACACGGGCCCGTTTCTGTCTGCGCCCGCAGTATGGAGATCCATGGTATCAATTTCTTAAATGGTTAGTACGGTGAAATGTTTGTTAAAAACAAGCAACTTTGCAATGTACCGCTTATGAAAAATTCTCTCTATTCTCAAGAATGGAGGGATTTTTAATTCTATAGTTTACTGCTTGTTGTATAGTTACCGTCCACCTCTACAGTCCATGAGAGCATCCGACTCCTAGGCAAGAAGTACGCGTTTGCAAGTGCTAGTTTAGTACTTCAGTGCTTCTTTCGTGCTGAAAAAGCAAGGCTGCCTCTGCAAGCTGCATCAGAGAGCGCACAGTTCAGACAAGAGGTGCAACCATGCCTCTAATCCCAACTGTCACTCTTCAGAAGCGTACTATCCCCCGGTAAGCAGGGGAACGCTGCGCTCCTGAAGAAAGAAGATTACAACAGCCCTTGTACTAAGGTGTCATGAAGTTCTCCACCACGGAGAGCTCTACCCATTGTGGCTCGTGGTTTTAGCTAATAGAAGAGGTCAGATGTAGTCACCGCCATCTCTCGAGAGATCCTCCACTCTTTAGTTAATGTGATCTGTGTCTTCTTGCCCTGGGTATTTTGAGTTCAGCCAATAAAATGGGTAAAAGTAGGGGATGAACTGCCAAGTATCCCTATCGATCAGGGGGAAAAAAAGGAGCACAAGAACGCAGCCAAACACTGCTCTCAAGGTTCATGGACTTGAGTGTATGATCCTGTCTTCATCCTCGAAGGAGAGCAGGGCTTCTGCCCATTTAGTTGAGCAATCAGTGAAGTGTTGCAAAAGTGCAGTTATACTTCTTGTAGATGGGACGATAGCACAGGTTCAGGGTTGGTTACGGGGCCTGTGTACCTATATGACCATCACGAATGAGCAGCCTCGTGCCATCTACCTTGACATCACCGCTTAGCCGAGTGATTGGCTGCAGTGGTCACGTGCGATGTCACTGCTGCAGTCTGTTAACAAAGACCGGGGCCAGCAGGGCTGGAAAATGGGCCAGTAAGTAAAGCTGTTTGTTTATTAACAATGAAAGCCATCGAGGTCAATAATGGACTTCTTGGTAAACTCCTTTTTATTTTATTTTTTTTGGGCTGAATCCAGAATTCCCCTTGGGGTAGCAGTTGTACTAATCTGACTAATCTGAAATAGGCATTAACATGGTGTTGATGTTTTCCCATCACATTGAGAACATGATGACAGCTCAGAGCCGGGCTGAGAAGAGGAAACGCATCTTCTTAAGAATATTAACAATGACTAGAATAACATA
The DNA here is from genome assembly GCF_046119375.1 of Phyllobates terribilis. Taxonomy (NCBI): domain Eukaryota; kingdom Metazoa; phylum Chordata; class Amphibia; order Anura; family Dendrobatidae; genus Phyllobates; species Phyllobates terribilis. The sequence goes on along the minus strand of NW_027362767.1, from coordinate 130,403,661 downwards.
TGGCAAATGCAAGATGCATTGTATTGTAGCATATTGCCCCCAAACAATTTCCATGTCAGAAGATAATGTAATGGAAATTAAATGGACTCATGTCAGTCATTCTGCTATTTTCTCTGATCCTGGTTATCCAGACTTGTACAAGTGAATGGGCAAAAAATCGAAAACAATCGGCCCATACCGAGCATAGCTGAATGATATGGCTAGTCCATAACTTGCTTCTATTTACATGGAACTATAATTAGTTGTATAACAATGGTTCATAAGAGCTTTTGTCCCCATACAGTTTTGGCAGCATATCACTGCCTACACGAGTTGGCCTTACTTATGGACATGTTGGGTGTCACTCTGCTTCCACCACATAGAAGTAGATGGCCTATGCTGGGTCATGAATGACACTGGCTTCCAGATTGGTGAGCTTCACAGGGTCCCGGACTCAAGGGCTCATGTGTCCACAGACCACCATTGTTCTACCACTGGTGTAATCTGTGAAGGGAAACCCCATTCTTGATATTGACAAAGGTTTAGTTTGCCAAGATGGGACCAGTGGAGAGAGTCAAGAATGTGATCAAACTTGACTATCTAGAGCATACATGTCAAACTCTGACCCGTGGGCCAAATCTGGCCTACAGGGTGATTATATTTGGCCTGCGACACCACAACCGCCACCTCTATGTGAAGCCTTTTATGTATGGAGGACTATGTGAGGCCCATTATACTGTATGGAGGACTATGTGGGGCCATTATACTGTATGGAGGACTATGTGGGGCCATTATACTGTATGGAGGACTCTGAGGGGCCCTTTATACTGTATGGAGGACTATGTGGGGCCCAATATTCTACATGGAGGACTATGTGGGGCCCATTATTCTGTATGGAGGACTATGCGGGAGCCATTATACTGTATGGAGGACTATGCGGTGCCCATTATTCTGTATGGAGGACTATGCGGGGCCCATTATTCTGTATGGAGGACTATGCGGGGCCATTATACTGTATGGAGGACTCTGAGGGGCCCTTTATACTGTATGGAGGACTATGTGGGGCCCAATATTCTACATGGAGGACTATGTGGGGCCCATTATTCTGTATGGAGGACTATGCGGGAGCCATTATACTGTATGGAGGACTATGCGGGGCCCATTATTCTGTATGGAGGACTATGCGGGGCCCATTATTCTGTATGGAGGACTATGCTGGGCCCATTATTCTGTATGGAGGACTATGCGGGGTCCATTATTCTTTATAGAGGACTATGCGGGGAACATTATTCTGTATGGAGGACTATGCGGGGCCCATTATTCTTTATGGAGGACTATGTGGGCCCATTATTCTGTATGGAGGACTATGCGGGGCCCATTATTCTTTATGGAGGACTATGTGGGGTCCATTATTCTGTATGAAGGACTATGCGGGGCCCATTATTCTGTATGGAGGACTATGCGGGGCCCATTATTCTGTATGGAGGACTATGTGGGACCCATTATTCTGTATGGAGGACTATGCGGGGCCCATTATTCTGTATGGAGGACTATGCGGGGTCCATTATTCTTTATAGAGGACTATGCGGGGCCCATTATTCTGTATGGAGGACTATGCGGGGCCCATTATTCTTTATGGAGGACTATGTGGGCCCATTATTCTGTATGGAGGACTATGCGGGGCCCATTATTCTTTATGGAGGACTATGTGGGGTCCGTTATACTGTATGAAGGACTATGCGGGGCCCATTATTCTGTATGGAGGACTATGTGGGGCCCATTATTCTGTATGGAGGACTATGCGGGGCCCATTATTCTGTATGGAGGACTATGTGGGGACCATTATTCTGTATGGAGGACTATGTGGGGCCATTATACTGTATACTGGTTGGCCTGCGACTTTGTCCAAGTTTTTTATTTTGGCCCTCTGTGTGTTTGAGTTTGACATCCCTGATCTAGAGGAAGTAAAAGTCCTAACAAGGTTTCCATAGGGAAAGAGGGCACAGGGTTGGTTGTCTGGGGCTCAAGTGTACTGCTGAAGATTCGAGGCAGCACATGCGCCCTAGACTATTGGCCAGGTGCCCCATATGCCAGGGTTATCAGCACTTGGAAATATACCAGCGTTAACATGACACTGATGCAGTTGGATCCGTTGGCGCAATATGTCGAAGATTTACCGCAGCCAACAAAGACATCAACGTTCCAGTGCAGGCTGCTCGATGGCGTCACTACATTGAGTGGCCTGTGCTCCGCTCTCGCTATGTGCTGACAAGAGTAGGACAGATGAGTATAAGCTGGTGGAGGGGTGGCATTACTTGCCTTGCACTGGACGCTGGCAATGCACACTACAATACTGGATGGGACATTTCTTCTTGTAATCCTCCATACAACTATATGCAGAGCTGACATAATAATTTAGACATCTTTCTAGTGGTGGGGGTTAAAGTGATCGTGTAAACCCAGCCAGACGGACAACTGTTCTGTAATTCACCGCGAAAAGGATCATGTGTGCATGAAATATGCTTCCAAACAGGCGCAGAAGCAAGCAGAGACATCATCCGGTCTAGGTAGTATCTCTGCTGGTACGTGTAGAGACTAGTAATGGACAATGATGATTTCTTCTCAGTGACAGGAAGCTACAAAACCACACAACGTCATGTCTACGTGTCAGTTACACCACCGCGTCTACACCTGTAGTGCTCCCGTGATCACCCTTCTGCTGGTCGCCGCCATATGGGTTATTTAGGACCCTACCTTGCTGGAAATGTAGCTCTGTTCCAACAATGCATTCCTCTCCAGGTTTACAGATATTTCTGGTGTATTTTTCTTGCTTTTGTGTGTGCGCACGTTATGACAGGTGGACGTCAGTCTTCACAATGGTGGGATACAGAATTGTGGTGTATGCTGAAGTCATGCAATGCAAGCAGCAGATTCCTAAGATGTCTTTTTTTGCTTTGTTGCAGCTGAGCGGGTATCATCTCTTAATAAAGACTGGCACAGGCCATGCCTACGGTGCGAGAAGTGCAACAAGACTCTGACTCCTGGGAGCCATGCTGAGGTACAGGACGCTAGAAACACTTTATAGGAACGGTATTAAGACCCCTGTTGATATGATATGTTTCAGTATTATCCTCCCCCCTTCCCAAAATAAGTTATCCCTTAGCCATAGGATAACATGCTGGTTACTGGAAGCCTGACTGCACGGACCCCCCCAAAATCAGGTCTCTGTAATCCTGTCTTGAATGGGTATGTGGTGCGTATGCTTCACCTCCGCTCCGTTCATAGTCTAAGGGTCTGATAAAGGACCTCCACTCCATTCTGTAGGGGGCTGTGTAGCTCTCCTCTTGGGGTCTAGATTTCTGATCTCAGGGGCTAGCGGTCCCCCCATAGATCACTAAGTTGTTGCCTATCTTATGATTTGGGCATAACATGTCTTTTTTGAGAATAACCTTTTAACAAAAGCTAATTGGGTCCTTTTACATGAGCAGATTTCTGGTTATTTAATCACCAATCCAATTGGAACTCATTTAAAGAGGACCTGTCACCGGGTCAAAAGGAGCCGGGTTTCTAATTGTATTCATGCCTCTCCCCTGAGTATTCCTACATTTGTTTTTCTGTAAATCTGCCATAAGGTTCCGGAGATATGGGCCTTTTTATTTTTATGTCAATTTTTCTGTTTTTTACAAAAGGGGTGGTGCCACGTGAAAACACGCCCCTGATCTGTGAGCCATACCTACTCGCGGAGACCAGAAAAGTTGGCACTTAAAGAAACACGCCCATTAAAGTTTTTGTCCTCTTAATATATCGCGGTTATCATAGTATATAGCACTGTGTGCTTACAATTGCTCATTTTGCCTTTCTACCCAGCTAATTCTTCTGTTTTCCATTATTAAAACCTGACTAGCTGAATCCTTCTAAGCTCTATGTAGAAACAGGAAGTCTCTTTTTCCTGCATGAGTCATCAATAGAACTACAATTCTACATAACTGCAAAATCCCTGGCCTACGGTGGGGGGAGCGGAGCAGCTGGGTCAGGAGTTGAAGAGGGAAGAAAAACCACCTGTTTCTACATAAAGCTTATTTTGCCAAATCTATCCACACATGGCAGATATATTCCACATGTAACTTGGTATTTCAAATCCACAGCACGTCAATTCCTGCTGTGGATTTTCATTGCTGCATTATATACAGTATATACACATGAAGACTTTGAGGCCGAGTCCCTGTGGAACTGCAATAAATTCAGCAGCGGATTCTTTCCATTCCAAGTGAAAATACCCTTTAAATTTCAGACCCACCACTTCAGGGCTCTGTAATAACTAAAATATGCAGAATAAAAAATACTAAATGTTTGCACTTGTTTGTTACTTTTATCACCTGTACTAATGTAACGTGGTGCTGGGCTGTAGCCATAGGCGAGATCCTCATCTCTTACGCCCCAGCACGTTACATGAAGGTAGCAGGCCGCATGTTACCGATGACTTTGGTTGGCCAGGACCAGATGTTGAGGACTTCAATGAGGAAGACCACCAGTCAAAAATAAACATTTTACTGAACGATAACTTGGTGGGAATTATGTACACATCTTTAGGAACATTTCCTTCACAATTCGGAGCATGTTCACACACAGTCTCAATTTATCATTACTCACTTGGTTTCTATCTCCCCTGCTTCACTCTCCATCACCACAGCCCAGCTCAGTACTACAGTACAGTTGTTGAGAGTCCTATTCTCAACCCGCAGTTCCGCATTCTCTTTCCTCTCAAGGGAACAACAGTATGTTGCCAGTATGGCCGGTACTTAGCTTCTCTGCTACTGACGCCTTGGAACTCCCGCTTTTCTTCTCACATTCTCTGTCCCGTCTTGGCCCGTTACTTCTCTGAGTTATAAACTCGGGGCCGTACTGCTGCCCCAGAACCAGTCTCCGATTGTTCTCCTGTCCTCCTGTCAGTTTTCCTTTTCTCTTTATTCCGGTTCACGCTAACCACCATCTTGGTCTCCTCTCACTTTGGGACACCCACGTCATTGCGACCTTAGGTCTGCTTCACACGCACACCGGGCCCTATCTCACGTCCTGCTATGAAACTGTCTCTGTCCCTTCATCTTAGCCACTCCCACTCTAGGCTAGTCCCAAACATTAATTATAACTCTCCTTACTGTCGAGCAGAACACAATGCCAACACTATTAACACATATCACAGGTCTCATTATACAATACGAAAATACGCTTGTTCTTCAAGGGGGAACGCGGGCAGTATTATTATTTATTATTATAGCGCCATTTATTCCATGGCGCTTTACATGCAGTATGTCCATCTCCTTACACAATTTGCACATTTTCTCTTTCAGCATGAGGGAAAACCCTATTGCAACCAGCCATGTTATAGTGCCTTGTTTGGACCAAAAGGTGAGAATTTCAATATATCGCTGTGATTATTTATAGAAACGAGTGAAACTTTAGAAATTCAAGCTCGCTCGCCAGCTTTGCCAAATTTTCCATTTTGCAGCAAATTGATTTGACACAAATGAAAAGTACTCCAAAGACTCCAATTTCCCTGAACTCCTAGAACTGTATCAACCCCCTTTCAGCTTTTTATGGCCTTTTTCTCTATCTCTATTGCTGAGCTCCAAATAATGGCTGCTGCATTTCCTGCATCAGCTTTTATACAGGCTATGATAGTCAATCCTGATTTGCTATGCTAGACCATGCAATGAGTTAACTGGTTAAGCCCGCCTGACCACGATCCTTCTCTGGCTGATGTAAACTTCTGCATTGTGTAAAATAACAGCGGCCACTTTAGGCGATTTGTGCAAAGCAAACCTCAATTGTTCGGGTAGGCGAGGTTCAGCAAAGTCCTAAATTGACACAAGCTCACTTCCATCCAATTGATTTGTTCATCTCTAATTCCTGTATGTTTATATGTGGCACTAAATATATATTTTGTTGCTCAGGATTTGGACGTGGGGGAACAGAAAGTCATACCTTCAAATGATGACGTAAGTACACTTATTGAACCTAGAATTACAATATATAATGGAAAATACAGTAGCTTCATTTGAATTCCTGCTCATTTTGTGCCCAAATCTCTAATTGACACCTACCTCCAGCACTACAGAGTGCTGTATATGGCAACCTGTTGACCGCAATCCTGATAGATTTACAGAATTTTCTGGAACTGAGGACTTGCTACAGTGTATCAGTGAAGATAAGAGTAATAAACCTAGAGACTAGGTCTAGGCTCACAGAGGACTGCTCTATGATTTTGCGGGCCCTTTGGCAACAAATCACCAGTGTGCCCCGCTTCACTTCCAATTTTTCCTCCTCGCTTTCTCAGGGCTATAACTTTTTTATATTTTGTCGATGGAGTTGAATGAGGTCTTATTTTTTGTGGTACGAGCTGTTGTTTGTTTCCTTACAATTTTGGGGTCCATGCAACTTTTTGATCTCTCTTTATGTTCTTTTGGGGAGGCGAAAAAAAACAGCAATTTTGCCAAAATGATATATTTTTTTTTTGTTTTGGCGTTAACTGTATGGTATAAATATTTTGATATTTTATCATTTGGGATAGTTACGCATGTGTTGATACCAAATATTCATATTTTTTTAGATTTTATTTATGCTTTAGGTATAGGCGGAAAACGCGATATGAACTCTTATATTTCATTTTTTCAAGTATTTTTTTTTTCATTCTTATTGGCTGCATGGGAAGGGGAACCTCTCCCCTCCCCAGTTTCCAACCTCCTAAATCCTCGGGTCACAATTGACAGTGGCATCTAAGTAGTTAAACTGCTCAATCGGAGCAAGCTAGCAGTTAGACTCAGGTGCCAACTGTATAACACAACCAGCACCTGCGCTGTTCGGAGAGAGTTTAGCAGAGCAGGAGCGAATTCATCAAAATGGGCAATGTGTTCCCCCCAACTTTGAGGGCTCCCAGGACTTGCCCAGGATTGCTAGGTGCTGGTGCAGACCATGGAGGATGGGCTAAACTAGACACAACGCAACAAACCATCAGCTGCGAGATGCAGGTCTTTTCGGTTTTTAGCCTATACATGAAAACCACACACGTCCCCAATCTATGTCAGTAAGCAAAAAATAAATTTCAGAACTCGGATGAGCCTTGACGGCACAATCCCATTTATACTGACATATTGCTTTTTCTTTAGGTCTGAGAATGCGGAATATCGAGAGAAATTCTCCTACTTGCAATGAATCGTTCCTGCCTCCTATTGAAATGCCAGTACTCATATAGAAGGGTATCCATCAGCAATAACGATCCGGGACCTGGGCCACCACTTGATCTACCTGTATGAAGCGTCAGACATGCGACGTCCGCTTCTTATCTCTAATACCACTAAACGTGTAGATGATGAGTATTGTAATCACACATTTTGATATAGAAGTAAAATATTATGCAAGTGGATGTGATTATTCATGAATAAATATACTTTACCATTATGCTGTGTGACGGTCTTCTTATATACCGGTTATACTATACATGTGTTCTATATGTAGGTAGTATTTGGGGACTTCGGAAACTTTCCCAAGAAGAAGGGTCAATTGCAAAAACTAAAACTAACTCCTTCCCTCTCAGACATAATTGCCATCTTCCTGTACCCATTGACCCCTATGAATTTTAAATAGGAAATGAACTCGTTGTGAACCTTGAGAAGTTTGGGATTCCAGTATTTAAGTGGTGCCGGTAAGAAGCAGAAGCATGACGCAGGATACACATGACCCTCAGTCAGTTCTTTTGGCCATATTCAGGAGGTACATTTTTTTCACAGGACCCCATATCAGACCAAAGACATCAAAAACTGGAGAAAAACTTGGTCTTGCTGCCCTCTTCTATGACAAACGTCAAAACTGATTTTGGTGCACATAAAAGGGTGGTGGACTGTGCTGTCATGTTCCTACCACTGAAGACACTGATTGCATCAGTGTGAAGTGTGTCCTGCGCCTTCTGTAAATACTGTGTCATGTGAATGGTGTAATGTATAGAGTGTGATAAGTATTGATAATATAATGTAATATGCATAATGTGTAGCAGTTTTGTTAATGCTATAGTGTAAGGTATAGATATGTAGATAGTGATGATAGGGTAAATTAAGAGTTAATGTTTTGGACTAGCCCACAGCGGGAGTTAGTGTTAGGTGAAAGTGACTGGTTTCCTGGTAGTTAGGGAGATAGGGTTTGGAGTGCAAAGTGATCAGTGATGCAAATAAAAGGGTGATCCCTATTGAGAGGAGACTAAAGAAGTAGGGATAGCATGATCCTGAGGAAAAGTGACCAACGAGACAGAGTGACCTTCTGGAGATGGGCCCTAGGAGAGGATGCCTAGACACGAGACATTGAGCTTGTAACACAGAAGGTAATGGGCCTTAGCAGGACTGAAAGACGGGTACTATTGAAGGGTCCAAAGTGGGAAATTCAGGGTGCCAGTAGTGGAAGAAATAGGACACGGAACTGCTGAGCAAGTACAGGAGATTTGTGAATCAGGACTGTAGCATTAAAGCTGGGTTGTGGTGAAGTAGGGAGAAACAGTGTGCCTCACAAGCCCTGGAGTATACAGAGGAAGGATGCTGTGTGGAATGATGCTTCATACTGTAAAGGAAATGTCCATAAGACCGTGTACTCACTATCCCTAGTATTTAACACTTAGCAAATACCATTCAGTAAAGAGTTTATTTAGTAATGGTGGTCTCCCTCGTTGAACTGTGAAACATCTGGTCCTGGCCAGCCCACAATACCAGCTACATGCAGCCTGCATGGGCGTAAGGCTCCCACAGCACAAGTCCACACACCCAGCCAAGGACCCACACTTTCATGTAATGTGTTGGGGCGCTGAAGACGAGTGTCTTGCCCATGGCTCCTGTCTCGTGCCACATTACACACATACCAGTCCAATATGTCCAGGAACCGTCCCACTTTTCTTGCTGTGCAACATGTCATTTTCATAATACTTTTTCATAATTAATTGGTGTGTATAAGTCCATACCAGAAGCATAGCTAGGGGTTCAAGGAAGGACGGCATGTTCATGTGACATAAGAATTTGAGCACTGATGCAAAGTTTACACTATGTTGGAAAAACCTTTTAACATAATACAGGACAGCCAGTCTATTTAATGCTGGGGACTAATGGGTGGAGAGCCTATTTCTTAAAGATACATGAATTAATTAATTTAATTTATTTATTTATGTCTTTTAATTCTGTTGGTTTTATTAAGAACAATGACCGGAGTTTGTATACACCCTTGGTGGTAGTCTTGGAATTTTTATAACAGTATTGGTATTTAACTGGAGATTAATGTTCTGAACTATTTAAACATAAAGTGAAGTAATAGGATCAGACCACTAGAAAAAGCCATAATGGCGAAACACAATGTGTGCGCATTGGGAAAGATTTTTATCTTGTGAGTGTAAAAAAAAAAGCTTTTTTTTGTGGTGAACTAACTTCCACAAAGCGTCACTGTCAGCAGGATGTTTCCCTCTTCTGTCTTGTTTTGCGATAGGCGAGATGGTAAGAATGTGAAACTAGTTGGTGGATGCAGCGTGGATTAATGAAGAATGTGACCCTTGTTTTCTGTTTGCACTTGAGTAAAATCATGAATGAGATTATACAAGTCTCAGGAGGCAGCGGTTTCCTCCTCTCATCTAAAGATGTTATGTTAGGGTAGACAGGACGGCAGGTGGACCATGACAACCCCTGTGGCCAGTAACGTCCCTTCTTCTGCAGCATGTAAGCATGCCTTAGACTACATCAGATGTTCCTTTGCAGTTATGTACTTAGTGGGCTGTGGGAACCTTGTCCCCGATGAGATAGTGGGCCCCACCATACAGGTGTGCTCGGGCTGGCTGCTGCCCTCCTTGCCAGTTACACTATTGGCCCACATTGTACAAATATAGGGCTCGTTTTCATAAGCCATAATGGATTTTGAGTTCCCTATGTTATAGTATCTCTCTGTTCTCTATGGTTGGCTAGAATGTTCCTTTCTGATAATTGTATTCAAAAAGACAACTGCACCTTATGCGACTGCCAATTTCAGAGGGCACATGTAGACCCATAAAGGCCTCCGGCCGCCGGTTGCCCTTCCGTAATGAAAGAACTGGAAATCTAAACCAGTTGTTTGCTCTTTAGGGTTTGTGTATGTTTAGTTGCAATTTTCAACTTAGAGTTCGCCACAACATAATCACAAGGAATCTAACGAATATTTTATTTATAGAAATTCCTCAATCCATTGGTTGAAGAACATCTGTAAATGATTTCTTCTACAGAAGTCCTTATATGGGGCGAGAGAAGAAAACCAAAAAAACAATCATTATAACTTCCCATGTAAAAAATGCCATATATCACTATAAACCATGTCTACTTTGTCAGCAGTGAATTAGACATAGATCTGATCTGAAGGTCTGAATAGTCAGTTATGGGATCTGAATGATTCTTGGGGTCATCATGTCTGATGTCAGAATTCATTTTGGGGTCTGATTTTATCTTGGTATCTGGTCTGGGGTCTAAATTTTGGGGTCTGGGCTGTGGTTTTTAATTTATTTTAGAATCAAGTGTGTGTTCAGGATTAATTTGGAGGTCTACTCTGCGATCCAGATTAATTTAAGGAAAGGGGATGTGAATTAATTTTGGGGCTTGTAATTTTGCAAAATTCACCATGGTAGAATGGTGCAACACAGTGGCGGAATTGCCACAGCAGTCTTTTAATCTGTGGTATGTACAGCATAGTATTACGGAGGAATGTTTTCCTGGAATAGCTCCGTAATATGGCACATGATGGAGTAGCCACGTTTTTTTAATGGCCGAGTCATATAAAGCTGTAAAACATTACCCGAAAAATAAAGAATATATAAAAAAAAACTATAGAACATATTCCTCCATATGAAATAATAGGCAAACAGAGGTACAATAGGGCCACACATAGTCCAATAGGAATGTTAAAAGAGCAATTTGGGATCGCCATCTATCAGGCACCTCAAACACAGTCCACACCAGGGAAGTTGACGCAACTGGTTGCAACCAGTTTTACTGGCTCTGTATATAATTCAGCAAAAGCAAAACACATATGATGGAAAAGAAAATCCTAGGCCGGTTGGCCACTAACAATATGTAATGTGGACAGGGTGGTAGTTGTGGGTGAGGGGCTGCGGCTCCCCCACACCCTGACTCCCCACAAATAAAAGATAATGTCCAGTCTGACGTGTGATTTGCGTGTAATGAACAACACTCACTTTTGTTCGTTGAGGCTCCATCTGTTCAACGCCCCAGGACCAGGCTCGATTACATAGTTCACACCTGACTCTTGGCTCGTTTTCAATAGTTCAACTTTACTCCATAGGCTCAGTTCAGAATCAATCATCGGTACGGCATATTGTAACACAGCATGGACAGTTTTGGTCTCCTGCATTATCCCTCGCTCTAATGGTACTTCGTGACCCAGGGATGTCTCGCCTCCACCACTGCTTGCTATGACTGCCCCAACTTGTCCCTTTGGATCTCTGTGAGTTTCTCCTCTCCTGAGACGAAAGCAAGGTAGGCTCCTCCATACCTTGGTCCGGCCGTAGGCCGCAGATGTTAAGGGATGTCCCATCAACTGTCATCGCTGCTATCTTCATACTGCTTTCAATTACTGCTACTTGTTCCTTCAGACTGTTCTGTTACTGAATGGTTACCCAATCTGACCCTTACTTCTTTTCATTCCCCTCACTCTCCTCTCTTACCAGGAAATTCCGCCCCCCCAATATAGCTTAGCTTCCCCTACCTAACTGGGAGTGTGCCTATAACTCTTAACCCCTACCTTACTCTAAAGTGCAATGCTAAACACGTCAATATCAATAAAGTATACTTAAAGCATTCACAGCATTAATAAAACTTATAAAAATATATACAAATGACAGAAGCATGCCTATTCTATGATGAAGGGACAAAAGGGCACGAATTGCCCCGAACATAACCTTACAAATACAGGAAAATTCTGACTCAAGAGAGCTGGGCCTAGTGCACAGCATCCCCAAAAAAACAATTATCTGTGAATATTTCAGTTTTTTTTTGTCCCTATTGCAGTGTATTATATAAGCGTTGTACATGGAGCATGGACACTGAGCAGACACAGGAGGAACGCCACATGGAGCAGCAGCCAATGTGTTCGCAGCTCATCTACTGCCTGAAAAATATTTCCTGTATTTCATAATTTAGTTTTTTCAATATATTCATTTTTGGATTACACATCAGGAAGTTATCGGAAATTAAATCTCAATACAAATTTGCAAAGAAACATTTGTTATTATTCTTATATTTTATTACATTTTATTACTCCTCTCCTTTCTGTTTTTAGGTATTTTTCTCTTTCTCCGTCTCCGCACCCATTTGATTGTTTGTTGATTTACTCTCCATGACGTGTGATCAGCTCAGACACTGCTTCCAGATTTACTATATAATATTGCTGTGGTCTCCAGGGTAGGAAAACCGCTCAGCTATTCAGTAATAGATGGAAGCAGCTGTCGTACGTGATCCTTTATCACAGACTCCCAACATATTGCTCAGTGATTCCTAAAGAAATTTACACTAAGGCCTCACTTCAGTGATTTTTTTTATGTCTACCTTTTTTTTCTTATCAATGTGTCGGATCAGTTTTTCAGCTATTTATGGGCCATGTGTCCGTTTAAAAAATAGCTCGTCTGAGGTCCAACAAGCAGACTAAATTCGGACATATCTCCAATTTTAATATGGACCATTGGTCAGCAAAAAAAAATATTGCAAAGTAGGAAGTTCTTCTAGCACTCCCTTACAGAACAGATATGGAGAGTGTCTAGGCAAATTTGGGGAAAGCACTCCAAATACTTTTCATATTCCAAAAAATCAAATAGATGCACTTTACCGCATCCATACACCAAGCTATATCCTGTATCCTCTTCTCTAATATGCTCACAGCACCGATGTATAAATGTCAAACAGTATCGGTGCTGCTCGGCTGTGTTGCTTATTTCACAAGATCTTCCTCAGAAGTGCCCTTGAAAAACAACTAAACATAGGGCATTCCAGCCAGGGTTCATTTATCCAAAATGTGTTGATTTTTTTTTTCAATTATACTCTTTGTTTCATCGCAGCCATTTGGTAAATCCACCGGCCCCAGACCATCGGGAAGAGCCGAGGCAAAGCGCCAAATTTGGAGCATCTTGTATTTTTAGGCTGGGAAGGGCCCAATAACCATGGACCTTCCCAGCCTGATAATATTAGTTTGCAACTGTCTGCTTTACATTTGCTGGTTACCAAAAATGAAGTGGATCCCACGTTGTTTTTTTTCATTCATTTATTAGGTTAATACATGTATAGTAACTAACACATGTAAGGCACTAATTATATATCCCACAGATACAGTCATAGCCAAAAGTGTTGGCACCCTTGAAATTGTTCCTGAAAATGAAGTATTTCTCCCAGAAAGTTTTTGCAATTAAACATGTTCTGTTATTCATATGTTTATTTCCTTTGTTTGTATTGGAACAACAAAAAAACTGAGAAAAAAAGGCACATAATTACACACAAAACCCCAAAAATGGACCTGACAGAATTGTTGCCACCTTTCCAAAATTGTGGGCAAACAACTTTGTTTCAAGCATGTGATGCTCGTTCAGACTGTGGCAAGTAACAGATGTGGGCAATATGAAAATCACACCTGAAACCAGATAAAAAGGGGAGAACTTGACTCAATATTTAAATTGTGTGCCTGCGTGTGCCACACTAAGCATGGAGAACAGAAAGAGGAGAAGAGAACTGTCGGAGGACTTGAGAACCAAAGTTGCTGAAAAATATCAACAATGTCAAGGTTACAAGTCCATCTCCAAACATCTTGTTCCTTTGTCCACGGTGTGCAACATAATCGAGAAGTTTACAACCCATGACTCTTCAGCTAATCTCCCTGAATGTGGACGGCAGAGAAAAAATGATGAAAGGTTGCAACAGGATAGTTCAGATTGTGGATACGCAGCCCCAATCAAGTTTCAAAGAAATTCAAACTGTCCTGCAGGCTCAGGGTGCATCAGTGTCAGCGCAAACTATCCGTCAACATTTGAATGAGATGAAACACTATGGTAGGAGACCCAGGAGGACCCCACTGCTGACACAGAGACATAAAAAAGTTAGACTGCAGTTTGCCAAAATGTATGTGAGTAAGCCAAAATCCTTCTGGGAAAGTGTCTTGTGGACAGATGAGACCAAGATAAAGCTTTTTGGTAAAGCACATCATTCTACTGTTTACCGAAAATGCAATGAAGCCTACAAAATAAAAAACACCGTACCTATAGTCAAATATGGTGAAGGTTCAAAGATGTTTTAGTTTTTTTTTGCTGCCTCTGGCATTGGGTGCCTTGACTGTGTGCAAGGCATCTTGAAATCTGAAGATTACCAAAGGATTTTGGGTCGCAATGTAGTGCCCAGTGTCAGAAGCCTGGGTTTGCGTCCTAGGTCATGAGTCTTCCAGCAGGACAATGGCCCCAAAAATACTTCAAGAAGTCCAGAGAAATGGATGGAAACAAAGCGCTGGAGAGCTCTGAAGTGGCAGCAATGAGTCGGGGCCTAAATATAATGGATCCCCTGTGGAGAGATCTTAAAATTGCTGTTGGGAGAAGGAGCCTTCACATATGAGAGACCTGGAGGAGTTTGTAAAAGAAGAGTGGTCCAGGATTCCAGCTGAGAGGTGTAAGAAGCTTGTTGATGGTTATAGGAAGCGATTGATTGCAGTTATTTATTCCAAAGGGTGAGCAACCAAATATTAAGTTGAGGGTGCCAACAATTCTGTCTGGCCCATTTTTGTGGTTTTATGACAAATTTTGTCCAATTTGCATTTTTTTATCTGTTTTTTTTTGTGTTGCTCCCAATACACACAAAGGAAATAAAAATGTGTATAACAAAACATGTGTAAGTGCAATAATTTTATGGGAGAAATACTTCATTTTCTGGAACAATTTCAAGGGTGTCAGCACTTTTGGCCATGACTCTATCTATCTATCTATCTATCTATCTATCTATCTATCTATCTATCTATCTATCTATCTATCTATCTATCTATCCACATCTTTAACACATAAAAAACAAGAATTTCTATATTACATTTTATTCTGGTACGTGTACCGGATGTCACACGGACGACAGACGGATGGTACACTCGTACACACTGATGGCCAACAGAAAACCACACGGATAGTAAAATCGGACCGTCTCCTGCATACATTTTTTAAGCAGACATGGGAAGGGGGCCTTATATTGTATTGGTCAGTATACTTGTAGAACGAGCAAAAAAGCTTGTAAAAGAACTTCAACATGACACTTCAAGGATGGAGCGAGACTGCCATCTACTGGCCAGAGACAGTAAAGCGGAACCAAAATATACAAAGGAAGTTGCAGGGAGGGCAGATTCAGAGGCTGGACCCGATCAGGTGACTTCCAGGAAGGAATTCAGAGAGATAAGAGGCCAGCACGCCAAACCTGAGGGGTCTTTGGCGCCAAGCAGCAGAGAGGAGCAGACGTGCTCCCTGCGTCCTGAGAAACCCCGTGTGACAGGCCAAATCCAGAGGCCTGAGAGGTGCTCCAGCCGGGCACCGGTAAAAGAGCTCCGGATCCCTCACAGTTGTGACTCGAGTGCTGTGCCTGCTGAGGATACTAGGAACCTGATCGCGGTGCTGAGTGAGTTCGCGGAACCCGACGTCGGCCGCCGACAGACGAGGCCTGGACCCCCCCTATCCAAGGCTCGAGAGACTGCCCCCAACAGCCAAGCAGAGAGGAGCTGCATACGTGAGCAGGGCCGTCACTTCCACTGTTCACCCACGGTACCGGGGACAATTGGGTTTAAGTACTCAGGTTGGGAGGGGGACGGTTGGGGCTAAAGTAGCACAACGTGATTTAATTGAATTCATCCGGAAAGAGACTCACGGCCTAGCGGGAATAACCGGTGACCCCCGCTAGGGCCAAATTCACGGTTAAAGAACTTGTGTGGTGTCTCCCATGATTGAGGGCATCACCTTACTTTAAGAGACTGCGCCTTATTTTAAGAGACTGCGCCTTATTTTGAGAAATTTCGTATTTTGCTGATATTTCAAACCACTGTTCATTACCTTTGTTGCTAATCCCTTGTTTCAGTATACCTGTTGTATAAAACTGTTTACAATCATCTCTGACTGTTCTCGCCTTGTGTCTCTGTGCGTTGCATTCCGGCACCTGCATTACATTTGGCGTAGTCGGCAGGATGCAACATTCAGACGCAGAGATGGCGGATCAGTCTGTGGCTGGGTCCGGCCGGAGCCATATACCCCTGGGGGCTATGCTCAGCCATCTTCCCAAGTTTACAGGGGATGGCATGTCACTTTGGGACTGGGCAGAAAGACTGAGAAGTATGCTACGTATGTATCCCCTTGACCCTCTAGCCCAGGCGGAGCTGGCCCTCCTAACCATTGATGGAGAGGCCCGACAGACTGTGATGTACCGCCCACCTGGGGACCGTGACAACGTGGATAAAGTGATAAAAATTCTAGAGGACATGCACGGTGACACTACAGATTTGGTACACTTGCGCTTACGGTTGTTTCAGCGGGTCCAAGGGGAAAATGAGACAGTAAATCAGTATGTTAATGCATTACAGGAAGTGACGGCCCATATCACTAAGAAAACTCGAGATGGGAACCGAGGACTGGGACCATTGGATGAGGTGTTGCGTGACCAACTGATTGCTGGCTTGAAAGACCCTTCCCTGAGGCAGATCCTGAAGGAGCGGCTGCGATTGAGCCCTGATATGGGCTTCCTGGAGGTAGGGGCTGAAGCTAGAGTCCTGGAGAGAGAAGTTCCTGTTCTCAAAGCCACAGTTAGAAGTCATGAGGCAATTGCTCCTGGATTCACCAACCAAGAGCCTGATTGGGTACGGGAAATACGTCAGGAAATTCGAGACATTCGGGGTGAGCTGAATTCTATTAGGAAGACTCCTACTGCCCCCTTGCCGACGGACCGTACTGCTCAACGCGGACGGAGACCAGAACGAGAAAGACGTTCCTATCCGGCCCCAGCACGACATGTACCCGACCTATCGGCAGAACGAGGACCGGAGTGCTGGACCTGCGGAGGTAGTGGGCATATCTCCAAAGACTGTCCCAACCGAGAAAGGAGGAGGAGGGGACAGCCGTTAAACTAAAATGCCCCACGGTTGTGGAGCATACCGTGGGGTCTCGAGCTTCAGAGAGTAGAAGAGGGAGCTCTGAAGACATTGTCTCCGAGAGGCCCATTATCTGGGCTGAATTCAATGGGCAGCGGATCCGCTGTTTGATGGACACCGGGTCTCAAGTGACCACTATGCCTGAGACGTACTTCCAAAGTCACTTTCCTGAAGTCGCTCGTTCTTGCCGGGAACTCACTGTCAAACTGGTGGCGGCTAATCAACTACCTATCCCAGTAGCGGGAGTAGTATGGATGTCCGTGCGGGCATGTGGAAAGGACCTCGGTCGAAAAGGGATTGTACTGACCACCGGGCCCAGAGGCGATGGGCCCATTGTAACCCTGGGCATGAATGTGCTGAAAGAAGTCGGACAGTTCCTGGCTGAGGGCTGTAGCAAAAACAACTGGACCCGCGCCACTCGAGACCCAGCTAACAAGAGAGTGTTCCAGCACCTCGTGCGGGTCAGTCAGATTCAAAAGTTGCCCACTACCTCCCAGTACCTTGGTAAGGTATCGATACCGCCCGAAGCCACAATGACACTGCCGGTGGGACAGACTGTACTCACTTTGCCGGTGCTGGCACATGTGTCCTTAGAGGGCGTGGACATTCAAATTGAACCAATGGAGGGAGAAGAAGCGCCCGCTGGACTCCTGATTTCTCGAACTCTGGCCACCGTGCGGCACGGTCGAGTACCCATGCGCTGCATCAATTTAAGTGCCACCAGTTTACAGTTGTTGCCCCGACAAGAGGTGGCGCGAGTGTGCGTAATGCCGGAGGCCCTTACTAGAGCTGGCGCTATAGGGCTGGCACCTGTGGAAGGAAAACCAAGGACCCTAGAGGTGTCCCTCAATAGCCAGGAACATGGAAGAGAACCGTTGGCTGGACGCCACCTCCTGGAAGAACTGGAAGCTAACCTGACTGAGTTTTCTGCTGGACAAGTAAGGCAGATCGAACAACTTCTACAGCGATATCAGGGAGTGTTTGCACAGCATGAAGATGATTTCGGGTGCACTCGGGACATTCAGCACGAAATACCCACCGGAAATACTGCTCCCATCTGAAAGAGATATCGGCAGATCCCGCCTCAAATGTACCAGGAGGTGAAAGAGCTGTTGGCCCACATGTTGCGGAACGGTGTGATCCGTGAAAGCCAGAGCCCCTGGGCGGCTCCGATCGTGCTGGTCCGAAAGAAGGACGGTACCCTGAGATTCTGCGTAGACTATCGGAAGCTGAATGCCTGTACAGTGCGGGACTCCTATCCACTCCCCCGAATCGAAGAGTCTCTATCTGCACTAGGGAGCGCCAAATTCTTCTCCTCCCTCGACCTGGCCAGTGGCTATTGGCAGGTCCCAGTAGCTGAGAAGGATCGTCCGAAGACAGCTTTTGTTCTCCCTATGGGCCTGTTTGAGTTCAATCGAATGCCGTTCGGACTAACAAATGCGCCAGGAACCTTCCAACGGCTGATGGAGAGATGCTTGGGGGACCTCAACTTTGAAGCCACTTTAATATATCTGGACGATATAATTATCTATTCCGCAACGTTTGAGGATTATCTCCGCCGATTGGAACAAGTGTTAGAACGGCTACAAAGGCATGGTCTGAAAATTAAGCCTCGTAAGTGTCGTCTCTTCAAACGAGAAATTGAATATCTGGGGCACACTGTGTCCAGTGCAGGGTTGCACCCCACTGCGGAGAAAGTAGCTGCCGTGCAGAAGTGGCCCACGCCCGCCAATCTATGGGAACTAAGGGCATTCCTGGGGCTCGCTGGATACTACCGCTGATTCATTAAAGACTTCGCTAAGATTGCGAACCCGCTCAATGAATTGCTGAGAGGAACAGCCGGGGGAGCCAAGTGGCAGCCCATTCAGTGGGGCCCACGACAAGAAGAGGCATTCCGAGCATTGAAAATGGCGCTAACAGATGCCCCGATTCTGGCCTACGCTGACTTTTCGCAGCCGTTCATGTTGTACACTGATGGAAGCTTGCATGGGCTGGGAGCAGTGCTGGCTCAAGTACAAGGAGGGAAAGAGCGAGTAATCGCGTATGCCAGCAGGTCACTCCGAGATACGGAGAAGAATCCGGACAACTACAGTTCGTTTAAGCTGGAGCTACTTGCACTGGTGTGGGCCATGACCGAGAAGTTTGCTGAGTACCTGTCAGGGTCAGAAGTGCAAGTGCGGACAGATAACAACCCTTTGGCCCACTTGGAGAACGCCAAACTGGGCGCGTTAGAACAGCGGTGGGTCGCAAGGATGTCCAAATTCCAGTATAAAATCGCCTATCGGTCCAAGGCCCTGAACACACATGCAGATGCCCTGTCCCGGGTCACTCAGGCGGGGCCGAAGAAGGACAGAGATGAGGAGCTCGAAGGCGACGAGATCCCGGATTTCAGCCAGTTCGCCGCTGCTGTGGTCGACGCCCAAGAGACCAGTGGGGAGCCGAGGCCCACTCAGATTCTGGGCCGTTCAAGAGACGAATGGATACATCTGCAGCAATCCGACCCGGAGCTAGCAAAGTTGAGAGAATGGGTCGCCCTTAATCAGAGACCCGACCAGGAAACCAGAGCCGCTTCACTTCCAACTACCCTACAAATCCTAGGCCAGTGGGAGAGGCTCCTCCTGAAGGACGGCTTGCTATGCCGAAGAATCCAGCTGCCTCGAGAGTTTGATGCTACCTGGCAAGTGGTAGTTCCAGGAGCGCTAGTAACACAGCTAGCCCAAGAAGCTCATAGAAGAGGTGCTCACTTCGGAGTAGAAAAGACCTTCCGATGGTTGCAACGGCTGGTGTATTGGCCTCAACTGCGACAAGAAGTCGAGGGGGTCTGCCGAACATGTCGCCAGTGTGAGTTGAACAAGCCCCCGGAGCAAAGAGCTCCCATTCAGACCATCCGAACTTCTGCCCCCTTGGAAGTCTTGATGATTGACTACTTGATGGTAGGAACTTCATACAACGGTTATGGACACTGTTTAGTCATGACTGATCACTTCACCAAGTTTGCAGTAGTGACGCCCACTAAAGATCAGACGGCAGAAGTCGCAGCCAAGGCCATCTGTCAAGATTTCATCCAGATTTATGGGTGCCCAAAGCGAATACATTCTGACCAGGGGGCCTGCTTCCAAGGACGAGTGATGGATGAGCTCTACCGCATCTATGGGATCGACCGTTCCTGGACAACGCCCTACCACCCGCAAGGGAACGGTGCATGCGAGCGCTTTAACCGAACCCTGTTGCAAATGTTGCGAACACTGGAAGCGGACAAAAAGATGAAGTGGCCCGAATTCGTGTCCGAGCTGGTGTGGGTGTATAATAATCGAGTTCATGCAACCACCGGCTACACCCCCTACTTGTTGCTGTTTGGAAGAAGTGGCCAAGAAATCACCGAACTGGAGCTAGACTCAGAAGACCCCGGTCCGGGCAGTAGCCCAAGTACCTGGATTCGAGAACACCAGCGTCGACTCCATACCGTGAGAAGACTGGTTGCTCAGAAGTTTCAGGAAGTAGAGCATGCAGTTCGGCCCCCGACCACAGGTGGATCGCTTCAGCCAGGAGACCGAGTGCTGGTGAGGGCTAAACGATTTGGGAGTAAGCTGGACCATCGTTGGGAGGCAATACCATATCGGGTGGTGAAGAAGGTTCACCCAGACAACCCCATCTACGAGGTTAGGCCCGAAGGGGATGACGCCGCGACATCCAGGGTGTTGCACCGTAATATGTTGCGACCTTGCTCCTCTGAACCAGAAGTCTGTAACAGGGCTGGGCCCTCAGACGTGTTGGCTGAAGTGCCACATACAGGAACCTTGGGGGATGAAGAAGGATGGGCCACAATGCAGTTGGGCCCGTCAGAACCGTTGGTGCCACTCCCGAGTGGAAGTCAGAATGAGTCAGGAAATGATTTGCATTACCCAGTAGTTGATTCCTCGGATCTCCCGGAGTCTCCTCCGCAAGAAGAGCCCCGCAGAACTGAGCGGGCTAATGCCGGAATTCCTCCTAACCGGTACGCTCAGGAAGAGTTCATCTGGTCTCAAATCCAACAGAAAATGCAGGAGTGTGCCCAACTCCTGTCTGAGCTTGCACTGCCTGGAAGGAGACATCAATTCTGCGAGGAGTCCACTCGCCCGAGGACTGGCGAGCAAAAAGGAGGGAGGAATGTAGAACGAGCAAAAAAGCTTGTAAAAGAACTTCAACATGACGTTTCAAGGATGGAGCGAGACTGCCATCTACTGGCCAGAGACAGTAAAGTGGAACCAAAATATACAAAGGAAGTTGCAGGGAGGGCAGATTCAGAGGCTGGACCCGATCAGGTGACTTCCAGGAAGGAGTTCAGAGAGATAAGAGGCCAGCGCGCCAAACCTGAGGGGTCTTTGGCGCCAAGCAGCAGAGAGGAGCAGACGTGCTCCCTGCGTCCTGAGAAACCCCGCGTGACAGGCCAAATCCAGAGGCCTGAGAGGTGCTCCAGCCGGGCACCGGTAAAAGAGCTCCGGATCCCTCACAGTTGTGACTCGAGTGCTGTGCCTCCTGAGGATACTAGGAACCTGATCGCGGTGCTGAGTTAGTTCGTGGAACCCGACGTTGGCCGCCGACAGACGAGGCCTGGACCCCCCTATCCAAGGCTCGAGAGACTGCCTCCAACGGCCAAGCAGAGAGGAGCAGCATACGTGAGCAGGGACGTCACTTCCACTGCTCACCCACGGTACCGGGGACAATTGGGTTTAAGTACTCAGGTTGGGAGGGGGACGGTTGGGGCTAAAGTAGCACAACGTGATTTAATTGAATTCATCCGGAAAGAGACTCACGGCCTAGCGGGAATAACCGGTGACCCCCGCTAGGGCCAAATTCACGGTTAAAGAACTTGTGTGGTGCTTCTCATGCTTGAAGGCATCACCTTACTTTAAGAGACTGCGCCTTATTTTAAGAGACTGTGCCTTATTTTAAGAGACTGCGCCTTACTTTGAGAAATTTCGTATTTTTCTGCTATTTCAAACCACTGTTCATTACCCTTGTTGCTAATCCCTTGTTTCTGAATACCTGTTGTATAAAACTGTTTACAATCATCTCTGACTGTTCTCGCCTTGTGTCTCTGTGCGTTGCATCCCGGCACCTGCATTACATTCTGACACCTGGGGAAAATATTTGACCTTGGGACACCCCACTAAATAATTTTAAAAATGACCAAAAATATCTAGCAACACAATACGTATAAATTGCTGTTGACTGTTGGCATCAGAATATTACTTTACTCATAGCTACCATGTGTGAACCTTTTTGCTCTACTTACCCCCAACATTCCTTTGACTTTTTATTTTGGGAAACATTTCTTGGCCCCTCCTACAATATATAAGGAATTATAGGGAACATGAGTGATAGATTATTATAGCTGGGAGTACTAATATGATCACATTAGAAGCATTCACTGAGAATTACAATCAGGATAACCTCCAAGAGATTCTTTATCTTAAAATTTCCCAATTGTATTGCATTTATGGATGGTTGGCAACAGTCTATAACACTATATCAGTGGCTATGACTATTACATCCTACCGCCTCTAAACCAAATTAATTCAAATTACAAGTCTTGGATGACAGGAGGGATCTTATTGATCCCTTATACAACCAGAAAACCACGATCACAGGTGATGCATTGACTTAACCTCTTCTGGCCCCCATACACATTAGATGAAAGTTGGTCAATTTTGGTGCAATTGTTTTTGATCTGTATCGGGGCCTCTTGACTCTCCACCGATTGATGATGTTGGGAAAAGAAGGATCGGGCAATGCCCAATATTTTTGCATTCAGGAGAAATAAGCATCTGACAGAGATGTTTGGCAGAGGTTTTTTCTTCTCTCCCCATTGAAAACACATGAATGCTCAGCCGAGCCAAGTCTGCATGTGTATGGGGGAGTCAGGAGAGATACTGGAACTGTCAGCCCAACAACGGTATACGGTCAGCTTTAGATTTCCTCCCAAACCCTTATTTTTGACATTAGAGATTTTTATTTATTTCACTTTACTGAGCTCTCAAAAAAGGAATAAAATACAAATTGTTATAGAAAGTAGGGGATACATTAAAGAGTAACCGTAGTTTTAATTTTTATTTCAATATAATCAACTTTGTAATATATTTTATCAGAAAAATCTGCTTCTTTCTCCTCCTGGACTGATCTTTACCTCTCAGTTCATGGGTAAAATCTGTATTCAGTGAAGGCAGATGTTCCCATTACTGACGTAGGAAATGATACTTGGTGCTTTTAAAATTCTATGGAGAGGGGAGGAGGTAGAGGCCGACACAGACATTCTACTGCAAGTTCTCCATGGAGCCTTATAAGCACCAACTGTCAGCTCCTATCTCAGTAATGGGAAAATCTGTATTCAGTGAAGACACATTCTACCTGTGAATTGAGAGTTTTGAGAATGAATTATCAGTCCAGGAGAAGAAGGAAGCAGATTTCTCTGATACAATATATTACAACGTTTCTACCATTTCTAAAATTGATTTATGAGTAAAAATTAATAATAAACTGACAGTAACTCTTTAAGTATAAAGGTATGTCTAGATTTTGTGCTTCGGGTGACAATTGATATTCTGAGGATGTCAAAGCCACAATCAATTTCTGCTGCAGATTTTCTTTGTAGAGCGTAGAAATTTGATTTCATCCACAGGGTCGGTACAGTTATCTGACCTATGTGAACAAGCTCTAAAACTACAGGGGACAAATGAAAGTACCATAAAAAAATATAGTAATTATTCATTATACTTAAAGAGAAAAACCTTATAACAAAACAGTAAAAAAAGGACAGTGCTCCTTTATGGCAATGAGCTCAGATAACAGTCCTGACCTTTCCTAGTTTTCCATCAGGAGTTACGTCTGCCTTGATCAGTTGTGCAAGTTGGAATGACAGTAATAAAGAATTAATGATATGGATCCTAACTTCTCTAGATTCCAAAACATGGAGTATTCCTGGACTCAGCTCTTGTCAGCTGCACCGAGAGTGGGGGGTTGTATATTAGGAAGGGTGCCATGTAGACAAGGGATGATGGAACAATGTAACTAGAACAGCACCTAAGCAGTTAAAAGCCCCCTCTTGCTTTTTTATTCAGATACACTTCATGATTCACTAGTAACAATGATTTACCATTTACAAGAATTCCTTCACAATTGCGATTTGCCAGAATATTGTCCTCCAGTTTGTTGTCCGGCTCGCTCTGCCAAATCCAGGCAGGTACTGACAATGCCTCTGCCGCACCCAATTGCACCCTAGCATCAGTGATACAGATCCACAACGGTGTGACTCCATGCACTGTGTAGTGGCCATTCTCAGGTATTACAAGAAGCTGAGCTGCAGTACCTGAGAATGGCCACTACACAGTGAATGGACCTGTGATGTCCTGGCGCTGTAAGCAGCAAACAGCTGATTGGTGGGGGTGCCGGACCACTGCCAATCTGATATTGATGACCTATCGATATCAGATTGGTAGCAGTCTGATAACCTGTAATCCCATAAATATCTAAGTCCTAAACCACACATTTAATATTTAGAGAAGACCTGTCACAAGGTCAAAAGTCATTAATTTTTGCTTTTATTGTAATCCCGCTGCTCCACTGAATAATTTGTTTTTTTTTGTTTTATTTAAATCCGACATATGGGTCCAGAGATGTGGGCCTTCTTTTAGTACTATAGTCTTTACACCAGGGGGACTCAAATGATCCTCGGGGGCGGGTCTTTAGGATGTTCTGCATAATTACCCTGTGAGCCACGCCCCCTTGTAAGGATCATAAAAAATCAATACTAAATAAAAAAGCCCTTATCTCTGGAACCGTATGACTGATTTATGAAAAACAAAAACTGGAGTACTCAGGGGAGCAGCATGAATAAAATAAGAGCAAAACTGGCCACTTTTGCCTAGTTTAAAAAAAAACAAACAGCATAAGACACATCAAATTTTTTCCATATTCCTTTTATCTAAAAAATAGCTTATATTTCTATCATTACATTATTTTATGGAATCAATTCATAAGTAGTAAATCACCACAATCACCCCGGTGAAGCAGATCCATGGGATCTAGGTGTTCCTCAACTAGTGTTGAGGAACAACTGCGTTGCGGCATTACTAACAAAAGGTGTCTGGACATCCAAGTCGTAATAAGGTCGGCTTGTGCTACTACAATTTTGTCCTAATAACAGGTCTCCTTTAAAAATCAAAATAAACTGTAAAAGGTTGCATCCATTTTTTGAGAAACAAATCGCATCACAGCTCATGTAAATAGATGGATGAAACAGTTCAGAGCGAAAACTGGATGGAAGACTGTTCTGTAGCAAGAGGAAGACAGAGCGCAGAGCTGCGGCCAGGTGATGAGTGGGGTAGGACAAGGGGGTAGAATCTTCTTTTATTTTGTAACCCCTTCCTCTGCTTATTATGCTTTGGGATCTGGAGAGGCCTCAGAGGATAATAAACATTTTTGGGGCAGAATCGAATCAGATTGATTTGAGGAGATACATTTTGGGAAATTCGCTTATCTCTGTTCATATGTCTTAATACATTTCAAGGGATATGTCAGTACCTTATTCCTCTCTTCCTATTGAATAAACATACTTATACCAGAGTCAGAAGGAATAGGAATGAGTTTACTTAGGCTTTGTTCACATTATGGAGCATGCGCAAGGAAAGTTTCTGGTGCATGCGCTGAACTTATCCCTAGTCTATGCCAATACAGCTTGGGTCGGTATTCCCATTTTTTCACTGTAAAGTGTTACTATGTTATTGTATACAGGTATATAGCTTGATAAACTTCATAACTTCTTGCAATGGGATCTGAATGCTGACGGGCCACTTTACAATGACATAAGTCACTACCTCCCATCAAGGGTAATCATTGGGAAATCCTCCGATGTTTACCTCTTACTGTAGTTAATAGTTTACCATTCTTGGACATATCTCTTTATTGATTTTTTCTTACTTTATCTCTGTAGCAGTTTAGATCTCAGACATGTAATGACTAATAAAGCACAATAGTATAAAGGTGGTGTAATCTTTACCACAGACCCTTTTACATCAGCGCATGTTATACAGTAGGTCCATAATAATGAACCTTTTATGGCATATACAAATTCCCTTCCCCTTATCAGAACCCTTAAGTAGTAATTTGAGGATTGGAGAATACCTACTAAGTATTTTATTCACTCCACACATTCATGTCTATGAGTGTGATTGGGAGAAATCTCCATTGGGGTGTGATGTACAGAAAGGCTGCCTAGCCGAATGGCCCGGGTAGTGTCCCTGAGTCCTAAATTGTGGGTGTCGGGGGCACACATTCACCCAGGAAAAATTGATTACCAATTTTTCTATTGTAAATACGGTAGTTTATTGCTGCATCGTTCAAGATAAATCCTCCATATACAATGTTTAATAAATCATCCTGTGGCTTGCTACACCTGTCTGTGATTTTCTCTTGGGGAACTTGAGAGTTGACGAGGTCCATCCAGATAGACATACATTTCTAACTCCTCTCCTACACCATGCCTGCCAACAGTCACAGACTCTGCGGGACAGTCCTGAATTAATGGAGCTCTCCTGCTGTCCTGGGAGGTTGGAGGTATGTTGTGACGTTAATTGTATTTGTGTCCCCAGGATATAGATACAGTTGAATACGACTGTGAAGCAGGGAACCATCAGCTCCATAAGCCATGATTCCGTCTGGGTAGAGAATGAAGGACTTGCAAAGACCTTCAGTTCATGCGACTGGCAGCAGAGAGGCAGGACCCACAGGCAAGTGTGATGCTTGTGTTGAGGCATTGACGCGCCCAGTGGATGGGGGAACGACTCGGCGTCCGGGCCTTGCTGTTGGTTTTGGGGGATGTCGCGGTGGCCGGCTCCCGGGCCTGTACCCTGGGGTCACTCTTAAAAGCAAGGGAAGGGGAAAAGGTGTATGGGAAAGGGGGAATGTTCGTGACGCCACCCGTGGTGTCTGGTGAGGATCACCAGCACTGCAACAGTCCTCTGAGGCCGGTGTTCAGGCAGCTTAGTTGGTGCTGCTCCCCACAGGTGGAGCGGGGCCTCAGGGCAGTGTAGCAAGGAGAGAGGGTTGCAGAATAGAGCGTTGGGGGGTGCAGAGGAAAGAACAGACAGAGGCAGCAGTTGAAGCCATCCAAGTCTTTACTCACGGTAGCGTTTTCTCAGCCCAGAGCTTCCCTCTGCTGTCACACGGCGAGCTGCGGCCGCCAGGGTGGGGTTCAGCACACTCCAGGTAGTTCAGGAGCGCTTGACAGGACCCCCGCTCTAAAGTGTTCCCCTCTTGTAAACTTCTCCCGCCTTGTGTCCCCCACTGAGTCCCGTACGGGTACTGCGGAGTCCCTGATGGGTGGCGTGTAGCTCCCGGACCGTCAGGATGCCCTTCTTGGTGACTGGTGGTGAGAACGTGGCGTAAGGTCGGGTCCCTCTGGATAAACTCAGATTAGGGCATACAGGTGGCGACTCCGCTCCGTCCGTATTCCCCTGGGATCCACATAAGCCTCTGGACTTTTCCGACAAAGACATGAAGTGCAAAGTCAGATAATCGGGGACCGGTACCCCCTCTTGCAGCAGGGTCTCTCTGGCAGGGCCAGAATAAGGTATGCAGGTGGCGACTCCGCTCCGTCCGCACCCCCTGAGATCCTTTCGCCAGTGGAGCCTAACTCCTCTGCTCCCCTCCTGGGCCTTCTTGGTTGGACTCTGACTGGGGGCAGAGTCGGTTTTAACTCTGCCCCAATCCCCCGTCTCGAGGCCTGATACCAGGAACCGTGGACCCTCCAGCCGGCAGCAGCTTTGTACTGACTTGCCGTCCCAAAGACCCACGACCAAAGACCCAGTTTTAAAGATGGCCTCTAGTTATATATGATTCTATTAAGTGCTAAAGTTAAGTGCTTCCTCCACCCTCACTCACTACATGGTTCCCCCTAACTTCGGTTCCCCCCAACTCCTGCGTTCAGGACCGGGGCAGCGCTATGGTGCTTTAGGCCCCCTTCAGAACTTGAGTGGTGTAGTGTTGAGTGTGTGGTTGGGGTCCTGTGTGGTACTCCATTCTTACCTTGGAGAGGAGATACCACACCTCATTCTGAGGTGCAGTACCACTGTGGCGACTGAACCCTCAGGGGCGCCACAGAATTGTACTGCGTGGGGTGGATACAAGGGGCATCATACTATGTGTGGAGGGCTGTGAGGGCACCATAATGTGTGTGATGGCTGTGAGAGTATCATACAGTGTTGTGTACCCTAGGAGCTTCATACTGTGTGGGTGGCTTTTGGGGCATCACACTGTGCATGGGGGTGACTGTTGGTGCATCATGGTGTGTGTGGTGAACACTGGGGGCTTCATACTGTGTGGGTAGTTGTGGGGGACTGTATTGTGGGGGCATCATGCTTTAAGAGGGCACTATGGGGGATCATACTGTGTTTTGATTGCACTGTGGGGGTATACTACTGTGTAGGAACACCAATGGGCTTAACAAGGAGTAATATTTCTGTGTGGGCCCATGTAAAGGATTGGGTGAGGTTAAGGTACTGGCTTAGCATAAAGTAAAAACAAATTGTTGAGGCACATACACAGTATGTTTCCCTCTTTATCTTTCAAATTTGGGAGGTTTGCATACACTGTGCCTATTGTGCCTATAACAACTGGCGTCCTAGGGTATAGCCTGACTACAGAGTTGTAGGCGTATAAGACAATATTATTAAGTCCTGCGGAAATCTCACTTTTTTGTTACAAGGATTCTTGCAGCAGGGCACAATTTTTCGCTGCTCATAGATCTTTAATAAGGGCCTGTAGGATATGAAATATAAATCTAATAAATACAAATTATAAACAACGTTACACCTAATTGATGAAAATCAAAAATATGATAGGCCACGGTTCAATGACTCCAATAAGGAGGTATATTCTAGCATGTTCTACATTTTCTGTGTACTTTAATCTTTGAACTATAATTGTTAATGATTGGTTCCATTATATCTTTGTTGCTCGTATTACTGCGTAATGTTCTGTAATCTTCTGCTCCTTCTCCTTCCCGGTGTATCCTCATGACGTTCGCTTTTTATCTCTAGATTATGAAAATATTTTACATGTGGAATGAGACGGTATGACTTATCAACTTATTGGGATATCCATGTGTAATAACCCGTTAATGTTGCAGCCAATTTTCGCTTTTGCGTCTTCTTTTTTTCTCCTCTTCTTCAATGAGCCATTAACTTTTTTAATTATGAGGGCTTGATTTATTTATTTTTTCTTTTCATTTTGCCTTATAATCTACCAAAAGACAGGAAAAAAATTCCTGAGGATGCAGATACGGGTGAAATTGAGATGCCGGGTGGGGAAAGGCTGCTACATGGTGCAGCCAGGGGGTATCATGGGTGTGTCAGGTGTAATAGACAGTCACCCTGGATCTGGCTGTAGAAGGCCACTGCGCTTGGCATTACAGACACCTTCTTAATCTTTCTTCCTTTAGGACCCAGCGGCGACCTCGCTCCTGCTGTTGATTGGCACATCTTTGCCTGGGAGTTAAAAACACTCAGTTTGCTCCAGGGAATCGCCGGTGATACTTCTATGTATCTTTATACAGGCTTGGAGCACTAGCAGTTGACTAGATTCTTCTCTGGTGCTCTTGGAGGACAATTGGCGTTACTCCGCTGGTGTCTGCTCAAGCTAAGTTTATCCCCTTTGTTTGTCTAAATTGTTGTCTTTAGTTTGTAGTGGGGCCTAACCAGTGCTCACCCCTCCCCCTTCCTATCTAGGGCCAAGCTCAAGGGACATCCAGGGTTTAGGGTCCTGCTTGGCAATAGGTGTGGAACCTATATAGGGATGGTAGGGTAGGCAGGGTGATACTAGATCTGCCTAGGGGTCTCTACTCTACATTTCTCTAGTGTTTGGGCTTCCTCCCCCTCTTTCATTTGTGTTGCACTTAGTCTTTCCCTCACCTTGCGTGACATTGGGCCACTGTTTTCAGCGCTTTGGCTCTCCCTTTCTATGGGCCGGATAGGGACAGCTAAAGGGCTGAATGTGACATGCGGGCTGCAGTTTGTCAGGTCTGGTGTACAGCCATCTTTCTTATGATCTATTTACACCCAGGATTCTAACTGGGAGGCATCCACTATACCTGGAGAGATGTTGTCTAAGCCAATTTACAGTACAAATTCTTTACTGTAAGAGCACTAAATCTCTGGAAGAAGTCATAGTGAATTCACTAAAAGAGTTTGAAAGACGCCTTGACAGGGTGATATAATATTACAAATTACGGTTCTTAGATTACTGGAAGGGAGGTGTTGATCCGGGGATTTTTTCTGATTTCCATATTTGAAGTCCAAAAATATATTTTTTTATAAAATGAGAAAAATTGGCTTCTTTCTCCAGGTTGATGTTTCCTTCCTTTGGATCAATTTTTGAGGATAATAGGCAGAAATGGACAGGATTATGCCTTTTTTTCAGGCTTGTGTTACATAAATTCTGCAAAGTGTGCTCCAAAAATATGTTGAAGAAACCCTCCTAAAAAAAAAGTTCTTGCCAATATTAACTCTTTTAATGTCAGCGTTTGCCAGGTTTCCTTAACCCCGTTTCCATAGGTAAAGCTTCTGTTGATTTTTTGTTTTCACTTGGAGACCCGACTAACACTTCTAGCAAGTAACACTTGGTTTATCAATTATTGTAAAGACTTGGAAGGATCCCCAATGAGGAAGGAAGTCAAGAGAACATCTGGATTTTCATTTGCCCCAAGACTTTAAATAGGACATCCGTATTTCTCTTTGATTTGACTTATAGTTCTCTTCAAAAACGAGAAAAAAAAAAGAGCAGACGTTCTACTAAAAAAAAAAATTGGGAAAAGTTTAAGGGCTCCTATGACAGATTATCTGTCCATTAAGACATTTTAAGACACTTCTTTCAGTGTTGATTCTGGTTACCATAGAAAAAAATTTACCGAGAACGTCAGACATCCTGCAAAAGACAGAACGTTTACTTTGAAGTCCAATGGGCCTCACCCTGTGGGTGTTGGTCTGGCATTCATCACATTGTTCAATGCTCCAGATGACTTCATGTTTACACGAGCCGGAATGTCACAAGGGGTATTGACATGTCTACTTCGAAACAAAAGTGCCCACTGAAAGCACTAATCCAAGTCGTGTTTTTGCAGCCGACGTTGGAGAAAAAAAAAATTGGAGTTGAGCGTTATTTTCACAGTAGATCTTGTATTTCAAAATAGAATGAAGCTTTTGTTTCAGACGGGAGGGATCGTTGACTTGCAGAACCTTGCAGGAAATGACTACTTTTATCAGCTTCTCGCTCATATTCATCACATAATACTAAGAAACACATTACATTTTTGGAAGTTTTATCAGTCTGGTGCAATTCTTTTACACTCACTTTGTAAACTTGGCGCTCCTTACGTGCTATAAAGGGAACAGATGATCTCTCTCTAGTGCAACTGAAGAAACTGAATCTTATTGTTAGCCTGTTAACAATAAAAAAAAGAAAAACATGTTGAAATAATAAAAAATCAAATAAAGGATGAAAATATAATTACCCTTCACTATAAAATAAACTTTCATTGAAATGTCACCATTCTGCCAGGCATATTAGAACGCATCCATCATATTGCAAATGGGCATCTTAGAGATACTGGAAAAACTTCTGCCCCCTCGGCTGCAGTATTAATTTTCAAACAGTTCTTTACTCACCCTCCCCTGGTCCAGCGCTGAGTCTCCGTCACTGATGCTCCCGGGGTCTTTTATTGTCTGCAGCGCTGACATCATGTATATAGTGGCTCTGAGCGGCTTGTGACATCAACCGAGACGTTAGAGCTACAGACAATAACAGACACCGAGAGCAAAGTTGGACCAGGGGAGGGTGAGCAGTATACAGGACCCTTATTCTGAAATTACTAATCAAGACGTCTAGGGTAGTATTATTCCTCATACTTGCCAAAACTCCCGAAATGTCTGGGAGGCTCCTAAAAGAGTTGAAAAATCTCGAGTGCACAAGCTGAAGCCTCCAGAAATCTCCCACGCAGCAGCGCTCCTGGAAAGGTTCTTCTTAACTTTATGATGCTCTATCTTCAAATGGAGCCCTCTCATCCAAACGAAGGGGTTCTTATGGATCAGAGGGGGTCCCAGCAGTAGTTAACTTTTAGGCTTCAGTCCCATGGAGTGTATTTTCTGTGGATTTCAGGCAGTGGAGGTTCCACAGTGATACAAGCAGCTGTATATACCGCGGCGGATATCATTTTGAAAAAATGCAGAGAAGGTGCATATTTTATCATTTGCGTTGCAAAGGGTGAAACTTGCATTTATGTTCACAGCATAAATTGACATGCTGCGGATCTCAAACCCATTGCACCGGACATATTTTGCAGCATTTTAAGGAATCTCATGCACTTTGCTGGTACTGTAAAACGTAGCGGATTTTCGCAGCATAAAATCCACTGTGTTTTAAAACCGTGATAACTTAGCCTTAGGCCCCCTTCACACATCCGTTTAAAAAACGGACTTGTGAGATGGTCAGTTTTTACTTTCTGTGTGGTTTTATTTTGGCCATCCGTGTGTATGTTGTAACGGGTCCGGGAGGCGGAACCTCTGAGCTACTATACAAGGGGGCGGCCCTTGTAAGGGAGCGGGTGGCAGTCTCTGGGTGAACGGACAGGGAGTTACGGCAAGTGATCAGGGCAGTCTCTGGGTAAGGGGTAGGTACGACCTGTGATGGCAGAGCCTCCGGGTAGGCTAGCAGGCAGATGGTAGATGTGTGCTCCCAGGTGAGCAAGCGAGAGTCTCTGGAATAGCAGGTGGTCACGGCACGTGACGGCGGAACCTCCGGGCTGGCAGGCAGGTAGGTAACGGAGAAGCGCTCCCAGGTGAGCGGGCAAGAGTCTCTGGAATAGCTGGTGGTCACCGCACGTGACAACGGGACCTCCGGGCTGGCAAGCAGGCAGGTAACGGAGATGCGCTCCCAGGTGAGCGGGCAAGAGTCTCTGAGATAGCTGGTGGTCACAGCACGTGACAACGGAGCCTCCGGGCTGGCAAGCAGGCAGATAACGGAGAAGCGCTCCCAGGTGAGCGGGCAAGCTGGTCCATAGACAGACTGACCGGAGTAGTAAGGCAGGCCGTCGGACCTCAGGCAAGCAGGCAGGTAGCTGATATGCGCTCCCAGGTGAGCGGGCAGGCTGGTCCTTTAGACAGACTGACAGGAGTAGTAAGGCAGACCGTCGGACCTCAGACTGGCAGACAGGTAACAAGTATTCAGGCAGGAATCAGGCAGGTAACTGGCAGGTAACTAGCAGGAAACTGGCAGGAAACTGGCAGGTAACTGGCAACGGGACCTGAGGGCTGAAGCACAGGTGAGACACAGGTGCAAACAACATTGCTCGGGCACCTCCATTTTGGAGGAGGTGCCTTATATATGATGAAGTCCTCCGGCCATTGGCCGGGGACTCCTTAGGACGGCGCGCGCGGCCCCTTTAAGAGGAGGGGAGCGCGCGCGCGCGCGCCCTAAGCACAGGTGCCGGGAAGGAGCGCGCGCTGAGAGCAGAGCGGGAGGAGGACGCCGGGAAGGAGCGCGCGCTGACAGCAGAGCGGGGAGAGGACGCCGGGCACGGAGCAGAGCGGTGAGGGGAGCAGCGTCCCTGCCTAGCAGAGGGCAGGGACGCCAGCGCTACAGTACCCCCCCCTTTAGGCCCCCCCTTTTTTAGGCCAGACAGAAATTTAGATAGGATGAGAGGGGCATGGATGTTCTCCCGGGGCTCCCACGTTCTCTCCTCAGGACCAAACCCCTTCCAATCTACCAGAAAAAAGGTCTTTCCTCTTACCCTTTTGGTGGCAAGAATGTTCTCTACCTCAAACTCGTCCTCAGCAGAAACCGGAGCAGGAGGCGTACCTGTAGACTTGGAAAAAGAGTTAAGCACCACAGGTTTGAGGAGAGACACATGGAAGGAGTTAGGGATCCGTAAGTTGGCCGGGAGTTTCAATTTATAGGCCACCGGGTTGATCTGACTGATGACCTCCAGTGGGCCGATGAACCGAGGCCCTAACTTATAGGAAGGGATCTTGAGCCGGACATATTTGGACGAGAGCCAGACTTTATCCCCAGGGCGGAATTGAGGAGGGTCCAGACGTTTTTTGTCAGCGTGTCTTTTCATACGCTCGGATGACAGAAGGAGTGCGGACCGGGTACTCTCCCATATGGAGGAAAATTTGTTAACAAGAGATTCCGCAGCCGGATTGTCCGCCGAGGTGGAGACGGGAAACGGGATCCGAGGATGCTGACCGTAGACTACAAAAAACGGGGATTTGGAGGAAGACTCGCTCTCGTGATTGTTGTACGAGAATTCGGCCCATGGCAGGAGATCCACCCAGTCAGAATGGTGGGCATTAACGAAGTGCCGAAGGTAACTGGTCAGGTTCTGATTGATCCGCTCCACTTGACCATTAGACTGTGGGTGGTAAGCGGAGGAGAAGTCCAGGGTGACGTCCAGCAATTTACAAGTGGCTCTCCAGAAACGGGAAGTGAACTGTACCCCACGATCCGACACGATGTGACGGGGCAGGCCATGAAGACGGAAGATGTGGCGGATAAAGTCTTTAGCCAGCTCGGGTGCAGACGGAAGACCTGGCAGTGGAATGAAGTGAGCCATCTTGGAGAAGCGGTCAGCGACCACCCAAATGACTGTACAACCGGCAGAGACGGGTAGATCAGTAATGAAGTCCATCGCTATATGCTGCCAGGGGGCAGCAGGTACTGGCAGAGGTAGGAGGCGGCCGGCCGGCAGGTGTCTCGGAACTTTGTTGCGGGCGCAGGACACACAGGCAGAAACAAAGTCTATTACATCCTTGTGCAGGTTAGGCCACCAGTAGTGCCGGGTAATAAGCTGGAGGGTCTTTTTCTGACCGGCGTGGCCAGCTAGTTTAGACGAATGACCCCAGTGTAGGATCTTCTCCCGATCAGGTACTGGTACGAACGTCTTACCAGGAGGAAGACGATTTAGACTCACGGGAGCCACCTGCATTACTCTGGCGGGATCGATGATATGTTTCGGATCCTCCTCGAGATCAGACACCAGAAAGGACCGAGACAAGGCGTCCGCCTTGACGTTTTTGTCAGCCGGGCGAAAATGAAGGACAAAATCAAAACGAGCAAAAAACAAGGACCACCGGGCTTGGCGCGGGTTAAGTCTCTGGGCATGCTGGAGGTAAGCCAAGTTCTTGTGGTCAGTGTAAATTATTACCGGGTGAAGAGCCCCCTCGAGCAGGTAACGCCACTCCTCCAATGCCAGTTTGATGGCCAATAACTCTCGGTCTCCTATGGAATAGTTGCGCTCAGAGGAGGAGAAGAGTTTAGAGAAGAAGCCACAAGTTACCATCCTCCCGGAAGATGATTTTTGAGTAAGTACCGCTCCGGCTCCAGAGGAGGAGGCGTCAACTTC
This sequence comes from Phyllobates terribilis, assembly GCF_046119375.1. Taxonomy (NCBI): domain Eukaryota; kingdom Metazoa; phylum Chordata; class Amphibia; order Anura; family Dendrobatidae; genus Phyllobates; species Phyllobates terribilis. The sequence continues at coordinate 130,368,053 of NW_027362767.1, read as the reverse complement.
CAGGAAGAACTGCTTGTTGCCATCTGGGCGATGCAGCACCGGGGCGGAAGAGAAGGCCTGTTTAAGGGAAAGAAAGGCCTCCTCTGCTTCGGGTGGCCACTCTTTGGGATTAGTACCTTTACGGGTGAGCGCAGAAATTGGGGCCGTCCGGGAAGAGAAGTGTGGTATGAAGAGGCGGTAGTAGTTGGCGAAGCCCAGGAATCGCTGAATGGCCTTCAACCCCTCCGGTCGGGGCCATTTCTCGATGGCAGACAGTTTCTCAGGATCCATTTGTAGGCCGGTCTGAGAGATAATGTAGCCCAGAAACGGAAGCGAGGTCTGCTCAAAGAGGCACTTCTCAAATTTAGCGTAGAGATGGTTCTGCCTTAGCCTGAGCAGGACCTGACGAACGTCCCTCCGGTGAGTCTGGAGATCCGGAGAGAAGACCAAGATGTCGTCCAGGTACACCACTACGCAGGAGTAGAGAAGGTCCCGGAAGATGTCATTGACCAACTCTTGAAAGACGGCAGGAGCGTTACAGAGACCAAAGGGCATTACCAGGTATTCATAGTGGCCGTCCCGGGTGTTGAATGCCGTCTTCCATTCATCCCCCTGACGAATACGAACCAGGTTGTACGCCCCACGAAGGTCTAGTTTGGTGAAGATCCTAGCCCCCCTCAGGCGATCAAATAATTCTGGAATGAGCGGAAGGGGGTACTTATTCTTCACCGTGATCAGGTTTAGGCCTCTATAGTCTATACAGGGACGGAGAGAGCCGTCCTTCTTTTTGACGAAAAAGAAGCCTGCTCCCGCCGGGGAGGTAGATTTCCGGATGAATCCTCTGGCCAGATTCTCCTCAATATATTCGGACATTGACCGGGTCTCAGCAGCGGATAAAGGATAGATACGCCCACGGGGAGGAGTAGTACCGGGTAGCAGATCGATGGGACAGTCGTATGGTCTATGTGGTGGTAATGTCTCTGCCTCCTTTTTATTAAAGACATCTGCATAAGACCAATAAGGAATCGGAAGTCCAGGTAGATTAGCTGGGGTAGGAGAGGGACGGACGGGATGGACGGGAACCAGGCAGGTTTTATGACAGTCTTGTCCCCAGCGAAGGACCTCTCCGGTTTGCCAGTCTAGCACGGGTGCATGTCTCTGGAGCCAGGGCAGACCTAGCAAGAGGGCGTGAGAGAGTCCAGGCAGAACATGAAAGGAGATACTTTCAGAATGCAGCATTCCCACCTGCAGGGTAATGGATTCGGTGATGAGTTGAATGGGGCGAGGTAAGAGGCCCCCATCCACGGCAGCGACAGACAAGGGTACAGCCAGAGGTTTGGTGGGGATGCGGTATTTCTCAACCAGGGACTGTGAAATAAGGTTCCCGGCTGCTCCAGAGTCAAGTTGGGCTAGTTCGAAATAACGGTTCTCCCCGTAGATGATCGAAACTGACAACAGCAGGGATGGAGAGGATTTATTCTTGTCTAGGTGGACCTCTCTGAGCGAACCTAGACACAGGCGTTTCCCGACCTCTCCGGGCAGGCACGGATCCGGTGCTCCTTACTGCCACAGTAGAAGCAGCTCCCCTCGGCACGGCGTGAGTCCTGACGGGTTTTGACCATCTTGGTCTGGTCGACCTGCATAGGCTCAGGAGAGTGTACCTGGGAAGAGATGGAGGGAATGACGGGTTTCTGGAAAGTAGGAGCTAAACGTGGAATCCTTCTCTCACGGGTGACCTCTTTGGCACGCTCCTGGAACCGTAGGTCAATCCGGGTGGCAAGGGTTATTAGATCATCGAGAGAGGTAGGAATGTCCCGACCAGCAAGTTCATCTTTAATACGACCGGACAGACCCTCCCAGAAGACGGATACCAGAGCGTCGTTATCCCAGGCCAGCTCCGAGGCAAGGGTGCGGAACCGTATGGCATATTGGCCCACGGTGAGACCCTCCTGACGGAGGCGTAGCAGAGAGGATGCGGATGAGGTCTTCCGTCCGGGTTCGTCGAAGACTTTCCGGAAAGCCGAGAGAAAAGCAGGCAAGTTGGACACCAGGGGGTCTCCTCTCTCCCATAGAGGATTTAGCCAGGCCAGGGCCTCCCCGGTGAGATGGGACATGATAAAGGCAATTTTGGCCCGGTCGGAATTAAACTGATGGGACAAAAGTTCAAAGTGCAGGGTGCACTGATTTATGAAGCCCCGAGCCTGGACGGAGTCGCCTCCGAAGCGAGGAGGTGCAGACAGCCGGGGACCGGGATAGGTTACCATGGTATTAGTGGGTAGCGGAGCTGCCGGGTTGCGAGTCATGGTACTGGCAGTGGCTGCAGGTGGTGCAGTCAGAGTGTCCAGGCGAGTATTGACATTCCGCAGGTGACCCAGGATGGACTCCTGTTGGGACCTTTGACGGGACAGTTCATGACACAGGTCCGTGAGCGAGGGAGCTTGGGTGCCACCGGGTTCCATGGCCCGAGCAAACTGTAACGGGTCCGGGAGGCGGAACCTCTGAGCTACTATACAAGGGGGCGGCCCTTGTAAGGGAGCGGGTGGCAGTCTCTGGGTGAACGGACAGGGAGTTACGGCAAGTGATCAGGGCAGTCTCTGGGTAAGGGGTAGGTACGACCTGTGATGGCAGAGCCTCCGGGTAGGCTAGCAGGCAGATGGTAGATGTGTGCTCCCAGGTGAGCAAGCGAGAGTCTCTGGAATAGCAGGTGGTCACGGCACGTGACGGCGGAACCTCCGGGCTGGCAGGCAGGTAGGTAACGGAGAAGCGCTCCCAGGTGAGCGGGCAAGAGTCTCTGGAATAGCTGGTGGTCACCGCACGTGACAACGGGACCTCCGGGCTGGCAAGCAGGCAGGTAACGGAGATGCGCTCCCAGGTGAGCGGGCAAGAGTCTCTGAGATAGCTGGTGGTCACAGCACGTGACAACGGAGCCTCCGGGCTGGCAAGCAGGCAGATAACGGAGAAGCGCTCCCAGGTGAGCGGGCAAGCTGGTCCATAGACAGACTGACCGGAGTAGTAAGGCAGGCCGTCGGACCTCAGGCAAGCAGGCAGGTAGCTGATATGCGCTCCCAGGTGAGCGGGCAGGCTGGTCCTTTAGACAGACTGACAGGAGTAGTAAGGCAGACCGTCGGACCTCAGACTGGCAGACAGGTAACAAGTATTCAGGCAGGAATCAGGCAGGTAACTGGCAGGTAACTAGCAGGAAACTGGCAGGAAACTGGCAGGTAACTGGCAACGGGACCTGAGGGCTGAAGCACAGGTGAGACACAGGTGCAAACAACATTGCTCGGGCACCTCCATTTTGGAGGAGGTGCCTTATATATGATGAAGTCCTCCGGCCATTGGCCGGGGACTCCTTAGGACGGCGCGCGCGGCCCCTTTAAGAGGAGGGGAGCGCGCGCGCGCGCGCCCTAAGCACAGGGGCCGGGAAGGAGCGCGCGCTGAGAGCAGAGCGGGAGGAGGACGCCGGGAAGGAGCGCGCGCTGACAGCAGAGCGGGGAGAGGACGCCGGGCACGGAGCAGAGCGGTGAGGGGAGCAGCGTCCCTGCCTAGCAGAGGGCAGGGACGCCAGCGCTACATATGTGTTGTGGTAGATCCGCTCACTTGGTTGCACATAGAGGTAGACACAGGAACACTGTCTCTTTAAACCTTTTGTGGTTTGTTAAGAGTACTGCATAAACCACGGCAACTTTAGCAAAACAAATACGGCCTTTCCGGCCTAACAGTAAAAATAAAACACCACGTATGGCGCAGTCCTTGTTGCTTCGGGTAACCGCCTGCTTGAGGAACAAAAACAACCCAACGTTTAGCTTTCCTTCACATGACAATACAGCTGCAGAGCTTGTGTCTCCAGACCCACCCCACACCAAATGCTCTAAAAGGCTGGGATTTTATCCTCTGACCTCCTCCTTCTCTACAGGTGTTTAATCACCCTAGCACTAAAGATGGCTGATTAACCCCTCATTCCTTCGTGTGCTGGAACCTTTTTCCTATGTTTGTATTACTGGAGCTAACAGTCTCAGTACTACATATCGCCCCTCCAGTACTTTGCCAGTGACTTTGTCACAGTGTGTACCATCAATGTGGCATGTACCGGAATAGAAGGCAGTTGAGAAATTACAGATATTTAGGTGTTAAAGATGTGCAAAGATATAGATAGATAAATAGATATGGGATAGACAGAAAGATAAAAAGATAGATAGATATCTGTGAGATATATAATTAGTGTCTTGCGTGTATAGGTTACTGTACATGTATTAACCTAATAAATAAATAAATGAATGAAAAAAGTGAAATGGGGTCCCCCCAATTTTGATACCCAGCCAAGGTAAAGTAGACAGCTGCAAGCTTATATTATCAGGCTGGAAAAATCCATGGTTATTTGGCCCTTCACGGCCTAAAAGTACCAGCCTTCAGTCGCCCCAGAAGTGGCTTATCACAGTAGATGCCACAATTCTGGCGCTTAGCCTGGCTCTTCCTGATTGCACTGGTGCGGTGGCAATCGGTGTAATGGTAGTTGGGGTTGAATTGTTCAAAATCACAGCTGACATCAAGCCCAGGGATTAGTAATGGAGAGGCGTCTATCAGACACCCCATTACTAACCCAGTAATCAAAACAAAAACACACACACAACAAATACTTTATTTAAATAAACTCTCCCCGACATTTTCCCTGGTTCACCAATTTATTTAAAAAAACAAAAAATCGATGTAGCCCAGGGAATCCAACGTAGTCCACAAATGGAAACCTGAAAAACATAAAAAGAGAGAAATAAAAACAAGTCACTTTCCCTCGTTCACCAATTTATTATAAAAAAAAGTTCCTGGTCCAATGTAGTTTAGCGCTTCCCACAACGTTCCCCGAATCCGGCTCACACTGCGCTCAAAGAGACCCTGCGACTGTGAAGAGCAGCAACATTACTGACATCACCGCTTATCAGAGTCCAATGGGATTTTTTTGTAAATAAATTGGTGAACTGGGGAAAGTGTGTGTGGGGGGGGAGCGTTTATTTAAAAAAAGTATTTTTTCTGCATATGTTTTTATTTTTTATTACTGCATTAGTAATGGGGGTGTCTGATAGACAAGTCAACATTACTAACACCAGAGCTTGATGCCAGCTGTGTTTTTGACAAATCACAGCTGACATTAACCCCAACTACCATTACACCAATTGCCAACACACCAGGGCAATCGGGAAGAGCCGAGGCAAAGAGCCAGAAATGGGGCATCTAAAGGAGGTTGCCGGCTGGTATTTTTAGGCTGGGAAGGACACAATAGAAAGTGACCTTCCCAGCCTGATAATGTAAGCCCACAGCTGTCTGCTTTACCTTTGCTGCTTACCAAAAATAGGGGGTATCCCATATAATTTTTTAAATGTATTTATTAAGTTAATACATGTACAGTACACATGCAAGGCACTAATTATACATCTCAGGGATATCTACCTGTCTACCCCACATCTATCTATCTATCTATCTATCTATCTATCTATCTATCTATCTATTATCTATCTGTCTATCTATCAGCTATCTATTATCTATCTATCTACCTATTTACCTATCTTTATCTTTGCACATCTTTAACACATAAAAATCGCTTAAAGTGACGAGCAAAAGGGTAAAAATGTTTTGAACTTTTGACTTTCAGGCTCCATATCTCACCAAACACCACTGCTTTGACACTCTGTGTCTATTAGTTTGCTCCATGGTCAAAAAATTGCATTCTTTTCACCCAAAATTGCTGTGGTTTTACTAAGCAGTTTTAAGCATGTGGTAAAATGTGAATGTCTCGCTACCGGTCTGTGTAAATATTCCCTGACTTGGAACAATTATCCTTACAACTTTGAGTAATTGCTTTTACTATTCCATCATGGAAACACGTAGCATCACTATAGTTAATATGTGTAGTGTTAATACTTTAACAAAAGGACTTTGAAATCAGATTCTCTGTGAATTCTGCAAGATTTCCGCGTGGAGCCTTCTCAAGTGCTGGCCGTCAAGCGTTACATGTACAAGCAAGTCTACGTCTGCAGTCATGTCATTACCATTGGATTCAGTAATAACAGAGACAATCAGACCACCTAACTCCTAGACATGATGAGGTGCCTAATACTAATAATGACCCTCGTTTCTATATCTTGTGAACCTTCATGTCACGTGTTTTCACTCTTGATGATGTGACAGGCGAAAGTTTGTAATTTAATTGTTTTTTCTTTATCATAACTCACAAAGATGAAGTGACAAATTAAGATCCTAAACTTTCTTATAGAAGACACAAATATTCATAAATATATTTAAAGGGTTATTCCCATCTTCATAAATGAGTATTGTTGGATAGAGCTTATAAAAACAAGCACTTTTGCAATTTACTGCATATTAAAAATTTTAACCGTTCTTGTGATATTAACACTTTTCTTTTGTTTACAGCTCGTTGGCTTGGAGACCGACCACTGAAGCTAGACAGCAGAACATGTGCAGTGCTTACAGGCTCTTTTCTACTGAGCTTGTAAGCACTGTTTTGAAACTGGCTATGATCGCTGGAGCGCGCTGTTACCTCCTAATCCTGCCCAGATTCAGCACAGTGCTTACAAGCTAAACAGCAGCGGTGGTCGGTCTCCTAGGCAACTAGTTGTAAACAAGCAAAAAGTGTTAATATCTCAAGAATGACTGGAAATTTTAATAAGGAGTAAATTGCAAAAGCGCTTAGTTTTACAAGCTCTATCTGACCATATTAATCTGTGAAGATGGGAATAACCCTTTAAAGAGGTTTTCTTACCAACATTCCTGGGAAACGATTGCTAGAAACTCATCTGATAACAAATTCCTGTGCCTCCCGTGTAAATGGAGAGGTTGTGCTCTTAGTAATTAATGAAAACCGTATTGAATTGATTGACTCATGCATACTGCAATCAATACGCAATTAATTATCTGCTGCCTATGCAGAGCACAGCAGTCAAGAGGAGTTTGTTATTGGCCGCTGCACTCTGCATAGGCAGCAACTGAGATGATAAAGCTTACTTTATTATGTAGAGCTTTGTCATTTTGGTCACTGCCTATGCAGAGTGCACCAGCCAATGACAATCTCATCTCACCTGCATAAGAAACTAGGGTCAGGCACTAACTGTGCCGCTGCAAGAAGAGGCGTCGCTTGCAGACCCCAGTCACTTGACAGTAGAGAGTGATGTGGAGGAGCAGAGAGGGGAGGAAATTTTGGCGCCTGGGTCATCTGCCCTCTCTGCTTTTCCCCCCCTGACCTGCCACTTGGTCTTACCCCTTTTTTAATAGACATGTGGACCATAAATCTATAATATTTGAAAATCTATAAAACAAAAAAAAAGCAATTGCAAATAAGGTTAATAACTAAGACAGAAAGAAACCCCAGACATTGGAATCTCCTCCAAGATGTGACCTGATCTGGTTAGCAGCGATGTATGACGTTGATAATTCGGTGTACAGCTGCGTAACCCAAGAGCTCCATGACGGGTATATGTATATGTGCTGATTATCAGGAAAAAGTTCCTGTTTTGAATTCTTTTCCTTCTTCCTTCGCTTCCTTACAATTGTTATAAGTTGTGTAGAGGAAGCGACATTATTATACGCCATTCTAACAACAATAGAGGCGCTAATGAAGTAAGACATTCCTCCAGAGAAGTAAACATTTCCACAAACGTTGCTACCATCAGGCTGGCATGTCACTCACTCCTGCAGCGCCAAACGGAGACATGGAGGAAGCGGCATGGCCACTGGTAATTTTGCTTCCCTGAACTAAAAAAAAAACAATGGCCCTGGAGGCGACAGTGCACAAAACAGCAAATATTAGAGGGTGCTATCAATCCTTCACAAAAAATGCCTTGGACAATATAAATAGGCAAATTTAGACTGTGATGTACAGATATAAATAGAGTAGAGAGGGTTAATACTGGTACTAACAAAAAACATTATTCCCTATGCACTATGGTGGTGCTCAGCAAGGATGGGTAAAAGATAAGTTTCCAATATAGTGAAGAAGAATGAATATGTGGCACTCACCCAGGTAAAAGGATTTCAGCAGCCTTTTCCAAACAAAGTAGCATGTAGAACAGTACAGAGAATGGACAGACGTTTCGAGCTGAGCAGGAGCTTCTTCTTGGTCCCGAGATCAGGGACCAAGAAGAAGCGACTGCTCGGTGTGAAACGTCTGTTGTTCGTTCTCTGTAGTGTTCTATACGCTGCCATCACTCTTCTTTTATAAATATAGATATAAATATGAAAACATCTGACTCTTTTCAGAAATGACATCTCCTTTATTATTGCACATTCTATCCTGAGCATAGTCTGTGTTTCATGGATGTGCGAAACTGGCCTAAAACTCATCATTTTGTGGTTCACACAACTAATGTGTTCCTGTTTGGATTTTGGGCTGTAGACATGAATCACTCATATTCATAATGATTCATTATGGTTTTTACATTTATTTGGAAAAATGTTGTATGTCTGTGATTTTTTGGATAAGTTGTCCCAAAACAAAATTAGGTTTGAAATCCTGTCCACAGTTATCATTATAATCTATGGTGACCATACAGTCATGGCCAAAAGTATTGAGAATGAGACAAATAGTAATTTTTCCAAAGTTTACTGCTTCATTTTTTGTAATGGCAATTTGCATATACTCCTGAATGTCAAAGAGTGATCAGCTTAACAGCAATTACTGTACTTGCAAAGTCAATATTTGCCCAGAAAATGAACTTTAACCCCCAAAACACATTTCAACATCATTGCAGTCCTGCCTTAAAAGGAGCAGCTAACATCGTTTTAGTGATTGATCCATTAACACAAGTGTGGGTGTTGATGAGGACAGGGCTGGCGATCAATCAGTCATGATTAAGTAAGAATGACATCACTAGACACTTTAAAAGGAGGCTGGTTCTTGGTATCATTGTTTCTCTTCAGTTAACCATGGTTATCTCTAAAGAAACATGTGCAGCCATCATTGCACTGCACAAAAATGGCCTAACAGGGAAGAGTATCGCAGCTACAAAGATTGCACCTCAGTCAACAATCTATCGCATCATCAAGAACTTCAAGGAGAGAGCTTCCATTGTTGTCAAAAAGGCTCCAGGGCGCCCAAGAAAGACCAGCAAGCGCCAGGACCATATCTTAAAACTGTTTCAGCTGCGGGATCGGACTACCAGCAGTGCCGAGCTTGCTCAGGAATGCCAGCAGGCTGGTGTGAGTGCTTCTGCACGCACTGTGAGGCGGAGACTCTTTGAGCAAGGGCTGGTTTCAAGGAGGGCAGCAAAGAAGCCACTTCTCTCCAGAAAAAACATCAGGGACCAACTGATATTCTGCAAAAGGTACAGGGAGTGGACTGCTGAGGACTGGGGCAAAGTCATTTTCTCTGATGAATCCCCTTTTCGATTGTTTGGGACATCTGGAAAACAGCTTATTCGGAGAAGAAGAGGTGAGCGCTACCACCAGTCTTGTCTCATGCCAACTGTAAAGCATCCTGAAACCATTCATGTGTGGGGTTGCTTCTCAGTCAAGGGAATTGGCTCACTCACAGTCTTGCCTAAAAACACAGCCATTAATAAAGAATGGTACCAGAATGTCCTCCAAGAGCAACTTCTCCCAACCGTCCAAGAGCAGTTTGGCGCCCAAAAATGCCTTTTCCAGCATGATGGAGCACCTTGCCATAAAGCAAAGGTGATAACAAAATGGCTCATGGAACAAAACATAGAGATTTTGGGTCCATGACCTGGAAACTCCCCAGATCTTAATCCCATTGAGAACTTATGGTCAATCATCAAGAGACGGGTGAACGAACAAAAACCAACAAATTCTGGCAAAATGCAAGCATTGATTATGCAAGAATGGACTGCGATCAGTCAGGATTTGGTCCAAAAGTTGATTGAGAGCATGCCAGGGAGAATTACAGAGGTCTTGAAGAAGAAGGGGCAACACTGCAAATATTGACTTGCTGCATTAACTCATTCTAACTGTCAATATAACCTATTGGTACTCATAATATGATTGCAATTATATTTCTGTATGTGATATAAACATCAGACAAACACTAATAAAAACCAGAGGCCAGCAGATCATGTGAAAATATAATTTTGGTGTCATTCTCAAAACTTTTGGCCATGACTGTAGAATGCGCGGAAAGGAAATAAGTGATGGCAATAACCCCGAATATTATACTGCTCATGTTCCTGGCAGAACTTCTGTGAGCTGCGTTTTGGCCCAACATTTTACCACAATTATTCATTGAATATTTTAAGTATAACAGTAACATGGGTAACAAGACTTCCAGGAATTGGTATGAAAAACCAGGTAGCAGCCCTACTCCAGATACACTCTCACAAAATATTCCTAGACACCATATAATTAAAATATAAAAATTAAAAAAAATGAAAATAAATATTTTAAATAAAAAATAAATATTATGCAGGATTTTCTGCATGATCCTGAAAAAGTGTTGAAGAAATCCTGCAGAGAACACAGGGGCTAGTCTCTCGCTGACTAGTTCAATTTTCCATGAAGCCTCATCCTCTTAAACTAAGGGGTGGAACATAGCAATCTTCTGTCCTACCGCAGACAGAGCAGGGGGGGGGGGGGGGGCTCCGGCTGCAGTAAGTTGTCTTACAGCCACATACAGGAAAGTGAGGATGAGGAGGGTGGTCATGGCTGAGCTCTAGAGATACACAGGTAAGATTTCTTTAAATATTTCTCAGCTTTAGTTTTAATATGAGAAAACATAGAAAAAAAGAACAAGTGAAGAGTGAAAAGGTTAAAGCGAATATGTCAGTACGATCAACCCCTCCCCCAAACTGTATATATGGGTATTCAGGACTTTGAAAGGTAAATCCAGCTTTACCTTTATATCTTCTATCTGTTGCTGCATTCTTGTTCTTGATGAATCAGCATTGTAATTCATATGCAAATTAGGTTTAAGGTACTCTAGTCATAACAGAGCTCTTCCTGAGCCTCTGCCTCCTGTGGTTGTTTCCTTACCCAGCACCAACCTCTATTGCTTGATTAATACATTTTACTGCTTTTATGATATCAGGCTAAGGAAATCAAGGTAAAAAGGCAGAGAAACATTCTTAGGTGGTAGAAGACAGTAAGTGCTCTGTCACGCCCAGAGCACTTAACACTTCATTTGCATATGAATTTTAAACTCTGATTTCTCGGGAATGCAGCAACAGATAGAAGATAGAAAGGTGTCGATGGATTTAGTTTTCATAGACCTGCAAGCCCATATATATGGCTTGGGTGAAGGTAGAAGGAGGCATTTCTGGAGTATTTTTTTAATTTGTAATTGAAAAGGACAAAGAAGCAACAAATCAAAAAACACATTTTTATGGATGGAAATCGAGTGACCGGATCCAACCTCTACCTTCTGACAGATCCCAACTTTGATTTACGAACAGAAGTGTAAAACTGTAGAAATAGTAACTGTAATCAGAGACACAAGAGGCAGAGTAGAAGACAACGGTGGAAACAGACTGAGCCTTGGAGGGGTTTATTTTATCTTGTGACCGGTGTCGGAATGAAGAAATTCTGGTAGACCGCATTGTGAATTATCTGCAAATTCTGGTTGTCACCCAGAGATTAATGGTTGTCGATTTTCCAATGATTAATGTTGTTTTTCTTTATTTTCTGCTTCCAGATTTACTGCACAAAATAACCTGATAAAAGGGTTATTGAATGTTATCTCAACATTTCACGGCTGAGATGGGAAGAAGTTGGAGCTACGGAATCAACCGAGAATGACATAAGTGCCGCAACTCTCATTAAATGGGTGTTACGGTATTTCCATGGGCGTTAGCATTACAGAAACAACTATGCTGCTTCCATAACTCTCAAACATTTCATCCGGAGTCACAGAACCAGCGTAGCGCAGACATTCCCGGCTGATTCCATAGCTCCACTTCTGGTGATGGAACTGGACAAAGTAATTCCTGTCTCAGTCATGTAAGGCTGAGATGGTGATAAGGTCCCCATACACTTTAGACTACATCATTTGTTTCGGCTGCCATTTGGGTCCACGGTGTTCTTTTGGCCGGGCGGAGCTCCTGTGATCTGTAAGCTAGACATGTCTAGTCGTGGCTTATATCAAAAAGATTGGCAGTCCGAAATTCTACATGCCAAACCCTTAACTCCTGCAACAATCAAATCTCCAGGGGCTCCATACACATTAGACTGTAGACCGAACCCACAGTCTAATGTTTATAGGGGGCTCAACCCTTTAAATTAGGGGATGCACAACTTGTGGCCCATGGGGCCACATGCGTTCTGCCATACCATTATTTTGCAGCCCCTTAACCTTATGTATACAGTAGTTTCCATGTCAGAGGGAAGAAAAGTAACACATTGCTCTAGAGTATGAGAGGGCATCATGGATAGATCGCTGAATAACCAGATCTGGGACCACCATACATTAAAGATTAGGGTTCCTTGACCCATGTTTAGCACTGGAAAAAAGGCATATGGCAGTGTGAAATGCAGCTGGCTACTATAATACCCATAGTCTTCAATGGAGAGAGTTACATACTCCTCTCTAGAATGCTGATTGGGGGTGAAGAACACCCCGATTCTCCAGCTATGTGAGAGTCCGCTAGGTGGAACCTACATCTCTTAGACATTTATGGCATATACTTTAATAAGACATAAATCTCCTAAAAAGTAATACCTCTTTAAGTTGTATTTGGGCCCTTGTAAAATCATTGAATCATTGAATAATGTGGCAATGTGGCCCTCAGACCAGACAAGATTGTGTTCCTCCTGCTTTAAACCTATTATTTGGTCCAACCGATCTTTTGTGGGCCAACATTATTTCAGATGGTGATCTGTGATCGGTTGACTAAAATGATTGTAAAATTTTACCCGAAAAAACATTTATTAAGGGTGAAATAGTTTTATTTTTATCAACTTTTAATTTGATGTGAATGGGCACCTTGAAGGGGTCATCGAAACAAGCAACTTTGCAATTTGCCTCTTATTAAGAATCCTTTCCGTTCTCCTAAAACAAAGGATTTTTAATTCTATAGGTTATTGCTTGTTGCTTAAGTTACCGTCCACCTCTGCAGTCTACCGGAGGTAGCCGGTCTCCTAGGCAAGGCACGCAGTGATTTGCAGTTCCTTGCTATAGAGCTTGTATACATTGCTATGAAGATAGCTGGATCTGGCCATGCTCAGTGCAATGCACTTCACTGATGCTGCAGAAGCAAAACTGACACTGATAGCACCATTGTAGACAACGCAGTTCGGGTCAGTGGGTCGGTGGTCCAAAGTTTCAATCATCAGGTGAACAATGCCCTTGGCAAGCTGGAATGCCCTTGGCAAGCTGGAAGCCAGGAGACAGGGGAGTGGTGCACTCCTAAAAGTTGGATTGTGATAAAAACCCTTTAAGAGTAGTCAAACTATGGAAATCCCTACCAGAAGAGGTAGTGTGGCACCCCAGGGGTCTGGTTTCCACAGTAACAGCAATGTTATGTCTGAGAGCAGGTGGGAGGTCTCTTGGTCAGGGATCCTATGCATGCCACACCTCCTGCCCAGTCCTGGGAGGGGAAGAACTTCCCCTATATAAACCTAGGGCTGAGGCAGGGTTAGTGAGTAGAGAAGAAGTAGAGACAGAGAAGCAGATATAGGAAAAGAACATCAGGAGCTCTGTGGGAGCAGTGCTACAAGGAGTCAGGGGCTGGCAGCTGCAGAACTCGCCCTGACTGAGAAGTTATCACCGGACCCGGAGTCCGAGGCTGTGGGGACTAACTCCTATCCAGCAGCAGAAACCGACCGGCAGGGGATTGCAGGTCCTCTGGCCCAGAAACCCGAAGGCACGGTCACACGCGTGGGACCAGCACCGCCGTCGTGGAGCGGAAGCTACTAGAAGGCCCCGAGTCACCGGCCATACGGGTGAGCACCACACGGTACACTCAGGGACGTGGGCTACTTATACCCGCCTCTAGCAAGGTAGCCGGAAGAGTATCGTTAGTTTGGGAGGCCTACAACTCCGCCTGGCCAGGGGAGATCCCATCTGCTCAAGGACTGACCAGGCCCCAATCGCTAGCCAGTACTCCGGGAGGGTCTATCTTTGTCACCAGTAAAGACCATGAACTACACCGTACCGTCTCCGAGTGGTTCCTGCTACCCCCATCATCCACGTCGGCTGCCCTGAGGCCATACCCCTCCCGTTGGGGGTTATACTATCACGCTGCACAATCCTACCACCGGCCTCAGCGGTCTGCCCTGCAGCAGCAGCTCCTTAGCTGTACTCAACGGGTGGCGTAGTCGTCCAACATCTACCGCTAATACAGCGCCACTTAGTCTGACTCCCTGGGCACGGACCGGATCACCGCCACGAGACTACAACCCTCAAGAGATCCGGCTCCGGGTAAGCTCCCGCGTGCGCAACGCAGCGCGACACAGGCCCAGGGGCGCGTCAACTTTTGGCGTAGTCGGCAGGATCTCGTGCCCGCAACCACCGGGTACTGCGTGCCTGAAAAAGACTGTTCAAACTTACCAGTGGTGAAGATTCCCGCCATCCGGCGCCATCTTCTGCCTTCTTCCCGCCATCCGTGGAGTTTTCCCGCCGTTGGACGCCATCTTGAAGACGCCGCGCGGGAAGAAGAGGGGCGTGGACTCCGAAAGCGCGCGAGAACTGAAGCCCCGCCTCACGTCCGGACGTTGCGTAAGGTCCTGGAAGGAGCCCAGCAGACGCCGACGTCACAGGAGCGCGACGGAAGGTCCTCAACCCTGACGATCCACTGCGGAGCCGCGGCCTACGGAAGAGGATCATCGCAAGGTAGGCCACGGTCCACTAGGGGGGAGGAAGATGTCGGATACGGAGGAGAACTTCACTGCCTCAACCCCCGCCAGCGCCACCGCTGCTGCAGTCATGCCTTTCACCATGCCCTATATCCCGGGAGCGGCCTGGCTACCCCAGTACTCAGGGGAGTCCCATACCCTGCATGACTTTAGAGAAAAGCTGGATAGCCTCTTCCAGGTGTATCCCCTCACAGAAGAGCAAAAAGTGAGCATCCTGGTGGCTCAATTAACCGGGGCAGCCCAAAGGGAGGTAAAGTCCTGGCCACCTGGGGGGAGGACTGTTGCAGGGATACTAACCCGGCTGAGGGACACCTTTGATACCCGCACCTCAGCCGAGATCAAGCTTAGATTCTACGGGTGCAAACAGCGGGCACATGAGAGTATAAGGGACTATGCCCTGAACCTACAAGAGGCCCTGAGAGCCATTAAGCAGACCGACCCTGACGGCGTGGGAGACGAGGACAGGCTGTTGACTGAACAATTTATAGAGGGTTTATATTGCAATGCCCACCGAACCCAGTTGCGGGCAATGGCCTTACAGGACCCTCATCTGGGATTTGCACAGTTCAAGGACAGAGCCATCCGGGTGCTTCGAGAACCGGCACCAGGTGGCGTTGTGACCCCCAGACGCCCCACTACCACTTACCACCAGGAGGCGGCGCCCTTGTCGGCAGGGCCTGTGGGAGCTGGTGCGCAGGCTTTGAACAATGACCCGGCTCCAGACCTGCACCATCAGGTCCAAGAGCTAGCTAAAAGCGTTGCTGCGCTAACCCGAACTGTGCAGTCTTTACAGGTTTCCACTCCAGGGAAGATCCAGCTGGCATCCGGACCGGAGGACATCCCGTGGCGTCGACCAAGGAGGACCCCACCGGCCAGAGGAAGACCCAGCGACCGATACAACGAGGACGGACGACCCATCTGCCGCCGCTGCAATCAACCCGGACATATGGCAAGGTACTGTCCTTTAAACTGGCACAACCTGGGGTAGAGGGCCAACCCCCAGGAAAAAGATCACCAGGCCCATCGAACTGGCGCGACAAATATGTGGGAGGACGTCCAGTCTTACCCGTGGTACTGGATGGCATTCCTATGAGTGCCCTACTGGACACCGGGTCACAGGTCACCACCATCCCGTACGTGCTCTTCAAGCAGTACTGGAATGACTCGGATATCACCCGCTACCCTGACGACGACTTGAGTATCATCGCCAGCAATGGTCAGCCCGTGCCACAGATTGGATTTAAAGAGGTGACCATTAAAATCGGTAGAGTCGAACTGGCAGCACAGGGACTGATCATTGTAGACATTGACAAACACGAGAGTCACCCAAAGATAACTCTAGGAACTAATGTAATTGAAAATTGTCTTGCAGAGGTGATTTTCCTTTTACAGCAGGTTGCCAAGAACGCCAGCTCCGGCCAGCAGCGAGTGCTCCAGAAAGAGATCCGGGCACTGATGCGACGGCAACAGCTAGAACTCTCCGGTGGTGAGATTGGTAGCGTGCGAATGTGTGACCCTTTCCCTATTGCCATGCCCCCGAAAAGTGAAATGATGATTTGGTGCCGGGCAGCTATTGGTCTGAGAGGTAGAGATTACCAGGCAATGGTAGAACCAGTTTACTCAGACAGTAGGCCCACCATTTTGACAGCACAGGGGGTGGTCAATGTACGCCATGGGAGGGTGCCCGTTCGCATAATAAATATCGGGAAGAGGGAAGTGTACCTGCCCCGGTATGCCACGCTAGCCAAATTGTATACCATCAATCAAGATTCCATACAGTCCGTAGAACCCTTGCCTCCAGCTTCCCCGGAGGAAGGTAACGGCTCTCAGAAAACAATGGAGGACTGGTGTCAGCAACTACATTTGGGTACTGACTCCACTCCCTCACACCAGAAACAGGGAGTCTATCGGGTGGTTCAAGAGTACGAGAGAGTGTTTAGTAAACACCCGTTAGACTTCGGGCGAGTCAAGGGGGTAGAACACCACATCCCCACGGGAGACCATCCTCCCATAAAAGAGAGGTATCGACCCGTACCCCCTGCACACTACCAACACGCCAAGGGGATGCTTAGAGACATGAAGGAGGCTGGGGTGATCAGGGATAGCTGTAGCCCCTGGGCAGCTCCACTAGTCTTAGTCAAAAAGAAAGACAACACCATGAGGATGTGTGTAGATTACCGGAAAATCAACCGTATCACACACAAGGATGCGTACCCCTTACCAAGGATAGAGGAGTCTTTGGCTGCTTTAAGATCTGCTAACTTCTTCTCTACCTTGGATCTCACTAGTGGGTACTGGCAGGTTCCTGTAGCAGAGGCGGACCGGGAGAAGACCGCATTCACCACCCCGATGGGACTTAGCGAGTTTACCTGCATGCCGTTCGGACTCTGCAACGCACCAGGAACCTTCCAACGATTAATGGAGTGCTGTCTGGGCCACAGAAACTTCGAGACGGTCCTGCTGTACCTGGACGATGTCATCGTATATTCCAAGACGTATGAGGACCACCTGAAACACCTGGCGGAAGTGTTCGAAGCTCTGGCAAGCTACGGCCTAAAGGTGAAACCCTCCAAGTGTCACCTCCTGAAACCAAAGGTGCAGTACCTGGGACACGTGGTGAGCGCTGATGGAGTGGCTCCCGACCCTGATAAGATCACCGCAATTAAGGAATGGCCAAGTCCCTCCAGTGTAAAGGAAGTGCGGCAGTTCCTCGGGTTGGTAGGCTATTACCGCAGATTCATCCCCGGTTTCACCAAAAAGGCAGCTCCTATGCAGGACCTCCTGATAGGCCAGTCCCGGAAGGCCAAGAACCAGAAGCCACCCTTCAGATGGGAGAAGTTAGAAGAAGAGTCCTTCTGCCAGCTGAAGATGGCCCTCACGGGGGATGAAATCCTGGCGTACCCTGATTACAGCCAGCCCTTTATCCTCTACACCGACGCAAGTAACATCGGGCTAGGAGCCGTGCTGTCCCAGATCCAGCAGGGGAAAGAACGAGTAATCGCTTACGCCAGCCGAAAACTGCGACCCACCGAGAGAAACCCTGAGAATTACAGCTCATTTAAGCTAGAGTTCCTGGCAGTGGTGTGGGCAGTCACCGAACGCTTTAAGCACTACCTCGCTTCCTCCCGGTTCACCGTGTACACGGATAACAACCCGTTGAAACACCTGGACACAGCAAGACTCGGTGCCCTAGAGCAGAGATGGATGGCCCGTCTGTCCAACTACGAGTTCACAATCAAATACCGGGCAGGACACTCCAATACCAACGCGGACGCCCTGTCCAGGATGCCAAACCTACCGGACGTAGGAGAAGATCCAGAGGGACTGGAAGAAGTCGAACTCCCCGCGTTCCACCGTCATGGGACTATCCAGTATTCCCACCGGGTAAGGAGTAAGCAAGCTGCTACGTTTAATCCCTTGCCTCACTACAACTGGGCGGAAACGCAAGACAGTGACCCTGCCGTCCGACTGGTGAAGGAGATGCTGACTCGGCCAGAGGCTCGCCTTGACCCAGACGCTCCGGAGGAAGCCAAGCAACTGTGGGCTGAGAAGAGTCGACTGTTCCTTTATAAGGGGAAGTTGTGCCGCCGAATGGTTAACTCCCGGACGCATGAACTAATCTGGCAAGTAGTGGTGCCACGAAGAGACGCAGCCGTGGTGATGGAGGCATACCACGACGGGGCTGGACACTTCGGATGGAAGAAGCTGGAGTTCCTGCTGCGCGGGCGGTTCCACTGGGTAGGCATGAGGGGAACCATCGAGAGGTGGTGCAGAGACTGTGGCCCGTGCAACCTAAGAAGGAAGGACCGTGCCAGCCAGAAGACTCCCCTGCAGTCCATCGTCACCCGGCAGCCGTTGGAACTGGTAGCCTTGGATCATGTAAAACTGACCCCAAGCAGAAGTGGCTACGTCTACGCACTAACCATCGTGGATCACTACTCCCGGTTCTTGGTTGTCGTCCCCGTCAAGGACTTAACCGCTCGAACAGCAGCTAGAGCCTTCCAGCAGCATTTCTGCCGTCCACACGGGTACCCGGACCAAGTGTTGACAGACCAGGGACCTGCCTTTGAAGCGGAGGTCTTCCAAGAATTCTGCACTCTGTATGGCTGCCGGAAGATAAGGACGACACCCTATCATCCGCAAACTAATGGACTTTGTGAGAAAATGAACCAGGTGGTGATAGATCTTCTGAAAACATTGCCCCTGGAAGAACGCAGTCTGTGGCCTGAGAGGCTGCCCAACCTAGTGGACCTATACAACCACATCCCGGTAGGTTCCACCAACTGTACCCCGGCTTACCTGATGAGGGCAAGACCTGGTAAGCTACCTGTTGACCTGGAGATGGGAGTCCTGACACCCGAGGACACTTCACCAGAAGCAGACTGGGACACAGAGAGGCAGCAGCAGTACCGGAAAGTACAGGAGAGCGTGGAGCGAAGTCTCTGTCAAGCTAGGGAAAGACAAGAGAAAACTTACAACCAGTATGCTCCCGCTGTTCCCCTGGTACCCGGAGAGCAGGTCTTGAAGAGGAAAAGGCGGCTCCACAAGTTGGACGACCAGTGGGAGAAGGACCCGTACATCGTACTGCCCTCAAGCCACGACAACCCAAAGGTCTGTACCATCAGTAAAGACGGAGGGGAAACCACAACCATTGTATCCCGGGATCACCTGAAGAAGTGTCCCGAACAGCTACGGAACCCTGAAGAGGAACAAGAAGACCCTCGACCCGTAGAGGAAAGGGAAGATATGGTTAGTACTGTGCTCGGAGACTTCCCTCGGTCTTGGACTCAAGTCAATGGCGCAGTTGTGGTACCCGTACTCACCTTCCTCCAACCAGCATCCCAAGCACCTACGGAGCAACAGGTAGAGCTGGAAGAACAGCCGGTCCAGGAGGCAGAAGACCCCACACCAGCAGACCAGGAGGATCAACCCTCTGCTTATAGTGAACCTGCCATGCCTCTAGTGAGCCAAAGGGCCCGTGGACAGCTGCCCAGTTTACCCTTGACAGTTCCTACACCCTGTAGTTCGGGGCTAGACAGTCAGCTCCGTAGGTCCACTAGGGCCACTAGAGGCCAGTTACCCACACGTTGGAGGATTTGAAGTGTATAAGTTGTTTTATTTATGGTTACCTGTTTTTCTTGTTGCTTGTGTATAATTATGTGTTTCTAGTTATTTTTAGGAGTCCTTGGTGGATTTACCGGGAATCCTTGTACAATTGGTTGGAGCGTAACCTAGGAATGGACTAAAGACTGTTAAGGACTCGGGGCAGGACAGACCCCTACCTGGTTACGTCTCCCTGTTTTGGTGAAATGGACACCTTGCTTTTCTTCAAAAACTGCACCCGGTTGCGGACACGCCGTGACCATCCTTATGTGTTTTTCTTGTTGTATTATTATTGTTTATACCTTGTTATGTTTTTCTAAAAATATGTTTAGTCCCGGAGTACTAAATTTCACTAGGGGGGAATGTGGCACCCCAGGGGTCTGGTTTCCACAGTAACAGCAATGTTATGTCTGAGAGCAGGTGGGAGGTCTCTTGGTCAGGGATCCTATGCATGCCACACCTCCTGCCCAGTCCTGGGAGGGGAAGAACTTCCCCTATATAAACCTAGGGCTGAGGCAGGGTTAGTGAGTAGAGAAGAAGTAGAGACAGAGAAGCAGATATAGGAAAAGAACATCAGGAGCTCTGTGGGAGCAGTGCTACAAGGAGTCAGGGGCTGGCAGCTGCAGAACTCGCCCTGACTGAGAAGTTATCACCGGACCCGGAGTCCGAGGCTGTGGGGACTAACTCCTATCCAGCAGCAGAAACCGACCGGCAGAGGATTGCAGGTCCTCTGGCCCAGAAACCCGAAGGCACGGTCACACACGTGGGACCAGCACCGCCGTCGTGGAGCGGAAGCTACTAGAAGGCCCCGAGTCACCGGCCATACGGGTGAGCACCACACGGTACACTCAGGGACGTGGGCTACTTATACCCGCCTCTAGCAAGGTAGCCGGAAGAGTATCGTTAGTTTGGGAGGCCTACAACTCCGCCTGGCCAGGGGAGATCCCATCTGCTCAAGGACTGACCAGGCCCCAATCGCTAGCCAGTACTCCGGGAGGGTCTATCTTTGTCACCAGTAAAGACCCTGAACTACACCGTACCGTCTCCGAGTGGTTCCTGCTACCCCCATCATCCACGTCGGCTGCCCTGAGGCCATACCCCTCCCGTTGGGGGTTATACTATCACGCTGCACAATCCTACCACCGGCCTCAGCGGTCTGCCCTGCAGCAGCAGCTCCTTAGCTGTACTCAACGGGTGGCGTAGTCGTCCAACATCTACCGCTAATACAGCGCCACTTAGTCTGACTCCCTGGGCACGGACCGGATCACCGCCACGAGACTACAACCCTCAAGAGATCCGGCTCCGGGTAAGCTCCCGTGTGCGCAACGCAGCGCGACACAGGCCCAGGGGCGCGTCAGTAGTAATGGCAGTTAATATGTCATAATTCAAGGGGCTAGATGCATGTCTAATGACATTATAAATAATTAAGCCATGAATAAAGGAAAAGTTTAAAATAATCAACACGTATCATTGTGAGCCTAAGTTACTATGCATAAACCATGAAAGATGATAATGTCAGTTAAACCTGTAGTCTTGGTGAATACTAATTAAAGTGAGTCAACGGCTTTGTCCAATGTATAGATGTAACAGTAGATTCCTTTAATGGTCCGAGGAGGTGACAGAAGACAAAACAAAGGTACAATGGTGGCAGCAGAGTGTGAAGCCAACAAGTAGCTTGACAAAGTCTAATCCCTGAAACATTATCCAAAAAGCCCATGCTCAAAGAAATCTGGTTTAGATAACCATGTCTTTAAGAAGCATTTCCATCACACAGAATAGACAAATAAAGGGGTTTTATGGTTCCAGAAAATCCTTGTCCTCCAACTGCAGAGTGACGCTAGTCACTACTTATGGACACGCAGTTAAGTGGGGAAGTCAGGAAGTCCAAGGTCAAAAGCCAGGAGGGTATGCCATAAATTGAGGGGTGAGGCAAAAGAGTAGTTAGGTCACTGTCAGGGGTAAGAAATCCAAGAAGATAGCGGATCAAGACAAAGGGGTTAGGCCATATAGTGTGGACAGGGTATATCACTTCATCCGTTGCTGGTCTATCCTGCAGGTGGCATCCCTCAGACCCTGATGGCTAGTCTTGTCAAATGGGCTCCAGGCATGGGACCCTGGCCCTGTAAACAATCTTTGGCCATGTGTCCAAGGTGTCCTGAGGTATAACAGCGCCGTGGGTTGGTAAAATCACGGGTCCTGTTTGTAAACCTTTGTCCCGGTGGGGTTTCTGCTGGGTAACGGGAAAGTTCTGCTCAAATGGCTGGTGGCTGCTCGAATCCTTGGTTGAGGGGTCTCCTTGGATCGGTGGGCATATCAGGTGGGGTCGATTGGCTGTAAACTCGTTGGCCAATCGGGCTGCTTGCTCTGAGGTTTCAAGCTTCTGGTCAGCTACCCATTCTAGTATTTCTGGGGACATTTTCTCCATAAGTTGGTCTAGCACAATCACATCCCGAAAGGCAGCAGAGGAGACGCCAGCCCGACCATCGAGTCAGCAGTTTCAGTGCCGTCGGAGTTGACTGCCAAATTCTACATAGGAGGCCCAGTGGCGAGACAAAGTCCGTAACTTGGTGCGATATCTCTCGGGGGTGATGATAGAAAAGGCCAACAGGGTGTCCTTAATAGTCCAATAGTCCAGACAGTCCCGAGGCCTGAACGATCAGACAGCATCCTGTGCCTGGCAAGTCAAACTAATCCACAGGTATTTGGCCCAATCAACCGTGGGCACCTGGTGCATCAGCATCAGCGTCTCAAAGCTTTGCATATGTTTATCAACCTCTGTGTTGGACTCATTAAGCACTGGCACGTCTCTGTATCTAAGATGATGTCCTTGGTGATGGGCCATCATGGAGGTAGGGTCCGGCATTGGTGGTAGGGGTACTAGAACTCCCAAAACTGATTTCATAACACAAGTCCTCTCCCCGCTTGAGGCTCTGGGTCCCAATGCGATCAACAATTCCTGGATGCGGGCTGCTTATGACTGGGTATTTGATTCCAGACCACCACTGGATCCTTGATTTGGCAAGCAGTTCAGTTCCTCTTGATCAACCTCATCATTCTCAATGGTGTTCTGTGCATCCCAAAGGACCAATTCCTGGAAAAATAAATCTGACCAAGTATTGGTGACCTAGGATTCGATCTGTTGAAGCTGTCACAGCTCCTGTAGTTGCCATTTCCTGTTGAGGCTGTATATCCACTCCCGTCCTCTTCTGAAGACCAAGTTGGTGTGGTTGGACATGGTGGCATCCGAAACCTGCTGTGTATGCCTCAGCTATGGTCTGCTTTGTCTGTTTATTTGCCTCCCTGCTTGTGGAGCCCTTGGACGGTGTCTACGAACACCAATCCCTTGCAGCTCCCCCAAAGGAACTGGGCTGAGTAGTATCCCACCACTGCCATCAAGTGTGGAGACATGAGGATCAGTGGGTGCTCTCGTCCGCTGCCCTGGCGGCCTTTACAAAGACCACATGGACCAGGGCTGATTCCACTAAACACCAGTTCTTCCCCATGGGCAGAATACTACTCAGACAACACAGGGTGATGGTAACACAATGGGGTTTTACTTTATTGGATCATGAACAGTCAATAATGGTTACGATACTGGCGTAGTACTGCTGGAAACCAGTAACCAAAGGAGCATGAGCAGGAACAACAAGCGGTAGTAGAAGTTCTTGGAGTTAGCAAAAAGAATTGTAGGAAACAATCCGTAGATAGGTGAGAACAATCTGGGTAAGAATGTTCAGGAGCGGGAGACTGGAACTAGGCTTATATCTAGACACAATACTTAAGCAATGAGTGAGAGATCGATGCGGCTTTAAGTTGGAGCAAACAGGAAACAAGATGGATCCCACAGGTTCAGAATCTGCCATCTTAGTAAAGGGCAATTGCAGAACACAACAGCAGCCTCCAGTGGCAATGAGTGGCATTGCAGTACAATTATTAGGGTGAACAAAAACAGCCACTAGTGGTAAAACTGTAGAAGGACAACAGGAATTCTGACAATAACATATAGTACAGTCCCAGCAAGTACATAAGATGGTGCAAATGACAGAGTCTCTCACCCTTCCGCTGGCTCACCAGGAATGAGAACATCTGCGACTTCGGGGCTTCCAAGCCCAACTACCCCAACTAGTAGCATCCTGCTTAAGGTGGGCACCCACAGAGAGGATGAAGTGGCAAGCTTAGGAAGCGGTCAGAGTACATTGAGGTATGTGGCCAGGTGACCTGATTGTCCCAACCTGGGTTTTCCAAACATCTCCGTGGGTTCAGTGATGGGCAGTGGAGAAAATCTGTATTCCTCTGGTTGGAGCCATAGTGCACTGCTGTCCTCTAGAGTCTCTCTGGAGAAGGAGAGAGGTCCATTTTATATCCACAGCTCTCATTCAGGGCATTATCCACAGGTTTAGGGGATGTGGGAGGACGTAATCCCTCATTGTTCGAGTGTTCAACCTGGATATCTTGTTCTCCAAGATTTGTAGAATAAAAAACTGCAAGCGCTAATACAATAGGTAGTCAGCAGGCATGCAATAAATTAACAAACATCAATCGTTCAATTAACCTTTTTCTTTGTCCTCTAAGGTTAAATGGGTTGTCCAGTACTTTTTTTTAAATTGCCCAATGTATTCAGCATGTGGGCATAAGTATATTTGTAAATACCTTGTGTTGCTAATAATGCCTGTGAGCGGCGCTATCGGTGACCACTCACAGGCATCACATGACCCAGCTCTGACGTCATGACAAGTGAGGCGTGACTCAGCTCTTGGGTCCCCGACGTGGCTGCTGGGTTGTGGGCGGGGTTATTCTCCGCATCACACCCAGCATCCACCGCGTGCTTTCCCAATGAATGGGGAGAGGGAGAGCGCGCGGTGGATGCTGGGTGTGACACAGGGGAATAACCCCACCTACAACCCAGCAGCCACCGGTGGAAAGTGGAAGAAGGACCCTTGGCTGCAGCCTGGACTTGTCGTGACATCAGCGGATGTCAGCACTGGCTGCAGCCAGGGGTCATGTGATGCCTGTGAGCGGCCAGTGATAACGCCGCTCACAGGCATTATCTGCAACACAAGGTATTTACAGAGATACTTATGTCCACATACTGAATACATTGGGTAACTTAAAAAAAGTACCGGACAACCCCTTTAATAGAATAATAAGCTGCAGGAGCTGATACAATAGGCCATCAGCGGGCATTCAATAAATCAACATACAACAAGAGTCAACGTACAGGCTCATATGAAAGATGGCTCATGTCCCTGGACCTACGAAATAATACGTCTGGCATAATTAAAAATAAACGCGGTATCATCACAGAGGGCTGTAACAGGACAAAACTGGAGGCAGAGTTAAAATCTAGTGGTAGCCAACATGAAAACAAGGAGAACAGAGTTAAAAATAAAATCGTAAGTAAGAGAAAGGGTAAAGTCAGTCCAGGGTTATCAACGGAATACAGCATGTGAGATTAGGTAGCAGAAAGGATGTCAACCAGGCTCAGAATAAAACCATAACCGGCAACTTGCAATTCCATCCAAGACTCATAGCAGAGAGCTGATTACAACTAATAATTAGCCCTCTGAAGTAAGCTGGCTTGGCAGAGCCACATGTCCCAGCCACACTAATGTAAAACAGGACTGCGTGTGCGACCCCCAGCTCCATATGCAGTACAAGCGCGGTGCAGCATAGTGAAGTAGGCAGAGATAAGAGAGGGTTAATACACGGACCTCGCAATCTCTATCCAATTTATGGTAACTGTAAAGAGCTTTCCTGTCCACATTGGCCAATATTCTTACAGAATGATTTCAACAAGGAGTGGAATATATGCCACAATGAACTGCTGCAGTTATGAAGACCAAAGGAGGTCCAACACCATTCAGTATATACATGTAACCTATCTAACATGTTCAGCTATGGAGAGAACCCAGCTGGGGATCATCATTCTGGTCACCATCAAAACATGTCTCAACCTTTCTATTATTTAATCTCCTTGTCATATAACTGTGAGGTCTTTATACTGCGTGATTTAGCCTGACATTGTTTTGTAAGAAAATAGTGAGATGGATGTAGAGCAGAGGGCTCTTCTAGTCTATGGCAGACAGGAATGTGATTGAGTGCGTGGGAGTGGAAGCTGGGAGTTGGCCAAAGACTCGTACATTGGGAAGAATGGACAATGTGAGGCACTCATGCTTGGAATTATAAAGGACTGGGAACTTAGCTTTCTGCCACATTTCAGGATTTACATCTGATGACATTTCATCCAAACCGTACATTGCCAGGTATTGCATTGTTATAGCATTAGCCATCTCAAAAAGGTTATGTGCTTGTCAGCTTGGCTGTATTATGGCTGGATTGTTAGAGGAAAGGCAATGATTCTTCTCTATAAATCTAACTGTAATAATAAAAAACTACAGTACCATGAAAACATTTTTTATAAATATTCACATTGATCCAATATTGCTGAGTTGACAGTGGAATTTTGCCCTACATTTAAAGGGGTTGTCTGGGACTTGTTCGTTGATGGCTGATAAGGTGAGCAATATCTGATCGGTAGGGGTGCAACACCCAGCATTCTTGCTGATCAGCTGTTCCCGGCAGTGGCCGGAAGTGCTCACCTGCAGTGCTGTGCAGCTCTGTCAAATGTATAGTGCCCACAGCTGGGGACTATAATTAGTTCCATCTATTGATTCAAATAGGGGGTGGATATGCAGAGACTGGCCATGGCCATCATACAATTAATGAAGCAGTGTTGTGCAACTCCACAACTGAGCACTTCCGGTCACTGCCGGCACACGGAACAGCTGATCAGTGGAGGTGCCAGGTGTCTTACCACAACTGATCAGATAATCAATGACCTATCCAAAGGATAGGCCATAAATGTGAAAGTCCCCTTTAAATGTAAAATCTAAACGTTTTCCCAGAGTTCCGGCAGCCTGACAGAGGTGTGCCAGACGGACTAGTCTACAACAGTGTGCCACAAAATATAACATAAAATATATAAAAAATGAAAGGATCCGTGTTGCGTGGAATCAATAAAAAATGTAATTTTATTTAATTTTCTTAAAAAACAGGTAAGGATATCCATACATTAAAAAAAAGTAGTAATTTTGCTCTGACGCGTTTATGGCCGAAGCCCTTAGTCGTAGAGTATGCATCTATAATACACAGCACCATTATATATACTAACTTTACCTCTATCCAATGGGTGTCACTCTAGAATGAGTAATTAATAGATGGCAGCTGATTTGAGGAGTGAAGACAAGGTTGAAAACTTATTCAATAGAAGAATACTGCAGTTAGCATAGTTAGAAGCAGCATGACATAGTGTGAACATCTCTACAATAAAAAACATAAGATTAAAGAAAAATAAAAAAACGGAAAAACAGAAAAAAACACATAATATGCATAATACATGTTAAATCAATCTATCCAATTTTCAATATACGCAACATCCTTCAGCATGCCCGATTTGGCAGTGGGTCAGTAATGGCGTGGGGTGGCATTTCTTTGGAGAGCCGCACAGCCCTCCATGTGCTCGCCAGAGGTAGCTTGACTGCCATTAGGTACCGAGATGAGATCCTCAGACCCCTTGTGAGACCATATGCTGGTGCGGTTGGCCCTGGGTTCCTCCTAATGCAGGACAATGCCAGACCTCATGTGGCTGGAGTGTGTCAGCAGTTCCTGCAAGATGAAGGCATTGACGCTATGGACTGGCCGCCCCTTCCCCAGACCTGAATCCGATTGAGCACATCTGGGACATCATGTCTCGCTCCATCCACCAACGTCACGTTGCACCACAGACTGTCCAGGAGTTGGCGGATGCTTTAGTCCAGGTCTGGGAGGAGATCCCACAGGAGACCATCCGCAACCTCATCAGGAGCATGCCCAGGAGTTGTAGGGAGGTCATACAGGCACGTGGAGGCCACACACAATACTCAGCCTCATTTTGACTTGTTTTAAGGACATTACATCAAAGTTGGATCAGCCTGTAGTGTGTTTTTCCACTTTAATTTTGGGGGTGACTCCAAATCTAGGCCTCCATTGGTTAATAAATTTGATTTCCATTGATGATTTTTGTGTGATTTTGTTGTCAGCACATTCAACTTTGTACAGAACAAAGTATTCAATGAGAATATTTCATTCATTCAGATCTAGGATGTGTTATTTGAGTGTTCCCTTTATTTTTTTGAGCAGTGTATAATGGTGCTGTGTATTATAGATGCATACTCTACGACTAAGAACTTTGGCCAGAAACACGTCAGAGCAAAATGACTACTTTCTTTTAATGTATGGATATCCTTACCTGGTCTTTAAGAAAATGAAATAAAATTTATTTTTTTATTGATTCCATGCTACACGGATCCTTTCTTCATTTTTTGTACAACGGAGCATGATCCGGGCGTTCCGAAGTGGGAGCTGCCTTGCATTTGGTATGCACGGTGAGGCTTTTTCTACCCTTTTTTTACCCTCAACATAAAATATAATACTATCTGATTAGATACCATTATACCCTATAGGATATCATTGTCAAGGATTCATCACAAACCTGACAGTCCTTCCATTAGACTCCACTCAGAACCATAATTTCTGTCTATCAGCCACCCAGCTCTTTAAACTGAATCCATCAGCTGGTTTTACTATGGAATCTGAGACCAGCATGATGTAGTGGTTGAAAAAGTGGCCTACAGCTAATGGTGGCAGACCATGCGACCCGGTCATGAGTCAGAAGAGGGGCCCATCCTGGCACAGCCCCGCCAGCATCACACTTTCAACTGTATCTGCATTTTGTATGCAGATATAGTTCAAACCAATGATGGAACAGGGAGCAGTCAGTTCCCTCCTCCATCATTCTCCCTGAGCATCTAGGTTCTGACGTCGCAGCACAGTGGGTGCAATGACATCACTACATCATGCCTGCTGTGCTGAGCTTCAGACCACCCACTGCAGAGACCAAAGCAGTGGGGGAATGGGGAGAGGTGAGTATTATTATTTTTTTTTATTTAATAATATTGTTTTTAATCAATGAGTACATTGTACCCATTGGGGTCGTCATGCTGTGTAGGGGCCATTATACTGTTTGGAGGGCTGTGTGTGGGGGACATTATACTGTTTGGAGGGCTGTGTGTGGGGGACGTTATACTGTTTGGAGGGCTATGTGGGGGCCATTATACAGTGCGTACGGAAAGTATTCAGACCCCTTTAAATTTTTCACTCTTTGTTTGTTGCAGCCATTTAGTAAATTCTAAAAAGTTCATTTTTTTTCTCATTAATGTACACTCTGCACCCCATCTTGACTAAAAAACACTGAAATGTAGAAATTTTTGCAAATTTATTAAAAAAGAAAAACTTAAACATCACATGGTCATAAGTATTCAGACCCTTTGCTCAGTATTGAGTAGAAGCCCCCTTTCGAGCTAATACAGCCATGAGTCTTCTTGGGAATGATGCAACAAGTTTTTCACACCTGGATTTGGGGATCCTCTGCCATTCTTCCTTGCAGATCCTCTCCAGTTCCGTCAGGTTGGATGGTGAACATTGGTGGACAGCCATTTTCAGGTCTCTCCAGAGATGCTCAATTGGGTTTAGGTCAAGGCTCTGGCTGGGCCAGTGAAGAATGGTCACAGAGTTGTTCTGAAGCCACTCCTTTGTTATTTTATAACCTTTGGCCAAGTCTGAGGTCCAGAGCACTCTGGAAGAGGTTTTCATCCAGGATATCTCTGTGCTCGTCCGCATTCATGTTTCCTTCAATTGCAACCAGTCATCCTGTCCCTGCAGCTGAAAAACCACCCCATAGCATGATGCTGCCACCACCATGTTTCACTGTTGGGATTGTATTGGGCAGGTGATGAGCAGTGCCTGGTTTTCTCCACACATACCGCTTACAATTATCATGAAAATATTCTATCTTCGTCTCATCAGAGCAGAGAATCTTATTTCTCATAGTCTGGGAGTCCTTCATGTGTTTTTGATCAAACTCTATGCGGGCTTTCATATGTCTTGCTCTGAGGAGAGACTTCTGTCGGGCCACTCTGCCATAAAGGCCCGACTGGTGGAGGGCTACAGTGACAGTTGACTTTGTGGAACTTTCTCCCATCTCCTTAATGCATCTCTGGAGCTCAGCGACAGTGATCTTGGGGTTCTTCTTTACCTCTCTCACCAAGGCTCTTCTCCCACGATTGTTCAGTTTGGCTGGACGGGCAGGTCTGGGAAGACTTCTGGTGCACCACTGTGCTCTTAGGAACCTTGAGTACTGCAGAAATTCTTTTGTAACCTTGCACAGAACTGTGCCTCACCACAATTCTGTTTCTGAGCTCCTTGAGCAGTTCCTTTGAGCTCATGACTCTCATTTGGTCTGACATGCACTGTGAGCTGTGAGGTCTTATATAGACAGGTGTGTGCCTTTCCAAATCAAGTCCTATCGGTTTAATTAAACACAGCTGGACTCCAATGAAGGAGTAGAACCATCACAAGGAGGATCACAAGGAAATGGACAGCATGTGACTTAAATATGAGTGTCTGAGCAAAGGGTCTGAATACTTATGACCATGTGATATTTCAGTTTTTCTTTTTTAATAAATTTGCAAAAATTTCTACATTTCTGTTTTTTTCAGTCAAGATGGGGTGCAGAGTGTACATTAATGAGAAAAAAATGAACTTTTTAGAATTTACCAAATGGCTGCAATGAAACAAAGAGTGAAAATGTAAAGGAGTCTGAATACTTTTCGTACCCACTGTACTCTTTGGAGGGATACGTGGAGAGCCATTATACTGTTTGGAAGGGTATGTATGCGGCCATTATACTGTGTGGAGGGCTATGTGGGGGGCCATTATTCTGTTTGGAAGGCTATGTTGGGGTCCATTATACTGTGTGGAGGGCTATGTAGAGGACCATTATAATATGCGAGGGGCCATTATACTGTGTGGAGGGCTACATAGTGGCCATTATACTTTTTAGAAGGTTATGGTGGGATAATACTGTGAGGAGGGCTATGTGGGGGGCCATTATTCTGTTTGGAAGGCTATGTTGGAGTCCATTATACTGTGTGGAGGGCTATGTAGAGGACCATTATACTATGTGGGGGGCCATTATACTGTGTGGAGGGCTACATAGTGGCCATTATACTTTTTAGAAGGTTATGGTGGGATAATACTGTGAAGAGGGCTATGTGGGGCCACTATACTGTTTGGAAGGCTATGAGGGTGGCCATTATACTGTGTGGAGGGCAGCAGATGATGGCAGTGTTGGGTCAGCCCCTGTCTTCTCACCTGAGTGTTGTGCTTATCAGGACAATCTCCTGCAGCAGCATTTCCCCAGAGTTCATGAGACAGGGGTGCTGACTAGTGTTGATTGAGTACGTATCATTAACCCTTTCCAGAGAGCATGCTCGGGTGCTCACCAAGTATTTTGGCATGCTCGGAGTTTCATTCATTGTTGCGGCGTCTGTTAGACAGCTGTGACACATGCAGAGACTGGTGCTCGCCGGAAAGGGTTAATGATACATACTCGATAAACACTAGTGCTGACCCCTCACTGCCATCATTTGTACTCCAAATGAGTATGTTCTGATATCAATGTGTAGCGCCCCGAGGGCTCGGTTGCTACAGGGGTATTGCACCTCAACCAGAGGTGTGATATTCCACTCCCGGGTGAGGATGGAGTGTGGACCAGGGCTCAGTTAGCTGCATACACACACACACACACTCACCCCATTTCCGGGGGACAGCTCGACGGTGCTCCGAGATGCGGGCACAACTGACCATGTCCCTGGCTGGAGTGGGGAGGGGGGAAGAGAACCCAGTGGTGTAGGAGCAGAAAGGGGTCGGTTTCTGGAGCACAGGAAGGAGCTCATTGGGTGCAGGTCACCTGAGCTCAGACACAGAGAAGCAGATAAAAGGTGGGAGCCATCTTAAGAGCAGAGGAGAGCAGAGGAGTAGTTCAGTCAGAGCAGAAGGGGGAGAGAGCCGACAGGGAGCAGCAGCTCAGGCTGAGCTTGGCTCCACGAGGCAGGCCTAGAGAGAAGGCCGGGGCCAGAGAGGAGAAGAGGAGAAGGAGAAGGAAGGAAGGAGAAGAGACAGAGGAGTGGAAGGGCTCCAGAAACAAGAAGGCAGAAGGGACCCTAAGAGTGCAGAACGGTCAGCAACCGTTGCATACCCCATTATACCGGGTGAAAGGGTCAGGCTGTGGAAAGGTACCGGATCCCTAAGTTGGTGGAGGCGAATCTACCCTCAGCCAAGAACCGGAGGTTGTGACCATTTATTGGTGCGACACCCCCCGCTAAACCTGCTAGGAAGGCACCATATAGGATAGCGGGAAGTGAAGGCCAAAGCTTACCCGACACAGTCCGCGGTAGCCGGACAGAAGTCAGGACACTGGTGGGGCACGAGAGGCCAGAGAAAGGACAGAAGGGGGTCCTGTGCCATACTCCTGAATTGCCTGGGGGTTGACCGAGCTCCTCACCTGGTGGACGCAGCACGGCTCAGGCAGTCCTTGCTGACAGAAGTGACTTGGATAACAACTGTGAGTAAAAGACCCTGGACTGCATCATTGGACTCTGTGTGATTTCTGCTGCGCCTGCACCATCACCCCCAGCATCCACTTACACTGCCCTGAGGCTACACTCTTCCCATGAGGAGTTATCCTACCCCTGTGCTGCACACCAACACCAGCCTCAGCGGTCTGCCTCGCAGCGGCGGTTATCTCTGACCGCAATCCACTGGTGACGTAGTCGGACATTCAAAACACTGATAAATAGACTGCCACCATTTGGTCTGACCGCCCTGAGCCACGAGACCGGGTTGCCACTACTACCCCCATCAGCACCGTACACCAGAAGGCCCGGTTCCGAGTACCCCACGGCCCAGGGGGCGAGTCACATGCAGCTAATTGCAGGGAAATAGACTGGGAAACGCATGGGTTTGGAAGCCATTTACATTCAATTTATTACATGAATGAAGATAAATCCCCATATCAAGTGATTTGTAGTTTCATAACTTTTCATGCTGGACAAAATTATTTAAAAAATTTAAAAGTTTAATTACACTTTAAAGAGCAGCAACTGGAGCTATCTCTAATCGCTGCTGTTAGAGGCAGATGCTGGCTGTATATAACACAGACTACACCAGCTATATATGGTACAGATTCAGCCATAAATCCCTCCTTAAATTCCTCCAAGGTGTTTTGCTTTCCTTTTTGCAGCCTTCTTACTGAACCTCCTGCTGTCATTGCCATGCACCTTTCATTTCCTCCGGTGCCATTGTGGCGCCCCTGAGGGTTCAGTCGCCACAGAGGTACTGCACCTCACCCAGAGGTGTGGTGTCTCCTTCTCTCAGGTAAGGAGGGAGTGCTGCCCGGAACCCCAACACCCACATTCAACACTACACTGCTCCAGGCTGGCTGGAAGGGCAAGATGCATTGTGTTTTCCTGCTGAGCCCTGTCCCTGGCTGGAGTGGGGGGAACCAAAGGTAGGGGGAACCAGTAGTGGGTGTGGGTGGAGGAAGTAGAGTAGGGGAGCACCATAGTAGGAGGTATATAAAAAGGGAAGCCATCTTAGGGTGGCAGATGAGCAGAGAACAGAACAGTCAGTCAGTGAGCAGTAAGGGGAGCAGAGTCTCTTCAGGTGCTCTGCTCCACAAGTGGGGCCTAGTGATAGAGGCCCAGGAGGGGAGCAGAGGAGGAAGGCTCCGTTCTATAGAAGGGATCCCATGGGGTACGGCGAGTGCAGGACGGCACCCGTACGCCCCGAATCTGCCAGGTGTCAGAGGGATCAGGCAGCAAGAAGGGGACCGGCCCCTGGACCAGCCGTGTTACTCCAGGTCTCGGCTGGAAAAACCAGAGGCTTCTGACTTTTATGGTGCAGTTGCCACAGCCTCATCGTAGTCACCGTGAGGGTCAAGTAGGTCCGGGAACTCCAGGTTGCCCAGAGGGACTTCAGAGCACCCGATCGGGACTGTGTGTGGGGAAGCGCAGGGCAGGATGGAGAAGACCCAGCGTGAGAAGTCGGTCTAGTAAGGAACATAAGGAAAGCGGGGTTCCGTCAAGCGCTCCTGACATATCTGAGGAAGGGCTGAACCCCCGGTCTGGTGAACGCAGCGCGACGTGGGAGGCTGACACCCGTACAGTGTACCTGTGGAACTTACATAAGAACTGTGAGTAAAAACTCGGATGACTGCACTGCACTGCCTCCGTCAATTATTTCAGCTGCGCCATCTCTCTCTCTTCACTACAAGTCCCATCACCACCCACCATAAAACTCTACCCTGCCCTGAGGCCCGCCCCACTGTGGGGAGCCGTTCCATCCCAGCTGCCTTATCAACTGCCTCAGAGGTCTGCAGCAGCGCTGGTACAAATTACCAGAAACCACAGGTGGCGTCACGATCGAACTATAAACCCCATATAAAAATGCACAGGCAACCAGCACTGCAGCGACTCAGTCCTTGTGCAGAGACTCCAGAAGCTCGACCTGATCAGCTGGAGCAATCAATCTTACCATCGGGTGCAATTCCCTCCAGAAACAAAGTAAGTGTGCCACCTCGCTTTTTTCATGTATGAATTGAAACCCCATATAAACTTTCCCCCCTTTTAGTTGACCGTCCTGGGCCACGGACCGGGCCAGTCACTGTGACATATCCCTTTCCCCCAGCATCTATCGGCCCGGACTCCGAGTACCCCATTGCCCTGGGGGCGCGACACCATGGACTACACTTCCCATGAAGCTCAGCCTCCTCCTCCATCAGCTGGTTCATCACCTCTCATACACAGACCAAAGCCAAAGAAAAGGTAACACTTTGGAAGTCTCATCAAGCAGAAGATTTATTTAAGGGAGCATTCACATGAAGAATGACAAGATTGGGATTGGTGCCAGATCGGCAATTACAA
Source organism: Phyllobates terribilis (assembly GCF_046119375.1). NCBI lineage: Eukaryota > Metazoa > Chordata > Amphibia > Anura > Dendrobatidae > Phyllobates > Phyllobates terribilis. The sequence goes on along the minus strand of NW_027362767.1, from coordinate 130,333,305 downwards.
ATTACCTTGCAGTGGATTGCTCTGGACAACCCTTGTAAGGCACAACTTGCCTTAATGACAGAACTGTCTAGAACTTTAATGGCAGTAGTCTCTAACCTGTGGTAGGTTTTCCCGGCACAATGGAAATTGTAGATTTGCAACAGTTGGAAAGTCACTCGTCAGAGACCATGGCTTAAGGATATTGCTTCTCATGACAAACATGAGTATGTATTTAGGTCAGTTGTATACCAATATCTTCTGATCTGCAACGTGGCTACTCCATGGAATTCCTGTTGGCAAGACTTGAATAGCTTTATAAGCAAATACTTAATGACTATGCTGTACAGGATGCAAAACAGATGCGGTATGTCTACACATTTCATTAGGTTGCAAGTGAACTCTCATTTTTATAATGTGCTGCATTCTTAGACCATCATTTTACTGACTATGAGAATCATACTTGAAGCTCCTGGAAAATCAGTAATAGGTCGTCCATCCATCATGTGCCAGTTATAAAGCTATTGCCCTAGGTGGCCTCCCCTACATGTTGGTCAGATGTATGGGCTTTCGTAGCATTCTAAATCCTATAAAGACATACCTGTTCACCCCCCCTCCATTATATAGTAATGCCCCCCCCCCCCATCCTGGGCCCCTTCCAGGTATATGTGTCCCCAATTCTGGGGCCCTTCCTGGTATATATGTCCTCCATCTTGGTATACATGTCCACCTTCTTGGTATATATGTCCCCCATACTGGGGCATTTCCTGGTATATATGTCTCTCATCCTAGAATATATGTCTCCAATTCTGGGCCTTTTCCTGATATATATGTCCCCCATCCTGGTATATATGTCCCCTATCTTCAGCCCCTTCCTGGCATATAAAGTACAGACCAAAAGTTTGGACACACCTTCTCATTTAAAGATTTTTCTGTATTTTCATGACTATGAAAATTGTACATTCACACTGAAGGCATCAAAACTATGAATTAACACATGTGGAATTATATACTTAACAAAAAAGTGTGAAACAACTGAAAATATGTCTTATATTCTAGGTTCTTCAAAGTAGCCACCTTTTGCTTTGATGACTGCTTTGCACACTCTTGGCATTCTCTTGATGAACTTCAAGAGGTAGTCACCGGAAATGGTCTTCCAACAATCTTGAAGGAGTTCCCAGAGATGGTGAGTACTTGTTGGTAGTTTTGATGCCTTCAGTGTGAATGTACAATTTTCATAGTTATGAAAATACAGAAAAAACTTTAAATGAGAAGGTGTGTCCAAACTTTTGGTCTGTACTGTATGTCCCCCACCCCGGTCCCCTGTCTGGTGTATATGTCCCCCTTCTTGGTATATATTTTCCCCATCCTAGGCACCTTTCTGATATATACACTGACAAGCAAAAGGGTAACAATGTTTTGAGCTTTTGACTTTCAGGCTCCATATCTCACCATCAACTACTGCTTCGAACGTGAGACTACCATCATTTTATAGACAATCATCTTGGCTATATCATACATAAATTTGACTTGCAACTATTTAGCATATGATTAGTTATGCAGATTCTTGTCATGTCACTGCATTATTACTGTTTTGCTCCTGGTGGTGGAAAAATCTTTTTCTTCCTGTGTACTACAAATTACAACCTGTTCTCACGTTCCCTAATAGCTCAGTGTGTTATTAGGTTGATTCCCAAGGGAAAGGTCACTGGTTTGAATCGAGTAGCAGCCATGAAGAAGATTTCCCAAGAAAAGAGAGAAACAGCATCATCCAGCTCATCGATAGCGGTCTCTCGGCCAAGAAAATTGCCAAACTGCATCATGTGAGAGCCAAGTCAACTGGAAGAATATGAAATAAAGTCCGTCCATCCATTCAAAAGCCAAGAGGTGGACGCCCAGGCAAAATATCAGAGTCAATAAATCAGCTCATCACAAGGTCTGTCAGTTCTGGTACGACAAACACGAGAAACATAAGAATCGTCGGCTTGAGTTTGCAAAAAAGTATGAAAAGTGCACAGTAGAAGATTGGAAACCGGTGATTTGGAGCGATAAGACCAAAGTCAATAAACTAGGCTCTGATGGGTGCAAATTGTCCTGGAAGAAACAAGGGAAAAAGGGGCTAATGGATCGAGAAATTGAAGGAACTGTTAAGTTCGGTGGAGGAAACCTGATATTATGGGGTTGTTGCACAGTCATAGGTGTTGGATACTTGACCAGGATCGATGGTGGTCTCAATGCTGAGCTACCGTTGTGCTCAAAAGTTTACATACCTTGGCAGAATTTTTCCTTTCTTGGCCTTGTTCCAGAGAATATGAATGATAACAAAAAACTTTTCCTCCACTCATGGTTATTGGTTGGGTGAAGCCATTTATTGTCAAACTACTATGTTTTTTCTTTTTAAATCTTAATGACAACCAAAAACATCCAAATGACCCTGATCAAAAGCTCACATACCCCAGTTCTTAATACCGTGTATTGCCCCCTCTAACATCAATGATAGCTTGTAGTCTTTTGTGGTAGTTGTGGATGAGGTTCTTTATTTTCTCAGATGGTAAAGCTGCCCATTCTTCTTGGCAAAAAGCCTCTAGTTCCTGTAAATTCCTGGGCTGTCTAGCATGAACTACGCGCTTGAGATCTCCCCAGAGTGGCTCAATGATATTGAGGTCAGGAGACTGAAATGGCCACTCCAGAATCTTCACTTTGTTCTGCTGTAGCCAATGACAGGTCGACTTGGCCTTGTGTTTTGGATTGTTATCATCTTGGAACATACAAGTACGTCCCATGCGCAGATTCCGGGTTGATGAGTGCAAATTTGAATCCAGTATTTGCTGATAACGTGCTGCATTCATCTTTCCTTCAACTTTTACCAAGTTTCCTGTGCCTTTGTAGCTCACACATCCCCAAAACATCAGCGAACCACCTTCGTGCTTTACTGTAGGAATGGTGTTCCTTTCATCATAGGCCTTGTTGACCTCTCTCCAAATGTAATGTGGTACGGGTCTGGCTGGTGGAGCCTCTGTGCTGCGGTGCAAGGAGGGACCAGAGGGGTATAACTAAGTGCCTACTCGGACTGACCCAGGTCACACGGTGGCTCAGTCAACTCCGTGAATCAGGGAGGGACGGGGCAGGTGGACCAGGTGCCACTCTGGGACCGACCTTGTGTGAGAGCAGGTGACTCCCATGGGTCAGATGACAGGAGCTGACCGGTACAGAGGATGAGCATGGCAGGAAGGCTGACGGGTGATCCGGGTAGATAAGCAGGCTGGTACGGCAGATAGCCAGACAGGTGCTCTGGGTAGGCAAGAAGGCGGGCAAGGCAGGTAACTGGCAGAGACAGCTGCTCTGGGTAAGCAGGCTGGCGGGCACGGCAGGTAACTGGCTGATGCTCCAGGTAAGCAGCCTGGCGGGCATGACTGTAGACAGACTGGAGGGCAGAACTGTTAGACAGGCTGGTGGGCTGTACTGACAGGCAGCGGGGCCTGAGGGTTGGAGCAAGTGTTAGCACACAGAACAACAACATTGCACAGGCACCTCCATTTTGGAAGAGGTGCCTTATATAGGAGAAGTACCTCCATTTTGGAAGAGGTGCCTTATATAGGAGAAGTCCTCCGGACATTGGCCGGGGACTCTATAGGACGATGTGCGTGGCCCCTTTAAGAGGGAGGGAGCGCGCTCGTGCGCGCCCTAAGCACAGTGCCTGGGAACTGTGCGCAGTGCGCGCCACAACAGCAGGGGAGTAGGAAGATGCCGGACCAGGACCGCGGCGGTGAGGGGAACGGTGTCTCTGTCCGGCAGGAGGCTGAGACGCCGATGCTACATAACGTTTATGGCTGTGGCCAAAAAGTTAAATTTTGGTCTCATCACTCCAAATTACCTTGTTCCAGAAGTTTTGAGGCTTGTCTCTGTGCTGTTTGGAGTATTGTAGGCGAAATACTTTGTGGCATTTGCGCAGTAATGGCTTTCTTCTGGCGACTCGACCATGCAGCCCATTTTTCTTCAAGTGCTTCCTTATTGTGCATCTTGAAACAGCCACACCGCTAGTTTTCAGAGTCCTGAATTTCAGCTGATGTTATTTGTGGGTTTTTCTTTGCATACCGAACAATTTTCCTGGCAGTTGTGGCCGAAATTTTTGTTGGTCTACCTGACAGTGGTTTTGTTTTTATAGAGCCCCTGATTTTCCATTTTTTAATCACAGTTTGAATGCTGCTGACTGGCATTATCAAAGACTTGGATATTTTTTTTATCCCTTTCCTGTGTTATACAGTTCAACTACCTTTCCCTCTAGATCCGTTGACAATTCTTTGGCTTTCCCCATGACTCACAATCCAGAAATGTCACTGGCTGGATGAAAGATGCAAGAGTCTGTCTGGATCCCAGAAACTCACTCAGCTTTTATGCACACACACTGATTACAAGCAAACAGGTCACAGGTGAGGATGTTACCTTTCGTAGCCATTCAAACCCATTTGTGTCAAATTCTGAGCATGTTATCAGGCCAAAATCTTTTGATCAGGGTCATTTGGATGTTTTTGGTTGTCATTAAGATTTAAAAAGAGAAAACACAGTAGTTTGACAATAAATGGCTTCAGCCAACCAATAACCATGAGTGGAGAAAAACTTTTTTGTTATCATTCATATTCTCTGAAACAAGTGCCAATAAAGGAAAAATTCTGCCAGGGTACATAAACTTTTGAGCACAACTGTATGTGTGAGGATCCTACCAGATGAGTTACTTCGTACACTCGAGTACTATGGGTATGAAAAGGACGACATAGTGTACCAGTAAGACAATGACCCGAAGCATACGTCGAGATTGAAGAAGAAATGGATCAATGACCATGAAGTAGAGGTGCTGGATTGTCCCTCACAGTCCCCAGACCTCAACCCAATCCAACACTTGTGGGTAGAGTTGAAGAAAAAGCTGTGTACATACCCAAGTGATGTGACCAGTATACACCAACTTTGGGAATGTGTAGAAGAGACCTGGGATCAGATGTTGGTCGAGACATGCTTGAGTCTGATCAAGATCATTCCCAGAAGGATCCAGCAGTGTTGAAAGCAAAAAGGTAGATTTACAAAATACTAACAAAACAATAAAAATTAAAATTTTGATTTCTTTAAGAGCAAAACAGTAACAATGCAGTGACATGACAAGAATCTGCATAACTAATCATATGCTAAATAGTTGCAAGTTAAATTTATGTATGAGATAGCCAAGATGATTGTCTATAAAATGATGGCAGTCTCACGTTCAAAACAGTAGTGGATGGTGAGATATGGAGCCTGAAAGTCAAAAGTTCCACACATTGTTACCCTTTGGCTCGTCAGTGTAAGTTCCCCGTTCTGCCTCTGTATACAAAAACAAACAAACAAAAACAACAGTCTACTCACTCTCCTCCGCTCTCTCGACGTGCGGCGTCCTCTTCTGTAGCAGACGCAGAGGCCGGCAGCTGACATTGGCATACCTGCTATGGTGACGCATGACCTCAATGTTATGCGACACCGACGACTGGCACACCTACATCAGCTGCTGGCCTCTGATTGGCCAGCGACGTGTATTGTAAGGTAGGGAGCTAGAGGGTCCCTGCGCTGCTATACACGTCAGCTAAATGTGCATCCTCAGAAGCACCTCCAGTTCAAGTAAGCACTGTTGTCGGCGGGCCCCACTCCAGCACGGGCTCGGCCGCATCCTCTGCAACCACAATCATTACACCCATGGCAACTCTTACTTTGACCAAATTTTTAAAACAAAATGGTAATGAGTAGCCATGTGCAAAAGATTTATTCACAAGGGTTGGAAACAAGGAACCAAGTAAAGGTTCAATGGTGACATAGAAAAGAGAAATAAAACAGCCAATATGGCGCATGACGCAGGATTATTATATCACATTCTGCACGTTATGGCATCCTCCACAGTAGAGTGGAAATGGAAACTTTTTGTCCATAATTCATAAATTTGGCATCTGGCTAACCACGGTCACTTTCCCATCCACATTTCAAAAGAGACAATAGAAGTGTAAAATTACTAAGTCTGTAGTGCTCCAGAATTTGTTACGTTTTTACAGCAAAAATCTGGCTTACAGGATGTAATAAATTTACCCATTACGTAGAATAGCAAATACTGTAAAGTTTCATTTAGTAGTGTTAGTGTGTGACGCTCGAAAGCCCTACCCTGGGAGATGGGGACTCGGAGCCGGGTCCTGTTGTTGTCGATGGGGTGCAGCCGTGGCCTGGACCCGCTCCGTGCCCAGGGCCGTCGCACTAAAAGAAGGATGGTATGGGCTTATGGGTATGGGCTTATCCGGGTTGAGTGGCTGATCTCGACTACGCCACCTGTGGCACCTGGTGAAGGCCACCAGCGCTGCTGTAGTCTGCCGACGCATGGTGTTATGGCAGCTGTCGTTGTTACTACTCCCCAGGGCGTCAGGGCAGAGGGACAGGATGGAGGGGGTAGTAGTCTAGGAGGTCTGGTGCTGAGAAGTGCAGTGTAATGCAGAATAAAGAGTCTGGAGGCCATAGGGGTTAACTTCCAGGGTTTTTACTCACGATGGAGATGGCAGTAGGAAGGCGTCTCCCTGCTCCTCACGAAGTTCTGCGGTCACCAGAGACTGGGGGGTCCGACAACCTCCGAGTAAGTCCAGCGTTCAATCAGGACCCCACACCAGAGTGTTCCTAGACTTCAGACCGGGTCCTTTCCTGTCTGTGTGTGTGTAGATAGGCCGGGTCTCCCTCTGAACTTCACTCAGAAAAGGGTACGGGTGGCAGCTCCGCTCCTTCCGATACCCGGTGGGATCCTCAGGGCCTACCGGGCTTTCCCGACCAGGACGTGGAGTAGCAAGGTCGGATGTCGGGGGCCGGTACCCCTCTTGCAGCCGGAATCCCTCTGAATAGATCAGGTTGGCGAGGACAGGTGGCGTATACCGCTCCGTCTGCATCCTCCCTGGGATCCATTTGCGGTGGAGCTACACTCTTAAGCTCCGGGCCTTCTTGGTCATGGTCCCTGACCGGGCTGAGACATACATTATCTGCAGCCTGCCCCTCGACCCAAGGCCGGGGTACGAGGGGCCGTGTCCCCGTCCTCTGCAGGTCAACACAGGATCCACGCTCAGGGAGGAGAGATCACGATAAGGAACAGTCAAAGAACCATCAAAAGACCATGAACCAAGATGGCTGTGTATTAAATATGAAATTTACAGTGTCACTAAAATGTGAGTCCTCCACCCTCACCCACTAAATGGTTCCCCTATCTCTTGGTTCTCCAGTCTCCCGATTACCAGGAGGGGCAGCACCTAGTGCATTCTAGCCCCCTCTGGTGGGAGAAGTGTGGTGTTGGATGTGGAGGTGGGGTCCTGACCATCACACTGTTCTTACCTCAGAGGAGGAACACTACACTCCATTAGAGAAGTGCAGCATCCCTGTGGTGGTCGAACCCTCAGGGGCACCACATAAGCATTCTGAGAATATAGCAAAGAAGTTTTCTACATGTTACCATGAGAGTCTTAGGGATTGCCGCACTATACTGGCAACACGGCTCGGCACTTAGCGCGGCATGTGATGGCTGTGACTACTGATGTTACGTTGGCTGCTTGTAAAGGAAGGAACAGTGCTGGATCGGTAAGTAATGAAGGGTTAATCTGAAGCCTCTCATACTATGGAGTAATGTCAGCCGAACTCACCGATATCGACAGGTGTGGCTGACCCTCTAATCTGTATGGTTTGCGGACCATTGAGTGGCGAGGGAGTTAAGGATGTCCAATTTTGGACTGCCGATTCTTTTGTTCTCCTGGAAATAAGACGCCGTTAGACATGTCTGGTGGTGACTCTCTCATAGAGAACACAGAAGTGTGTGGCACCCTGCTACCACAGGTACCACAGGACCCAAAAGGGTGCATGGATGGACTTCTCCACAAGAGGCCCTCATTACAAACAAACACCTCCACCCTTCCACCTCAGACCACCAGAGGGAGCCCTGTTAGGAATATATATATGGAGGGTGGAGTCAGGCAGTGCAGTCAGAGTCTCTCAGACAGAGAGAGAGTGTGCTGGCACTTAGACCAGTGAAGAAGCAGCAAGTAAGCTGTGGCCGGAGACAAAGAGGAGAGGAGAAAGGAGTTAAGGGGGCAGAGGAGCATCACAGGCTCACCCCAGAATACAAACCGGCCACCGGGTCCGCGCCTACAGGGTCCTCTACACCTAGTAGGGATTACCGGCATACCAGGAGGATTACAGATCCCTGGTCGACCTGAAGCTAAACCCTTGAAAGGACTAGGAACCACGAAGGCCCGAGCGTCCAGTGATAGTGATTGTCAGAGAAAGGTCCTAATACCAAGCGACAGGTGAGAGAACAACACAACACAGAAGCTAGGCCCAGTTGCGGGCTGGCCAGGAGCTTAGAGAGAGGGAGAAATGGACCAGGAGGCCTTATACCCGCTCACTGGGGAGAATCCTGAAGTGCACCCTTCCTACCGAGTACCCTGGACCTTACCTGACATCCGCACCAGTAAAGGTACTGAAGTGAATCTCCTGTCTCTGTCAGTTACTCCTGCTGCGCCATCTCTTCTGCACTACAACGCCCAGCATCACCATCTGCACCTACACTGCCCTGGGGCTGTGCTCTGCCTGTGGAGAGCCGCACCAACCCAGCTGCCCTAACACCTGCCCCGGAGGTCTGCAGCAGCGCTGGTACCCGTCACCAGAAACCACAGGTGGCGTCACGAGACAAAAACTGTTACCGACCAAAAGAACCCCTTTTTCAAGAGAGACCCCAGGGTACGGGCCCGGGAGCCGACTGCCGTGACATCCTAAACAAGGTAAAAGGCCCGGGTACCGAGTCCCCCTATATCCCCCTGGGCGAGACAAGTGCTCAGCCGAACAAGCGCTCCTGTATGGGAGAGTTAGCCGAGATGGCTGCCCACTATTGCAAGCACCATAATCATACGTTACAAAGGAGTTAATGTTTTGTGGCTCTTCAGTGCAGGAAGCAGGATGGCACAGTGACTAAGGCAGGCAGACACAGGGTAAATATCTGCAGCAATTACAACTTTGCTGAAGAGTTCTTGCGCAATAAGCTTGTCATTTCCTAAAACCTAAATGTATTTACATGGCACTCAAGCTTGTGGTTCCAGATTCTCAATTAGAGTGCACTTAATTTTCTCATTGTCTCTACAGTCACTAAGGAAAACAAGTAACAGTCCCAACCAAGACTATATACAGTTTCAAGTCAAGGATATGGTGGCGGTCTCTCACACAGGATAGACTTGTGACTTTCCAGTGTTACGGAGTTTCAATGATGTTCTATGTTCTTGATATTGTATTTTATTGTATACAAACTTGGTCTGAGCCAGAAAACTTCTAATCAAAACAAATAAAAAGAAACGATCTTACATCTGAACTTTGCCCAACGACTCTTTTAGGACTGAAGATCCACTTTTGCTCGGCTGCAATAACTAATCGGCCAGGATCTGCAATAACTAATCGGCCAGGATCTGCAACAGCAGTCTAAACAAAAGTGTTGAAAAGTGCATTAGGTGAGTTCATTAGAAGCACTCAATGTCCTCTAAATTTCACCCCACTCTATACAGCACATACACAACTTCTACTAATAGGAGAACTACGAACAGATCTGCATCCATGACAAGAAAGGACACTTTCGGGCCAGCTAAAATTATATTTGTAGGAAGTGTAAAAATTGTACAAGAGTGAGAGAAAGCTCTACACCTTGTGCTGATGGACAACATAACAGTGGAAGAATCTCTGCAAGGCTACATGTAGTCATCATTGACCATTTTGCCAGGTATGCAAGGACAGTACCAACACGGGATCAAACAGTACAGTCTCTAGGCTAAGCTGGGTGAAAGAATTTTATTTTTCCATATTGGTGTTCCACATATGGTCTGCTTCGAAAGAAGAGTGAATGAAGAGTTGTGACGGTTCTACCAGGCTGTTGAGATACATCTGAACCACACACTACTGCAGTTAAGCACTAGGAAACAGAAAATAAGGTGATCCGATTAAGTACACTGCTCAAAAAATAAAGGGAACACTTAGGCTATGTGCCCACGATGCAAAAATGCTCCGGATTTTTCCTGAGCGTTTCTGCATCTCCCTGGCAGAAAAAAACGCATGCGGATTGTACATGCGGTTTGTACATGCGGATTGTACATGCATTTTTCTTGCCAGGGACATGCGGAAGTGAAGCGTTCTTCACATGCATTTCCGCATGCGGGTTGACAAGCGCTTTCCAAGCGATTTTAGCATCACTTGGAAAGTGCTTGTCAACTTGGTCACACTATATAAATCCATGCAAGCGGCATGGATTTATATAGTGTGACCTTAAAGAATGGTTAAAAATAAAAAAATCAATCTATACTTACCTTCCGATGGCCCCCGGTGTCTTGCTTCGCTCCGTTCTCCCTTGTCGGCAGCTCGCAGTACACTGAAGGACCTGCCGTCACATGACTATGACGTCAGCTCAGGTCCTTCAGTCCATCGCGAGCTGCCGGCAAGTGAAGAGAAGGAGAGCGGGGGCCATCAGAAGGTAAATATAACATTTATTTTTTATTTTATTCTTTTATTCACAGGTTCTATGGTACCCGGGTCCGGAGGAGAGTCTCCTCTTCTCCAGACCCGGGTACCATCCGCACATTGAAACGCGAGGAATGTGCATCTACAGATGCAGTGATGCGTAATCCATGCGTTCCAATGCAAGTCAATGGCGGCGAAAACGCCGCGCTTCCGCAAAATAATTGGTAGTGCTGCGTTTTTTTCCGCATTGATAATCCGCAGCGGAAATTTCCACAGCATGTGCATAGCATTGGGGAACATGGCAGGCCTTCTACCATGCGGTTTTTAAGCGTTGTTGCAGCGTTGTTGCCGCTGCGGAAACGCTTAAAAAACGCATCGTGGGCACACAGCCTTAAACCACAGAATATAACTCCAAGTTAATCAAACTTCTGTGAAATCAAACTGTCCACTTAGGAAGCAACACTGATTGACAATCAATTTCACATGCTGTTGTGCAAATGGAATAGACAATAGATGAAAATTATTGGCAATTATCAAGACACCCTCAATAAAGGACTGGTTCTGCAGGTGGGGACCACAGACCACATCTCAGTACCAATGCTTTCTGGCTGATGTTTTGGTCACTTTTGAATGTTGGTTGTGCTTTCACACTCGTGGTAGCATGAGATAGACTCTACAACCCACAGAAGTTGCTCAGGTAGTGCAGCTCATCCAGCATGGCACTTCAATGCGAGCTGTGGCAAGAAGGTTTGCTGTGTCTGTCAGCGTAGTGTCTAAAGGCTGGAGGCGCTACCAGGAGACAGGCCAGTACACCAGGAGACGTGGAAGGGGCCGTGGGAGGGCAACAACCCATCAGCAGGACCGCTACCTCTGCCTTTGTGCAAGGAGGAACAGGAGGAGCACTGCCAGATCCCTGCAAAATGACCTCCAGCAGGCCACAAATGTGCATATGTCTGCACAAACGGTTAGAAACCGACTCCATGAGGGTGGTATGAGGGCCCGACGTCCACAGATGGGGGTTGTGCTCACAGCCCAAAACCGTGCAGGATGCTTGGCATTTGCTACAGAACACCAGGATTGTCAAAGTTGCCACTGGCACCCTGTGCTCTTCACAGATGAAAGCCGGTTCACACTGAGCACATGTGACAGACGTGACAGAGTCTGGAGACGCCGTGGAGAGTGATCTGCTGCCTGCAACATCCTTCAGCATGACCGGTTTGGCAGTGGGTTAGTAATGGTGTGGGGTGGCATTTCTTTGAAGGGCCGCACAGCCCTCCATATGCTCGCCAGAGGTAGACTGACTGCCATTAGGTACCGAGGTGAGATCCTCAGACCCCTTGTGAGACCATATGCTGGTGCGGTTGGCCCTGGATTCCTCCTAATGCAGGACAATGCCAGACCTCATGTGGCTGGAGTGTGTCAGCAGTTCCTGCAAGATGAAGGCATTGAAGCTATGGACTGGCCCGCCCGTTCCCCAGACCTGAATCCAATTGAGCACATCTGGGACATCATGTCTCGCTCCATCTACCTACGTCACGTTGCACCACAGACTGTCCAGGAGTTGGCGGATGCTTTAGTCCAGGTCTGGGAGGAGATCCCACAGGAGACCATCCGCAACCTCATCAGGAGCATGCCTAGCCGTTGTAGGGAGGTCATACAGGCACGTGGAGGCCACACACAATTCTGAGCCTCATTTTGACTTGTTTTAAGGACATTACATCAAAGTTGGATCAGCCTGTAGTGTGTTTTTCCATTTTAATTTTGGGGGTGACTCCAAATCCAGGCCTCCATTGGTTAATAAATTTGATTTCCATTGATGATTTTTGTGTGATTTTGTTGTCAGCACATTCAGCTTTATACAGAACAAAGTATTCAATGAGAATATTTCATTCATTCAGATCTAGGATGTGTTATTTGACAGTTCCCTTTATTTTTTGAGCAGTGTAGATGGACTAGTATGTGAGTATAACACTACTGACGTTAAGCACTAGGAGACAGAAAATAAGGTGATCCGATTAAGTAGATGGACTAGTACATGGTATACATGTCCACCTTCTTGGTATATATGTCCCCCATACTGGGCCCCTTCCTGGTATATATGTCTCTCATCCTGGAATATATGTCTCCAATTCTGGGCCTTTTCCTGATATATATGTCCCCCATCCTGGTATATATGTCCCCTATCTTCAGCCCCTTCCTGGCATATAGAGTACAGACCAAAAGTTTGGACACACCTTCTCATTTAAAGATTTTTCTGTATTTTCATGACAATGAAAATTGTACATTCACACTGAAGGCATCAAAACTATGAATTAACACATGTGGAATTATATACTTAACAAAAAATGTGAAACAACTGAAAATATGTCTTATATTCTACGTTCTTCAAAGTAGCCACCTTTTGCTTTGATGACTGCTTTGCACACTCTTGGCATTCTCTTGATGAGCTTCAAGTGGTAGTCACCAGAAATGGTTTTCACTTCACAGGTATGCCCTGTCAGGTTTAATAAGTGGGATTTCTTGCCTTATAAATGGGGTTGGGACCATCAGTTGTGTTGTGCAGAAGTCAGGTGGATACACAGCTGATAGTCCTACTGAACAGACTGTTAGAATTTGTATTATGGCAAGAAAAAAGCAGATAAGTAAAGAAAAACGAGTGGCCATCATTACTTTAAGAAATGAAGGTCAGTCAGTCGAAAAATTGGGAAAACTTTTAAAGTGTCCCCAAGTGCAGTTGCAAAAACCATCAAGCGCTACAAAGAAACTGGCTCACATGAGGACTGCCCCAGGAAAGGAAGACCAAGAGTCACCTCTGCTCCTGAGGATAAGTTTATCCGAATCACCAGCCTCAGAAATCGCAGGTTAACAGCAGCTCAGATTAGAGACCAGGTCAATGCCACACAGACACATCTCTACAACAACTGTTAAGAGGAGACTTTGTGCAGCAGGCCTTCATGGTAAAATAGCTGCTAGGAAACCACTGCTAAGGACAGGTAACAAGCAGAAGAGACTTGTTTGGGCTAAAGAACACAAGGAATGGACATTAGACCAGTGGAAATCTGTGCTTTGGTCTGATCAGTCCAAATTTGAGATCTTTGGTTCCAACCACCATGTATTTGTGCGATGCAGAAAAGGTGAACGGATGGACTCTACATGCCTGGTTCCCACCGTGAAGCATCAAGGAGGAGGTGTGATGGTGTGGGGATCCTTTGCTGGTGACACTGTTGGGGATTTATTCAAAATTGAAGGCATACTGAAACAACATGGCTACCACAGCATCTTGCAGCGGCATGCTATTCTATCAGGTTTGCGTTTAGTTGGACCATCATTTATTTTTCAACAGGACAATGACCCCAAACACACCTCCAGGCTGTGTAAGGGCTATTTGACCAAGAAGGAGAGTGATGGGGTGCTACGCCAGATGACCTGGCCTCCACAGTCACCAGACCTGACCCCAATTGAGATGGTTTGGGGTGAGCTGGACCACAGAGTGAAGGCAAAAGGGCCAACAAGTGTTAAGCATCTCTGGGAACCCCTTCAAGGTTGTTGGAAGACCATTTCCGGTGACTACCTCTTGAAGCTCATCAAGAGAATGCCAAGAGTGTGCAAAGCAGTCATCAAAGCAAAAGGTGGCTACTTTGAAGAACCTAGAATATAAGACATATTTTCAGTTGTTTCACACTTTTTTGTTAAGTATATAATTCCACATGTGGTAATTCATAGTTTTGATGCCTTCAGTGTGAATGTACAATTTTCATAGTCATGAAAATACAGAAAAATCTTTAAATGAGAAGGTGTGTCCAAACTTTTGGTCTGTACTGTATGTGAGTATAACACGGTGCACCTTGCTATGGGTTACCCTTCGTGCTGATGTCCAGAACAAATTAAAATTGCCATCCTCACATAATGATTCCAGCTTGTAGAGCAGATGAAGAATGGACAATGCTGACAGGGGTGGAGGCAAACCACAGAAAAGTGCTAAAATTAGCTCAACATCTACGCTCCCTTCTCTCAAGGCAAGTCGGAGGCTGAGCCATCGTGTTCAACAGATCTGTGAGAGAGGCGTAAAACAACAATGGAGAATCAGCCCTCTATGAAGAAGTTCAACAAGCCATTACATGTGTACCTGTATTCAAGCAAAAACCTTAGGAAGTCCGAGGGCCTATACAAACTGTTGATCAAAACATGTTGAAGGCTTGTACATTTACAAGTTGGCCAACAGAGAACCCAACGCCTGATCTGAAAACTTGAAGAGACAGCAGTCCCTCAAAAAATAGAACAGGGTAGGAAGAAGGGTCTCTTACACTAAAAGAATAAGCAAGAAAACAGAATTGCCATTGAAGAAGATTACTTTCCGGTTCATCAGCTACCAGAGCCCAACTTTGGTAAACTACCAGCAACAGTGGAAAATTATGCAACGTACAAGACGGCAAATGAAGGTAGCACATAGAAACTTTATAGTTGAGAAGGACGTAATTGAGCAATGCTTTGGGGACTGCTTTGAAGAAACAACTGGAAGCGGGTAGAGCTCAGTGTGCTCCTCCAGTGAGTGGTTGGCATGCTGGTCCTGTGTACAGTTGGTGCACCAGAGAAAGAGCTGGATTCAATTGCAGATTCCAGGGAAGAAGAGTGAATGGCTGAGGAAGGGAAGAGTCAGGAAGAAGACAGATTGTCTCCCTACCCACATTTAGTGCTATAAAGGACGAATGCCAGAAGAGATTCATTGCCATTTCTACAAGATCGCTATGCAAATTGCTTTTTCAGAGAGGAAATTGACTTGAACATCTAGTGCTACCTATTGGAAGTAGCAATCCTAAAAGTCAATATCTAGCCATTATCGAGCCTTACCTCATGATTTGGGATAAAAGCTAAACTAGAATCTCTATTTGCAGAGATGTGTTTTGGTATGTCAGCAAGAGATCTGATTTGGCTGTATGAGAGGCCTCTGAGTGGGGTCTAAGGGGTAATCAGATCTCTTGCTTTACACTGAGGAGGGGCAAACATCTAGAAAATCATGTCTGCAACTAGATATTATGGTTTGGCATTTATTCAAAGTCATGAGACAATGCTTTTTAAAGGCTCGATATTGACTTTTAGGATTCCTATTCCAAGGGGTGGCGCTACAGTTCAAGTCCTCTTCGTCTCTGAAAAGGCAACACGCATATTTAGTTTCCCAGAGGAGCATTGCATGGCCTATACGTCTCCTTACACTGGCATGTCAGGCATGTCACTCTCCACAAGGAGAAATGTTACCCCTTAGAGTACAAGATCAATGAGATCTTGTAATGGTTCTCCGAGAGTTCAGACCAGGGTGCACCAAAGTCAAATGGAGGCAGAAAAAAATGAAATTATTCAGTGGACCTTTGGTGAACCAATGGCATAATTAAAGGCCCCCATAAACTTTAGATGAAAACAGTGTGAATAGACTGATTTTGATGGGACTGGCATTGTCATCTGAAGTGTATGTGTGCCTCTCGACTCCACCCCACCAGATGATGACAGATGAAGGATCGGGCAGTTGGAATCTCCATTTCCGAATCCCGATCCATTTAATTTGTTGTTTGGAAGATAAGATGCTGGCAGTGGCCTTCTCCTCTCTCACCATGGAAAACACAAGTTCAGCGCTCATGTATGGTGGATTCAGAAGAGATAGCTCCAGCCTTACAGCTAGGGCAGAATGTGCTGTTCCAGTGTCAGTGCAGATTTATCGAGTGTGATGCAACAGATAAGTATCAGAGACTGCGTATAGCCCTGAGATAAGGAGTTCCTGTTATTCCTGTTTAGAGACATATTTTCCTGGGATTGTTGCATAGCTCATTTTAAGAATCCCACCATCACTATTGCAGTGCCTGCCGAAAAGTTTCATCTTAAAGTAGTTTCCACCCTTCCTTGTCATAGACTGTGTCTGCAATCGCCAGTGCTTACATTATATCAGCATGGCACCAGTAATGGCACTTTGTTGTTATTTTAAGGATTCCTGAAGGTTACTTTTATTTAGACCCAGTCTGCCTTATCTGCTTGCTTTACATTTGGTTACTGACTGTCTATTAAGCTGGCCATAAACTTTAAGGCCCCATCACACTTAGCGACGCTGCAGCGATCCCGACAACGATACGACCTGTCAGGGATCGTTGCTGTGTCGCTATGTGGTCGCTGGTGAGCTGTCAAACAGGCAGGCTCACCAACGATCAGGGGAGCAGCGACATTGTGGAAAGAATCTTTCCACGATGTCCTGCTCCTGGTTACCAGCCTGCTGAAGCAGGAGCAGGCTGGTAACCATGGTAAACATCGGGTTACTAGGGGCACACGCACACCTAGTAACCCGCTGTTTATCATGGTTACCACTCTGCTACGGTGAGCGGGAGGTTACCGCTCACTTTAGCAGGCTCGTAACCATGATAAACAGCGGGTTAGTAGGTGCGTGTGTGCCCCTAGTAACCCGATGTTTATCATGGTTACCAGCCTGATCGCTGCTCCCGCTGGTCACACACAGCGATGTGTGCTGACCAGCAGGAGAGCAACGACCAAAAAATGGTCCAGGACACTTTGCAGCGATCAGCGACCTCACAGCAGGGGCCTGATCGCTGCAAAGTGTCACACATAGCGACATCGCTGGTGAGGTCGCTGTTGCGTCACCAAAACCGTGACTCAGCAGCGATCTCGCTAGCGATCTCGCTATGTGAGACGGGGGCTTTAGACTTATGGCGTCCAAATCCTCCAATTTCAACGGTTTAATTTGGATGGGGGCGCCAGCTAAATGATGGTCAGGAGGATGTTGATCTAACGTGTCCGATTTTGGGCTGCTGATGGCATTGTTCTCTCTGAGATTAGCTGAGTCGAGATAAGCTAGATATGTAAATCTTTGTATGCAGCTTCTTACTACTTGCAAAATATTATATTTTTGCTATGTTTTTATTTTATCATAGGACAATGACCAGCTAATGTTTTTTTTATGTTTTTCAGCTTAATTTTGTTTGTATCCATATTATTTTCTATATAGGCAATTTTTTTTCCAGTAATGCATTTAATGTTTGGAGAGTTGAGGGGATTTTTTATATATAAAAAAAAATGTATACTAATTATTTATCTTTTTACATTTGTGACGGTTGGCTCTGGACGGTTTGTGTTCCTTTTTTCTACAAAGGTCAAGCACTCCGTTCTAATGGGGGTAAAACTTGCGGATTCAAGCGGTTGGATCCTCACCGATCTATAGGTTTTTACCTACCCTCTAAGTAGGTGATAACTTATTTTTAGAGATGAGCGATCCCGAACTTAAATGATCGAATTTGCCAATGCCCGTTATACATATGCCTATTCCTGTGCGATCCAGCATGCACATAATTAGAAACTCTTCCTTCTTGATGTACTCACACAGAATTCTCTGGCTTTAAACTTTGAAAAAAAACATTTTACAAGTTTAATACATGTTATAGCTAATAGACTTGATTTATGTTTCCAAAAAGGATAATAATCTACACAAGGGAAGTAAATTCTAACCTGTAGAAATGCACCAGATGCCAAAACGTCTCATCGCCAAAACATAACTCGTACTACATACGTGGAGAAGAGAGATGAGTTCATAGGCAGGGACAACACTGGGATAAAGGAGAAAGGACGAACACTAATGCTATTTCCAGCAGCAGCCTTCTCCTTCAAGATGTGCCTCAGATACTCAGACGCCCATGGGGCATTAGAATATTGCAAATCCAGTTTTTATCCCAGAGTAAATGACAATAACAGAACACCGGAGAGATGATTTAGTTGAAGGGGACTTTTGGTTAAGATATATGTCTTGTAGCATATGAATAGAAAAGAATGAATGGAAGCCCCTCTTCAGGACCCCTTCTAACAACCATAGCAGGGAATTCCTTAAAGTTTTTTAAAAAAGTGACCCTCGCTCTAGAAGACTGTCATGTGTCCTTGCATTGCATGAAGGCCCATTGCTTCCAATAGAATGGACTTGCCATTGGTTTTAACTTCTTATAAGGGTTGTCCACTCTAACTTTATTTTAACAGATGTGTTGAGAACATGATTTTGTGGTACTAATATACGAAGGGGTAACCATAAAAATAGAGAAATATTTTCTGTAGGCAAGTGGTTTAGCAGTGCTACCCTCTCCCGCTATGTACGGTTACTAGACAATGTCCCTTTTCAGTTGGCCAAGTAGCGTTCATGAGAAACCATCACAGTGGACAGAGTGATTGTTTCCTTAAGCCATTCCCAACGCTCTCGGCTATTTTGGCAAACTTTAAGGAGCAAGTGTGCCAACATCAAATTCTGTTTTCTGTTAATGAAAACAGAGGCAGAAACAGTTTCAAGGATTTGGGAAGCTTATGGTAAGGAAGCTCTAAGCCAGGTAAGAATTTACAAATGGTTTGCCCGGTTCAGACGTGGCCAAATGTCACTTACAGATGAACCCCGGTTCAGGTCGCCCCTCAACGTCCAGAACAGACGAAAATGTTAAAAAAGAGCGCAATGCCATTATGTTTGATTGCTGCAAAACAATCGAGGAATTGGAGAAAATAGCTGGAATTTCCCGGAGTTCATGCCAAAGAATCCTAACTGAAGATTTGAACATGAGACGCGTCGCGGTAAAATTTGTTCCATGACTGCTTTCCAATGACCAGAGGGAGAACCGTCTGAGAGTGTGTCAGGAATTGGAAACACAGACACAAACTTCACAGGGGATGAATCTTGGTGTTACACCTATGATCCTGAAAGAAAACAGCAGACCAGCCGGTGGAAGACCGCTTCATCGCCCAGACCAAAAAAAGTACAGGCAAGTGACATCAAATCTGAAGTCCATGATGGTTTGTTATGTCTACATCAAAGAAGTCATTCACGTTGAATTTGTTCCTCAGGGCACCACAGTGAACCAACATTACTATCTGCAAGTGCTGAAGCGATTGTGTGAGGCAGTGAAAAAAAATTACCTGAATTGTGGTGATGGGTGGTCTGGCTGCTTCATCACGACAATGCGCCTGCCACACAGGGTTGAAAATCAACCAGTTTTTGGCGAAAAACGTCATGACAACGGTTTGTCACCCCACTTCCTCACCCTAGTTCCATGCGACTTCTTCTCATTCCCAAGAATGAAGAAGAACCTAAAGGGAAATCGATTTCAGAACGTAAAAGAGGTTAAGAAAAAATAGCTGGAGGCACTAACAGCATTAGTTCAGACAGGGGCGGAACTACCGCCCGTGCAGCCGGTTCATTGAACGGGGGCCCCGAGGGAGAGGGGGCCCCTCCAGCCTCCAGCAGGGCCGCTATCAGGGCATGACTGCCCTGACTCCAGTATGGGGCCCGGCCGGTAGGGGCCCCCTCGGGGGCCCCCCTCTTGTGCGTCTCTCTCCTCATGGGGCCCCCGGCCCCATGCTATGCGCCGGGTGCGGGACATTTCAGCGCTGAGCTGCACTGTTGCAGCAGCGCCTTCATGATTCCCCTGACTTCCGGTCATGTGACGGTGCCGTCACATGGCCGGAAGTCAGGAGAACCTGCTGTCAGCGATTTGGACGAGCGCCAGGATTCTGCAGGGATCGCATGGGGGTAAGTATAACAAGTTTTATTTTTTTTAAAATACAGTTAACTAGGAGTGGAGAGATGGGAGATGCACATGTGTGTGTGTGTGTGTGTGTGTGTGTGTGTGTGTGTGTGTGTGTGTGTGGAGATGGGAGATGCACATGTGTGTGTGGGGGGGGGGAGATGGGAGATGCACATGTGTGTGGGGGGGGGAGATGGGAGATGCACATGTGTGTGTGGGGGGGAGATGGGAGATGCACAGGTGTGTGGGGGGGGGAAGATGGGAGATGCACAGGTGTGTGGGGGGGGGAAGATGGGAGATGCACAGGTGTGTGGGGGGGGAAGATGGGAGATGCACATGTGTGTGGGGGGGGAAATGGGAGATGCACATGTGTGTGTGGGGGGAGATGGGAGATGCACATGTGTGTGGGGGGGGAGATGGGAGATGCACATGTGTGTGGGGGGGGAGATGGGAGATGCACATGTGTGTGTGGGGGGAGATGGGAGATGCACATGTGTGGGGGGGGGAGATGGGAGATGCACATGTGTGTGGGGGGAGATGGGAGATGCACATGTGTGGGGGGGGAGATGGGAGTTGCACATGTGTGGGGGGGGAGATGGGAGATGCACATGTGTGGGGGGGGAGATGGGAGATGCACATGTGTGGGGGGGGAGATGGGAGATGCACATGTGTGGGGGGGGAGATGGGAGATGCACATGTGTGGGGGGGGATGGGAGATGCACATGTGTGGGGGGGGATGGGAGATGCACATGTGGTGGGGGGGATGGGAGATGCACATGTGGTGGGGGGGAGATGGGAGATGCACATGTGTGGGGGGGGATGGGAGATGCACATGTGGTGGGGGGGAGATGGGAGATGCACATGTGGGGGGGTGAGAGAGGTGCATATGTGGTGGAGGGGGATGAGAGAGGTGCACATGTGGGGGAGGGGGACGAGAGGGGCACATGTGGGGGAGGGGGTGAGAGATGTGCACATGGGGGGGATGAGAGCTGCACATGGGGGGGTTTGAGAGCTGCACATGGGGGAATTGGGAGTAGGGGGATAATGAGCTGCACATAACGAATGTGGGGTGGGGGAGAGTAAATGATAAATGATGATGGGGTGGGGAGAGCACGGACATGATATAATGAATTGGGGCAGGGGGTGCATGTAAATATTGAATGCGGGGAGCAGGAAGTATAGAGTAGGGGGCGTTGCGGATGCAGGAGTGTGACTGGTAACAAATTGGCGGAAAGAGTAGAGGTTCTAATTAAATTATATATTAAGTGCCTATTTACAGTTAATGGGGGCACAGTGGTGGATTACAATTTATATTTGGAATGGTAGGTTGCATAATAACTAACCATATATTGATGGTGAATGCACGTCTGTATTCAGCTGCGTAATGTAGAAGTTGGGGAATGTGCTCTAGATAACTGTGTTATTTTATGCAGAGACGAGTCCTGGCTGGAAGACGTGATGGCGGTCTGTGCTGGATGAAGGAGAAAAGCGAAGATGAAGGACTTCACCTAGAGACGTCACCGGTGAGTCAGTCTATTACATGTACACTGTGTATAATGTCACTGGTGATCACTGTATTACCTGTACACTGACACTATATACAGAGCTCCTGTGTATAATTTCACTGGTGATCACTGTATTACCTGTACACTGACACTATATACAGAGCTCCTGTGTATAATGTCACTGGTGATCCCTGTATTACCTGTACACTGACACTATATACAGAGCTCCTGTGTATAATGTCACTGATGATCACTGTATTACCTGTACACTATATACAGAGCTCCTGTGTATAATGTCACTGGTGATCACTGTATTACCTGTACACTGACACTATATACAGAGCTCCTGTGTATAATTTCACTGGTGATCACTAGATTACCTGGACACTTACGTTATACATACCATGTATAGAGCTCCCGTGTATAATGACACTTATGGTAATATTAGTAATGTGGTGGTAATATTAGTAATGTAGTGGTAATATGTGGTCTGGTCATGGTGTGGCAGTTTTTCTCCCTTCTGTGTGGTATTATTCGGTCACTATGTTGTGGTAATATGTGGTCTGGTCATGGTGTGGCGGTATTCCCTGTATGTGGTATTATTGGTCATTTAAAAAAAAAATGTATATGACACATTCCCTTAGAGAAAACTAAATAAAAATATATCTAAAAAGAGTATTGGATATTTTAAGAAAATTTTAATAGGTTAGAGTAGGGCCCGCCCAGAAGAGTCTACCTTATCGTGGTGGCGGCTTTAAAAATCTTTTGGCCAAAACAAAAGCTGATGGCTATGTATGTGGCGCCGTCACATGGCCGAACGTCAGGAGAACCTGGTGGCAGCGACGTGGACGAGCGCCAGGATTCTGCAGGGATTGCATGGGGGTAAGTATAACAAGTTTTATTTTTTTTAAATACAATTAATTAACTAGGAGTGGGGGGAATCAGAGATGCACGGGGGGGATGAGAGATGCACATGGGGGGGTGAGAGATGCACATGGGGGGGGTGAGAGATGCACATGGGGGGTGAGAGATGCACATGGGGGGGATGAGAGATGCACATGGGGGGGATGAGAGATGCACATGGGGGGATGAGAGATGCACATGGGGGGGATGAGAGATGCACATGGGGGGGATGAGAGATGCACGGGGGGTGAGGGCTGCACATGGGTGGGATGAGAGCTGCACATGGGGGGGTGAGAGGTGCACATGGGGGGTTATGTTTACATAACTCTGTTGCCTTATGAAGGGCAGGGGGGGCCCCCCAAAATTTCTTGCACAGGGGCCCACTACAGTCTGTGTCCGCCCCTGAGTTCAGAAGAATATAAAAAATGTTTCGAACAGTGGAAAAAGCGTTGGGGCAAATGCACATCATCTAAAGGACAGGATTGTGAAGGGGATTCATGTTTTCAAGATGTTATCTTGAATTAAAAAAATTTAAATAAGTAATTTTCGTATTTTTTTGGGTACTCCCCCGTATAAGTATTACTGGACAGAGCTTAAGTTCTCAAGATGTCAGTTGAGGGAGGAGATCAGCCTCATTCAATTGGGAAAAACACCTCAAATAAAGATGGAAAGCGGTTTTATTAAGTGGACAGGTTTGGTGACATAGGTGTCCTTCAAGTGACATTTTGAGAAGAGGAAAACTGTGCAGTCTGCAAGGAAGGCAGCACTAACAATTGTAGGAGGACCTGTAATACTTTTATATTAGTAGGTGCCACAAAAAAGGCTCAAAATTCTTCTAAAAAAGTAGGATACCTTATTTCATTGAATGATTTCATAAAACTATACTGGAATATAGGATTCCAGTATAAAACTGTGACAGGGGTTGTTGATTTCGGACATACTACTTCTTAGAAAGGTCCCTTAAATTGTTGTTGTTGTTTCAACAAACTTTTTTTGTTAGATCACCAATGTAGACTTTATCAAAAGTGAAGCATACATTAATTACCAAAAATGTTGTGAAAAATT
This sequence comes from Phyllobates terribilis, assembly GCF_046119375.1. NCBI lineage: Eukaryota > Metazoa > Chordata > Amphibia > Anura > Dendrobatidae > Phyllobates > Phyllobates terribilis. The sequence goes on along the minus strand of NW_027362767.1, from coordinate 130,309,790 downwards.
ACTCTAAAGTTGCGGTGACTAGTTGTCTTATTTCTGCCTGTTGTTGAGACTGATCTATGTATAGATACAGACAAGCATGACAGATTATAGCAAGTGGGGTTATGTCCTCATAAGCCTGATCCTGCTCCTACTTGTAAGGCTAATGTGACATGCAGAAGTAGTGCTGTTGCAGAGTGTGACATGCAGAAGTGGTGCTGTTGCTTTAAAAGCATTCAGCAACTATTAGCAGTAACTCAAGCACAGGAGACAGGAAGTGTTGTGCTCCAGAAGCATCCAGCAACTAGAGGGGTTAACACAGTCACAGGAGAAGGGGGGTGTTTTAGCAGAACCCCAGGGGGATTGTGAGGAATTTGTTTACTGTCTGGCTGGAGCCAAAGAGAAAGGTGGTGTGTATGTTCTGCATCTGACAGAATCCGTTTTTATATTGCAGCAGTTATTAATAATTTAAAAGATAATTTACAGTTTTCTATGTTACAGAACCAAAATGTACAGTACAGACCAAAAGTTTGGACACACCTCATTTAAAGATTTTTCTGTATTTTCATGTTTTCATGACTTTGAAAATTGTACATTCACACTGAAGGCATCAAAGCTATGAATTAACACACGTGGAATTATATACTTAACAAAAAAGTGTGAAACAACTGAAAATATGTCTTATATTCTAGGTTCTTCAAAGTAGCCACCTTTTGCTTTGATGACTGCTTTGCACTGGCACAGACCTGCCTGGCAAAAACTGATAGGAACTGATGTAACCTAGTCCTGAAAAGGACTCCAATTACAATTAGTCTTTACTCCCACAATCTATCTATTTAAGAGCACAGACCTGCTTGATAAAAGTCATAGGAAATGCTGTAACCTAGTCCTTAAAAGGACTGCAATCACAACTATTCCCTACTCCCAAGCTATCTGTATATTTGTGCGAAAATTGGCTTGAAATTAACAAGGTATAGCGCACACAGCAACAGCGGTGCCGTCTAACACGCAGCTGCAGCAGTGAGAAAATGGTGGCGACGGGGAAAATGGCTTGGTCTTATAGGGCAAGGACATGTGACATACACTGCCAATGACACATGCCCTTGCTTGTGTGAAAAAAAGCACTTCGCTCCGTGTGTGCGCTGCTGATAGGCTGACAGATTGCACCTCCCCACTGCAAATGCGGGAAAGAGAAAAAAAAATGGAGATCTTCATTGTTCCTGCAGAGATCCATCCCCTGCCCCTCCCCCCGCCCCGCTGTACACTCAAACTGCGTATTAACATTAATTTTCATCATTACTGAGAAAAAATCCAGTTATGATTTTGGTGCACGAACAGTTATCGAACATAACCTCGAACAGCCGAATTTTTCTCAAATTGTTCGTGTTCGCCGACCGGCTCGAACACCGCCCAAAACAGCTCGAATTTGAGATTGGCGAACAGTTCGAGTAGAACAACGCTCATCTCTAGAGAAGAGTCGGCTTGAGTTTGCAAAAAAGTATGAAAAGTGGACAGTAGAAGACTAGAAACAGATGATTTGGAGGGATGAGACAAAAGTCAATAAATTAGGCTCTGATGGGTGAAAATAGGTCTGGAAGGAACATGGGAAAAAGGGGTTAACGGATTGAGAAATTGAAGGTACTGTCAAGTTTGGTGGAGGAAACCTGATGATATGGGGTTGTTTCACAACCAAAGGCTTTGGATACTTGACCAGGATCGATGGTGGTCTCAATGCTGAGCTATATGTGAGTATCCTACAAGACAAGTTACTTCGAACACTCGAGTACTAAGGGTATGAAAAGGACGACATAGTGTTCCAGTAGGACAACGACCCGAAGCATACAGTACAGACCAAAAGTTTGGACACACCTTCTCATTTAAAGATTTTTCTGTATTTTCATGACTATGAAAATTGTACATTCACACTGAACGCATCAAAACTATAAATTAACACATGTGGAATTATATACTTAACAAAAAAGTGTGAAACAACTGAAAATATGTCTTATATTCTAGGTTCTTCAAAGTAGCCACCTTTTGCTTTGATGACTGCTTTGCACACTCTTGGCATTCTCTTGATGAGCTTCAAGAGGTAGTCACCGGAAATGGTTTTCACTTCACAGGTGTGCTCTGTCAGGTTTAATTAGTGGGATTTCTTGCCTTATAAATGGGGTTGGGACCATCAGTTGTGTTGTGCAGAAGTCTGGTGGAAACACAGCTGATAGTCCTACTGAATAGACTGTTAGAATTTGTATTATGGCAAGAAAAAAGCAGCTAAGTAAAGAAAAACGAGTGGCCATCATTACTTTAAGAAATGAAGGTCAGTCAGTCCGAAAAATTGGGAAAACTTTGAAAGTGTCCCCAAGTGCAGTTGCAAAAAACATCAAGCACCACAAAGAAACTGGCTCACATGAGGACCGCCCCAGGAAAGGAAGACCAAGAGTCACCTCTGCTTCTGAGGATAAGTTTATCCGAGTCACCAGCCTCAGAAATCGCAGGTTAACAGCAGCTTAGATTACAGACCAGGTCATTGCCACACAGAGTTCTAGCAGCAGACACATCTGTTCAACAACTGTTAAGAGGAGACTTTGTGCAGCAGGCCTTCATGGTAAAATAGCAGCTAGGAAACCACTGCTAAGGACAGGCAACAAGCAGAAGAGACTTGTTTGGGCTAAAGAACACAAGGAATGGACATTAGACCAGTGGAAATCTGTGCTTTGGTCTGATGAGTCCAAATTTGAGATCTTTGGTTCCAACCACCGTGTCTTTGTGCGAGGCAGAAAAGGTGAACGGATGGACTCTACATGCCTGGTTCCCACCGTGAAGCATGGAGGAGGAGGTATGATGGTGTGGGGGTGCTTTGCTGGTGACACTGTTGGGGATTTATTCAAAATTGGAGGCATACTGAACCAGCATGGCTACCACAGCATCTTGCCAAGGCATGCTATTCCATCCGGTTTGCATTTAGTTGGACCATCATTTATTTTTCAACAGGACGATGACCCCAAACACACCTCCAGGCTGTGTAAGGGCTATTTGACCAAGCATGAGAGTGATGGGGTGCTACGCCAGATGACCTGGCCTCCACAGTCACCAGACCTGAACCCAATCGAGATGGTTTGGGGTGAGCTGGACCTCAGAGTGAAGACAAAAGGGCCAACAAGTGGTAAGCATCTCTGGGAACTCCTTCAAGATTGTTGGAAGACCATTTCCGGTGACTACCTCTTGAAGCTCATCAAGAGAATGCCAAGAGTGTGCAAAGCAGTCATCAAAGCAAAAGGTGGCTACTTTGAAGAACCTAGAATATAAGACATATTTTCAGTTGTTTCACACTTTTTTGTTAAGTATATAATTCCACATGTGTTAATTCATAGTTTTGATGCCTTCAGTGTGAATGTACAATTTTCATAGTCATGAAAATACAGAAAAATCTTTAAATGAGAAGGTGTGTCCAAACTTTTGGTCTGTACTGAATCTGTAAAAAAAATAAATGCTCTACGGATGATTGTTTTTTTTTTTGCACACCCAAGTCTCATCCGGCACATGATAGAAACTAGTGCATGCTACAATTTTTTCACATGCAGGTTCGGTCCGTGAAAAAAATACACTAATCTGCACTGCCCCATTTAATAACATTGGTCTAAGCGCTGTCCGTTTTTTCCTGAAAATACAGTTGTGTGAAATTAGCCTCAGACAGGGTGTTACAGGAGCTTCTGCTGCTCAGAACCTCAGGGCTGCGCTCAGTTCGGGAGCTGCTGGACTTTCATCATGTCTATGATTGTTTTCATCATTCACTTGTTATGTTCAATTGCTTGCTGACTTTCCATAGCAGATTAGCTCTGCTCCCCCCAGACTTGTTTCCAGCGTCCTCTGTTTCCCTCCTCACATTTATTCCCTTTGCCTCTTTGTGTTTTATGGGAGATCAGAGTAATTTTCCTATTCACGCTTCCACTTTTGCGTTTTGTGCAGTGGGAAAGCTGAGTTACCGATGTGCTCCCTCACAAACAGCCACACTAACTTATATTTCCCACTGGTTTGTGCTCTAAGACATTTTATTAAACTTAGTATGTCAAAAAGACAGCAACCATACTCATCCCCACTAACTCATGCCCACTTTCTTGGCACTTTTTAAAACTAGTTAGGAAAGTTGCAAATTATAGTGCAATTATGGCGACAATCGGGAGTCTTCCTGTTACCACTCAGCCTGTTGTGCAGAAGCCTCAGTACTTACACTACAATCCGGAGCAGCCATGGGGGTCATAATACTGAGTGGGAGACTGGAAGAGGTTATAATACCGAGTGAGGGGCTGATGAGGGCCATAACATTGAGTGAGGGCATTATACTGGAGTGGGTTGATGGTGGGGGCCATAATACTAAGTGGGGAGCGAGCTGGTGGGGGCATTACACTGACTGAGGGGCTGTGGGGGACCGTGGAGCCCCAGATTGAGTTGGAGACTGTGAGGGCCCTCATATTAAGTTGGGGACTGTGAGGTCCCTCATTCTGTGTGGGGGGCTGTGGGGCTTCATACTGACAGACCATCATTCTGTGTAGGGGCCATAATTTGTGTGTAGGGGGACTCTGGGGACATCATACTATAAGGGTACACTTTAAGTACATCATGCTGTGGGGGCAGGGCTGCCACCAGGAATTAAAGGATCCCATATTGGCAAAATTTTCGGGCCCCCATTGAGACTCCGCCCAGGCTCCATCCCAGCTCCGCCTCCACCCCTCGAACCTTCCACAGTGCCACCACTCACTCTTGGAAGAACTCCACTTCTGCATCACGTCCTCACCAATCACACATTAACAGTTCCCATTGAACACCATATCACTTACCTAGCCAGCAGCTTTTGTTTTGGCCAAAAGATTTTTTAAACCACCACCACGACAAGGTAGACTCTGGCTGGGCCTTACTCTACCCTGTTAAACATTTCTTATAATACCCAATACTCTTTTTGATATATTTTTCTTTATGGGAATGTGTCACATACATTTTTTAAAAATGACTAATAATGCCACATACAAGGAACAAATAACACCACACCATGACCAGACCACATATTACCACCACATAGTGACCAAATAATACCACATACAAGGAACAAATACCGTCACACCATGACCAGACCACATATTACCACCACATAGTGACTGAATCATACCACATACAAGGAACAAATACCGCCACACCATGGCCGGACCACATATTACCATCACATAGTAACTGAATACTACAATACTCATCATTAATAAAAGAACACAATATTAATATTACCTTAAATGCCATTATACACAAGAGCTCTGTACATAGTAGCACAGTGTATAGTGTAAGTGTACAGGTAATACAGGGATCACCAGTGACATTATACACAGGAGCTCTGTATATAGTATATAGTGTACAGGTAATACAGGGATCACCAGTAACATTATACACAGGAGCTCTGTATATAGTGTCAGTGTACATGTAATACAGGGATCACCAGTGACATTATACACAGGAGCCCTGTGTATAGTATGGAGTGTATAGTGTCAATGTACAGGTAACACCCTGACTCACCGGTGATTTCTGTAGTTGAAGTTCTTCATCTTCGCTTTTCTCCTTCATCCAGCGCAGACCACCATCACGTCTTCCAGCCAGGACTCGTCTCTGCAGAAAATAACACAAAGTTATCTAGAGCAGTTTGCAGAGCACATTCCCCAATTTTTCCCCAACTTCTATACTACACTAAATGAAGAAAAAAGTGACATATTGTCGCCCTGCACACTAACAGGACCCCCCTCACTGAAAACAGTATCCTGAAAAATAAAATACATCCTGCCCCCATGTTTCATCATCACCAGCCTGCCCCCATGTGTCATCATCAGCAGTCTGCACCATGTGTCTCATCATCACCATCCGGGCTCCATGTGTCTCATCATCACCATCCTGGCCCCATGTGTCTCATCATCACGCCCCCATGTGTCTCATCATCATCAGCAGTCTGCCCCATGTGTCTCATCATCACCATCCTGCCCCCATGTGTCTCATCATCACCATCCTGCCCCCATGTGTCGCATCATCACCATCCTGCCTACATGTGTCTCATCATCACCATCCTGCCTACATGTGTCTCATCATCACCATCCTGCCCCCATGTGTCTCATCATCACCATCCTGCCCCCATGTGTCGCATCATCACCATCCTGCCTACATGTGTCTCATCATCATCAGCAGTCTGCCCCATGTGTCTCATCATCACCATCCTGCCCCCATGTGTCTCATCATCACCATCCTGCCCCCATGTGTCGCATCATCACCATCCTGCCTACATGTGTCTCATCATCACCATCCTGCCTCCACGTGTCTCAACATCACCATCCTGGCCACATGTGTCTCATCACCATTCTGCCCAAGTGTCTCCTCTCCTTCCTGCCCCCATGTCTCCGCTTGGAAAAAAAGTAAAAAAAAGAAAAAAAGTTCCTCCTTACAGTGCTAGCCAAAAGTATTGGCACCCCTGCAATTCTGTCAGATAATACTCAGTTTCTTCCTGAAAATGATTGCAATCACAAATTCTTTGGTGTTATTCTCTTCATTTTATTTGTCTTCAATGAAAAAAAACACAAAAAGAATTGTCCTAAAGCCAAATTGAATATAATTCCACACCAAACCTAAAAAAGGGGGTGGACAAAAGTATTGGCACCCTTTGAAAAATCATGTGATGCTTCTCTAATTCGTGTAATTAACAGCACCTGTAGCTTACCTGTGGCACCTAACAGGTGTTGGCAATAACTAAATCACACTTGCAGCCAGTTAACATGGATTAAAGTTGACTCAACCTCTGTCCTGTGTCCTTGTGTGTACCACATTGAGCATGGAGAAAAGACCAAAGAACTGTCTGAGGACTTGAGAAACCAAATTGTGAGGAAGCATTAGCAATCTCAAGACTACAAGTCCATCTCCAAAGACCTGAATGTTCCTGTGTCTTCCGTGCGCAGTGTCATCAAGAAGTTTAAAGCCCATGGCACTGTGGCTAACCTCCCTAGATGTGGACGGAAAAGAAAAATTGACGAGAGATTTCAATGCAAGATTGTGCGGATGGTGGATAAAGAACCTCGACTAACATCCAAACAAGTTCAAGCTGCCCTGCAGTCCGAGGGTACAACAGTGTCAACCCGTACTATCCGTCGCCGTCTGAATGAAAAGGGACTGTATGGTAGGATACTCAGGAAGACCCCACTTCTTACCCCGAGACATAAAAAGCCAGGCTGGAGTTTGCCAAAACTTACCTGAGAAAGCCTAAAACGCTTTGGAAGAATGTTCTCTGGTCAGATGAGACAAAAGTAGAGCTTTTTGGGAAAAAGCATCAACATAGAGTGTACAGGAAAAAAAAGAGGCATTCAAAGAAAAGAACACGGTCCCTACAGTCAAACATGGCGGAGGTTCCCTGATGTTTTGGAGTTGCTTTGCTGCCTCTGGCACTGGACTGCTTGACCGTGTGCATGGCATTATGAAGTCTGAAGACTACCAACAAATTTTGCAGCATAATGTAGGACCCAGTATGAGAAAGCTGGGTCTCCCTCAGAGGTCATGGGTCTTCCAGCAGGACAATGACCCAAAACACACTTCCAAAAGCACTATAAAATGATTTTAGAGAAAGCACTGGAGACTTCTAAGGTGGCCAGCAATAAGTCTAGACCTGAATCCCATAGAACACCAGTGGAGAGATCTCAAAATGGCAGTTTGGAGAAGGCACCCTTCAAATATCAAGGACCTGGAGCAGTTTGCCAAAGAAGAATGGTCTACAATTCCAGCAGAGCATTGTAAGAAACTAATTGATGGTTACCGGAAGCGGTTGTTCGCAGTTATTTTGGCTAAAGGTTGTGCAACCAAGTATTAGGCTGAGGGTGCCATTACTTTTGTCTGGCCCTTTTTTGGAATTTTGTGTGAAATGATCAATGATTTGATTTTTGCTTCATTCTCTTTTGTGTTTTTTCCTTGCAAGCAAATTAAATGAAGATAATAAGACCAAAGAATTTGTGATTGCAATCATTTTCAGGAAGAAACTGAGTATTATCTGACAGAATTGCAGGGGTGCCAATACTTTTGGCCAGTACTGTACCTTGGCGCGGATGCCAGCCAGTCACATGCATGCGTATGATGTCATATGCCAGCAACGTGCATGCTGACGTCAGCTGCCGGCCTCCAAGAACGCAAGTTCAGTTCGCTGGGGCCTCGTTTTCAAGAATGAGGCTGCATAGGTCACTCGTGGTCATGTCACCACTCATCATTCTGGCTCTCATGCTGTACCCTCTGAATGGGGCTCCATACACTAGAAGATGGGAGACGTGGATCATCGTGGGACCTCCATATCGACTAAGGCGGACTGGTGTGTTGTTTTTTTTAATAAATGGGTGAAAGAGGGAAATTGTTCGGGAGTTTTTTTCAAATAAAGATTTTTTTGTGTGTGTTTATTTCTTTTGACTACTGGGTTAGTAATGGGGGAGTCTGAAAGACACCTCTCCATTACTAACTTGTGGGCTTGATGTCAACACCAGCTGCTGATGTAAACCCCACAATCCCATTACCCTGATTACCTTAGCCGAGAATTGGCACATCTAAAGGATGCACCATTTTTGGGGCGGCTGAGAGTTGGTCTTATTAGGCTGGGAAGGGGCAAATATATATGGCCCTTCCCAGCCTATTAATATCAGCCCCCAGATGTCTGCTTTGCTTTAGCTGGTTATTAAAAATAGGGGGGACCCCACATAGTTTCTTTTGGGGTCCCCCCATTTTTTAATAACCAGCAAAGGCAAAATAGAAAGCTGGGATGATATTAACAGATATTGGCCCCTTCCCAGCTCACAGCTGACAGCTTTCTCTTGACTGGTTATTAAAAATAGGGTGGACTCCACATCGTTTTTTTTTTCATTTATTTATTTTACATTGTCCCTCACTCGAGCAGCGCTGCCACCCGTGATCTGGCAGTTATACAGGCTGGATCACAGGTTACTCCGGCCAATCACAGCCATGCCAATATTTGGCATGGCTGTGATGGCTCCGGATGTGCCCACAGCTTAAACATGTATTGATTGACTGCACTGCAGCCATTCAACAAGCTTTATTAAGCATCCGAACGCTTCCAGGAGAAGTCCATGTTCGGAATTCAACACCGGTACGAACCCCAAACTTTATAGTTTGGGTTCACTCATCCCTATTTAGTATAAAAAGCCAAATGATTAATTCCATTTGCAGACGTATGTTTTGGGGTGTTTGCCAATCATCAGTGAAAAAAAAAGAGGCAAAAACCTTGAAATATGTGCAGGAGAACCAGTAATTCTCAAAATCATTGGACACATATTTATTTAGCTGTAAACTGTACTGCCCAATAAAGGAAATTGTGAAATTATCGATCTACTATGAAACAACCAAAAATATTCAAGGTGGTTAGAGTTGATTAAAAGCATTCGCAGTGTCCTAGTTCAGCGGCCACAAACCAGACGACTACTTGAATGCGTCCTCTGATCTGCTATTTCTAATTAGTAGGTGTCATGCTGTCATACTGGGCTTGCAGATGAAGCGCCAGGAATGCCCGTGGGTAGGAGGAGATGCGAAGGGCTCTACCAAGGTGGCCACTGGACCAAGTTCCTCTAAATCTTTTTGCTCTACTGTGAGGGTATGTGCACACGTTGAGCAATTGGAGCAGATTTTTCTGCAGCAGAAACCAGGAAAATGTTGAGTAAATTATGCATGTTTTTGGTGCAAAAATAAAACCCACGGTGCTCCTTCAGGTGCGGTATAGTTTGAGCACAACTGTGGAACATATCTATGCAACAGCTCCAGACAGAAAGGAATTACATGACCAGGCTTAGTAAGTCTGTAATTATGGAAACATCATTTACAAAAGCATTAAGCAGAAAATTTCCTTATATATACAACTCTTCCAATGTTGAGGAACTTGGCCAACAGCCAGTATATATATATATACAAAATGTCACTTCTAGAATCCTCTATGTGTGCAGCACATTCACAATCCATCTGGCACCAGTCACCTTCTTATATCCATGAAATTACTGTTATGGGAATTTTATAGGATTTTTATAGATGTGATTCTAATGCATCCGCTTTCATATTGCAGAACCTTTTTTACAAGTTCACTGCTCATGGAGACAAAGCCTCTGGGTACAAAAACGTGTATGATGGGCATAAAGACACGTGAATCGGCCGATCAGCAGCGATATCCATGGGGAATACAGGAATGGGCTTTTTGTATCTATTTAATCTCAATATTTCTTTTTATTGCATTATATTTCACCTTATTATTTTATTTTGGTTCACTTCCTATATACTTTTATCATTCGATTAGGTTATGTATGCAGTCTTTATCTCATTCCTGTCTTGTACTTTGGTTTCCAACAAGATTGTAGGTTGGTACCTTGTTTTGTGCATTTTTTAATATTTATATATGTTCCGTCCTGGTATTTATGTCTATAGACACATTATATATACACACACATATACTGTATATACCAGTCAAAAGTTTGGACACATCTATTCACTGATTGGTTTTCCTTGTTCAATGTGCACATTGTAAATTCAGACTGAAGGCAGCAAAACCACAAAGGGACACATATGGAAACAAGGAGCAAAGAAACATTTCTGAAACAAAACAGAATATGTGTTATGCCTTAGATTCCTCAAAGTACCCCCCTCATTTACTCTGATGACAAATTTACAGCCCCTTTGTCATTCTCTCAAACATCTTTATCAGGTCGTCACATGGACTAGCTTCCAACAGTCTTGAAGGAGTCCCCAGAGGTGCTGAGCAGTTGTTGGCTGCTTTCTCTTTGCTCTGCGTCCTATTCAACCCAAACCTCAATTGGATTGAGGTTGGGTGATTGTGAAGGTCATGACATTTGAAGCAGCCCCCATCTGTCTCCTTCTTGGCCACATAGCCCTTACATGGCCTGGAGCTGTTTTAAGTCATTGTCCTGATGAAATTCAAATGATGGTCCCACAAAGTGCAAATCATATGCAATGGTATGTTGATGCACTATGCTGTGGTAGCCATGTTGGGTAACGGTGACTTGAATTTGGAATAAATCACCAACAGTGTCATCAGCCAAGTGCCTGCACACCATTACACCTCCCTCTACATGCTTCATGGTGGACACCACATGAAGAAACCATCCGCTCACTCTTTCTCCGTCTCACAAATTTTTCATCATCAGACCACAGTACAGATTTGCTCTCATCTAATGTGGTGCTTGGCCCAAAAAAGTCACTTCATGTTTGCGATCTTCAGTCATGGCTAACTGGCAGCACTTTGACCATAATGGCCTGATTCTTGCAGTCTCCTCTGACCCGTTGATGTTAAGATGTGTTTGTTACTTGATGTTTGTGCATCATTTAAGAAGGCTGTTATCTGAGCTGCTGTCAATAGGCTGATAACTCTGATGAACTTATCCTTTGCAGGAAAGGAAATTCATGATCTTACTTTCTCATGAGAACCAGTTTCATCATAGCAATTGAATTGATGGTTTTCATAACTACTGTTGAGGATACTTTCAAGGTTCTAGCAATTTTCCAGATTGACAGAGCTTCATGTCTAAAACTAATGATGGACTGCCGCTTCTCTTCACTTAGTTGAGTGGTTCTTACCATCTTCTGGCTTAGAACAGATGTGCAATACGGCTCAGTACTGTATGTAACTGTGTACCAATACAGCCTCTGCAAAACACACCTGATGGTCAACACTTTCTGATGGCCGGTGACTCCACAAATCAACTCTTGACGAGGCATACCTACTCACTGGAAGCCATGAAAGGTGATGATCTTTTGAAGCTACTCGAGAGAATACTATGTGGTGTAAAGCTGTACTTTAAGGCTATGTTCACATTAGGCATTTTTTCAGCATTTTTTTATGCAAATTTTCAGCTGCGTTTTACAGTACCAGCAAAGTCTATGAGATTTCAGAAATCTCATGCACACAGCTTGGTTTTTTTGTCCTCTGTATTTTGTACTTTGCATGTTTTTTTGCACACCAGAGCAGGTCACTTCTTTCAGCATTTTTCACCCATTGAAAGCAATGAGTGGTGCAAAAAAAAAAAGCTGAAAAACAACTAGTGTGAACATTTTGCTGTGTTTTTGGTGAAAACAGGTAAGTACAGCAGTATGTGAAACTCATTTATTTTTGTGATTTTTCCAAGTTTACCATGTTATCTTGGTCACCTGAGACTGCAGTTTGGATTAGTACAGTTTAATTACATTAGTGATGCAAACAAACCAAACATTGGCCAACCAAGGTGTGAGATTGAACAATATCTGTAGCAGACCAAGGTGAGAAACTGAACAATGCCTAAGCAACTCAATGGCAGACCAAAGTGTGAAAGTAAACAGTGTTCTACAAACTCAATGCTCTGCCAGTGTCTTAGGTAAACTATTCCAGACCAGTTCACCCCCCCCCCTTACATATGTAATGTGTATTTTTTCATGAACATATGTCTTGCATTGGTGACCTGTGTTCATGCTTCTATGGTGGAAGCAAAGCTTGTCTTTGGCATCCTGAAAAACGCACCAAAAACGCACCAAAGTCTGAGTTTGTGACCCTGCTTCTTTTCTGCCAAGAGAGCAGGTTTTGCTGCAGAAAAAAATGTCTAGTGTGAACATAGCCTAAAAAATCTAAGGTTTAACACATATCCTGGTTTGTTTCACACGTGTTTCTTAACTCCTTGTTTCCATATGTGTTTCTTTGTGGTTTTGCTGCCTTCAGTCTGAAACTGCAAATAGCACATCCCAATAAGAGCAAGAAAAAACATTGTATGAACAGTTGTATCTAAACGTTTCACCAGTACTGTATATACATACATATATATACACACATATATACTGTATAGTACACATCTATAGACACACGTGTGTGTGTTTGTGCAGATGTTTTTTGCTTGGATGCTTGTTTATAGTAATTTATTCATTGGGTTCTGCCGACATTTAAGTTACATTATACAGCTATATAGATAATAAATAAAACAGATAGGCAGCTGATTACCTGTAATATTAGTAATAATTAGCAATATTGCAGAGAGAATGATTATTAAAACTTTGGCGGCACCATGTAAAGTGACATTTTTTAAAACATTGCATTGAATTCCCAGCATGTGCCTATCAATTCTGTATGTGTCACATAAGTAACCAGAGACGGAGACACATACCAAGCAATAATGTAATCGTCTGCCATGTGATATATGGGATTGTAATTGTTTCTTCCAGCAGTGCTTTCTGTGCTAATGTAACAATTATGTAAACCCTTCAGAGGGATATAATACATGCTCCTTGCTTACAGAAACCATTCATTAGTCCTAAAATTCGGCTACTGTGATACCTTGAGTTATAACCTTCTATCTCAATTGCAGAGGCTTTTGGGAGTCCTGTATATAGAGGCCTGTCCCCTGCTATCAATGATGGCATCAGTCCCACGATGGTTCCTGACTTTTCAACTCTTTCATACTTAGGGTTGGTTTAGCACAGGAAACTCTTGATAAATGGAATGGATTTTGGAATCTCTTAAAGTAAAAAAAAATTTACACCTGTTATGAATTTCTTGCTTTAAACATGATAAATATTTTGTCACGCAAGGTGAGTGAAGGAATAAGTGTACAACGATGGGAAGAGGGGGAAGGGAGCCCAAAAACTAGGGAAAGGGGGAGTGGAGACCCGTAGGCAGATCTAATATCACCCTGACTACTCTATCGTCCCTAAATAGGTTCCGCACCTATCGCCGAGCAGGAACCTGATCCCTGAATGTCCCTACAGCTAGGCCCTAGGTAGGGAGGGGACAGTGTGAGCACTAGTCAAACCCCACTATAACTAAAGACAACAAGGTAAACCACCAAAGGGAATACACTTGGGGTTATCTCTCCGGTGTCTGCTCAAGCTAACTGTCCTCCAAGGGAACCAAACAAGAAACTAGCCAACTACTAGTACTCCAAGTCTGGATAAAGGAACATAGAACTATCACCAGTGACTCTCTGGAGAAACCGAGAATCTTCAACCACCAAGCAAGGGTGTGTCAATCAGCAGCAGAAGGAGGAGGTCGCTGTTAGGTCCCAAAGGGAGAAGGATATCACTACACTACAGAGATGAGAGGATCAAGACGGCGTCTGCAATGCCAATCGCAGTGACCTTCTACAGCCGGATCCAGAGCAACTGTCTGTCACACTTGATACACCCGTGACATATTTAGGAAAAGAACAGCCATAACTATTGTCCTGGGCCCGCAGAAGCGCTGTGGAAACACGAAACGTCCGACATCCACTCCCCTCCCGCACACAGCGTAAATGTCCCGGAATACGGAGTAAAGGACTTTTACTTTTAGGGTACAGGGAGTGCCGCATTTCTTCATCTTCGTACAGATATTATCCATGTGTATCATCACATGCTGATTACTTAGGCCACAGCTGAAGCAGACTGGTAGCAAACTTAAAAAAAAAATTACATTTATGGGTTACGTTTACAGTAGAAAAATTGTGACATGTCCAACTTTTCCTGGAACTGTTTTGGATGTAAAGCTGTTGTGTTTTACGTGGCCTGTGTGAAAGAATGTTGGTCCAAGAAAAATGGTTCTAATTTCTCTGAGGTTAAAAATATTTTACATTGCTGCCTAGCAACAAACATGCGAATTCCGCTTTTAATGTTTTACAGCATTCTTTAAGATCATCCAATAAAGTCTATTAAAGAGAGCACATTATGAGCTCACACTTTACAGTGTGTTCTCTGTACCAATTTCACTGAAGACATAGGGCGCTGCTACATGCACTACTGGTTCTGGATTTACCCCGTTACTAATTTCACCAGCAGATCATTATGATATATAACCAGGGCTACCACAACTTGAAATGACCAGTGGTGAGCATCTTAAGGCAGACGGTCTGCGAAGATCTGCCATCTCTCAAATCAGGACAGGGCAGGCGGAGAACAAAACCGCTTAGGACAAAACCGAGACACGTGCAATTTATGAATTTAAAATAAACACGAAAAAACACCAAGAGAAAAGCACAATAGTCTGCCTTCAATTGGATTGTCTGCCTTTGGCGACTTTTTTTTAACTTAATTATATGTAATTGGGGTAAAACTAATTATTGCACTTGAGTTCCATAAAATATTTTTGCACCTTCCACAACTTATGAGTTGCACCGTCTATTGCTGGCTGCAGAATGAGTTAAACGAGAAACCGTCAGTCAGCCCATTATGTCGGTCTGACAGGGAGTTTGTCTGTGTTTTTTTGAGCTTTTCTCAGCTGACTTATGACTACAGACGGCATCAAAGTTGAATTTGAAGGGAAACAAAAAGCCTACAAAAGAAAAACGGTGCAAAACTTTTAGTGAAGCTCAACAGCAGAAAAGTTTTTTTAGCCTCAAATACATGAATTGAAGTGTAAAAAAAACCACTTTAAAAATATGTTTGTGGAACCAGTTGGATGCTGTACGAGCGCTGATAATAATGCTGTGCCAGGATATGATTAGTGTTTCTCTTTAGTTTGGTGCTTACTGAACTACAGTGATCAAGAGATCAATCTAAAAAGCACCATGGTTATCAATAGACCTTGTCCTGTTCTTAAAGCCAGAGGATCTACTTATATTACAATCATTACTGTTATAGAACCATCTTATTCTGAGCAAGCCTCCTCGCTAGCGTTAATTCTGCGCTGAACACCTCGATATAAGCGCCCTCCACCCCCATCGGGTGTTCTATTCCCATCACAGGTGGTATCCCCTTCTACCTCCTTTCCAATTCCCAAATATGGGAACACAGGAACTAAATTAACACCAAGATCACCATTAAAATCTATAAGTAGTCTTAAATCACCAATAGGATTCAGAAAACTATCAGCCTGGAAACAAGAGTGGAGAAGGTGGAGACCTCTGTCAAACAATGCCATCATGGGTGGTTGATAGGGTACATAGATCAAAGGCCAACTGACAAGTCATCGCTATTCTTCCACATCCGGATGTAAGCCATCAGCATCATTCTAATTTGAAATAATTTAGATTCTAATATTCCAGGACTAGTTTACAAGAAAGATGGGCTTTTGCCCCTAGCTCTTGATCAAGAAACAAAAAGTTCCATCTTTAAAGCCCAGACTAGCTAGCTTGGGGCACCATTGCGGGAAGCCTATCGATATATCTTTGGGATGCAAAAGAAAGTGTTGTGCCCTTTATTTTTTTACTTTTTAAGGCTGATTAATATTTTCCTGATATTTTGAACTAGTTGATAACCCTGTTGTATCTTTCTCCTTCCTGAGCTTAAACCTCCTTCCTTGGCGATGGTTGTTACCCTTGACATGCTCCCTGCCGTTGGGTTGGTGGTTCTTCATACTCGCTGGCAAAGAAAAAGTCGACCATCCAACACTCTATGCATAACCTTTACAGAAAGGATAAGTACCAATAATACATTCGATGCTAAAACCTATCTGACTATACAAAAGATGCCCTGAGGAAGATTTACACACATCAATGAAGAATAAAAGAGGCACTTGAAAAAGACCTTTAATACTTTTTAGGTTGTTGGTGAACTTCTTTTTGTACTTAGATGTGGACTCTTCATCTTCGTGATCCATGGCATCTCCTCAACCTCACCACAAGGGACTATTCCTATTACTGTCATGTACATCATACATTTTCCATCTGATCCCTTTTTTATCATGGCTGATAATATGCAGCATTATTCTATTGCAGTCTCTGATCACAACCCTATGTTCATATGCTACAATTTACACTGATGAGCAAAAGGGTAACAATGTTTTGAACTTTTACCTTTCAGACTCCATATCTCACCATCCAATACTGCTTCGAACGTGAGACTACCATCATTTTATAGGCAATCATCTTGTCTATATCATACATATATTTTACTTGCAACTATTTAGCATATGATTAGTTATGCAGATTCTTACATGTCACTGCATTGTTACTGTTTTGCTCCTGATAGTGGAAAAATCTTTTTCTTCCTGTATTCTACAAATTACAACCTGTTCTCACGTTCCCTAATAGGTTATTGGTTTGAATCGAGGAGCAGCCATGAAGAAGATTTCCCAAGAACAGAGAGAAACAGCATCATCCAGCTCATCAATAGCGGTCTCTCGGCCAAGAAAATTGCCAAACTGCATCATGTGAGAGCCAAGACAACTGGAAGAATACGAAATGAAGTCCGTCCATCTATTCAAAAGCCAAGAGGTGGACGTCCAGGCAAAATATCGGAGTCAACAAGTCGGCTCATCACAAGGTCTATCACTTCTGGTGCGACAAGCACAGCATTGGAGGAGGCTCGTATGCTTTGTAATAGTGAGATCACAGACATCCATGCAAGCACCGTGCAATGCACGTTACACAAGTGTGGAATGGTGGCTCGAAAAAAAGGGGAAGAAGGCTTGTCTTCAATATAGTTGAGAGAAGAGTCGGCTTGAGTTTGCAAAAAAGTATGAAAAGTGGACAGTAGAAGACTAGAAACAGATGATTTGGAGGGATGAGACAAAAGTCAATAAATTAGGCTCTGATGGGTGAAAATAGGTCTGGAAGGAACATGGGAAAAAGGGGTTAACGGATTGAGAAATTGAAGGTACTGTCAAGTTTGGTGGAGGAAACCTGATGATATGGGGTTGTTTCACAACCAAAGGCTTTGGATACTTGACCAGGATCGATGGTGGTCTCAATGCTGAGCTATATGTGAGTATCCTACAAGACGAGTTACTTCGAACACTCGAGTACTAAGGGTATGAAAAGGACGACATAGTGTTCCAGTAGGACAACGACCCGAAGCATACAGTACAGACCAAAAGTTTGGACACACCTTCTCATTTAAAGATTTTTCTGTATTTTCATGACTATGAAAATTGTACATTCACACTGAACGCATCAAAACTATAAATTAACACATGTGGAATTATATACTTAACAAAAAAGTGTGAAACAACTGAAAATATGTCTTATATTCTAGGTTCTTCAAAGTAGCCACCTTTTGCTTTGATGACTGCTTTGCACACTCTTGGCATTCTCTTGATGAGCTTCAAGAGGTAGTCACCGGAAATGGTCTTCCAACAATCTTGAAGGAGTTCCCAGAGATGCTTAGTAGTGTTGAGCGAGTGTTTTCTATTAACCCTTTCACCGAGTATGCTCGGGCCGAGCTCCGAGTATTTACAGCTGCTCGGTGATATGGTTAAATCGCTCCCCTGTGCATGATTTGCAACTGTTTGACAGCTTTATTACATGTGAGGAATGTCTATTTCTTACACATTCCTCACATGTAATAAAGCTGTCAAACAGTTGCAAATCATGCACACGGGAGCGATTTAACCTGATCACCGAGCAGCTGTAAATACTCGGAGCTCGGCCGAGCATACTCGGACAGAACATACTCGCTCAACCCTAATGCTTAGCACTTGTT
The DNA here is from genome assembly GCF_046119375.1 of Phyllobates terribilis. Classification (NCBI taxonomy): domain Eukaryota; kingdom Metazoa; phylum Chordata; class Amphibia; order Anura; family Dendrobatidae; genus Phyllobates; species Phyllobates terribilis. The sequence goes on along the minus strand of NW_027362767.1, from coordinate 130,291,397 downwards.
GGCCCTTTTGCCTTCACTCTGCGGTCCAGCTCACGCCAAACCATCTCGATTGGGTTCAGGTCTGGTGACTGTGGAGGCCAGGTCATCTGGCGTAGCACCCCATCACTCTCCCTCTTGGTCAAATAGACCTTATACAACCTGGAGGTGTGTTTGGGGTCATTGTCCTGTTGAAAAATAAATGATGGTCCAACTAAACGCAAACCGGATGGAATAGCATGCCGCTGCAAGATGCTGTGGTAGCCATGCTGGTATAGTATGCCTTCAATTTTGAATAAATCCCCAACAGTGTCACCAGCAAAGCACCCCCATCACACCATCACACCTCCTCCTCCATGCTTCACGGTGGGAACCAGGCATGTAGAGTCCATCCGTTCACCTTTTCTGCGTCGCACAAAGACACGGTGGTTGGAACCAAAGATCTCAAATTTGGACTCATCAGACCAAAGCACAGATTTCCACTGGTCTAATGTCCATTCCTTGTGTTCTTTAGCCCAAACAAGTCTCTTCTGCTTGTTGCCTGTCCTTAGCAGTGGTTTCCTAGCAGCTATTTTACCATGAAGGCCTGCTGCACAAAGTCTCCTCTTAACAGTTGTTGTAGAGATGTGTCTGCTGCTAGAACTCTGTGTGGCATTGACCTGGTCTCTAATCTGAGATGCTGTGTTAATCTGCGATTTCTGAGGCTGGTGACTCGGATAAACTTATCCTGAGAAGCAGAAGTGACTCTTGGTCTTCCATTCCTGGGGCGGTCCTCATGTGAGCCAGTTTCTTTGTAGCGCTTGATGGTTTTTGCAACTGCACTTGGGGACACTTTCAAAGTTTTCCCAATTTTTCGCACTGACTGACCTTCATTTCTTAAAGTAATGATGACCACTTGTTTTTCTTTACTTAGCTGCTTTTTTCTTGCCATAATAAAAATTCTAACAGTCTATTCAGTAGGATTATCAGCTGTGTATTCACCAGACTTCTGCAAAACACAACTGATGGTCCCAACCCCATTTATAAGGCAAGAAATCCCACTTATTAAACCTGATAAGGCACACCTGTGAAGTGAAAACCATTTCCGGTGACTATGTGGCGCCCCTGAGGGTTCAGTCGCCACAGGGGTACTGCACCTCAGAACGAGGTGTGGTATCTCCTCTCCCAGGTAAGGATGGAGTACTACACAGGACCCCAACCACACACTCAACACTACACCACTCCAGTTCTGAAGGGGGCCTAAAGCACCATAGTGCTGCCCCGGGCCTGAATGCAGGAGTTGGGGGGAACCAAAGTTAGGGGGAACCACGTAGTGAGTGAGGGTGAGGAAGCATTTACCTAAGCACTTTATTAGAATTCTATATAACTGGAGGCCATCTTAACAACAAGATCTTTGGTCGTGGGTCCTTGGAACAGCAAGTCGGCACAAGGCTGCAGCCGGTTGAGGGTCCACGGTTCCCAGTCTCAGGCCTCGAGACGGGGGGTCGGGGCAGAGTTATAACCGACTCTGTCCCCGGTCAGAGTCCGAGCAAGAAGGCCCAGGAGGGGAGCAGAGGAGATAGGCTCCACAGGCGAAAGGATCTCAGGGGGTGCGGACGGAGCGGAGTCGCCACCTGCATACCTTATTCTGGCCCAGCCAGAGTGACCCTGCCGCAAGAGGGGGTACCGATCCCCGATTATCTGACTTTGCACTTTATGTCCCTGTCGGAAAAGTCCGGAGGCTTATGTGGATCCCAGGGGGATACGGAGTTGCCACCTGTATGCCCTAATCTGAGTTTATCCAGAGGGACCCGGCCTTACGCCACGTTCTCACCACAAGTCACCAAAAAGGGCACCCAGTCGGTCCGGGAACTACACGTTACCCACAAAGGACATCGCAGTACCCGTACGGGACTCAGTGGGGGACACAAGGCGGGAGAAGTTGAACGAGAGAGGAACACACTAGAGCGGGGGTCCTGTCAAGTGTGCCCTGAACTATCTGGAGAGTGCTGAACCCCACCCTGGCGGCCGCAGCTCGCCGTGTGACAGCAGAGAGAAGCTCTGAGCTGAGTAAACACCAAAATGAGTAAAGACTTGGATGACTTCGACTACTGCCTCTGTCTGTTCTTTCCTCCGCGGCTCTGCACCCGCCAACGCTCTACTCTACTTCCTCTCTACACTGCCCTGAGGCCCCACTCCACCTGTGGGGAGCCGAACCAACCAAGCTGCCTGAACACCGGCCTCAAAGGACTATTGCAGCGCTGGTGATCCTCACCAGACACCACGGGTGGAATCACGAACATTCCCCTATCCCATTTAACTTCCCCCTTCTTTTAAGAGCGTCGAATCGTTCCCCATCCCCTGGGCGCGTCAACTACCTCTTGAAGCACATCAAGAGAATGCCAAGAGTGTGCAAAGCAGTCACCAAAGCAAAAGGTGGCTGATTTGAAGAACCTAGAATATAAGACATATTTTCAGTTGTTTCACACTTTTTTGTTAGGTATATAATTCCACATGTGTTAATTAATAGTTTTGATGCCTTCAGTGTGAATGTACAATTTTCATAGTCATGAAAATACAGAAAAATCTTTAAATGAGAAGGTGTGTCCAAACTTTTGGTCTGTACTGTATGTCGAGATTGGCGAATAAATGGATCAATGACAATAAAGTAGATGTGCTGGATTGGCTCCCACAGTCCCCAGACCTCAACCCAATCCAACACTTGTGGGTAGAGTTGAAGAAAAAGCTGTATACATACCCAAGGGAGGTGACCAGTATGCACCAACTTTGTGAATGTGTAGAAGAGAACTGGATTCAAATTTCAATCGAGATATGCTTCAATCCAATCAAGAGCATGCCTAGAAGTATTCAGACAGTGTGGAAAGCCAAAGGTGGATTTACAAAATAATAAAAATTAAAATTTTGATTTTTAGGGGAAAAACAGCACAATGCAGGGACATGGCAAGAATCTGCATAACTAATCATATGCTAAATAGTTACAAGTTCAATTTATGTATGAGATAGCCGAGATGATTGTCTATAAAATTATAGTAGTCTCAAGTTAGCAGCAGTAGTGGATGATGAGATATGGACACTGAGGCTATGTGCCCATGATGCAGAAATGCTCAGGATTTTTTCCTGAGCGTTTCTGCATCTTCCTGGCAGAAAAAAAGCATGCGGATTGTACATGCGGATTGTACATGCGGATTGTACATGCGTTTTCCTGCCAGGGAAAATGCGGAAATGGAGCGTTATTCACTGACATTTGCGCATGTGGATTGACAAGCGCTTTCCAAGCAAACGGCATGGATTTATATAGTGTGACCCGAGAGAATGGTTAAAAATAAAAAAAAAAATATATACTTACTCTCCGATGGCCCCCGGGCAGGGCTGGCGTCAGCACCCGGGCAAATGCCGGGGCCCTGAGCAGGCAGAGGGGCCCACTGGCGGTCGCGCACCCTGCTGGGCTATGGGCGGAGGAGAGCGGTGTCAGCGCCCCCTCCCCTCTCCCCTCCGCTTGCTCAGGGCCCCGGCAGCTGGATACTTACCTCTCCCCGTGCCTCCGCAGATCAGCTGTCTTCCTGCTCTGCGCTCCCTGTGACGTGTGAGGTCAGAGGGCGCGGTGACGTCTTTACACCGCGCCCTCCCCTGAGCCGTCACAGGGAGCGCTGAGCGGGAAGATGCCGACAACGCTGGAGTTCGGACCCGAGCAGCGGGCAGCGGGCAGCAGGCAGCGGGCAGCGGGCAGCAGGCAGCAGGTGAGGAGAAGGGAGGTGAGTATTTGATTTTTTTTTTAATGTATGGAGGCATGGGGCATTATAAGGAGAGGGGGGGACATCCTGCATGGGGCATTATAAGGAGAGGGGGGGGGACATCCTGCATGGGGCATTATAAAGAGGGGGGGTGACATCCTGCATGGGGCATTATAAGGTGGGGAACAGCCTGCATGGGGCATTATAAAGGGGGGGGGGCAGACTGCATAGTGCATTATGTGGGGGGGAACAACCTGCATGGAGCATTATAAGGGGGGGGGGCTGTATGGGGCATTATGTGGGGGGGTAACAGCCTGCATGGAGCATTATAAGGGGGGGACAGCCTGTATGGGGCATTATGTGGGGGGTAACAGCCTGCATGGAGCATTATAAGGGGGGGACAGCCTGTATGGGGCATTATGTGGGGGGTAACAGCCTGCATGTGACGCGCCCCCTGGGCCATATTCTTTAGGGGAATACCCGGAGCCGGATCAGATGGGGGTTGTAGTCTCCGAGCGGCTGTGACCCGGTCCGTGCCCAGGGTGTCAAGCTCAGAGTATGTGGCAGTCCTACAGATGTTACAAAGTTCGTTATGTCGACTACGCCACCCGTTGGATTGCGGTCACTACGGCCGCCGCTGCAGCAGGGTCCGCTGAGGCTGATGGTGTTGGTGCAGCTTTAGATAGTATAACCCCCAACGGGAGGGGTATGGCCTCAGGGGGTCAGGTGCAGAGGATGGGAGTTGTGGTGGTGCAGCGTGGATGGTAATTAAAGACAGAGTCGGGTTGTGCAGTTCAGGGTGTTTACTTTCTGCAGATATTCCGGTCACTCCGGCCTTGAGCGACCACCCGAGCCGTGCTGCGTCCACCAGGTCCTGGATTCCGCCAACCCCCAAGCAAGTCCGGAGCGTGTCCCTGAGCCCTCCTTCTTGTCCTTTCTTCTGGCCGTCCCCACCAGGGATCCACCTAGGTCCAGCTCCCTCGGGCCTTCTGTTGGGAGACCCTTGGCCTTGGGTTCCCTGACCCTACATGTGGTTTGCCTTCAGGGTAGATGTGGTGGGTGGCCGTGGCAGATCCTGCCCACGGCCTCCGGTCTCTGGCTGAGGTGTGCTTTAGCCCCCACCAGTTTGGGATCCGGTACCCTTTTGCCAACTCTTCACCCTGTGTTTGTATGTGGGTTCTCAGAGTTTCTTCTTGTTTCCCCCTCTGGGTCTCTCTTTCTCTCCTCTCTCTCTCTCTGGGGCTTCTCTGCTCTCTGCTCTCTTCCTCTGACTCTGCAAAAGACTGACAGACTGACCCTGATCTTAGATGGTGCCCACCTTAAATACTCCCTCTATGTGTGAGCTCAGGTGACCAGCACCCAATGAGCTCCTATCTTTACCCAGGCTGCTCCCCCTATCTGCCCCTACACTACTGGGATGTACCACCCCCCTCCCACTCCAGCCAGGAACAGACTCGGTCGTACCTGCACATTTCTAAGTGGGAGTACCGTTGGTCTGCTCCTCGGAAATGGGATGTGTGTAGTGCATGCAGCTTTCTGAGCTCAGTTCCACACTCCATCCTTACCCGGGAGTGGAATATCACACCTCTGGGTTGAGGTGCAATACCCCTGTAGCAGCCGAATCCTCAGGGTGCTACACATGCAGCATTATATGGGGACCAGTATCCTGCATGGAGCGTTATAAGGGGACCAGTATCCTGTATGGAGCGTTATATGGGGGCCAGTATTCTGTATGGAGCCTTATATGGGGGCCAGTATTCTGTATGGAGCCTTATATGGGGGCCAGTATTCTGTATGGAGCCTTATATGGGGGCCAGTATTCCGTATGGGGCCTTATATGGGGGCCAGTATTCCGTATGGGGCCTTATATGGGGGCCAGTATTCCGTATGGAGCCTTATATGGGGGCCAGTATTCTGTATGGAGCCTTATATGGGGGCCAGTATTCTGTATGGAGCCTTATATGGGGGCCAGTATTCTGTATGGAGCCTTATATGGGGGCCAGTATTCCGTATGGGGCCTTATATGGGGGCCAGTATTCCGTATGGGGCCTTATATGGGGGCCAGTATTCCGTATGGAGCCTTATATGGGGGCCAGTATTCCTTATATGGGGGCCAGTATTCCGTATGGAGCCTTATATGGGGGCCAGTATTCCTTATATGGGGGCCAGTATTCCGTATGGGGCCTTATATGGGGGCCAGTATTCCGTATGGAGCCTTATATGGGGGCCAGTATTCTGTGTGGAGCGATTCACCGGTTTCTGAGCTATTGTGGAATTTACAATAGATATCACTCATGTAATGTAAGAAGTGAAATCTTTGCATTGTACTATATATATATATATATATATATATATATATATATATTTATTTCTCCGCCGTATCTCTGCATCATGAATCGTGGTATGTGTTAAAGGGGCCACTGAGACTCTTTCGCCCGGGGCCCAGAAAAACCTGGAGCCGGCCCTGCCCCCGGGGTCCTGCTTTACACTCCGTTCTCCCTTGCCGGCAGCGGTGGATTGAAAGACCTGCCGACGTCAGCGTCACGTGACCCGTCACATGACTCTGACGTCAGCGCAGGTCCTTCAGTCCACCGCGAAGTGCCGGGAAGCAAGGAGGAGCGCAGCGGCGGCCGCCGGAAGCTAAGTATATATTTATTTTTAATTTTATTCTTTTTTTACAGATTTTTTTATGGTACCTGGGTCTGGAGGAGAGTCTTCTCTCATCTACACCCGGGTACAATCCGCACATTAGAACGCGCCAATTACGCAAGTACAGATGCAGTCTTGCGGAATTGGCACGTTCTAATGCAAGTCAATGGCGGCGAAAACGCAGCGCTTCCACAAAATAATTGGTGGTGCTGCGTTTTTTTCCGCAATGATAATCCGCAGCAGAAATTTCCACAGCATGTGCACAGCACATGCGGATTATCATTGGGGAACATGGCAGACCTTCTACCAAGCGTTTTTAATGCGTTTCCGCAGCTGCAAAAACGCATTAAAAACGCATTGTGGGCACACAGCCTGAAAGTGAAAAGCTCAAAACATTGTTACCCTTTGGCTCGTCAGTGTAGCTTTATCCAACTAATTATAACACAATGAGTGATGGCTTTGAGAAGGTCAGAAACCAAACCCTCAAACAGAGCAAAGATCTGTCCCTTCCCCTCTCTTACCGTCCCATAGCACTAGTGAACCGAGACTACAGACTACTATGCAAAATTTCAGACCTCCAGATCAGCTGTAGAATAATATTCAGCCAACCTTCTGACCTTTGGATCTTTATCTTTCGGTGGAAGTTCCAACATTCTTTTATGATTGAAATTCTTTGGTTTTAAAATAATTGAGATTCTTCAGCTGCTGTATATTTTGCAGGTACTTCCAGTGTACCCCAGCCCAGAAATGAAAGGAATATTAATTATCTTTTCAGAAACTTTGCTCAGGTTGCAAAAGAAGAAAAAAACTACTTCTGTAACCGAAACTTCAGGAGGAACCCACCTTTCTGCACTTCCATACACCTAAGACAGTAAATGGCAAGTCACAACACATCTCTTACTACAATTATTATTATTAATTTATATAGCAACATTGATTCCATGGTGCTGTACATAAGGGGTTACATACAAAATACAGATATCACTTACAGTAAACAAACTAACAATGATAGAACTGTACGGAGGGAAGAGGACCCTGCCCTTGGGGCTTACATTCTACAGGATGGTGGGAAAGGAGACAGTAGGTTGAGGGGTTGCAGTAGCTCCGGTGTTGTTGGTTGAGGTGGCAGCAAGCAAGGTCATGGCAGGCTGTAAGCTTGTTTGAAAAGATGGGCTTTCAGGTTCTGTCTGAAAGATCCAGGTGTGGTGGATAATCGGACGTGTTGAGGCACAGAATTCCATAGGACGGGGGATATTCGGGAGAAATCTTGGAGGCGATTGCGTGAGGAACTAATAAGTGTGGAGAAGAGAAGGAGATCTTGGGAGGACCGGAGGTTACGTGAGGGAATATATTGGGAGATTAGTTCAGAAATGTACAGAGGAGAGAGGTTATGGATGGCTTTGTAGGTCAGTGTTAGTAGTTTGAACTGGATACGCTGGGGGAATGAGAGCCATTGAAGGGATTTGCAAAGGGGGGTAGCAGAGGAGTAGCGAGGCGAGAGATGAACAAGTCGTGCAGCAGAGTTGAGGATGGACTGGAGGGGTGTGAGAGTGTTAGCAGGTAGGCCACAGAGTAGGATGTTGCAATAGTCGAGGTGGGAGATGATGAGGGCATGCACAAGCAGCTTAGTAGATTGAGGGTTGAGGAAAGGACGGATTCTGGAAATATTTTTGAGCTGGAGTCGACAGGAGGTGGCGAGAGCTTGGATGTGGGGTTTAAAGGACAGGGGGAGAGTCAAGGGTTACTCTGAGGCAGCGGATTGTCGGTACAGGGGAAAGAGTGATGTCATTTATTGTGATAGAATGATCAGGTGGGAAAGATATGCAAGATGGGGGAAAGATAATGAGTTCAGTTTTGTCCACATTGAGCTTGAGGTAGCGGAAGGAGAAGAAGGAGGATATGGCTGCTAGACATGCTGGGATTTTGGACAGCAGAGAGGTGACATCTGGGCCAGAGAGGTAGATTTGGGTGTCATCAGCGTACAGATGGTACTGGAAGCCATGGGATTTTATGAGCTGTCCCAGGCCAAGAGTATAGATTGAGAAGAGTAGGGATCCTAGGACAGAGCCTTGAGGGACTCCAACAGAGAGGGGGCGGGGTGAGGAGGTAGTGTGGAGTGGGAGACGCTAAATGTGCGGTTAGAAAGGTATGAGGAGATCCAGGATAGGGCAAGGTCTTTGACGCCAAAGGAAGAGAGGATCTGTAGTAGGAGGCAATGGTCAACTGTATCGAAAGCAGAGGACAGGTCAAGAAGAAGGAGTACAGAGAATTGTCTGTTAGCTTTGGCTGTAAGTAAGTCATTGGTGATTTTGGTAAGGACAGCTTCGGTGGAATGGTGGGGGCGGAAGCCGGATTGTCGGTTGTCGAAGAGTGAGTTAGATGAAAAGTGGGAGGAAAGTTCAGCGTGAACGTGTTGCTCAAGGAGTTTGGAGGCAAATGGGAGCAGCGATATGGGGCGATAGCTGAACAAGGCGGTTGGGTCGAGGGATGGCTTTTTGAGGATGGGCGTGATTGTGGCATGTTTAAAGGCAGCGGGGAAAGTACCAGAAGATAGTGATAGGTTGAAGAGATGGGTTAGGGATGGGATGAGTGTGGGGGTGAGGTTGGGGAGGAGGTGGGATGGGATGGGGTCGAGTGCACATGTGGTGAGGTGTGATTTGGAGAGGAGACGAGTAAGGTCTCTTTCCATGATGTTGGGAAGGGAGGTTATGGGGGTAGGGAAATGCTGTGGAAAACAAAATGGTTGTGGTGGTCGGACAGTAAAGACTTGCCGTTGTAACATACCTGGCGGCGTCCTTGCTTGGTGGTCCATCTCCCACTGTGCAAGAGGGCGCACTTGATCTCCTGTCCAGAATGTCTCTCTGGCTTCCCTCCATGCTGTCTGTTTGTGTCTGTCTCTGCTGCTTAAGGGCGGCGCCCGATCACTTCCTGCTTTTTGTACCTGCTGTGGGTCACGCCCCTTGTGCGTCCTCAGCCTATTGCTGTCTGACACTTGGTATATAGCTCAGCAGCTCCCTTCTATCCCTGCCTGTGCATAAGTGTTTCCTTCAGTGTGTGCTTGCACTCTGAAGGTGCCAGGTCCCGTCTTTGTTTCCCTGTCCGCCCTTCCTGGAGGCTGTATTTCCAGGCCTGTCTGAACTGTGTCCTGTATGTCTCCTGCCTTGCGGTGTCAGCTCCCGTGTCTGAACTGTGTCCTGTATGTCTCCTGCCTTGCGGTGTCAGCTCCCGTGTCTGAACTGTGTCTTGTATGTCTCCTGCTTTACGGTGTTAGTTCCCGTGTCTGAACTAAGTCCTGTATTTCTCCTGCCTTGCGGTGTCAGCTCCCGTGTCTGAACTGTGTCCTGTATGTCTCCTGCTTTACGGTATTAGTTCCCGAGTCTGAACTGAGTCCTTTCTGTGTTCTTTAGTCTGTCCTGTCTGTACACGCTCCTTGCCTGTTCTTTCCGCCTCTCTGGGGGCAGTATTCCCAGACCCGCTCCTGTATCCTGCTGCAGTGTCGGTCTCCTCCGTACACTCAGTTCCAGTCTGAACTCTCTCCTATCCTTTACCTGTTTTGCCTTTATGCCCGTTCCCTTCCTGTCTGTTCAGTGTGAACAGAGCCCTGTCCTCCCTGCTCAGCCTTGTCTGCACTCTAGCTGTGCTTGCCTGTAACCCTCTGCCTGTATTGTTCCTGAGTCCCGGTGTGTACTGGGTCCTATCCCGCCTGTGTTCTTACTTGCTAGTGCCTCCCTGTCTGCACTCTAGCTGTGCTTATCTTTACCCGCCTGCCTGCATACCCGCCTGCCTGCATACCCGCCTGCCTGCATACCCGCCTGCCTGCATCCCAGTCTGTGTGCCAGTCTACCAGTCTGTTCCTGTATTCCCCTGTGTGGGTCAACATCCGTGTCCGGGGTCTGTCCTGGAGTAGCACCTGGTCCCTCTGCTCGGTTCCTCCTTGGTGCTCTGGCGTCGTATGCCGTCGTGCCACCTTGGTCGGATCGGGCAGATACTTAGTTACGCCCCTCCAGGTATTCACTCTCCGGCACGGTCCAGTGGAATCACTACCAATCACATGCACACGCCGCTCTAGCCCGGGCGTGTGCATAACAGCATGCTCAGGCCATGGTTCCCGTTGAGCCCCACGGCCTTCGCTCTTTGAGAAGTTTTTCCAGCGAATATATGCATTAAAATAAATAAATAAATTTTTTTTCCCTTAGCTGAGTTCCAGGCGAATTACGCACCGTCCAGATGGATCTATCAGCTCTCGTTCCTGCGGATCCGCCACGTTACTATGGGGATCCAAGACAGTGTCGTGCATTTGTGGAGCAATGCATGCTACACTTTAAGGCCTACCCTCTCTATTTTTCTTCCGATTGGGCTAAAGTGGCCTTTATGATTGACTACCTAGCGGGTGATGCCTTGAAATGGGTCACCCCCCTATGGGAAGCATGGGATCCTGTCATCCTTGACCTGCAGGCCTTCCTGGTGGCCTTTCGTATGGTCTTCGAGGACCCTAACTCTGAAGCCCCTGCTGAAGCTTCACTTCCCAATATCCCGGAGCAGCCCCGACGGGTAATGTGTGTGGGTAGCGTAATAGTTCTCCAGCCCAATGAGACTACTGCCCACCCAGAATCCTCACAGGGTGACTACGCTTTCCGGAATACTTCTCCCAACCTCAAGAGGCAGTCCAGACGTGCTAGACTTAGAGGCAAGCAGTCACGCCAGGGTCTGTCCTCCCTGAGACCTCCTGAACCCTTCGGGGTGCTACCTGGTAGCGAAAGGACAGAGACTCTCCTATACTCTGTACCTGATACCTCGCTCGCTTCGTCCAGTGAGTCCAACCTAGTGTACTCCGAAGCAGAGGTTACTCCCGAGTCTCTACACCCCTCCGACCAGGCGGAGGACCTCCAGTTGTGTTCAGAACCCTTCGGGGTGCTACCTGGTAGCGAAAGGACAGAGACTCTCCTATACTCTGTACCTGATACCTCGCTCGCTTCCTCCAGTGAGTCCGACCTAGTGTTCTCCGAAGCAGAAGTTACTCCCGAGTCTCTACACCCCTCCGACCAGGCGGAGGACCTCCAGTTGTGTTTAGAACCCTTCGGGGTGCCACCTGGTGGTGAATGGACAGAGACTTTCCTATTTCCTGTACCTGATACCTCGCCTGCTTCCTCCAGTGAGTCCGACCTAGTGTTCTCCGAAGCAGAAGTTACTCCCGAGTCTCTACACCCCTCCGACCAGGCGGAGGACCTCCAGTTGTGTTTAGAACCCTTCGGGGTGCCACCTGGTGGTGAATGGACAGAGACTTTCCTATTTCCTGTACCTGATACCTCGCCTGCTTCCTCCAGTGAGTCCGACCTAGTGTTCTCCGAAGCAGAAGTTACTCCCGAGTCTCTACACCCCTCCGACCAGGCGGAGGACCTCCAGTTGTGTTTAGAACCCTTCGGGGTGCCACCTGGTGGTGAATGGACAGAGACTTTCCTATTTCCTGTACCTGATACCTCGCCGGCTTCCTCCAGTGAGTCCGACCTAGTGTACTCTGAAGCAGATGTTTTCTCTGAGCCTCTGTACTCTTCTGACCCGGCGGAGGACCTCCAGTTGTTTCCTGAATCCTCCGGGGTACCACCAGATAACAAAGAGACAGTGACTTTTCCTCATTATGTACCTGATAACCCGTCTATTTCTTCCTGTGAGCTTGACAAGATGTACCTCGAAGCAGAGATTACCCTCAAGTCTCTGTTCCCCTCCAACCCAGTGAACGACTGGTCCTCGAATTCCCTGCGGAAGATTCTGGCAGGCCTGAAGAAGAGGGGGCGTAAGGGGGGAGGTACTGTAACATACCTGGCGGCGTCCTTGCTTGGTGGTCCATCTCCCACTGTGCAAGAGGGCGCACTTGATCTCCTGTCCAGAATGTCTCTCTGGCTTCCCTCCATGCTGTCTGTTTGTGTCTGTCTCTGCTGCTTAAGGGCGGCGCCCGATCACTTCCTGCTTTTTGTACCTGCTGTGGGTCACGCCCCTTGTGCGTCCTCAGCCTATTGCTGTCTGACACTTGGTATATAGCTCAGCAGCTCCCTTCTATCCCTGCCTGTGCATAAGTGTTTCCTTCAGTGTGTGCTTGCACTCTGAAGGTGCCAGGTCCCGTCTTTGTTTCCCTGTCCGCCCTTCCTGGAGGCTGTATTTCCAGGCCTGTCTGAACTGTGTCCTGTATGTCTCCTGCCTTGCGGTGTCAGCTCCCGTGTCTGAACTGTGTCCTGTATGTCTCCTGCCTTGCGGTGTCAGCTCCCGTGTCTGAACTGTGTCTTGTATGTCTCCTGCTTTACGGTGTTAGTTCCCGTGTCTGAACTAAGTCCTGTATTTCTCCTGCCTTGCGGTGTCAGCTCCCGTGTCTGAACTGTGTCCTGTATGTCTCCTGCTTTACGGTATTAGTTCCCGAGTCTGAACTGAGTCCTTTCTGTGTTCTTTAGTCTGTCCTGTCTGTACACGCTCCTTGCCTGTTCTTTCCGCCTCTCTGGGGGCAGTATTCCCAGACCCGCTCCTGTATCCTGCTGCAGTGTCGGTCTCCTCCGTACACTCAGTTCCAGTCTGAACTCTCTCCTATCCTTTACCTGTTTTGCCTTTATGCCCGTTCCCTTCCTGTCTGTTCAGTGTGAACAGAGCCCTGTCCTCCCTGCTCAGCCTTGTCTGCACTCTAGCTGTGCTTGCCTGTAACCCTCTGCCTGTATTGTTCCTGAGTCCCGGTGTGTACTGGGTCCTATCCCGCCTGTGTTCTTACTTGCTAGTGCCTCCCTGTCTGCACTCTAGCTGTGCTTATCTTTACCCGCCTGCCTGCATACCCGCCTGCCTGCATACCCGCCTGCCTGCATACCCGCCTGCCTGCATCCCAGTCTGTGTGCCAGTCTACCAGTCTGTTCCTGTATTCCCCTGTGTGGGTCAACATCCGTGTCCGGGGTCTGTCCTGGAGTAGCACCTGGTCCCTCTGCTCGGTTCCTCCTTGGTGCTCTGGCGTCGTATGCCGTCGTGCCACCTTGGTCGGATCGGGCAGATACTTAGTTACGCCCCTCCAGGTATTCACTCTCCGGCACGGTCCAGTGGAATCACTACCAATCACATGCACACGCCGCTCTAGCCCGGGCGTGTGCATAACAGCCGTGTTTGGTCAATCTTGTTTTTGAAGTGTGTGGTAAACTCCTCAGCAGAGATGGGGAGGTCGGAGGGGGCAGTGGAGAGAGTTAAAAGTGTTGAATAGCTGTTTGGGGTTGTAGGATAGGGAGGATATGAGGGTTGTGAAGTAGGCCTGTTTAGCAGAGGTGCTGATTTGAATGCAAGTGTTGCTTGTTTGAATACAGTGAAGTCATCTTGAGTATGTATTTGTGGAACCCCAGGGGTCTGGTTACCACAGTAATAGCAATATTACGTCTGTGAGCAGGTGGGAGGTCTCCTGGTCAGGAATCCTAAGCATGCCACACCTCCTGCCCAGTCCTGGGAGGGGAAGAACTTCTCCTATATAAACTGGGGCTGAGGTGGGGTTAGGAGGAGAAAGAGAACACAGACAGAGACAGAGACACAGTCTGGTCTGGTGTGGAGCAGTTGCAGGGAAAGTGACAACAGGAGCTCTGTAGGAGCAGGAGTGAGTGCCAGAGACTGGAAGCTGTAGCGCTCGTCCGGACTGAAGAGATCCCACCGGACACGGAGTCCGAGGCTGTGGGGACTGTTCCATACCCAGCAGCAGAAACCGACCGGCAGGGGATTTCAGGTCCTCTGGCCAAGAAACCCGAAGGCACGGTCACACGCAAGGGACCAGCACCGCCGTCGTGGAGCGGAGGCTACCAGAAGGCCCCGAGTCACCGGCCATACGGGTGAGCACCACACGGTACACTCAGGGACGTGGGCTACTTTTACCCGCTTCTAGCAAGGTAGCCAAGAAGAGTACAGTTAGTTGGGGAGGCCTACAACTCCGCCTGGCCAGGGGAGATCCTGTCTGCTCACGGACTGACCAGACCCCGACCGCTAGCCAGTACTCCCGGGAGGGTCTATCTTTGTCACCAGTAAAGACCCTGAACTACACCGCACCGTCTCTGAGTGGTTCCTGGTGCCTGCGTGCAATTCTACCATCCCCATCATCCACGTCCGCTGCCCTGAGGCCATACCCCTCCCGTTGGGGGTTATACTACCCACGCTGCACAACTGTACCACCGGCCTCAGCGGTCTGCCCTGCAGCGGCGGTTTCGTAACCGCATTCAACGGGTGGCGTAGTCGGACACTAATACCATCATACCAATAACGCCACTTAGTTTGACACCCTGGGCACGGACCGGGTCACCGCCACGAGGACTACTACCCCCAACAGATCCGGCTCCGGGTATTCCCCAAACATGGCCCAGGGGGCGCGTCATATTTTCTTCCAACGCCGCTCCGCAACCCTGGACGCTAGTCTAAGCTGTTTAGTGAGGTTGTTGTGCCATGGTTGCCTGTTGACTCGTCGCGCTCTGCCATGCACAAGAGGGGCGACCGAGTCAATAGCTGATGCGAGAGTGGCATTGTAGAAAGCAGTGGCGCTGTCTGTGTCATGGAGTGAGGATATGGATGTCAGTGGTAGAACAGAGTCAGAGAGTGTGTGAGTGTCTAGATGTGCAAGGTTTCTGCGGGGGTGTGCTAGTTGCCGGACATGGGTGACAGGTGGGGAGGACAGGGATGAGAATGTGAGTAGATGGTGGTCAGATAGGGGTAGGGGGGAGGTTGTGAGGTTAGATAGGGAGCAGAGTCGGGTGAAGATCAGGTCTAGTGTGTGTCCATCTGTGTGGGTGGCTGAGGAGGACCACTGAGTAAGTCCAATGGATGAAGTAAGCGACAAGAGTTTGGATGCTGCTGACTGGCGAGTGTCAGTGGGGATGTTGAAATCGCCTGTGATGATTGTGGGAATGTCAGCAGAGAGAAAGTAAAGAAGCCAGGTGGAGAATTGGTCAATAAAGGCAGTGATCGGGCCCGGGGGTCGGTATATGACAGCCACTTGGAGGTTGGAGGGAGAGTAAATGCGGACGGAGTGGACTTCAAAAGAAGGGAGAATAAGGGAGGGAAGAGGAGGAGTAGGGCTAAAGGTGCAGTTGTTAGAGAGGAGAAGACCCACTCCTCCACCATGTCTGTTTCCAGGGTGAGGAGAGTGGGTGAAGTGGAGGCCACCGTACACAGTGCAGCAGGGGAGGCAGTGTCAGAGGGTGTTAGCCATGTCTCTGTGATGCCCAGGAAGGAAAGATGACGAGAGGTAAAGAGGTCGTGGACAAAATGGAGCTTGTTGCAGACAGAGCGTGCATTCCACAGTGCTCCAGAGAGAGGGAGCAGTGGGGTGGGAGTCAGGGGGACCGGTTTTGCGTAAGAGAGGTTGTGGTAGTTTGCAGTTGGTTTGATGCGATAGGTGGGGGAATTGGTGGAGGGTGCAAGCTGTGGGGGTCCAGGATTGGGAGATATGTCTCCAGCAGTGAGGAGAAGCAGAGAGAGGGAGAGCAGGTGGGAGAAGGAGAGTGTCCGGCTTGTTTTATATTTTGGGAGGATCGATATGAGGTTGAGGAGCAGGTCTGCAGATGAGGTTAGGTGGGGAGGTAGGAGGGAAGGAGAGATGATGATTTGGTTAGAGGGTTCTGGGGTTTGGGGATAGCGAAGGAGAGTGAGGATTAGTGGGGCAAAAACAGTAAGGGCATATGTAAGCATGATGAAAGTGTAAGGAAGAAAGAGACTCCAAGTTCAAATAGTAGATAGTTATCCGTACCTTCTGGTCACTTCTGGCCCATTTCTGGCATATTTCATTTTCAGCCCCTTAAAAAGCAACCCTATAAAAGCCAGAACCGTCTGTGCCAGACTAGGCTCGCTTGATTTATGAAGCTCTGGCCAGCACATTAGGTGGGTCAGGTGTGCAGGAGGGGAGGAGTCGCAGGGACACTGCTCACAAAAGCATGGGTGGAGGGGGGGGGGAGTAATTAGGACACAGAGGCTAAATGAATTCAGGAAACAGACAGATAGGGACCAGTGTGTATTGGGATCAAAGGATTGAGGTGATGAACATGCAGATTGGACCGAACATACCAAGGACAGATAGAATGAAATTAGCAGGCATCAGTGGATACACAGCAGATAATGGATACAGGGAACATACCGGGAGACAGACAGAAAAAGTCTGGAAAGACAGTCAGATATGCAGCATGGGGTTTGCAAGTAGGGTCAGATGACGTACCGGGAGACAGATAGAAACAGTCTGGAACAGTCTACAATGATCTCTACACTTGTCTTATTCTCTTTCTCTATGTGCCATGTGCCTTTACTTATGAAAAAATCTCCTTTTGATCATAACATGGAATACTTAGTGCAAAACTAGAAAACTTTGAATTTACGCAGTCCTTCACAGAACCCTGCTAGGTAACCCAGAATTTCAGGAGGGACACTCATTTTTCCACTTCACTGATATCTCCTTCTTACATTTCAGACCCTCAAATCCCCATTTAGACATACAAGTGCTTCTCACTAAATTAGAATATCATCAAAAAGTTGATTTATTTCAGTTCTTCAATACAAAAAGTGAAACTCATATATAGAGTGATTACACACAGAGTGATCTATTTCACGTGTTTATTTCTGTTAATGTTGATGAATATGGATTACAGCCAATGAAAACACAAAAGTCATTATCTCAGTAAATTAGAATACTTTATAACAACAGCTTGAAAAATGTTTTTAAAATCCGAAATGTTGTCCTACTGTAATGTATGTTCAGTAAATGCCCTCAGTACTTGGTCAGCTCCTCTGCATCAATTAATGCATCAATGCAGCAATGTGGCATGGAGGCGATCAGCCGGTGGCTGCTGAGGTGTTATGGAAGCCCAGGTGGCTTTTTTTAGCAGCCTTCAGCTCGTCTGCATTGTTAGGTCTGGTGTCTCTCATCTTCCTCTTGACAATTCTCTATAATAGATTCTCTATGGGGTTAAGGTCAGGCGAGTTTGCTGCCTATCAAGCACAGTGATACTGTTGTGTGTAAACCCGGTATTGGTACTTTTGGCAGTGTGGACAGGGGCCAAGTCCTGCTGGAGAATGACATTTCCATCTCCAAAAAGCTTGTGGGCAGAGGGAAACATGAAGTGCTGTAAAATGTCCTGGTAGACGGCTGCGCTGACGTTGGTCTTGATAAATCACAGTGGACCTCCACCAGCAGATGACATGGCTCCTCAAACCATCACTGATTGTGGAGATTTCACACTAGACCTCCAGCAGCTTGGATTGTGGCCGCTCCACTCTTCCTCCAGACTCTGGGACCTTGATCTCCAAATGAAATGCAAAATTTACTTTCATTTGAAAACACCTTGGACCACTGAGCATCAGTCCAGGTGCTTTTCTCCTTGGCCCAGGTAAGACGCTTCTGGCGTTGTCTATTGGTCATGAGTGGCTTGACACAAGGAATGTGACTCTTGTAGCCCATGTCCTGGATACGTCTGTGTGTGGTGGCTCTTGAAGCAATGACTCCAGCAGCAGTCCACTCCTTGTGAATCTCCCACAATTTTTGAATGGCCTTTTCTTAACAATCCTTTCAAGGCTGCGGTTATCTCGGTTGCTTGTGCACCTTTTTCTACCACACTTTTTCCTTCCACTCAACTTTCCATTAATATGCTTGGATACAGCACTCTGTGAACAGCCAGCTTCTTTAACAATGACCTTTTGTGCCTTACCCTCCTTGTGGAGTGTGTCAGTGACTGCCTTCTGGACATCTGTCAAGTCAGTAGTCTTCCACCATGATTGTGGAGCCAACTGACACAGACTAAGGGACCTTTCTAAACACATCGGACGCCTTTGCAGGTGTTTTTTGTTAATTATTTTAATTTATTGAGATAATGACTTATGTGTTTTCATTGGCTGTAAGCCATAATCATCAACATTAACAGAAATAAACACTTGATATAGATCACTCTGTGTGTAATGACTCTATAATATATGAGTTTCACTTTTTGTATTGAAGAACTGAAATAAATTAACATTTTGATGATATTCTAATTTAGTGAGAAGCACTTGTACAATACCTCTCCTATTATTTGCTTACGTACATAATACCAGCTATATTTAAAAATGTTGTAGTACTCTGAGCAGTCCAAACTATGGGTAATCCTGTAGTAATACTTTAAAGAGAGTCAGTCAACCCCTAATACTCAAATTAAACCATTTATGCATTCATATAGGTGGTTAATACCTATAAAAATCATAATTGTGGTACAGATTCTACCTATTTTATCTTATGCAAAAATAGTTTTATGACATGTATAAATGAGGGGGCTTTGGTGCACCCTTGGCATGGCTAAGTGCTCGGTGCACCGTTCTATCAACCTCAGCACTCCTCTTGTGGTGACTGACAGCGCTCTATGGAAGGCTACCTGTATTGAATCTTCAGTCCTGCATACATTGACATTGCAGAAAGGAAGCGCTCACACAATGTCATCATGTGTGGGTGTAACGTTGGTGGGTGTGGTCCCACTGCACTACGGGCCATGCTTACTCTGGAGGGGCATGACTAAGTGTCTACTGGGTATTCACTGGAGCCCTTGATGGTGGGAATAGGCTGGACTGCCGGAAGACACCAGATACCATTCCAGGGCAGTCCCCGGGACTGCAGCCTCTGACTGGAGGGTCAAAGTCTTGGGTACGGAGCACAGGTAAGGAAGGCAGAAGCGTAGTCAGATTGTCCAAGGTCGTGGCAGGCAGCACAGGTTCCAAATTCGTAGCCAAGATCAGGAACAGAGAGAGCAGGGTAAACGAGAAGTCAAGCCGATTCGATAACAGGAGGAATAAACAACAAAACACCTTGACTGGGAACTAGATGCTAAAGGCAAACTGAAACCTAAGCTCAGGCAAGGTGTAGAGGGCGGCGTTGCCTGATACAGCACCTGCTGGTTGGTGAGTGGCTGGGGAGTCCAAACCCTGCAGGACACAGCAGGGTTAAATTCCTGCAGAATCTGGTCACACTCCCCTATAGCCATGTGGAGACACCAGAGTTTTAAGTGCTGCATGGATTCAGCGCAGCGGCCAGACATGAGCAGAGCGGCAAACGCAGTGAGTAGCACAGTGGCAGGAGTGCGTCCACGTTACCGACGTGACAGTACCCACCCCCCTTACACACCCTATTTTTTGGCCAGACTGTTATACTCTTCACAAGAATGGCAGGGGCACAGATAACTCTCTTCAGAGCCAATGTCCTTCACTTCAAATACATCCAAAAGAACCAAAGGGACGGGGGGACCGACAGAGACAGAGGGAACCTGCAGGCTTGTTTGTAGAGGACTTGCGCATGCCCACATGACTGACCAGCTTAGATTTGTGTCCCCCAGAAATACTTCTCCACTTAGCTGAAGGAACAAAGGTTTTACCAGTAGGAATGTCCCTTTGAAGGTCAGACGCTGCTTCCTCAACCATAGCCGGGTAAAGGTTGTGTTATGTTTCCTCCTCTGAATCAGTCATATTGAAGGACCGGGACAAGACACGAGTCTCAGGCAGGGACAGAGGAAACCCCAGCAACGGAGTGGAAAAGAAAGGCCTGAAGGCACGGAAGGTGTACTCTTGGGCACGATCTTGGCAAAACAGTTGGTAGCACAATATAATCCATATTGAAGCACCTGGTCGGTGGACTAATCAACAACCTGCAAATGTAGACACAATCATAGGATGCCTAGAAGAACCGAGTTTACAGGCTTAGGTAGCACGTAGAAATAATTTTTGTCGGAATGCTGAGCTCATATCTGCGGGGTAACTGGCAGCGTGATAAAACAAATAAGTTCTGCCAGGAGTTGTCCTTCAATGTAGGCAATAGACTCGGGGGTGATCGAGCTGTGATGTCGGGAGCTGAAGTCGACAGACCAGATCCAGATGGATGAAGTTGCCTGCGGAGCCGGAATCCAGATGGGCAGCAGCAGAGAGGGACTTCTCCTGCCAGAACAGGGTAACTTCGGTCACCAGTTTTGGAGAGCAATCTCTCTTACCTAGGGTCACCTCTCCGACCAACATCAGAAGTGGGGGTTCTCCTGGCTTCACTGACATTGACGAACATAATGGCCTTTGCCACCACAGTTTTTCAAAGGAATTTAAAAAAAAAAAAAAAATTTTTTTTTGGGGTAAGGGTTTTTACATTTATACATTGTATATTTTATATATTTTAGATCACTTTTTTGATTATTTTCATTAATTTTTGGTTTTAATTGTTGCATTTCTGATAGCTGACAGCAGATACATAAAGGGTTATTTGACATTATTGAATACTTACATCTTATTGGTTACTACCCCTATTTAATGTGTCACTTCCTCCATTGCTTGTAAATTCACCTGAGGAAGGCAGCGGCCCGCTGCCGAAACGCGTAGTGGTTCAATAAAAGGTTCGTTATTATTCATCCATTACAGTGTGTTATCTAGCCATAGCGCTCCTCCAACTGACCACAAATATTTTTCCTTAAAGTCATCACATTAATAGCCTGCATCAACTGGTCTTGACGTTCATGTTGCAAACCAACCTCCTTATACAGGACTTGCATAAGAGACTTGGGGGTCTCTAGATCCTGTCTTGTCAGCGGGTTCCATGGCCTGGGCTTAGTGTAATATTGGTGGGTGTGAACCTACTGCGCCACTGGCTGAGCTTACCCTGGAGGGGCCTGTGTGGCGCCCCTGCGGGTTCAGTCGCCACAGAGGTACTGCATCTCACCCAGAGGTGTGGTATCTCACACTCAGGCAAGGGTGGAGTACTGCCCGGGACCCTAACACCTGCATCCACCACTATACTTCTCCAGGCCAGCAGGGGGGGGCAAGATGCTCTGCTACACGGCTGAGCCCTGTCCCTGGCTGGAGTGGGGGGAACCAATAGAGGGGGAACCATGTAGTGGGTGTGGGTGGAGGAAGAAGATCAGGGGAGCACTTGAGAGGAAGATATAAAAATAGAAGCCATCTTGAAAGGACAGATTAGTCAGAGTGAGAGTTCAGAGCAGGAGCTCAGGAGAAGCTCTGCTTAGGAGGAGGGCCTAGTGAGAGAGGCCCAGAACAGACTGAAGAGAGGAGCAGGGAGAAAGGCTACAGGAAGATAGAAAGGATCCTAGGGGCATGGGCAGTGCGGATGCCACCCATGCGCCCAAACCCACCAGGAGTGGAAGGATCAGGCCGCAGAGAGGGGACTGGCCCCTAACATTAACAGAGTTCTTCAATTCTCAGCTACATAATCAGAGGCTGCAGCATTTCAGGTGCTGCAGACAACAGTCACATCTATTTTACCAAAAAGGTGGCTATAGAGGACCCAGGTTACAGAGAAGACGTCGCCCGACAAGGTCTGCGGTCACTGGCTTGGGACACTGGGTGTGAGGTGCAGGGAGTCGGCCAGAAGGAACACACAGAAAGGGGTCCCATTACGTACTCTGGAGGTACCTGGGACTTTGCTGAACCCCTCCCTCAGTAAGCACAGGACGGCGTGGGAAGTTACTCTAGTACTGGTAACTTGGAGTCTAAAAATCGTGAGTAAAATCCTGAAGACTGCATCCCACTGTCTCTGTGAATTATTACCGTGACTATCATCACTGCTGCCAGCTTACTCTCTGCACCCTGTTTCCCCTGCCGCCATCACACATATAAACTTTCTTAGTCCCTGGGGGCCCGCTTCACCTGTGGGAAGTGTTTCATCTCAGCTGCCACACCATCTGTCCCCCAGGGTCCACACAGCAGCGCAGGTCACCCCTGACCAGGCCCCACAGGTGGCGTCACGTAAAGACTACAAATTCCCTGTAAATACTCTCTTCATCTGCTCGGCCAGGGCCACGGAACAGAGCCATTGCCACCATGACCTCCCTGGAAGACTGCCGGCCCGGCTACCGAGTACCCCAGGCCCTCACGGCCGCTGCACCTGACTAGATGTTTACCGGGTATTCACTAGTGCCTCTGATGTTGAGGATAGGCTGGGCCATCGGTAGACACCAGGTACCACCCCAGGGCAGTCCCAGGACTGCAGCAGCTGACCATAGGGTCAGAGACTTTGGTATGGAGCACAGGTATCACGAGTGTATCAGGTTTGACAGACAGTCGCTCGGGATTTGGCTGTAGAAGGTCTCACTGCTTGGCTTTGCAGACACCTTCTTGATCCTTTCATCTCTGGAGTGTAGTGGTATCCTTCTTTCGCTATTAAAAAAAAACCAAAAAAACCCTAAAAAATATCTTTAATAGTTTCTTTTATAAAAAGATACTCAATGGTACCTATGGAACAGAGTGTACACACAAAGACAAAAAATATACTTTGATATACTTGAATTATCATACAAAGGGAGGGATGTAAGACGAAAGATCCGAAATTGCCCAAAATACCCTAGTAGTAGATAGTAGCCCACGTAAAGGCCAAATATTCAATTCACCCCAGGGGTTCAACTAATATCCCCACTAATAAGTGGGTAAAGATAAACTCTCCCTATATCCCCATGCACTCAAAAGTGAAAAAATATATCAAAATAAAAATGAATAAATTACAAGGCGTCAGATACAATAACAAGATGCAAATCACATACAGTATCAAGAAATGGACTCAATTGAAAATAGCCCGTTACACGTAGCAATCACATATACAAAAAATGGGCTCAGTAAACCAATGTCCGTTTTTTGAGATATCAGCTAGTACTTGTTAAACATATAGCTAATGAGACCTCAAGTAGCTTGGGACCTTGGAAAAAATGATCAATTAGGGGTCACAATGAAATGACCCAAGCAAAAATCACTAATGGAAGGTTTATCAGTTAATGTCTCAAGATGTAATAATCCCTCAGAGAAAAAAAAAAAAATATAATAAATAATATCCCAGGCGTCATCAATTATCCTCAGAAAAACATAACAAAATGTCCATTATTCATGTCCCAGCATCCGTAGTTATATAGCATATCCTATCAAGGAGGTTTAAATAGATGGACTTATACTTAAATGCATTTCTTCTGAGATGTCAAATGATAAATTTCAAACAGTACAAATATCCAATTGAAATCGTCCCTCAGAGGAAAAGTACTGTCCAAAAATAAGCAATTGTGCAACAGTAATCTTCAGAAAAAAAGTCCATAGATGACGTCCCAGTATCCGCAATTATGCGACGTATCCTGGCCGAATGATTACAAAAGATAAATAGACGAACTCATATACCATGCATTTCTTCTGAGATGACAAATGATATCTTCCAGACAATACATATGTAAAAATCCTATAGTCCCTCAGAGAAAGTATATAAAGAAAAAGAAATAAAGCGACCAATAATACTGTTCTAGCATCAGTAATTTATGCAAACAGTTATCCTCGCAAAAAATGACAAAATGTCCACTATTGACATCCCAGGATCTGTAGTTATGTAGTATATCCAAAAATAGTTGTAAAAATAAACAAATGGACTTATCTTAAGCGCATTTCTTCTGAGATGACAAATACGGTTTTTGAACCATGGAAGCACACATTTGCTGTGCACCTACTATGGGCTTTCTCCTCTGATACTGTCTGTCCCCTGATGAGCCCCGTATTGAGGAGGGGGTGAAACGCGTAGGGACTGGGACTAGGTCAATGGGACCTCATATTTGGTATACTTCCTTGGGACATCTATTGATGGATTTTCTCTGGATAAACCTGAAGGGGCGTACTTGCTGAAAAGCCTCTATTGGAAGGCTAAAAAAGCCTCTATTGGAATCCATCGGTCTTTTCTGGTCGGATGATCTTCATGGTCCCTCTAGGAACATCGCCTGGTATTTAGTATTATTGGTCGCTTTATTTCTTTTTCTTTATATACTTTCTCTGAGGGACTATAGGATTTTTACATATGTATTGTCTGGAAGATATCATTTGTCATCTCAGAAGAAATGCATGGTATATGAGTTCGTCTATTTATCTTTTGTAATCATTCGGCCAGGATACGTCGCATAATTGCGGATACTGGGACGTCATCTATGGACTTTTTTTCTGAAGATTACTGTTGCACAATTGCTTATTTTTGGACAGTACTTTTCCTCTGAGGGACGATTTCAATTGGATATTTGTACTGTTTGAAATTTATCATTTGACATCTCAGAAGAAATGCATTTAAGTATAAGTCCATCTATTTAAACCTCCTTGATAGGATATGCTATATAACTACGGATGCTGGGACATGAATAATGGACATTTTGTTATGTTTTTCTGAGGATAATTGATGACGCCTGGGATATTATTTATTATATTTTTTTTTTTTTTTTTTTTCTCTGAGGGATTATTACATCTTGAGACATTAACTGATAAACCTTCCATTAGTGATTTTTGCTTGGGTCATTTCATTGTGACCCCTAATTGATCATTTTTTCCAAGGTCCCAAGCTACTTGAGGTCTCATTAGCTATATGTTTAACAAGTACTAGCTGATATCTCAAAAAACGGACATTGGTTTACTGAGCCCATTTTTTGTATATGTGATTGCTACGTGTAACGGGCTATTTTCAATTGAGTCCATTTCTTGATACTGTATGTGATTTGCATCTTGTTATTGTATCTGACGCCTTGTAATTTATTCATTTTTATTTTGATATATTTTTTCACTTTTGAGTGCATGGGGATATAGGGAGAGTTTATCTTTACCCACTTATTAGTGGGGATATTAGTTGAACCCCTGGGGTGAATTGAATATTTGGCCTTTACGTGGGCTACTATCTACTACTAGGGTATTTTGGGCAATTTCGGATCTTTCGTCTTACATCCCTCCCTTTGTATGATAATTCAAGTATATCAAAGTATATTTTTTGTCTTTGTGTGTACACTCTGTTCCATAGGTACCATTGAGTATCTTTTTATAAAAGAAACTATTAAAGATATTTTTTAGGGTCTTTTTTTTTGGTTTTTTTGTTTAGTTTAGTACCCTGGTTTTCCGACTTTTGTTGGTTTTTGTTGGTTTGTTCTTTCGCTATTACCCAACAGTGATCTCCACCTTCTGCTGCTAATTGACACACCCTTGCTTGATATATAAAAATTCTCAGTGTCTCCAGAGAGTTGCCGGTGATAGAACTATTTTCCCCTGCTCAGGCCTGGAGTACTAGCAGTCAGCTACTTTCTTCTTGGAGTTTCTTGGTGGATTATTGTCGTCTTCTCTCTGGTGTCTTCTCAAGCTAAGTGTATCTCCTTGTCTGTTTTCCTTGTTTGTCTTTATGGGAGCTGAGTGGTGCTCACCCCTTCCCCTCCCTACCTAGGGCCTAGATCTAGGGACAGTTAGGGATTAGGTATCCTGCTCAGCGATAGGGATGGTAGGGGAGTCAGGGTGTGGTAAAATATGCCTACGGGTCTCCACTCTCCCTAGTTGTTGGGCTTCCCCCCTTTTACCATGGTCATACACTTGGTCTTTCCCTCATCTAGCGTGACAACAGGTGAGAGATGCAGAAGTGTAGTCATATGGTCCAAGGTTGGGGCAGGCAGCACAGGAACCGAGATCAGGAACAGAGAGATCAGGATAAACGAGAAGTCAAGCCGAGTCAATAACGGGAGGGATAAACAACAAAACACCTTGACTGGGAACTAGGTGCTAACAGCAAACTGGAACCTAATCTCAGGCAAGGTGTGGAGTTTGACACTGCCTGATATAACACTTGCTGGTTGGTGATTGGCTGGGGAATCCAAACCCTGCATAAGGATAAGCAGCGGTGGGAACGCATGCGAGTTACTGCCGTGACAGTGGGTGCCCTCTGGTTCCCCTGTTCTGTCTGCAGTGGCTGCTCGCTGCACACAGAATCACTCAGCAGGCAGCCGGTAGACTGGAGCACCAAGCACTTATCCACACCAATATTTCACCAAGGACCCCTTGTAACCACTTCTGAAAAAATGCAGAACCTTAAAAAAAAATAATGTTTGTATATTGTCAACTATTTTACTTTTTGGACCTTTATGACATTTTTTGTGTGTGGTAAGCTGACATTTTAGTTGATACCATTTTGGGGTACATATTCAGCTTTCATTACTTTTTAGTGCATTTTTTGAGAGATCTACAATGATCGAAAGACAGAAATTCTGACATTTCATTTTTTTTCTCCTTACAGCATTTAGCGTATAGTTTAATTACTTCTATGTTTTCATGTGTTGAACTTTTACGAAAGTGGCATTTCTTTCATTTGGAACTGGGTAAAGTGGATCATTCAAACTTTTGTATATTTAAAAAAAACATTTTAAACTTGTATTTTATTCTTTAGTCTCCTAAGAAGACCTGTGATCACTTCTTCTATATACTGCAATGCTATGGTATTACTTTTTATAGTGAAAATGATGATCTCCTGTGAAGACCAGTTTCAAAGGAGTACCTATATGGCAGCGACATTGCCTTCAAGCAGCTCCCGGCTACCATGGCAAACTATCGGCACCCTTGTAAGACAAAAAAGCTTTCTTCATCGGCAAACTGCAATCATCAGTCCAGAATAACGACCAGTGTATTTCCATACCAACCAGACCTATAAATTAGCCGCAACCACAAAAAGTGCTGTATTGGGATTAGGCCTTATGTGTGACTGCATTATGGATGGACAGAGAATACATTTGGCTTCAGAGAGGAGCCATGGAGGAGAACGCTCCCACACACACTGTGTACGCGCCTGCATTGACAAAGTGTGCCCTGCTGGGCTCAGGCAGTGTCAGTGCGCATGAGCGGACATATGGACTAAGTTCAGGCAGCGTTCACATTGGGCAGGTTAGTACTGTCATTAAGAAGAAGAGAAGGTCCCCAAATTTCATATTAAGGGGTCGTAATGATGCACTGAGCCTTTGGCCACCCCAAGGGTACACTAAAGACCCCACATCTGCATTAAAAGTAATTTTGCAGGTACTGTAAAACTAATGTGTAGTGCTAATGGGATTTTTATAGGGGCTAAGTCCCCTATAGCACTGCACAGCTAAATTAACATGCAATTTTTGTTTTTATTCCTTTTTTTTCATTTGTCTAATAATCATGTCTCCTTGGAATATTTGTCATAAGCAGTAACATGTTGTAGCCAGTTAAGAAGTTTACGTACCCAAAACAGTCCAGTGTTAAAAGGGTTTAGTAAGTCTCATTATTCATTGGCTTCAATGCTTTTCTCCTTTGATCTTAAGGGAACGTGTTGGAACATATTAGGGTTTTGGTGCACTACGAGCAAACCTCTGATGGACGCCCCTCTTGTAGACACAACATTACATACATACCTATACGTGCAAAGATACTAAATATACAGACAATTAATTCCTGGTAAATTCTATTTTTTTTATTTATAACACATTGTATATAGACATTGGAGATTTGGCTTTATATTAGGGCGTATAGGACCTCATTTATCAAAACTGTTTAACAATATAACTGGCCTTGTTGCCCATAGCAATCCAATCAGTGACTGATGTACATTTCTTTTTTAATTTCTTTTTGTAATTACGGTAATTTTTGGGTTGCAAATTATGACTTAGTCATGCACCCACTTTTCCAAACTCATAGAGAAATTATATAGAAATTAGTTATACAACGCGTTTCAAGCCCGGACTGAAACTTTCTCTCTTTATTCTTCAAACAATTTCACTTGTAAAGGATTCAGTATATTAGTGAAGTTCACCAAAGGTAATCTTACATCTTGAAAACGTGATCCCCACACAGTATCATTTGTTCACAAACCCAGACGCCTGATGCGTTTCAGTCCAAGGCTGTTTTTCTCCAGCTGGAGCCAAAGCATTCTCATTTATGATGAGTTATAAATAAATCACATTACATTGATTCTGTAATGTTCTGCTTTTAATTATAAAAACATAAAAATAATTAATAAAACATTTGTGATCTCCCTATAAAAAAAATTGTATATTGATGTAGATTTGTGAGAGCTGTTTGTATGATGCTCCAAAATCTGGGGTCAACTTGGACGAACACACAGAAATACATTAGAGAATTGGTAAAGTAGTGTTTCCTGAGATCATTTTATTATCTAAATCACCGTGTGCAGTATGTAGAAATTCATAGTCTCTAATATTGGGCTGCAATCCATCAGGGGAAAGCAGAATGCTGATTATAACCACTTTTGATCTGTAAGTGGACAGGAGACCAGACTGCTTGAAAAAGGCTGATCTATGCCATGGTGAATCTATATTGTTACCCAAGGTTGACTATGGGCCCTTGAAGAAGCCAAAGCGAAACGGGCGCTCGGGCTGTCACAATTGGGTAACAATGGGGTATGAATTTTTCTGTTTGTGTATACATGGAGGCAGGATTATTTTGGATACTATTAATGCTGAAATGATTGGGTAATCAGTATTTGAGTATAAATTTAATATTTTATGGGTATTTGCAACGTAGATGGTCCTGTCACACCCTATCATTTAACAGATAAGGAAGACTTTATATGCATTTGCACTTTATGGAATTATTATATAAAATATAGATTCTCCCATCTCTAAATATATATGGGTGGTACACATGCCTTGGTACCCGAGATTTTGCTCTAATTGATTTTGTATCGACACATGACTACTGAGTTACATTTGTGTATGCTTTTTTGTATTTCAATAAAGTTTATGGTATTTTTATGGACTTTGACTCCATGTTTTCAGTATTTAAGTAGACATCTACAGTATGTCTGGTGTAGGCTGTGATGTAGGGGCAGACAATGACAGCGAACTGCCCATGTGGAGTATGTGTGTCTTGGACATACCCTGCCTGTATAGGCCTCTCACCTAGTCAAATAAAATCTCCTGCTTTGCACTGATGAGGAGCAAACATCCAGGAACATGTGTCTGTATATGGATTGTCTGGTTTGGCTTTTTATCCTAAGTCTTTTGGTAAGGCTCAATAAAGGGTAGATATTAACTTTTAGGATTGCTATATCCAATAGATGGCATACATACACACATACTCACACAGTATTCACATACACATGAATATTCACATTAAGCACACATATACACAAACACTTATAAAATCTGCACATGCTTATACATTATACACGCATTTACATGTCATACACACATATACATGTTACACATATATACACATTAAACACATAAAAATGGTATGAATATATTTTCCTGAAAGAACAGACAAAAAAAAAACCCCACTGTGTGAACATACACTAAAATGGAGAGGCAGCTGAATGCCGCAAAGTTTGCAATTTCAGCTCTTTACGGATGGAAATTTTGGTGCTCCACTTGAGAACTTTTTTGTTTTCACCTTTCACTATATAAGATCTTGTTCTTTGTGAGATGAGCTATAGTTCATTTAGGCATAATTTTCCAATACACCCATGCAAGGATTCATATTAATTGTTATTAAGGGTTAAATGTAAGGTAAGAAACAATTGCGCCATTTTTACTTTTTACCAATAACCATAAATAAAGTGTTCAATGTATTGTTTGGGTTTTACCATTACAAGGATACTAGATATGCCTATGGTATTTTACTGTTCTGTGACGTCTATTTAGAAAAGTGTATTAATAAAATGCAATTATTGTAATTGCCTTTGTGCCATTAGTTTTAAGTATCTTGAACATTTCTACTTTTCAGCTTTTTTTTTTACCTATTACGGACTAGTATCTACTGTATATATATGTATATAACAATATAATATGCCTAGGAAATAATTACATTTAGTTCTTTAGGCAGAAAAAAATCTGAGTGCAGCTTGAGGCTCATTGTTCGTGTTTCTGCCTATCAAGCTATAGGACCCACAAAACAATTTTTTATAAAAAGCAAAGAATTCATTAAATTCACAATGAAATAATTAATGCCCATGACTGCTCCTCTCTAGTGACCTGAAAGAGAAGCATTTACATGAGGTGATGACAGCAGCGTCCAGTGTCAGGAACTACGCAATACACAATGAAATACACCACAGATAAGCCAGTGTTAAGGCACAGATCAATTCCTGATTGGGCCCTCCTCCCCCAAGGAGCCCTGAGCAGCTGAAACCCCCTGCACATACAGTATGTCCGTCCCTGCTCTGATGCTGGCATACTCTTAAGGGGTCATGTAGCACCCTGAGGATTCGGCTGCTACAGGGGTATTGCACCTCAACCCAGAGGTGTGATATTCCACTCCCGGGTAAGGATGGAGTGTGGAACTGAGCTCGGTAGGCTGCATGCACTACACACATCCCATTTCCGAGGAGCAGACCGACGGTACTCCCACTTAGAAATGTGCAGGTACGACCGAGTCTGTTCCTGGCTGGAGTGGGAGGGGGGTGGTACATCCCAAGTAGTGTAGGGGCAGATAGGGGGAGCAGCCTGGGTAAAGTTAGGAGCTCATTGGGTGCTGGTCACCTGAGCTCACACATAGAGGGTGTATATAAGGTGGGCACCAACTAAGAACAGGGTCAGATGCAGAGAACAAGTCAGGAGCAGAGGAGAAGGAAGGACCCAGAGTGAGAGAGGAGAGAGAGAGACCCAGAGGCACAGAAGAACAGGACTCTAAGATCCCAAATTAAAACCCCGGGTGAAGAGTCGGCATCAGGGTACCGGAACCCAAGCTGGTGGGGGTAAAAACATTCCCCAGCCAGAGACCGGAGACCGTGGGCAGCGTTTGCCACGGTCACCCACTACATCCACCCCGAAGGCACACCACATGAAGGGTCAGGGAACCCAAGGCCAAGGGTGTCCCAACAGAAGGCCCGAGGGAGCTGGACCTAGGTGGATCACTGGTGGGGACGGCCAGAGAACGGGACAGAAGGAGAGCTCAGGGCCACGCTCCGGACTTGTTTGGGGGTTGGCTGGATCCAGGACCTGGTGGACGCAGCACGGCTCGGGTGGTCACTCGGAGCTGGAGTGACCAGTACAACATCTGCAGTAAGTAAACACCCTTAACTGCATAACCCGACTCTGTCTTCACTGCCGTCTGCACTGCACCACCACAACCCCCATCCTCTGCACCTGTTCCCCCTGAGGCTATACCCCTCCCGTTGGGGGTTATCATCACAAGCTGCACCTGCACCATCAGCCTCAGCGGACCCTGCTGCAGCGGCGGCCACAGTGACCGCATCACAACGGGTGGCGTAGTCGACACAAAAGAACTCTTAATAACATCTGTAGGACTGCCACATAACACTGAGCTTGACGCCCTGGGCACGGGGCCGGGTCACAGCCGCTCGGAGACTACAACCCCCCCATCTGATCCGGTGCCGGGTATTCCCCTCAAAATGGAATATGTCCCAGGGGGCGCGTCAACTTTGGCGTAGTCGGCAGGATTACGTGCCCGCAACACCCGGGTACTGCGTGCCTGAAGAAAAGTGCAAGTTTACCTCAGAAAGAAGTCTCCCGCCGGTTCCGGAGGGTCCACACCATCGGACCCCATCACAGGTCGTGTCCCGCCGATTGTCCGCCATTTCCAGCTTGTTCCCGCCATCTGCAGAGTTTCCCGCCACTGGGCGACGCTTCCCGCCAAATCCGAAGATTTCCCGCCTTGGAAGGGCAGCGGACGACATTATGGGCGTGCCAAAGGAGGGCAAGAGGCTGCCTCCCATCGTGGGCCGGGACAGAAAATGGCGCCAAAAGTGGAAACCGCCCCCACCAACAGAGACTGTGATGCTGGAGGTGTCTGTCAGCGTGAAAGAACTACCCCTGGAGCTGACAGTCACCGAGTTGCCCCGGGACCGCCCTCAAAGGGGGAGGAGACGAAAGGAGAGAACAAAGATGGGTGCCGCCTGGAGCAGTCTGGAGCGAGCACACCCGGAGGCAGGAAGCCTGGAGAGGAGCAGCAAAGAAGCTCACCCGGAGATGTCCAGAGAGCAGAGCAGCACCGGCCCGCTGGCCAGGAGCCTGCTGGAAGAAGAGCAGAGCAGCACCGACCCGTTGGTCAGGAGCCTGCTAGACACCACGACCCCGCTAGGCCTAGTGGAGGTCCTTGCACAGCTCTCCCGAGACCGGGAGTGTGCACAAACTGCCCTGGAGGGCCTCGCACGGAGGATGGCCCGGGTACAGCGAGAGATATTGGCGGAATGGAGCCGGGAGATGGCCCAGCAAGCTGAAACCAAGACCCGGAGCACGCCAGCCAAGATGAGGAAACAGACTGCCTCTGAGGATGGCGCGGGAGGACCAAAGGCCGGAGACGGCGCCGAAAAGGGAGCCGAACGCATGGAGGCAGGTAAAGGGGACGTCTACACCCCAAGCCGGGACACCGCTTACCTGCCCCAGCTCCCCGTCGCAGAGCCCGAAAGTCCCCCTGCTGTGCCCGAAAACGCCATGTCACCGACGCAGACTAGGCCCCAACCGGAAGCCGCCGCCGCGACCCCTGTGACGTCACACGCCTCGACCCCGAGCGTGACCAAGCAGGAAGTACCACCAGCCTGGTCGCAAGGCCTAGTACCCCCGGGCGCCGCAATACCAACAGCGCCCCCTACCTCCGCGGAGCCCCCGGCCTGGTCGCAGGGCCAAGTAGCCCAGGGCGCCGCTGTCCTTACGGTGCCCTTCACCTTTCAGATACCCCAGGCCTGGCCGCAGGGCCCGGGCATCCCGGGCGCTAACACCACCGCGCCCATAAGACCTGAAGTGCCGCATCTGGGAGAGGACCTGTACGCCCAGCATACGTGCCCGGATGGGCAGCCATTTATATGGCCACCGGAGTTCCACCATCCCCGACTCCGGAGAGAGAGACCCCTGGATGAACCCCTGATCCCGGCTCCAAAGCCCGTTAAGAGGATCTCGCCCCCGCTAGCAGAAGCGCAGTTTGAGTGGGACCCCACCGGAGAAGATCTCATGGGGTTCACTCAGGAAACCAGGGCAGCTGCAGCGGAGCGTGCTGAGTGCTGCCGCCAACAGCTCGAGGAGTTTGCGAGGGAGCGGAGAGAGAGGCGGGTCCGGGAACAGCAAGCTCAAGTAAGGAGCGCGGAGCAGAAGAGCCGGGCCAGGAGAGACCCCCGTGCAGCGCATAGTCCCCGCACCACCGGGACTGTGATTAAGTTCAACATGCAGCATGGGTGGGGCTTCATCAGAGACCACAACACCCCTGGCGACGTTTTTGTAACGCGCAGAGACGTTGAGTCCCATCTGCCGGAGGGGCACAGAGGTCGTGACCTTTATATCGGGGACGAGGTCACCTTTACCCGGCACAAGTGTGCCAAAGGACCTTACGCCCTCCACGTACACCGCCTGACGGAGGAGGAGTTGCGGTGCGAGGAGGAGGAGCAAGAGGACCCGGACGGGTCTGAAGTTACCACCAGCTATAAGCAAAGAGCAGGAGGAAGACGCCGTTGAGTGCGGCAGAGCAGGTGCTGTAAATAAGTTACCCAATCGGGGTATAAAGAAACTGAAACTGTTGCTACATATATATAGTCCCCGTTGGGACCAGCTAAGTGAACTGTTTACCCGTTTACCCCTTAATCCCACAGGCTGAGGACTGTGAGCAGCCATTCCCTTTCCCTCCTTACCTGGCCGAGGACTGAGAGCGGCCAACTTCCCTTGTAAATAGTTACGCGTCCTAAAGCGCCCCCTACCGGTTTTATAGGAAAACCAGTTTTTCTAAGAGACTGTCGCACTTTTCCCGGACACACGTTGCACAGTGTCCGGAGGAGGAGGAACCAGAAACAAGAGACGACGAGAATGTTATATGAAAAGTTTTATATATATATAATGTTTTATATGTTTTATATGTTTATAAAAATTTGTATGTTTTGGTGATGTTTTATGTCTTACAGCCCGAGGACGTGCTGTGATTTACCAGGGGGGAATGTAGCACCCTGAGGATTCGGCTGCTACAGGGGTATTGCACCTCAACCCAGAGGTGTGATATTCCACTCCCGGGTAAGGATGGAGTGTGGAACTGAGCTCGGTAGGCTGCATGCACTACACACATCCCATTTCCGAGGAGCAGACCGACGGTACTCCCACTTAGAAATGTGCAGGTACGACCGAGTCTGTTCCTGGCTGGAGTGGGAGGGGGGTGGTACATCCCAAGTAGTGTAGGGGCAGATAGGGGGAGCAGCCTGGGTAAAGTTAGGAGCTCATTGGGTGCTGGTCACCTGAGCTCACACATAGAGGGTGTATATAAGGTGGGCACCAACTAAGAACAGGGTCAGATGCAGAGAACAAGTCAGGAGCAGAGGAGAAGGAAGGACCCAGAGTGAGAGAGGAGAGAGAGAGACCCAGAGGCACAGAAGAACAGGACTCTAAGATCCCAAATTAAAACCCCGGGTGAAGAGTCGGCATCAGGGTACCGGAACCCAAGCTGGTGGGGGTAAAAACATTCCCCAGCCAGAGACCGGAGACCGTGGGCAGCGTTTGCCACGGTCACCCACTACATCCACCCCGAAGGCACACCACATGAAGGGTCAGGGAACCCAAGGCCAAGGGTGTCCCAACAGAAGGCCCGAGGGAGCTGGACCTAGGTGGATCACTGGTGGGGACGGCCAGAGAACGGGACAGAAGGAGAGCTCAGGGCCACGCTCCGGACTTGTTTGGGGGTTGGCTGGATCCAGGATCTGGTGGACGCAGCACGGCTCGGGTGGTCACTCGGAGCTGGAGTGACCAGTACAACATCTGCAGTAAGTAAACACCCTTAACTGCATAACCCGACTCTGTCTTCACTGCCGTCTGCACTGCACCACCACAACCCCCATCCTCTGCACCTGTTCCCCCTGAGGCTATACCCCTCCCGTTGGGGGTTATCATCACAAGCTGCACCTGCACCATCAGCCTCAGCGGACCCTGCTGCAGCGGCGGCCACAGTGACCGCATCACAACGGGTGGCGTAGTCGACACAAAAGAACTCTTAATAACATCTGTAGGACTGCCACATAACACTGAGCTTGACGCCCTGGGCACGGGGCCGGGTCACAGCCGCTCGGAGACTACAACCCCCCCATCTGATCCGGTGCCGGGTATTCCCCTCAAAAAGGAATATGTCCCAGGGGGCGCGTCAGTCATTCTCTATCTGTATTGTTTTTACATATATTCAACCCATTTATATTGGGCAATCCTGAAACCTGAAGCATTTGAATCACGAGTAATGTACTCTTCCTCACACCCCAAAATGAATACAAATTCTAGACTAAAACAAATACAGACCATAGTGCCCTAAATGAAAACAGCCTTAGACTACCAGAAACAACTATAGACCCCGAAACCAAACTAGACAAATACACACCCCAAACAAACAGAGAACCCAAACTAGACTAGATAAAAAGAGATCCCTAAACAAATACAGACCACAGACCTCTCCTAAAAAAACATATAATCCCCCAAACCAGACACTCTCAACAAATCCACACTTCAAAAACAAGACCCCTTAACAAATACTGGCCCTAAACCAAACTGCAGTATCTAAACAGATACAGAACCCAGACCAGATCGCTCATAAACAAGAATCAAACTTTACAGATGTTCATCCCTATAATTCCTACAGATATCCTTCCTCTTCACACCTGGGCATTGGTGCAGATAATATCCTGGCACTTGACACAGTATTATGGTATTTTGGGAAGAAAAGGAGAGCCTGGGAAAAAAGCAACTGAAGAAATGCAGAGAGGTAAGTAGGCAGGATAGTGCACCTTGCAAACTCTTCTGATACGGCTCCTAGTTTTGGGGAAACTTTTGGACGTTGTGGGAGATTGAGCTAAGGGCATATGAAGCTGGCACATTGAGAATTTTAGTGGCATTCTCTTAGGCATAATGGGGCCAATAATAAGGCAATGTAAAAACTTGTGCAGTACGCCCCGTGAAATGCATAACGTCTTAACACCTTGCTTTTTCCATCTTTCACTCAAAAGGGATGGGCCCAATTTGTATCTAGTGTACCAGAAAATGTTACCCACCCCTGCTTTAAGGCACAGCATATTAATCATGTTAGTAATTGTAGACTGCTTCTATCAATATGTAAGATTGCAGGAGTCGTTCTCACAAGAGAACGATGATCCTCAAAGTCAAGTAAAGCTGAAAATGAGAAAGACACCAAATATCTCATTTTTCTCATCCAGTGAGATTATGACGTGGGGGAATATATTGTCATTAAGTGCAGTTTCGCTTGTGAGTGGAGTTCGAAAGTCAGAAAAAGAACAAATCACAAAACCCCAAAAAAGATCTAAATATTCATATTTAATGTTCATAAGCAGAACATTTTAAAAGTAGAATAGTTGTGCACTTATCTGAGTGTGGTGGGAAAAGAATTGTGCTCTAATGGAAAGTTCCGCAAATGTCCAGTCTGTAGAATATTAGTACAAATTGTCCTGCAGAGGAGATAGAAGAGCAAAGATCGTAGTTTACATTCTGTCTCTTAAAATAAAATCAATTTTCACTGACATATGAGGAAATTATAGATATGATATATCTGAAATTAGAGAAAAGCAAATCGATCTGCAGGAGCCTAATACAGGGGCCGCTTGACGGCAGCCCTGAAAACCTTTTCCTACCTGCCAGCATCCCCGATGTCTCCTTTGATTACTAGGCCTGGGGGAACATCACAACGATGATGTAGTGCCAGGCCAACAAATCAGAAAAGGAGCCGAGGATTCCAGCCGGTAAGAGGGGAGGTCTATGAGCCGCAACTGGCAGCCATGGAATACTGACATGGCCGCTGGACCTGCAAATCAATTCGCTCAACTCAATTGGAAATGATTTATTCACAAATACAGGCAATAGAACAGGATATTTAATTCCATGTGGTGGTTGATCCTAAGTGCAAAATTCTTGCAGGTGTGTAAAGTGGCCGAGAACGGTAGTCATGGCCGAGCTGCTGTCCCATTACGCTCTGTCACTTTACAGAAAAACCATGTCTCAGTGTGCTGTCAGGTGTGGGGTACATCACACTCACTTGTAGGCCACAGGCCTCCACTGTCTCCAGGCCTCCATCTGCAGGAGCCGCCGCACAAACTCAGTTGACACCAAGTTAATTTTAACAAGCAAACATTTACTGGACAGTTCAAGTTCATCAGGTTGTAGCATGCAGGATAGGGCCATTCCTCTTGGACTATCCCTAAGCCAATTGGCCCCTTCAGCCCCAGGGATTTCCTGTCCAGACCTGCAGTGCACCTGGGATCCACTATCTTCCCTTCACATGGTTCCGCGTCCATCTTCCCCTGTGCACCAGAGGACACGATGCGCCCTTTATCCCCCATGCCAGGCGTTGAGCTCCTGACGTTGCCGGAATGATCGCACGGGATTCTAGTACAGCCTCCCACTGCCTTGAACGATAGGTACATGATGGCCCTAGCAGTCTACTGCACTTGAACTTGACCTTGTGACTGTACTCTCCTAAGTCTCTACCAGGAAGTGAACACTTTTCACTAGCACCTATCCCCTCCCACTGTGGGCTAGCTCCAAACATTAACTGTATCTTATCCTACATCTTAAGCTAACTACAGTCACGATCCTATAACAGTATGTACTAAGCCTATTGTCCTTATCCTTATACTGTACACAAACTATGCATATTATACTTTAGATTGCTATATTAATAGTACTTATACTGCCCCAAATCACATTACATGCTAGATGCACAAAAATGTATGACACTATTCACATTACACAATATTGACATGATCAGTGTCTTCATGGGTAGGAACACAGCAGCATAGTCCATCACTCTTTCAGGTGCAAGAAAAAATATGAAAGTAGCAATGACGT
The DNA here is from genome assembly GCF_046119375.1 of Phyllobates terribilis. NCBI lineage: Eukaryota > Metazoa > Chordata > Amphibia > Anura > Dendrobatidae > Phyllobates > Phyllobates terribilis. Next base: position 130,253,500 of record NW_027362767.1, on the reverse strand, counting down.
CGCTAGCGCCAAACATCCGGGGCAGTGCAATTGCTCAGGACTTCTGGTTGGTTGCCCCAGATCTCTGCCCGAGCGCCACTTTTTATTGCACAAACATTAACATACTGCCGATTTAGTTATATCCTGTGGTAGAGTAGGGAGCTGCCCTACCAGTCTCTGTCCTGCCGGCTTGCAGCCTAAGACACAAGAGCTTCACAAGGTCACTGCCTTGCACCACTCGTGTTGGCCTGCTCTGTGTGCAGGGGACACAACACAGACACCGAGATGGATTACAGGACGTTGAGGTGGATCTTTTCCCTCTGCAGGAAGTTGAGGTGGATCTTTTCCCTCTACAGGAAGTGGTGGTGGGTCTTTCTCTCTTTACAGGAAATGGTGGTGGGTATTTATTTCTCTGCAGTAAGTGGGGGCTAGATATTTAGCGCGCTACAGGAATTGAAGGCGGGTGTTTTTCTCTCTTTAAGAAGTGGGTCTGGTCTTTATCTTTCTAGAGGACAAGGGGCTTTATCTCTTTACCAGTAGTTGGGGTGGGTCTTTGTCACAGCTCCTGCTCTCCTATCAAACTAAATATAGGCTTAGCAGAGAGGCCACCTCTCAGTTCAAAACAGGCAAGCCATTGGACAATGGCATGAGCTATGCATACTCGTGTAAGGAGATGGACAAGCTGCCATGTTCCCCCTAAAGACATCAATGCTGCTGTGGTATAGAATGTGAATAATGTTTTGTTCCTGATATGTTTCCTTGTGGGCTGTAGTATTAACGAACGGTCACAAGATGTCACTGTCTAGAATATGTGAAAGAGATTACCAGAGGCGCTCCCGTGGATAATGATAGAGACTCCACTGTAAGTTTAGTGAAAACATTCCAATAGGCTCGCAGGTGACTGCTCAAATGTGCATAGGTTCAAGATATAAAAATTTATTTGGAATTAAAAACCACTCAAGAGATGAGTGTTTGACATATAATAACATATAATGGCACAACGTGTTTCTGCTCATGGTATAGCTCAACATGCACCTGATGAAGGCTCCTTGAGAGAAGAAACGCGTTGTGCCATTATATGTTATTATATGTCAAACACTCATCTCTTGAGTGGTTTTTAATTCCAAATAAATTTTTATATCTTGAACCTATGCGCATTTGAGCAGTCACCTGCAAGCCTATTAGAACGTTTTCACTAAACTTACAGAGGAGTCTCTATCATTAGCCACGGGAACGCCTCAGGTAATCTCGTTCACAAACCCACGTGGAGGCAACCTGTCGGGCCAGGACAAGGTGTGCAACCATGGCTTTCAGATGAGCGGCAGACCGCTGGTGGAGACCCTGTAAAACATTTTATTAAATCTATACTAGAGTTGTGCCTGGATCTGCACAACCCACAAAGGTGAGTCTCTCCAGTTACCTTATCAAAATTCTATATGTGATGTTATTTACTGCGCTCAGATAGCGCTCCTTTCTTCTCCCAGTTTTTTTATCTTTCTCACTGCCCAGATTTTCTCTACTGTCTAGAATATAGGTGACAGTGAGACAGTGTGAGAGTTAATTAAGTGTGAGGACAGCCCATAGTGGGTGGGCACTTTGGGAATCTCTGGTAAGTGTCAGGAACAGGAAGTAGAGGTCAGTCAGTAGTGTGCAGTACTTCAGAGACCTGAAAGGCTCTATAGTAGCTGCTAGGGTAGACGTGGGCCTAGTATCCCGGACAGTGGATCGCCAAAGAATCCCTCCACAAGAGTCCCCTTAGCAGGCCTGGGAACCTCGAGAAAGTCGTTGGGGGCCTGGGGGTACATTCTGTCTGCGAGGCTACAGAAGAAGTCAGGACTCAAGCTCTAGGAGGTAGAGTGAATTTGGATCCAGATATACTGTCATTGCTGAGGAAGAGTCTCTTGGACTAGAGAAGAAGGCAACAGAGATGTTTCACCTAAATCGGGAACCAGGGCTGAAGTTGTATCCGGTACCTGTGGGAAAAATGACAACCTGTTGGGCCTTACCCTTTATACCTGCCTGTAAATACTATAAATACTGCCAATTGCCAAGTAAAGTTCTAGTTGTTGTTATGAACTCTGTGTCTTCTGAATTCATTGCTGCCCTGGTTCCAGAAGAGGAATTTCTGGAGTCAGAAGAGGTCGGCTGGCCAGAAGTAACTGAGAGACACCACATACACAGCAGCACACCAGAGGAAGGACACAATTCGTCTGTAGGGTGCCAGAACTTCTGTAGCATGGGCACCTTACACTGGGAAGTAAAGAAAAGAAGTTCCAGCACTTATAGTGAATATTCCGCTCAAAAAAGTGGATAGCAAATTATAAAGTAAGAGAATCTGTATAGTTTCGGACATATTAAATCGGAATGTGCACAAAAGCAGTTTTACCTATTTGTGGGGCACGAAGGCAGCCAGCCTATGCTTTTACTTAAATGATGAGTACACTTTATTATGCAAGTGGGCGCAATGAAAGCAAGTAAATAATTAAGCTCATTAGATAATTGAATATTTTTCACTGGTACCAGTTATATGAAACCTATGTCCACTGGCTACAATTAATAAGAACTGTAAGCTGCTAACTGCAGTCAGAGAGCCAGCCAACTTCTCGTCTGTATACATTTCATATCTGCAATAACAAACAATTGAAGAATGGAATTTCCTTCATTTCTTGATAGCGGATTTTATATACAAAATTAGTCCCTTTGCAGAGCAGATATTTACAAGCATTATATACAGTGATATATCTGCTGAAAGAATCGCTCTCCCAAAAAGATGTATTTTAGCTACCATGAGGCTCAGTATCCGTCTGATAACACTGAGTTGACAGGTGTTTGTGTTACGTGTATTTAAAAAAAAAAAATTTCATATCATAATCTTTACCCAAAAAAACAAAGCAAAATTAGTAATCTGGCAATTTTCACACTGGCCACTGGAGCTATTTTAGACTTGAAATTTCTGTCCATTCAAGAAGAGTTTTCAGCAGGCTCCTTATCAGCAGAGGCAAGATAGGTAACACTCTATAAACAGCAGATAACACAGTATCCACCAGTCACAATAGGTAAGCTCACAGCTCCCCCTACCTTCACAATGACCTTTGCACACACTCATTAGATGCTTCAATAAAACAGATAGGGTCGGGATATAATGTACATGTGTTGTTTCCTAAAAAAACAGGAAGTTAGAGTCTAAGAAAGCCCAAGTGGCCAGTATGAAAATTGCAAGACATCATATTTATCTTTAATACAGATTGTATCATGAAAAGAAAAATTGCCAAAAATTTCTAAAAAAAAATAAACATTTAACACAAAAATAGAATTAGACTTACCGTTAATTCAGTTTCTAATAGGATATCACCCCACCCTAATAGGGACAGGAAACACAAAGAGGTCAAATAGCCCCTGCCTCATCCTTCCTCCAGTGTTTCTCTAAAGGACCACAAGAGTATGAATGCTTCAAATTATACTTATTATCACGCGATTCAAAGTAATACAGGAAATAATTAAGCAGGGGAGAGAATTACACATGCTGTCGTGGAGGGTTATTAGAAACTGAATTACTAGCAAGTCTAATTCTATTTTCTCCAATAACCCTCCACAACAGCACCACAGGAGGAATACCTAAGACTAATGTTAGGGAGGGACAATAGCTTGGAGAACTTTTCTCCCAAAGGCCAAATCTTTAATGGACATTAAGTCTAGCCTATAAAGTTTGGAGAAGGTATGGACCGAAGACCAGGTAGCAGCTTTGCAGATCTGCTCAATGGATGCCCTGGCTTTCTCCGCCCAGGAGATAAACACAGCCCTAGTGGAGTGAGCCATAAGTTTTTCTGGAGGTGAGAGATTCTGGTTCTGCTATGTCTTGATAATTGCTTTTTTCATCCAGTTGGCAATAGTGCTTTTTGATGTTTTCTTGCCTTTATTCTGGCAGTAGAGCTGGAGAAACAGATTCTGATTCTTCCTCCAAGGTTTTGTCTTTTGGAGGTAGTGAAGGACCATTCTTTGTACATCCAGGGAATGGAACTCTTCCTCTTTTTTATTTGTCGGATTTTGGCAGAAGGAGAGGAGAATTATCTCCTGTGACCTGTGGAATTCTGAGACCACCTTTGGCTGGAAGGATGGGTCAAGTCGAAGAATAAGTCTGTAGTCCAGGATTCTCAAATATGGGTCATTAATTGAGAGGTCCTGGAGTTCACTCACCCTCCTGTCTGTAGTAATTGCTATCAGGAAGGCTGTTTTCCACAATAATTTGTCCAGTTCTATTGAGGATAAAGGTTCAAATGGTGGAAATGTCAGGCCTTTCAGGACAATATTAAGGTCCCAGGAGGTGACTCGGTTAATCAGTCTGGGATGAAGGAGGGAAGCTGCAGTCATGAACCTTTTCACCCAGCGATGGTCAGCCAGGTTTTGATCAAAGTATGAACTTAAGGCTGCAACCTGTACCTTGAAGATGCTAGGTCTGAGGCCCTTTTCCAGACTTTCTTCTAGGAAGTCTAGGACTTGAGCGACGTCCAGGTGATGGGTGTCTGAAGTATTGGGCGCACACCATGACACAAAGGTTTTCCATATCTTATCATATATAGAGTTTATTACCGGCTTTCTACTCTTCTACAAGGTCTGGATGACTATCTGAGAGGCCTTTAGTTTTTAAAATTGTGAATCCAGAATCCAGGCAGCCAGACATAGGCTTCCGGGGTCTGGGTGGTGGATTGACCCTGGTGAAGGAGGTTTCTGATTGGAGGAAGAATCAGGGGACCCTCTATACCTAGGTTGTTTAGGGTGCCAAACCAAAATTATGCGCCACTGGGGGAGGAATTTTGAAATGCGACACCCTACTATTCTGGCGTCATGGCTTGTTCTGTCGCTGGCCTTGAGAGAAAAATATATTTCTGCCACTTCCTCCTTTTTGGATAGCTCCACCGGCCTGACTTTTCTTTCCATTTGTAATGAGGGGTCTGTTCTTGGGGAGGCCGAAAAGATCTCTTCCTGATGCTTTTTGGCTCGGGTAGAGATTTTTTCTTGTCTGCGACCTTCTTTAGTAAATCCTCAAAAGCCGGTCCAAGCATATATTCTCCTATTCTCCCCGGAAGGGAAAAGAACAGAGCTTTACTTTAGAAGTTACATCTCCACTCCAAGGTTTTAGCCAGATTGCACGTCTTACAGAATTTGACAGAGCCAACGATTTTGCAGCCACCCTCACAGATTCTGCGTCTGCCAAAAAAAACATGGATTTCTGGAGGAGGGGTAAGGATGCTAGTGTATCCTCTCTGGGAGTCTCCATACTAAGGTGTTTTTCCAGCTGAATAAAGCCAACGTGACATACATCGTGCAACACACGTGGAGACAACATTCGTCTTTAGTAGGGCCGCTGATGTCTCTCAGGACTTCCTTAGCAGACTGTCCATCTTACGCTCCAGAGGATTCTTCAGCTGCAAGGAGTCTTCGAATGGAAATGTTGTCTTTTTGGCAACTCTTGCTACCTGAATGTCGATCTTAGGTATTACAGACCAACATTTTGAAGTCTCCTTGTCCACAGGGAATCTGTCTTTCAGTTCCGCGGGAATACTCAGTTGCTTCTCTGGGGATTCCCATTCATCCAAGATTAAGTATTGGATGTTTTTATGTATAGGAAATACCATCTTCTTTCTCGACCGGAGGCCACCGAACATTTCTTCCTGAACCGTTCGGGTAGTTTTTTCTTCTTCCACCTCCATGGTTTTCCTTACAGCTGTAAGGAGTTCCTCCATGTCTTCAGAAGAAAAATAATATTTTTTATTTTCCTGGACTACTTCTTGGGCTGGACTTAGTTCACCCTCATCCAGGAGATCTTCTGGTATGGACATCTCTTCTTGGAAGTTTGAGTCCATCTCCTCCTCAAGGCCAATCTTCCTTTTCTTAGCCTTTGGAGTGATGCTGAGAGTGGGTTGGGAGAAAGAGGCCAGGGAAGATGGGACTTCCTGGAGAACTATCCAGTTGATCTCTTCAATTAAGGAAGGGTGCTCCTCCCTAATGATTTTTTCAGTACATCCCTGGCATAGTGGTTTTCTATGAAATGATGACAGTTTTTCAGAACATATGGCACATTTGCGGCTTGATATTTTGGTTTTACTCCTTAGCTCAGAATCCTTGTCCCCTGAAAGAGAGGGAGAATAAAATAATGCTAGTACATACAATAATCTGCACCACGGAGAGGACCCTGAATGCCAGGAAACTTACTGGGACTGGAACACTGCTGGGCTCTGCAGACGCGGAACAGGAAGAACTTAAACCCTCCATGTATTCACAAAAAAGGATTGGTCCTACATTAGGGTGTCTTCTTGTCCATGGCTTTTAAATGGGCGATCGGACCCAGCGTTTTCATCTCATCAGAGGGACTCCTCCCCCTTTGTCCAGCTGTGAAGCAAGGGAGGACCCATGCAGTCACCGGCGGTTATCTCCTGCTGAATCCCCAGTAACCGGCCACATTTGCGATCCCGCGTTCCAGAGTGGAACTCAAACCGGAAGTGACGTCAAACAGATGCCTGGCGTCTGACATCACTTCCGGCGCCTGGGTGAGCGAAGTCGCACCAGTGTGGGATGCGGCCGGAAGACATATCGCTGAAGTGCCTGGTATCCCACGCTATCCTGGTCACCAGCGCTCACATGAGGAGGGAGAGAAGATGGGCTGGAGAATTCCGGAAGGCCTCCAGCTTGATACCCACCAGACCTTTCCTGCAGGTGCAGACTGGGTGGGAAGTCCTGAGTCCAAAAGGAGACAGGAGTAGCGTTGGAGAGGGGAGGCTAAGCAATCGATCTCTGCTGCCCGGCTAAGGTATTTTAACAGCAATGTCTGCCACCGGCACAGAGCACCACAGGATAACCTTTTCATCCCAATAGGGACAAGAAAAACATTATATGAAAGTTAGCCAAATCAACTAATTCTAATGGGGCCAGACGGCCATCTGATGTGTATGGTGGCCTCTCAACTCTTTCAATAAGACAGTTGAAATTTCAATTGCCCCATCCTTTTATTTCCAGCTCTTTCTCCTGCCTGGCAGCGGCTATGACTACCCACCAAAGTTTAATGCTCATATGTATGAATTCTTCATTTTACCTTGTAAATCTGCATTGTGTAGCTCCACCTTTTATTCCTGCTGGAAATAAATGCAGTTGTTACAATTTCTCTGTCAATGACCCTGTCAGTGCTGACAGGGTCAGTTTGTAAATTCTCAGAGGTCCTTCACACATCTTCAGTTCTATCCAAGAATACAAGAATCTTCTCTTTTAACACAGTCACTTTTTGCAGGCGTAGTCCTTTAAATTGTTTCCATCCGCTGACCTTACTTTGCTGATCATTTCACAGTTGGGTTTAATTTACACTTTTCTTGCTCAGGTTCTCGATTCGTTCACGTTCTGAATTTCTCATGATTTTTCTAAATACAGTCAATAGAAGCCGTTGACTTGAGAACTACCGTTTCTTCACATCCTTGTCAATTGTCTCATTTTTCTTGCTGTAAGGCATCTCTCTTCCCGGCTTTTCTTAATCATAGTATATTCTGAACACATAAACATGTACAGACAATGTTCTCTGCTTCTAATTATCGTCTTAGCTGGAGGGATTTTTAGCCATTAAGGGCATGAGGATTTTTCTAGTGTTTTAAGTAGCCCCTTCACCAGTCCTTGACCATAAATGGAATGCTGCTCTCTTTTTTTTCTTGTAAGGACTGCCGATGTTTGCATCCTGTTCTGATCTCCATCTGAGCGGTTAGGACCCATTTTCTATATTTTTGGAAACGGATTAGTATGAGGTCCATTGCGAAAACTAATAGGAACCAGCTCCTGGTTTTTGCGAGTTCTTGGGCGACAGAGTCCCAGTGGGCGCCTCTGCTTTTGATTTTTCCTCCTCACCTTCGAAGAGCTATATTTTTTTCATTTTTCAGTTAACGTTGAATGAGGACTTGTTTTTTTGCTGTAGTTTCTATGGTACCATATTGGTGCTTATGTGGCACCCCAGGGGTCTGGTTTCCACAGTAATGTAATGTTATGTCTGAGAGCAGGTGGGAGGTCCTTTGGTCAGGGATCCTGTGCATGCCACACCTCCTGCCCAGTCTTGGGAGGGGAAGAACTTCCCCTATATAAACCCGGGGCTGAGGCAGGGTTAGGAGTCAAGGAGAGTACAGACGAGAAACAGTCATAGGAAGAAACAGCAGAAGCTCAGTGGGAGCAATACTACTACGAGTCAGGGGCTGGCAGCTGCAGAGCTCGCCCTGACTGAGAAGCTTTCTTACCGGACCCGGCGTCCGAGGCTGTGGGGACTAACTCTTACCCAGCAGCAGAAGCCGACCGGCAGGGGATTTCAGGTCCTCAGGCCCAGAAACCCGAAGGCAAGGTCACGCGCGTGGGACCAGCACCGCCATCGTGGAGCGGAAGCCATTAGAAGGCCCCGAGTCACCGGCCATACGGGTGAGCACCACACGGCACACTCAGGGACGTGGGCTACTTATATCCGCTTCTAGCAAGGTAGCCAGAAGAGTACAGTCAGTTTGGGAGGCCTACAACTCCGCCTGGCCAGGGGAGATCCCATCTGCTCAAGGACTGACCAGGCCCCGTTCGCTAGCAAGTACTCCGGGAGGGTCTATCGTTGTTACCAGTAAAGACCCTGAATTACACCGCACCGTCTCTGAGTGGTTCCTGCTACCCCCATCTTCCACGTCGGCTGCCCTGAGGCCATACCCCTCCCGTTGGGGGTTATACTATCACGCTGCACAATTCTACACCGGCCTCAGCGGTCTGCCCTGCAGCGGCAGCTCCATAGCTGCAAATCAACGGGTGGCGTAGTCGACACTCAAATAACACCTATCAAGGCTGCCACACACTGAGTTTGACTCCCTGGGCACGGACCGGGTCCCCGCCACTCGGAGACTACAACCCTCATCTGATCCGGTTCCGGGTAAGCCCCCGTGCGCGAGACGCTGCGCGACACAGCAGGCCCAGGGGCGCGTCACTTAGCTAGCCGGTTCAGAAACAGAAGGAACAGAACCAGAGACCGAATCAAAAGGCAGAGGAATAGTCGGGGAAGGATACTAGAAGGTCAGTCACAATGAAAGTCAGACAAACTAAGGTCAGATCATAGGAGATTACGGAGACAGACATAGTCAAGGTCAAAAACACAATGAGTGCAACAGAAGAATAACACCAGTGTACAATGGAGTAAGTGAAAAACAAAAACTCTGCAACTCCCAGCATTCTGTACAGAGTTTAAGTAGGGTGTGGTACTGCCCTTTTAGCACATAACTGGCAACTCCCAGTATTCTGTTCGGAGTTTAAGTAGGGTGTGGTACTGCCCTTATGGCACATACAGTAACTGGCAACTCCCAGTATTCTGTTCGGAGTTTATGTAGGGTGTAGTACTGCCCCTGTAGCCACCTGCTGAAGGACAGAACCCCCCATCCTTTTCCCCCATTAAGTCTGACTAAGTGGCCCAAGTTCTAGTTTCTCTGGCTCAACATAGTGGAGCATGGTGATACAAGCAGACCGCACTTGAAAAAGTCCAGGTAGGAATGTAAGAGTGGCGGGATCCAGTTAAGTATTGGAGTGGGAGTTACCGGGGATTGATTAAGGTGAGTATTACTGTACTTTTATTTTTTAACCAGTCTTAGCCCTTTTAATAAAATATCTTTAATCCTCTGGAAAATTCCTTTAAGATCTGATGTCTCAACTGCATAATAAATGTGGTGCCACTTGAAACATTTTGAGAGATTTTTCACAATGAGGTTTACGTAAACTCTAAAATACAAGGAGCAAATTCCAATGCTTCTGACCGCACATATCACATGTGGTTGCCGCAGGTATTTGTTCTGTTCAGCCAAACTTGGGATCAGATCCTACAGAGAGGGGGAATGTAGAGGAAAACTTGAGGACTGGGGTCTATTTTTGGAAGAAACTGTGTACAATGAAAACAAGTCCCATGATCCCCCATCTGCTTTTAGTATCTATGAGGAAATAAAGCTTAATCTTTCTCGCCCCGCTACACAAGGATCACCGATACTAAAAGACGACAAGTCTAATAATTGCCTCTAGTTTCCTCTTGGGATCTATAGGAATCGTAATGTTCCCATGTTTTCACTGGAGTTTATAGACTGCGCTGATTCCCAGGGAGTCAATTCTACTCTCGAAGAAGATGTAGACTTTGTCCGGACTGACTGACTAGTCTCTGACCACACTGCACCCTGTGCAAAGTACATTTACTATTGTACGTAGGAAATTCCAGTGTTTTCAGTTGCGGCATGTAACGATAAACTAACTATTATTTTACTTTAGAGGGGTTATCCAGTGCAGAGAAGTTATCACCTATCCATAGAATATGAGATCATTTATAGACTGCTGGGATCTCCACCGATCGGCAGAACTGAACACTTATCTCCGTTAGAATGTGGCGGCATTCCTGACCGCTGCTCCATTCTTCCTCTATGAGTCCGGGGGGCTAGTGCTTGGCTTTTTCCCGCAGCAATCGAGACAATGAATGAAGTGGCGGAGGATCATGCGCACCACCACTCCATTACAGCAGGGAAGAAAATGCAGATCAGTGGGGGACAATCTACAAGTATTCTTTTCTTCTCCAAGATAAGCAAAGAAGGTTCTACTTATTTATCCAGAAACAGAGACACTCTTGCTCGCGGGCTGTGCCTGGTATTACATCTGTAAGGAAGGGAATTGAATTAAAAGTAATACATTACAGTGCGGTGAGCCACGGGGGAGGCGCCAGATGTTGCAGAGGGGCCAGCTGGGAGATGGAATGTCACAGTAGCTGAATTTGGTCGCTGGACCCCTAAACACTCCCCTCGTGTCCACAACAATTGTCAGTAGTGGGGAATTGGCACTTGAGGAGATGGTATAAGACCCCCCGGGGGCGCTCCTGTAGAGGTGGTGTCTGGGTGCAGGTGTTAGAGCGCCTTTGATGTTCCTGCAATTACAAGCAGCCAGACATGTGAACTTGTAAATGTATCACTTAACTGAAGCAGAAAACAGGGCACAGTCTCTTACTTAAAGGCAAAGTGACAGTAGTTCATAGTATAGGTGTCATACAGGGTGAGGGAAGGAATAAGTGTACAAGGACAGGAAGAGGGGGAAGGGAGCCCAGCAACTAGGGAAAGGGGGAGTGGAAACCCTTAGGCAGATCTAATTTAACCCTGCCAACCCTATATAGGTTCCACACCTATCGCCGAGCAGGAACCTAAGCCCTGAATGTCCCTAGAGCTTGGCCCTAGATAGGGAGGGGACAGGGTGAGCACTAGTCAGGCCCCACTACAAACTAAAGATAACAAGGTAAACAAACAAAGGGGATACACTTAGCTTGAGCAGACACCAGAGAGATAACGCCAACTGTCCTCCAAGGACACCAAAGAAAAAACTAGCTAACTGCTAGTGCTCCAAGCCTGCGCAGAGGTACATAGAACTATCACCGGTGAGTCTCTGGAGAAACTGAGAGTTTTTAACTACCAAGCAAGGGTGTGTCAATCAGCAGCAGAAGGTGGAGGTCGCTGCTGGGTCCTAAAGGAAGAAGGATATCACTAGACTACATAGATGAAAGGATCAAGAAGGTATCTGCAATGCCAAGTGTAGCAACGTTCTACAGACAAAGCTCTGCTCCCACTTCCTATATACAGACAAAGCTCTGCCCCCACTTCCTGTATGCAGACAAAGCTATGCCCCCACTTCCTGTATGCAGACAAAGCTATGCCCCCACTTCCTGTATGCAGACAAAGCTCTGCCACCCTCTTCATGTTACAAAGCTATGCCCCCACTTCCTTTATGCTGACAAAGCTATGCCCCCACTTCCTGTATGCAGACAAAGCTATGCCCCCACTTCCTGTATGCAGACAAAGCTATGCCCCCACTTCCTGTATGCAGACAAAGCTATGCCCCCACTTCCTGTATGCAAAGCTATGCCCCCACTTCCTGTATGCAGACAAAGCTATGCCCCCACTTCATGTATACAAAGCTATGCCCCCACTTCCTGTATGCAGACACAGCTCTGCCCCCACTTCCTGTATGCAGACAAAGCTATGCCCCCACTTCCTGTATGCAGACAAAGCTCTGCCCCCACTTCCTGTATGCAGACAAAGCTCTGCCCCCACTTCCTGTATGCAGACAAAGCTCTGCCCCCACTTCATGCATGCAGACAAAGCTCTGCCCCCACTTCCTGTATGCAGACAAAGCTCTGCCCCCACTTCATGCATGCAGACAAAGCTCTGCCCCCACTTCCTGTAAGCAGACAAAGCTCTGCCCCCACTTCCTGTATGCAGACAAAGCTCTGCCCCCACTTCCTGTATGCAGACAAAGCTATCCCCCACTTCCTGTATGCAGACAAAGCTCTGCCCCCACTTCCTGTATGCAGACAAAGCTCTGCCACCCTCTTCATGTTACAAAGCTCTGCCCCCACTTCCTTTATGCTGACAAAGCTATGCCCCCACTTCTTGTATGCAGACAAAGCTATGCCCTCACTTCCTGTATGCAGACAAAGCTCTGCCCCCACTTCCTGTATGCAGACAAAGCTCTGCCCCCACTTCCTGTATGCAGACAAAGCTCTGCCCCCACTTCCTGTATGCAGACAAAGCTCTGCCCCCACTTCATGCATGCAGACAAAGCTATGCCCCCACTTCCTGTATGCAGACAAAGCTCTGCCCCCACTTCATGCATGCAGACAAAGCTCTGCCCCCACTTCCTGTAAGCAGACAAAGCTCTGCCCCCACTTCCTGTATGCAGACAAAGCTCTGCCCCCACTTCCTGCATGCAGACAAAGCTATCCCCCACTTCCTGTATGCAGACAAAGCTCTGCCCCCACTTCCTGTATGCAGACAAAGCTCTGCCACCCTCTTCATGTTACAAAGCTCTGCCCCCACTTCCTTTATGCTGACAAAGCTATGCCCCCACTTCTTGTATGCAGACAAAGCTATGCCCTCACTTCCTGTATGCAGACAAAGCTCTGCCCCCACTTCCTGTATGCAGACAAAGCTATCCCCCACTTCCTGTATGCAGACAAAGCTCTGCCCCCACTTCCTGTATGCAGACAAAGCTCTGCCACCCTCTTCATGTTACAAAGCTCTGCCCCCACTTCCTTTATGCTGACAAAGCTATGCCCCCACTTCTTGTATGCAGACAAAGCTATGCCCTCACTTCCTGTATGCAGACAAAGCTCTGCCCCCACTTCCTGTATGCAGACAAAGCTATCCCCCACTTCCTGTATGCAGACAAAGCTCTGCCCCCACTTCCTGTATGCAGACAAAGCTCTGCCACCCTCTTCATGTTACAAAGCTCTGCCCCCACTTCCTTTATGCTGACAAAGCTATGCCCCCACTTCTTGTATGCAGACAAAGCTATGCCCTCACTTCCTGTATGCAGACAAAGCTATGCCCCCACTTCTTGTATGCAGACAAAGCTATGCCCTCACTTCCTGTATGCAGACAAAGCTATGCCCTCACTTCCTGTATGCAGACAAAGCTATGCCCCCACTTCCTGTAAGCAGACAAAGCTCTGCCCCCACTTCCTGTATGCAGACAAAGCTCTGCCCCCACTTCCTGTATGCAGACAAAGCTATGCCTCCACTTCCTGTATGCAGACAAAGCTATGCCCCCACTTCCTGTATGCAGACAAAGCTATGCCCCCACTTCCTGTATGCAGACAAAGCTATGCCCCCACTTCCTGTATGCAGATAAAGCTATGCCCCCACTTCCTGTATGCAGACAAAGCTCTGCCCCCACTTCCTGTATGCAGACAAAGCTCTGCCCCCACTTCCTGTATGCAGACAAAGCTATCCCCCACTTCCTGTATGCAGACAAAGCTCTGCCCCCACTTCCTGTATGCAGACAAAGCTCTGCCACCCTCTTCATGTTACAAAGCTCTGCCCCCACTTCCTTTATGCTGACAAAGCTATGCCCCCACTTCTTGTATGCAGACAAAGCTATGCCCTCACTTCCTGTATGCAGACAAAGCTCTGCCCCCACTTCCTGTATGCAGACAAAGCTATGCCCCCACTTCCTGTATGCAGACAAAGCTCTGCCCCCACTTCATGCATGCAGACAAAGCTATGCCCCCACTTCCTGTATGCAGACAAAGCTCTGCCCCCACTTCATGCATGCAGACAAAGCTATGCCCCCACTTCCTGTAAGCAGACAAAGCTCTGCCCCCACTTCCTGTATGCAGACAAAGCTCTGCCCCCACTTCCTGCATGCAGACAAAGCTATCCCCCACTTCCTGTATGCAGACAAAGCTCTGCCCCCACTTCCTGTATGCAGACAAAGCTCTGCCACACTCTTCATGTTACAAAGCTCTGCCCCCACTTCCTTTATGCTGACAAAGCTATGCCCCCACTTCTTGTATGCAGACAAAGCTATGCCCTCACTTCCTGTATGCAGACAAAGCTCTGCCCCCACTTCCTGTATGCAGACAAAGCTATCCCCCACTTCCTGTATGCAGACAAAGCTCTGCCCCCACTTCCTGTATGCAGACAAAGCTCTGACACCCTCTTCATGTTACAAAGCTCTGCCCCCACTTCCTTTATGCTGACAAAGCTATGCCCCCACTTCTTGTATGCAGACAAAGCTATGCCCTCACTTCCTGTATGCAGACAAAGCTATGCCCCCACTTCTTGTATGCAGACAAAGCTATGCCCTCACTTCCTGTATGCAGACAAAGCTATGCCCTCACTTCCTGTATGCAGACAAAGCTCTGCCCCACTTCCTGTATGCAGACAAAGCTCTGCCTCCACTTCCTGTATGCAGACAAAGCTATGCCCCCACTTCCTGTAAGCAGACAAAGCTCTGCCCCCACTTCCTGTATGCAGACAAAGCTCTGCCTCCACTTCCTGTATGCAGACAAAGCTATGCCCCCACTTCCTGTAAGCAGACAAAGCTATGCCCCCACTTCCTGTATGCAGACAAAGCTATGCCCCCACTTCCTGTATGCAGACAAAGCTCTGCCCCCACTTCATGTAATCTGTCTCTGCTGCTGCAGATAGATTACACTTGACAATAGGCAGTGGACAGTTAAGTTATACAAAAGGGGGACACCTGATGGCCAGAACGTTAGAGTGATGTTTCCTGGGGGTAGGACAACACTATTTTAAATCCATGTTATTTGCAAATTAGAAATTGTCTATTCAGCACATTATTTATAAAATGAAATACAGTTTCTGCAATTAGAGGAATTAAGACATTTTGTTTTACACTTAAATCTTTGTATTTTAGGCAAAAAAAAAATTCCTATTGGGTTTAAAAAAATTCTCACTGTTTTCTCTTACAGGCCCTTTGTTTCCTTGCACGTTCAGCTTTGATGTAGTCTGTGGTCATAAATCAGAGAAAGACAGATAAAAGATACAAACTCTTATATTAGACCATCAGAATGAGAATGAGCTCACTGACAGATTCTCAGTTAACTCATTCTCCAGCCAGCAATAGACAGTGCAACACAGAGGTTATAGAAGGCAGATGGTGCCAAATATTTGATGAAACCCAATTGCAAAAATGATTTTTAGGTCCAAATACATGCATTTAAAAAAATTGTCCCCAAAGAGGGACAACCCCTTAAAGTTCTCTATAAAGACAGTATTCATTAGTCTGCTTATCTCCCTCTAGTGGTGGCTACAGTAACATTTTTTATTATTATTAGTACTTAAAAGAATGTATTTTGGGATAAAAATCTTTTTTTACAAATGGGTTTCATTACATTCATTAATTTACAGGCTGTCTTGCACACTCAACTTTGATGTGGTCATAAATCAGCTGAGACTGACCATCGGCTCTCCGGACCCAAGCATGACAGCTGCATGTCTGCCCCCTAAGAGGATTCATTTTAATAGGTTATTTACTTTTGGAGACCATTTTTTTTTTTATATTAAATGTATTTATTTGGGGCTAAAAATCATTATTTTGCAACACTGTTTCATTAGATTCATTCATTTACCGGCTCTTTGTTTGTTTCATGGAACATTCAACTTTGATGTGGTCTGTGTTCATAAATCAGTTGAGAGGAGCTAAGAAAGAGCTCTATGAGGGATTCTCAGTTAACTCATTCTGCAGCCAGCAATAGTCATTGCATTAAAAAAAAGCTTCTAGAAGGCAAACGGTGCAAAATTTTTAATGAAACCGAATTGCAAAAATGATTTTTAGCACAAAATACATGTGTTTAAGTAAAAAGGGCACAGGATGGTTGGGTTCGGGTTACTTTAAACTTGAAATATAAAAATGAATGGATCCCAGAACAGTTTGGCCTTTCCCTCGCCCACACGTACAGCGGGTCTACTGCCCGGCAGGCTAGTAGCTATAGTCACAACACAAGCAGCAATGGGATCAGTAACACAAACTTCAGTAAATCATAGTTACTACTGTGTAGACTGTGACTCAATCCCTCTGACCACAATGTCTCATTTCCTACTTCTGCCCTTCACTTCATACCAGTCCATCTTCTCCAACCACAACTGATAAAAAAAAAAAAACATAGCAACTAGCTGTATATTTGCTGATTTTCCAGTTTCCGCAGTAACAAAACATAAGCCGGGGTGTGGTGGTAACTAGCCGTACTTAATAGATGAATGAGCAATGACATAGATGCCAATCAGTTTTGGAATATATGCAGGGTAGTAATATTAAAATAAAAATAGAAAAAAAATAATAAATATATAAAAAAAAAATCAAAAGAAATTAAACAAATAAATCTGGATGTCCCCTCTGTCCCCATTCTTTATCAGAAGCCACGCCCACTTACAAAGAGGGAGGAGCTTAGTTATCTTTTACTGTAGCATGAGCATACGGGGGGGGGGGGAGAGGATCCTGCTGCAGCCAGACAGAAAAGACTAGAGATAAAAAATGAATTGGAGTTATGGGGTCAGCACAGTGCAGTCCACTCATCTGTTTGCAAAGTGCTGCCCTCCAATGGCCAGGAAAAAATTACAGATATTATTGTCTCAACATTAAAGTGGCCCTATCTCCTGGTCAAAAGTGACCAGCTTTTGCACTGATTTTATTCCCGTTGCTCCAGTGATTATTCTGGGGGTTTTTTTTTGTTTTTTTTTTAATTTTTTAAATCTGCCATACGGATTCAGAGATATGGGCCTTTTAATTTAATGCTAATATTTATGGTCTTTTCTTAGTCTTAGAAGGAGGTGCTTAAAGGATCCTCTGGGGCGTGTCTTTACACTGCACTGAATTGTTAGTCTGAGCTCCACCCCCCTTGTATAAACCATAAAAAGTAGCACTAACTAAAAGGACCCTTATCGCTAGAACTATATGTCGGACTTAAGAAAAAAAAAAACCTGAATACTCAGGGGAGCAAGAGGAATAAAATAAGAGCAAAAACTGCCCAATTGTAACCTGGTGACAAATCCCCTTTAATCTAGAATTTTTACTTTTTGCAATTCCTACAAATGTTACAGTTTATTTCATATTAGAATATAGAATATCTAATTATTTCTAACAAATTGTGACATTTCCATCTCATCTGAATACCATTATGTCATGTTTAATATAAACTTTAACCAAATGTTAATAAAAGAATAGCAATGCATCTCTGTTCATTAAACAGAAAAGAAGCATAAGAGATATTAGTGAGAAGTAATGAAGGGCTGGGCTGGCCTTAAGTTGGCTATTGCCCTGTGCGGAATTGAAGTGAATAGGAGCTGAGCTGCAGTACCCCAAAATGACCACTACACAATATACGGCGCTATGCCATCCCAGCGCCTTATGATGTGTATATCCCGCTACAGTGGACCTAGGAATCAGCTGATCAGAGGATTGATGATGTCAGACCCCCACCAATCTGATATTGATGACCTGTTCTACAGAGAGGTTGTCAATATTTCAGCCATTTAAAAAATAAAGTTATTGGTGTACAGGCTACACTGCTCAGTGCACTAGATATTTTGGAGATTTGGCAATTATTCTACAGACTTTTTCAATGAAGAATTTGGCAGCAATAAGCCATATTGTAGATGCAAGTCTGTTACAGTTAAATCTGATTAGATCTCTTTGGTGGTATAAAGCGTTCAGGCAGCCAAAAACAACTGTGCTCCTGATGCCTTGTGCGCAGTAGTAGCTGTGGGCTGTCCTTCTCATGTGAGCCCAGATGTCAGGACTATAGACATCTCCTGACCAGAGGAGTACTGCCAATAGCGGCAGACCGCTGTATGGAGGACTATGTGGTGCCATTATACTGTATGGAGGACTATGTGGGGCCATTATACTGTATGGAGGACTATGTGAGGCCATTATACTGTATGGACGACTATGTGGGCCCATTATACTGTATGGAGGACTATGTGGGGCCATTATACTGTATGGAGGACTATGTGAGGCCATTATACTGTATGGAGGACTATGTGGGCCCATTATACTGTATGGAGGATTATGTGGGGCCCATTATACTGTATGGAGGACTATGTGGGGCCATTATACTGTATGGAGGACTATGTGGGGCCATTATTCTGTATGGAGGACTATGTGGGGCCATTATACTGTATGGAGGACTATGTGGGGCCATTATACTGTATGGAGGACTATGTGGGGCCCATTATACTGTATGGAGGACTATGTGGGGCCCATTATACTGTATGGAGGACTATGTGGGGCCATTATTCTGTATGGAGGACTATGTGGGGCCATTATACTGTACGGAGGACTATGTGGGGCCATTATACTGTATGGAGGACTATGTGGGGCCATTATACTGTATGGAGGACTATGTGGGGCCCATTATACTGTATGGAGGACTATGTGGGGCCCATTATTCTGTATGGAGGACTATGTGGGGCCCATTAGTCTGTATGGAGGACTATGTGGGGTCCATTATTCTGTATGGAGGGCTATGTTGGGGCCCATTATACTGTATGGAGGACTATGTGGGGCCCATTATACTGTATGGAGGACTATGTGGGGCCACTATACTGTATGGAGGACTATGTGGGGCCATTATACTGTATGGAGGACTATGTGGGGCCATTATACTGTATGGAGGACTATGTGGTGCCATTATACTGTATGGAGGACTATGTGAGGCCATTATACTGTATGGAGGACTATGTGGGGCCATTATACTGTATGGAGGACTATGTGGGGCCATTATACTGTATGGAGGACTATGTGAGGCCATTATACTGTATGGAGGACTATGTGGGCCCATTATACTGTATGGAGGATTATGTGGGGCCCATTATACTATATGGAGGACTATGTGGGGCTATTATACTGTATGGAGGACTATGTGGGGCCATTATTCTGTATGGAGGACTATGTGGGGCCATTATACTGTATGGAGGACTATGTGGGGCCATTATACTGTATGGAGGACTATGTGGGGCCCATTATACTGTATGGAGGACTATGTGGGGCCCATTATACTGTATGGAGGACTATGTGGGGCCATTATTCTGTATGGAGGACTATGTGGGGCCATTATACTGTATGGAGGACTATGTGGGGCCATTATACTGTATGGAGGACTATGTGGGGCCATTATACTGTATGGAGGACTATGTGGGGCTCATTATACTGTATGGAGGACTATGTGGGGCCCATTATTCTGTATGGAGGACTATGTGGGGCCCATTAGTCTGTATGGAGGACTATGTGGGGTCCATTATTCTGTATGGAGGGCTATGTTGGGGCCCATTATACTGTATGGAGGACTATGTGGGGCCATTATACTGTATGGAGGACTATGTGGGGCCATTATACTGTATGGAGGACTATGTGGGGCCATTATACTGTATGGAGGGCTATGTGGGGCCATTATACTGTATGGAGGGCTATGTGGGGCCATTATACTGTATGGAGGACTATGTGGGGCCATTATTCTGTATGGAGGACTGTGTGGGGCCATTATTCTGTATGGAGGACTATGTGGGGCCATTATACTGTATGGAGGACTATGTGGGGCCATTATTCTGTATGGAGGACTGTGTGGGGCCATTATTATGTATGGAAGACTATGTGGGGTCATTATACTGTATGGAGGACTATGTGGGGCCCATTATACTGTATGGAGGACTATGTGGGGCCCATTATACTGTATGGAGGACTATGTGAGGTCATTATACTGTATGGAGGACTATGTGGGGCCCATTATACTGTATAGAGGACTATGTGGGGCCATTATTCTGTATGGAGGACTATGTGGGGCCCATTATACTGTATGGAGGACTATGTGGGGCCATTATTCTGTATGGAGGACTGTGTGGGGCCATTATTCTGTATGGAGGACTATGTGGGGCCCATTATACTGTATGGAGGACTATGTGGGGCCCATTATACTGTATGGAGGACTATGTGGGACCATTATACTGTATGGAGGGCTATGTGGGGTCATTATACTGTATGGAGGGCTATGTGGGGCCATTATACTGTATGGAAGACTATGTGGGGCCACTATACTGTATGGAGGACTATGTGGGGCCATTATTCTGTATGGAGGACTGTGTGGGGCCATTATTCTGTATGGAGGACTATGTGGGGCCCATTATACTGTATGGAGGACTATGTGGGGCCCATTATACTGTATGAAGGACTATGTGGGGTCATTATACTGTATGGAGGGCTATGTGGGGCCACTATACTGTATGAAAGACTATGTGGGGCCATTATACTGTATGGAGGACTATGTGGGGTCATTATACTGTATGGAGGGCTATGTGGGGTCATTATACTGTATGGAGGGCTATGTGGGGCCATTATACTGTATGGAGGACTATGTGGGGCCATTATTCTGTATGGAGGACTGTGTGGGGCCATTATTCTGTATGGAGGACTATGTGGGGCCCATTATACTGTATGGAGGACTATGTGGGGCCCATTATACTGTATGGAGGACTATGTGGGGTCATTATACTGTATGGAGGGCTATGTGGGGCCATTATACTGTATGGAGGACTATGTGGGGCCATTATACTGTATGGACCACTATGTGGGGCCATTATACTGTATGGAGGACTATGTCGACCCATTATACTGTATAGAGGGCTATGTGGGGCCATTATACTGTATGGAGGACTATGTGGGGCCATTATACTGTATGGAGGACTATGTGGGGCCATTATACTGTATGGAGGACTATGTGGACCCATTATACTGTGTGGTGGACTATGTGGAGCCCATTATACTGTATGGAGGGCTATGTGGTGCCATTATACTGTATGGACGACTATGTGGGGCCATTATACTGTATGGAGGACTATGTGGACCCATTATACTGTATAGAGGGCTATGTGGGGCCATTATACTGTATGGAGGACTATGTGGACCCATTATACTGCATGGAGGACTATGTTGTGCCATTATACTGTATGGAGGACTATGTGGGGCCATTATACTGCATGGAGGACTATGTGGACCCATTATACTGCATGGAGGGCTATATGGGGCCATTATACTGTATGGAGGACTATGTGGGCCCATTATACTGTATGGAGGACTATGTGGGCCCATTATACTATATAGAGGACTATGTGGGGCCATTATACTGTATGGGGGACTATGTGGGGCCATTATACTGTATGGAGGACTATGTGGGGCCATTATACTGTATGGAGGACTATGTGGGGCCATTATACTGTATGGAGGACTATGTGGGGCCATTTTACTATATGGAGGACTATGTGTGGCCATTACACTGTATGGAAGACTATGTGGGGCCATTATACTGTATGGAGGACTATGTGGGGTCATTATACTGTATGGAGGACTATGTGGGGCCCATGATACTGTATGGAGGACTATGTGGGGCCCATTATACTGTATGGAGGACTATGTGGGGCCCATTATACTGTATAGAGGACTATGTGGGGCCATTATTCTGTATGGAGGACTATGTGGGCCCATTATACTGTATGAAGGACTATGTGGGGCCATTAATCTGTATGGAGGACTGTGTGGGGCCATTATTCTGTATGGAGGACTATGTGAGGCCCATTATACTGTATGGAGGACTATGTGGGGCCCATTATACTGTATGGAGGACTATGTGGGGTCATTATACTGTATGGAGGGCTATGTGGGGCCATTATACTGTATGGAGGACTGTGTGGGGCCATTATTCTGTATGGAGGACTGTGTGGGGCCATTATTCTATATGGAGGACTATGTGGGGCCCATTATACTGTATGGAGGACTATGTGGGGCCCATTATACTGTATGGAGGGCTATGTGGGGTCATTATACTGTATGGAGGGCTATGTGGGGCCATTATACTGTATGGAAGACTATGTGGGGCCACTATACTGTATGGAGGACTATGTGGGGCCATTATTCTGTATGGAGGACTGTGTGGGGCCATTATTCTGTATGGAGGACTATGTGGGGCCCATTATACTGTATGAAGGACTATGTGGGGTCCATTATACTGTATGGAGGACTATGTGGGGTCATTATACTGTATGGAGGGCTATGTGGGGCCATTATACTGTATGGAGGTCTATGTGGGGCCACTATACTGTATGGAAGACTATGTGGGGCCATTATACTGTATGGAGGACTATGTGGGGTCATTATACTGTATGGAGGGCTATGTGGGGCCATTATACTGTATGGAGGACTATGTGGGGCCATTATACTGTATGGAAGACTATGTGGGGCCACTGTACTGTATGGAGGACTATGTGGGGCCATTATTCTGTATGGAGGACTGTGTGGGGCCATTATTCTGTATGTAGGACTATGTGGGGCCCATTATACTGTATGGAGGACTATGTGGGGTCATTATACTGTATGGAGGATTATGTGGGGTCATTATGCTGTTTGGAGGGCTATGTGGGGCCATTATACTGTATGGAGGACTATGTGGGGCCATTATTCTGTATGGAGGACTGTGTGGGGCCATTATTCTGTATGGAGGACTATGTGGGGCCCATTATACTGTATGGAGGACTATGTGGGGCCCATTATACTGTATGGAGGACTATGCGGGTCATTATACTGTATGGAGGGCTATGTGGGGCCATTATACTGTATGGAGGACTATGTGGGGCCATTATACTGTATAGAGGGCTATGTGGGGCCATTATACTGTATGGAGGACTATGTGGGGCCATTATACTGTATGGAGGGCTATGTGGGGCCATTATACTGTATGGAGGACTATGTGGGCCCATTATACTGTATGGAGGACTATGTGGTGCCATTATACTGTATGGAGGACTATGTGGACCCATTATACTGTATGGAGGACTATGTGGAGCCCATTATACTGTATGGAGGGCTATGTGGGGCCATTATACTGTATGGAGGACTATGTGGGGCCATTATACTGTATGGAGGACTATGTGGGGCCATTATACTGTATGGAGGACTATGTGGACCCATTATACTGTATGGAGGACTATGTGGAGCCCATTATACTGTATGGAGGGCTATGTGGTGCCATTATACTGTATGGACGACTATGTGGGGCCATTATACTGTATGGAGGACTATGTGGACCCATTATACTGTATAGAGGGCTATGTGGGGCCATTATACTGTATGGAGGACTATGTGGAGCCCATTATACTGTATGGAGGGCTATGTGGGGCCATTATACTGTATGGAGGACTATGTGGGGCCATTATACTGTATAGAGGACTATGTGGGGCCATTATACTGTATGGAGGACTATGTGGACCCATTATACTGTATGGAGGACTATGTGGACCCATTATACTGTATAGAGGGCTATGTGGGGCCATTATACTGTATGGAGGACTATGTGGAGCTCATTATACTGTATGGAGGGCTATGTGGGGCCATTATACTGTATGGAGGACTATGTGGGGCCACTGTACTGTATGGAGGACTATGTGGGGCCATTATTCTGTATGGAGGACTGTGTGGGGCCATTATTCTGTATGTAGGACTATGTGGGGCCCATTATACTGTATGGAGGACTATGTGGGGTCATTATACTGTATGGAGGATTATGTGGGGTCATTATGCTGTTTGGAGGGCTATGTGGGGCCATTATACTGTATGGAGGACTATGTGGGGCCATTATTCTGTATGGAGGACTGTGTGGGGCCATTATTCTGTATGGAGGACTATGTGGGGCCCATTATACTGTATGGAGGACTATGTGGGGCCCATTATACTGTATGGAGGACTATGCGGGTCATTATACTGTATGGAGGGCTATGTGGGGCCATTATACTGTATGGAGGACTATGTGGGGCCATTATACTGTATAGAGGGCTATGTGGGGCCATTATACTGTATGGAGGACTATGTGGGGCCATTATACTGTATGGAGGGCTATGTGGGGCCATTATACTGTATGGAGGACTATGTGGGCCCATTATACTGTATGGAGGACTATGTGGTGCCATTATACTGTATGGAGGACTATGTGGACCCATTATACTGTATGGAGGACTATGTGGAGCCCATTATACTGTATGGAGGGCTATGTGGGGCCATTATACTGTATGGAGGACTATGTGGGGCCATTATACTGTATGGAGGACTATGTGGGGCCATTATACTGTATGGAGGACTATGTGGGGCCATTATACTGTATGGAGGACTATGTGGACCCATTATACTGTATGGAGGACTATGTGGAGCCCATTATACTGTATGGAGGGCTATGTGGTGCCATTATACTGT
Source organism: Phyllobates terribilis (assembly GCF_046119375.1). Taxonomy (NCBI): domain Eukaryota; kingdom Metazoa; phylum Chordata; class Amphibia; order Anura; family Dendrobatidae; genus Phyllobates; species Phyllobates terribilis. The sequence continues at coordinate 130,228,931 of NW_027362767.1, read as the reverse complement.
ATGGACGACTATGTGGGGCCATTATACTGTATGGAGGACTATGTGGACCCATTATACTGTATAGAGGGCTATGTGGGGCCATTATACTGTATGGAGGACTATGTGGAGCCCATTATACTGTATGGAGGGCTATGTGGGGCCATTATACTGTATGGAGGACTATGTGGGGCCATTATACTGTATGGAGGACTATGTGGGGCCATTATACTGTATGGAGGACTATGTGGACCCATTATACTGTATGGAGGACTATGTGGAGCCCATTATACTGTATGGGGGGCTATGTGGTGCCATTATACTGTATGGACGACTATGTGGGGCCATTATACTGTATGGAGGACTATGTGGACCCATTATACTGTATAGAGGGCTATGTGGGGCCATTATACTGTATGGAGGACTATGTGGGGCCATTATACTGCATGGAGGACTATGTGGACCCATTATACTGTATGGAGGGCTATATGGGGCCATTATACTGTATGGAGGACTATGTGGGGCCCATTATACTGTATGGAGGACTATGTGCGGCCCATTATACTGTATGGAGGACTATTTGGGCCCATTATACTGTATGGAGGACTATGTGGGGCCATTATACTGTACGGGGGACTATGTGGGGCTCATTATTCTGTATAGAGGACTATGTGGGGCCATTATTCTGTATGGAGGATTAGGTGGAGTCCATTATTCTGTATGGAGAACTATGTGGGCCCATTATACTGTATGGAGGGCTATGTAGGGCCATTATACTGTATGGAGGACTATGTGGGGTCTAATATTCTGTATGGAGGACTATGTGGGGCCCATTATTCTGTATGGAGGACTATGTTGGGCCCATTATTCTGTAGGAAGGACTTTGTGGTGTCCATAATACTGTATAGAGGACTATGTGGGGCCCATTATACTGTATGGAGGACTATGTGGTGCCCATTATTCTGTATGGAGTGCTGTGTGACGATCACAGTTGGGGCATTAAACTGTATTGGGGTCACCATACTTTGCCAGAGGAGTGTTAAGGGAATGCAGTAGGGTGATCATACTGTGTGTGAGACAGGTACTGTGGAAGAATTCACAGTGGGGTTATCATACTGTGTTTCGAGAGGACACTATAGTTGGCATCATAATTTATGGGTGCAATGAAAGGGCAATCTAGGGGCCTCAATAGGAGGAAGATGACTTTGTAAGGGCTGCAAAGTTGTGAGATCTGCTCCTCTGTGACCACAGTGGCTATGTATATACGACATCTTTTTTGGGCAGCACGGTGGCTCAGTAGTTAGAACTGCAGTCTTGCAGCGCTGGGGTCCTGGGTTCAAATCCCACCAAGGACAACATCTGCAAGGAGTTTGTATGTTTTCCCCGTGTTTGTGTGGGTTTCCTCTGGGTTTTCCGGTTTCCTCCCACACTCCAAAGACATACTGATAGGGAATGTAGATTGTGAGCCCCAATGGGGACAGTGTCGATATTGTCTGAATTGTAAAGCGCTACGGAATATGTTGGCGCTATATAAATTAAAAGATTATTATTATTATCTTTTTCAGGTGGTGTCTGCTGTGGAAACTACCTGAAAACCTTTGAAAAAACGTTGAAATAAATGAACAGATGTATGTCTATGGAAAAACGACATTCCTGTGTTACTTCTTTTAACCACTTCAGGGTTTTTAAACCCTGCAACGGTTAAAAGAAAAAGTAGTAATATGTTAATTTTTCAGGGAGTTTTTGGAGCAGAAACTGAGCGGAAAGTCTCCAAATCCTTTAAATTTCAAAACATGTACTACTCCAAAAATTAACAAAAAGACCATCTTCTCAAAGCCTAAGGGTATGTGCACAAAGCTTTTTTGAGGAGGTTTTGGAGCAGAAATGCAAAGTTTTTGAGGAGTTTTGCATTTTTGAGGAGGTTTTGGAGAGTTTCCTCTGTTTCCCCTCCGTGGCTATGTGCACGCAGAGGGTTTGGAGCAGAAATTGTCAGGAAACTCTTCAAAGACTCCTTGATAATTCATAACTACTCAGAAACTTGGAGGTTCTGCTCAGTTTCCTTTAAAAAGCTCTGCAAAAAGACTCTGTGTGCACATAGCCAGTTTTTCTATGCGTTTTTGAAGTAGAAACTAAGCAGAAATTCTCCAAATTATCCTCAAAATGCAAAACTCCTCAAAAACTTAAATTTATGCTCAGTTTCCGCTTCAAAAAAATCCTCAAAAAATATGTATACACAAAGCCTGAAGCTATCCTCCCATGATATTTAATCAAGAACCCTAAATAGCCTTACTCTAAAAGCTACATTGTGGTGTGCTGTGAACAGTGACAACTTTTACAGATTTTTTTATTTTTTATTTCAAGCATTTCTGTCATTTCAAGTGAATTTTCAGAATAAGATGTGTGTATCTGATGGATGACAACATCTCTGGCCTTTTTATGCCGTGTACCCTGCATTTTTCACCTGTTTTCCCCTCTGTGGGTTTTATCTATAATTTGCAATCTCTGAACTAATAGTTGGAGACTAGGTTTTATATGGTCTCCTATACACCGCACAACCAAACATGAGAGATTCCTGTTCCCTGTCTCTAAGTAGCACATGTTCAGAAGCGATAGCAACATGGAGGACATTATAAAGCAGAACTAAGCAGCGTAGCTGTGAATCCAGCAGAGGATAAGAAACACTTACTACAAAGCAGCATCAAAAGTTGTCTTTCTGCTCCTCCCTCCTCTCCCTTCCCCTACTCATTATACTTCCATGGGCAACTGTAATCTGATTCCTCGGGGAACTGGCAGTGAAGCTCATGTTCAGAAGCAATAGCAGCATGGAAACCTTACAGAGCAGTGCTAAGCAGCGTAGCTGTGAATCCAGCAGGGGATAAGAAACACTTACTAGAAAGCAGGTTCAAAATTTCTCTTTCTGCTCCTCCTTTCTCTCCCTTCCCCTACTCATTATACTTCAATGGGCAACTGTAATCTGATTCCTCAGGGAACTGGCAGTGAAGCTCATATTCAGAAGCAATAGCAGAATGGAGGACATTACAAAGCAATACTAAGCAGTGTAGCTGTGAATCCAGCGGGGGTGAGATAAACAAATACTAGAAAGCAGCATCAAAATTTCTCTTTCTGCTTCTCTCTCCTTCCCCACTCCATATACTTCAATGGGCAACTGTAATATGATGCATAAGTGAAACAGCAGCATTCCTCTGATAAGATTTATTAAAGTTTCTGACATTTGCTTTCACTATTTATTCATGGAAAGTTTGTGACCATTTATTCCTTCATGGAAATAAGACATTGGCCTTTATTTTTTCCTTTGGAGCACATGTGGGCTGATACTGTATGTGGGCAATTTCAATTTATGCAGAATACGTACAATTTTCCCTTGTGTTCTCCAAGGGACAAAAAAAAAAAGGGAGAGACACAAGATCATGAGAGCAGTTTTCACAAGAGTGAAAGACAGAAATAGAAAGGTCTATTCACCCTGCAGTGTATGGTCTGCATTTATGCCAGGAATTGCTCCCGTAGCCACAATGAATATGGTCATAGACCACAATGTGCCCTGCAGAAGCCAAAATTGTGTCCTTTAGGTGCACGCTGGACTGGCATTCATTGGTATAACAATTTGTTTTGGTTTTTTTTTGCAGAAAATCCTATCAAATCTGGTAGAACTGTAGACATTGGAGGCATCTGTCAGGGCATGTCCCAATGCAGTGTGAATGGCGTCTTACACACATCAGCGCAGTAACGATTCCCCGGATATATTTCTATATTTGTCGCGCTGCTATTTTGTTCAGGAATGTTTCCTAATTTATTGCCTATTTTATAACTAAATTCCTTTTATCTAAATGTGTCCTGAACTGGAACATTTGGGAACTGTCACAGTCTCGACCCAACCTCGCATTCCTATCATATTCCAATTATATCTAATTTACAAAAAAGGAGCACTGGGACGGCGAGTGACCTCCCGGGAGAGCAGGGAAAGCTGAACTCAGACCAAGAAAATGCTAAATATATTACCAGTTGTTGCAGTTTTTTTTTGTTTTTCCTGTGGGAAAAACTCAGTAGCTTCTACGGAGACGGAATTACATAGCTGCTATTTTCTAGGAGAGCGTCGCCCGGATTTTGGATGATTACATGGAACTAAAAGTGTAATAAAATTGTATCCTGCATTACCATGATTACATGGTGGCCACAGAAATAAAATCTTTGTGTTTTCAGTGGGCGCTGCTCCAGTGAAATAAATAGGCACCCTTAGGGTATGTGCGCACAACATCTTACGGCTGAAAAAGCGCAAAAAAAAGAAAAACGTGATTCCATCTTTTGTCACTTCTTTTAACCACTTTGAAAGCCGTAAATTGACTAAAAGAAATGACCGATCCTTTCTTCTGGCGGTTTCCATTTGGGAGCTGCCACTATGTTAATAAAAAAAAGTTAAGAAAAGAGGCTTCTGGGAAAAATACAGCCATAAAAGAATCAGTGTGCACATACCCTTAGACTGGGTGCATGCGTTGCGTTTGGTGTTGAATTTCTGCACAGATTTTCCCCAGCATTTTACTGAACCAGCAAAGTGAATTCGTTTTTCTTTTTTATGCAGCGTTGGTTTTTTTTGTGGAGAGTCCAAGCAGAAATTGGCTTTTCTTGCACCTTTTAAATCCGCAGCATATAAACTTGTGATACCATTCAAATTAATTGGGACACTTAATCCGCAAGACAAACCACTGCATTTTTTGCACACAAAAATGCATAAATAAGTGAGGAAAAATGCGTGGATTTTAGATGTCGAAATACTACGGATTTCAGTTTAGAAAGTTGTATATAAAATCTGTAAAGTGGGAACCGAGCCTAAGGGGAAATATACATCCTCATATGCGATGGGATATGTGGGCACATGGTTAGGGGAGGTTCACATGTACCACATTTTCCATGGAAAATTTTACCAGTAAATCTGGTGGAAACCACAGAGAAATCTGCAGTGCCAAATCGTCACCTTGTAAAAACCTGCGGTCAATATCTGCGCTAAATATAAAGGAAGCGTAATGTGTGGATGACATTTGTTCAATTTTCATCCACTTTGCTGCTACAGCCATCCACTATGGATTTTACAGCCAAAAATCTGCACAACAAATCCGCAGCAGATCTGGTACATGTGCGAGTATAGTCTGTGGATTCCTCCACAATGTGGAGTTTCTCATAATTGATGGTAAAATTATCGCATTACCACTACTGGTGTCAGTGAACTATGTCAAACTTTTTGCCTAACTTTTGCAAAGTCGATAATGAAAGATTGAAATTGTAGTAAATTCATGACTCTGTCATGAATCATTAGGAGTTATAATAATTTTTTTTTTACATAGCCTTGGAGTATTTTGTGCATAGCTGTGCTGGGTCAGAGCTGGCCCTTCAGTGGGGGCCCACCAGAGGATTCACCGATTCCCCGATGGGCCAGTCCGAGCCTGAATTTCCTTGTGTAATCTTGGGAAAAAAAAGCACAGAGGTCTCCACTTGGAGCTGATGGACAGAACCTACCAGCATCTGTGGCATTCCACCGTTTACATTGGTGTAGGTGATAATAGATGATAGGAGGAGGTCCGACAACCAGCACCCCCTCCCATCATTACAGGTCATCCATATCAAGGTTGTGGACAGCCACTCTAACGAGCAGCATGGTAACACAGCTGGCTTAGTTTCATCAGTGATTTTGGTCCGAGTTTCATCTGAAAGACATCAGTTTTTTTCATACATGAAAAAAAAATTCTCTATTCCTTTCCTATGTAGCAGTAGGAACTCTTGGATTGAAAAAAAAAAGAAATTCTTAGCTTCTCCTTCCCTAGGTCTTGTTCTCGACTGTGCAGGCACGACAGTTAAACAGGCTGCGGAGATGAAGTGGGAGACATCATCCATGTTAATCAATGCACAAAAGGGCACAGAGGAGTCAGCAATCATGGTCTAGAAACCACGATCAAACCCTTTGCACTAACTAGGCACAATTAAAGGTATTTATCCAGCTGGGTGAATAGCAAGTGGTGGCAGGAATACTTATTACGCAGGGCTAAATGGTGGTGGATATGACAGCCTCCCTTTGGCTCCAGGACGACCAGTGTAACTTGAAATATTGTATATTGGTTAAAAGAGAAAACAAAAATAGGACAAAAGGAAAAGGTAAAAAATAAAAAATCAGATAAGTCACAGAATTAATCAAGTTTTTACATATAAGGACTTGTTTAGATGGGAGTATAATCGGCCCATGTGCAGTCTTATGGCGCTGCAAGTCCTCCTGACGAATTCTACCAGAGCACGTTGGGCCTCCTCTGCTTCAATTGACCGCCGCCCTGTCCGCTGTCCTAGCCCAGGCCAATTCCTGTACCGTACGGCAGAGATGGAAGCGCCGGCCCGGCTAACGCACGCTGTCTGTTTAGCACGGCAGGTGTCCTCTCTCTGGCGAAGTCTCCTACAGCGCTTGACCACCAGCGAGTGTCTCTCGAGTCTTAAAGGATGAGGGGTGGGCTCCGGTTCTTGACTGGTGTAAGAGTGTGTCAGGGGCAATCATGCTCTTACTCCTCTCTCATAAAACGGATGCGCTTTTGTGCATTACGAATGTATTTCAAATGCACAGAATATCACAGGCACTAATGTGAATGATGTAATATGAACAATTTTATAGAATGTTTTAATTGCTACTGTTGTGGATGACTCAAATGTGTTTTGATAAAGATATAATGCATTATTGTATTAAGTATAGGGAAAAGTATAAGGATAAGATATTAGGACATAGGTATGAGAATATGATAAAGCGGTAGATATAGAAAGGAATGGGAAAGTGCAGTGGAGGGCACGATAGAACCAGGAAATAGATAGGTATAGCATAGGAACAGTGTAAGGGAACAGACTCAAAATAGGAGGGGCAGGGTTGGTTAAATTGGAGACACTTCCTGCTTTAGAGCAGATGAGAAAATTAGATCGAAAGAGTAGTTAGTGAAATCGAAGGCCAGAGGGCTGAGAAGCACAAGAAAGTACGAGCTTTTGGGCAGCATGTGGACGGCCACCACAAAATTTAGAGGACCTTCCCGGGACGTCTGGGGGCCTACAGCCCGAATTAGGTACAAAGGAGTGTGCCTTAATCACTTTCCAAAAGGGAAAGTCGGACAGGGAACCATGTCAGGAAGTCGGGTCGGAACCAATGAAAGCTGCGAAGTCGGGCAGCGTATTCCAGGGGCCACGGTTGCCAGACCAGAAAGGGATAACACAGGCTTAAAAATACGTGAATGTAACATCGTGCTCTGCTGCGACAAAGATGGAGTTTGGACTGTTCAATAAAGTTCTCATTTGTTTGAAAAGGATCAAGTGTCTCCTGTTCAATGTTTGGCTGTTCCTGGATTTGGAATCATGAAGTCAGGGAATGTTTCAGGCCAAACCATGACTGTTATAATGCACACCCACATGATAAATGGCAGCCTTTTTGCACCAATGACACACAGTGCTGGGGTTTCTTAGGATTATTGTCACCTCCTCTTACAACTATTTATGTAACCTGCAGGGGTAGTTGAGCTCAGACCCATAGAAGTCGATGTTGACTGAGGGTCCTCTTGATGCTTTAATAGGACCTTCAGACACCAAGTCCCAGGTGCAGGTGCTCCCCCTATATCTATGTCCCTGAGGCATATGACATTTTTAGGTGGGCTCATCAGCGATGATGCGGGCACTAAGTGAATAATAAAATATACATATTATATATTCACAGAGTGCTAGCTATACGTACATCACAAACAGCATGATACACAACTCAATATTACCGCAGCATACGTACATTGCTTAATTCGTTTTGTATGGATCACCCTCCATTAACTGTATGAATCACTAATCCGTTTTTTTTTTCCTCCCAGACGGTGGAATTGTTCAACTCCATTTACCTGTCTGCTGGAAATCAGCATTTAAGTCCCATTATAGCAATCGCTGTCACTGGGAATCAGCCTTACAGCATTTTACTTATTTTGTGTGTCCATAAAAAAAACCTTTAGTTGATCCTTTAATTATGTCATTACTTTATAGTGCGCAGAGTCCAAATCCCGGGTTACGGATCATGTGCATTTCTATCCACACAGTGAGCCGGCGCACAGTTTATTATACTCATATTACTAGTGTGCTATAGTACACTGCTCAAAAAAATAAAGGGAACACTCAAATAACACATCCTGGATTTGGAGTCACCCCCAAAATTAAAGTGGAAAAACACACTATAGGCTGATCCAACTTTGATGTAATGTCCTTAAAACAAGTCAAAATGAGACTCAGTATTGTGTGTGGCCTCCACGTGCCTGTATGACCTCCCTACAACACCTGGACATGCTCCTGATGAGGCTCAGTATTGTGTGTGGCCTCCACGTGCCTGTATGACCTCCCTACAATGCCTGGGCATACTCCTGATGAGGTTGCGGATGGTCTCCTGTGGGATCTCCTCCCAGACCTGGACTAAAGCATCCACTAACTCCTGGACAGTCTGTGGTGCAACGTGAAGTTGGTGGATGGAGCGAGACATGATGTCCCAGATGTGCTCAATCGGATTCAGGTCTGAGGAACGGGCGGACCAGTCCATAGCTTCAATGCCTTCATCTTGCAGGAACTGCTGACACACTCCAGCCACATGAGGTCTGGCATTGTCCTGCATTAGGAGGAACCCAGGGCCAACCGCACCAGCATATGGTCTCACAAGGGGTCTGAGGATCTCACCTCGGTACCTAATGGCAGTCAGGCTACCTCTGGCGAGCACATGGAGGGCTGTGCGGCCCTCCAAAGAAATGCCACCCCACACCATTACTGACCCACTGCCAAACCGGTCATGCTGAAGGATGTTGCAGGCAGCAGATCGCTCTCCACAGCGTCTCCAGACTCTGTCACGTATGTCACATGTGCTCAGTGTGAACCTGCTTTCATCTGTGAAGAACACAGGGCGCCAGTGGCGACTTTGCCAATCCTGGTGTTCTGTGGCAAATGCACGGTGTTGGACTGTGAGCACAACCCCCATCTGTGGACGTCGGGCCCTCATACCACCCTCATGGAGTCGGTTTTTACCCGTTTGTGCAGACACATGCACATTTGTGGCCAGCTGGAGATCATTTTGCAGGGCTCTGGCAGTGTTCCTCCTGTTCCTCCTTGCACAAAGGCGGAGGTAACGGTCCTGCTGCTGGGTTATTGACCTCCTGTGGCCCCCTCCATGTCTCCTGGTGTACTGGCCTGTCTCCTGGTAGCACCTCCAGCCTCTGGACACTACGCTGACAGACACAGCAAACCTTCTAGCCACAGCTCGCATTGATGTGCCATCCTGGATGAGCTGCACTACCTGAGCAACTTCTGTGGGTTGTAGAGTCCGTCTCATGCTACCACGAGTGTGAAAGCACAACTAACATTCAAAAGTGACCAAAACATCAGCCAGAAAGCATTGGTACTGAGATGTGGTTTGTGGTCCCCACCTGCAGAACCACTCCTTTATTGAGGGTGTCTTGATAATTGCCAATAATTTCCATCTATTGTCTATTCCATTTGCACAACAGCATGTGAAATTGATTGACAATCAGTGTTGCTTCCTAAGTGGTCAGTTTGATTTCACAGAAGTTTGATCTACTTGGAGTTATATTCTGTTGCTTAAGTGTTCCCTTTATTTTTTTGAGCAGTGTATATTACATGGGAATGACTATGCTAGTTTCATAAACTATATATAATAGAGGAATTGGATTCTATTCTATTCAAATTTTACAAAAATCCGTATTCTCCAAAGTGTCAAATATTTGTAATTTTCTTTCCACATCTTATAACATTAGATGGACAATGGAAATGGCCAAAGAATACAGCAAGGAGATCTATTTTTGCATCATCATCTACAGCAAAGCCTTCGACTGTGTTGATCACCAGAAACTTTGGAATACCATGAAGGATATGGGTGTGCCGAACCATCTGATCAGCCTCAACAGGAAACCTTTACATCGACCAAGAAGCCACTTTCTGAACGGAACACGGCGACACGGCATGGATAAGAGAAGAGCGAGGCGTCAGACAAGGCTGCATCCTGTCACCATTTCTCTTCAATTTACATGTAGAAGTTATTTTCAGGAAGGCTGGACTTGCCGAAAAAGAAGAAGGAATCAAAATTGCTTGACGAATCATCAACAATCTTAAATATGCAGACGATACAACACTGACAGCAACAAGCGTAGATGGAATGATGGAATTATTACGGAGTGTCAAGATGGAAAGCTCGAACTTGGGACTCCTACTCAACACTGTGAAGACAAAGATATTGACTACAGCCAGTAACGACTGATGTAACAGGCCATAGTATACCCCAAGTGCAGACTATACCCAAGGTTAAAGCGGCCTAGACTTGATTATACTCTGGGTATATTATGGCTTTGGCCAATTTATACTCCAGGGTATAAATTGGCCTAGGCAATTTCATACCCCCTCATGCCAGATTATACCGCCCTTGATATCAGCAGCGTTGAGTGATATACACAAAAATTACTTAATTTTTCAACATCTTAACTGGGGTTTGTCAGGTAAGTTATGTGAGAAGATAACAGACTTAAATCTTAAAGTTCTAAACACATAGACTTTTATTATTTGAACCAGAAAAGCTTCAATCAGTAAAAATACTAGACTTCCACAAAGATATAATGAGGTAAAGAATCCTACCGCACTTCTCAGTAGTTACACATTAAAAGCAGCTGTGTGTCTGAGGTATGATAGAAGGAGATCTGCTCACTTTTCAACCAATCAGAGACCGGATGAGAAAACCAGTGAAGTGATAAGATCAAGTTACAATTGCATTCTAAGTTAAAAGCTCTTATCTTAATGGACAACAGTGTAATCTCACATGTAATGACTGTTGTCCGTTACAAGTCACATTGTATTGTAAGATCAATCTTCATCATGTGATTAATAACACAAATGCCTTCCACCTACGTGGAAGTCAGCTTTAAGTTTTTAAAAAATGGCATCTAAAATTTATCTCATTTACATGGGCTAATAAAATAGAGGATTATGTTGTAGCCTGGAGAGGTATAGTTTGGCCTAGGCAATTTTACACCCCTGGGTATAGTTTGGCTTTGGACAGTTTTTCCCCCGGGGTATACTCTGGCCTGGGCCAAACTATACCCGAGTTTAATCTGGACAGGGGTTAATTCGGCCTATTACACTGAGACACATTTGCGATGGACAGCAATGAACTGGAAGTTGTAAAGGACTTCAACCTTCTTGGATCAATGAACACTCAAGATACGACGACACTGAAAGTCAACAGGAGAATAGCTATGGACAAATCAACAATGAAGTCACTGGACAAGGTCTTCAAATCGAAGAACATTTCACTTGCAGCGAAGACCATAGTCTGGTCTTTTCTGTAGTAACATATGGATGAGAAACCTGGAAGATAAAGAGACAAGACAGAAGAAGAATCAATGCCTTTGAAATGTGGTTCTGGAGAAGGATGTTATCAATACCATGGATGGCAAGAAGAACAAATAAATCAATTTTGGAACAAATCAAGTCAGACATGTGTCATGCTAGGTATGGGAAGAACCCAGGCTACGACGATGAAATAAGGGGGGGAAGCCCAGCAACTAGGGAAAGAGGGAGTGGAGAACCCTAAACAGATCTAATAACACCCTGACTCCCCTATCGTCCCTAAATAGGTTCCGCACCTATTGCCGAGCAGGATACCTTAGCCCTGGTTGACCCTAGAGCTAGGACCTAGGTAGGGAGGGGGAGGGGTGAGCACTAGTCAGCCCCACTGCAACTAAAGACAAACCAGGGAAACAGACAGGGGGATACACTTAGCTTTGAGAAGACACCAGAGCGATCACAACTACAATCCACAAAGGAAGTCCAAGGAGAATCTAGCCGACTGCTAGAACTCCAGACCTGAACAGAGGAACTTACTCTATCACTGGCAATTCTCTGGAGAAACTGAGTGTATTTAAAGATCCAACAAGGGTGTGTCAATTAGCAGCAGAAGGTGGAGATCACCTCTGGGTCCTAGAGAGGGAGGGATGATGAAATCATCAAGAAGGTGTCTGCAAGACCAAGCGCAGTGACCTTCTACAGCCGGATCCAGAATGACTGTCAATCAAACCTGACACACCCATTGACAACATGTCACTCGAAGCAAGGATCATCAAGCTACGACTTGTCTACTTTGTACAAATTATACGAAGAGAGCAATCACTGGAGGAGGACATCATGGTCAGAAGAATAGAACGAACAAGGTGAAGAGGAAGACCAGCAACTTGATGGCTTAAAACTAGTAATATAACAGTGGAGAAGACCCTGGTGGACCTATCTGGGCTTGCACAAGATCGATCTTCCTACAAATTGTTCCTTCATCAAGTTGCCATGGCTTGAGATCGAGCTGAAGGTCATTAAAAAAAAAGAAGAATATTATGCTCTGAGGTCTCTCCAGACCCCAGAGCATAATAAGATATATCTAATTCGAGAATAAATTTGATGACAAAGCACAATTTGTCGAATCTCACCAGACCTGCTCATCTCTAATATACTGTATAGTATAGGATAGTAATTAGAATGTACTATATATCAGCAGCCACATGACCAGACAAAAGTTTGGACTCACCAGTTCATGCAATGGTTTTCCTGGTTCTTCCTCATCCACAAATTACCTTATGACGAGGCCTGCCTGATCATTGGGAGCCATTCCAGTTGATACCTGGTGTGCAACGCTATGGCTATGTTCACATCACGCTTTGGCACACGTCATTGCCTACGTCAGGGCTTCCGTCTGCAGCCCTGAAAAACAGGATTCAGGAAAATACACTGACAGGTCCTGTACTTTAAAAGAAATTTGTCATATCCCCAAACGCTATTGACCTTGAGATTTATGGTTATTCTGAATGTTAATAATGTTATATTGCTGTCTGGCCGCCTTACTGAAAGTGTGGCTACCAGGAGAAAGTAAACGTTATTCCTCCCAGGAGCCGCCGGCTTTCAGTCATTCAGATGTACCTGGAGAAGCTACAGTCACCGCTCAGCACACAGTGAGAGACAGCTGTAAGCACGCCTGGCACTTTGATTGACAGCTTGCTCTTCAGCACATCTATGCAGATCGACCTGTCAATCACCTTTTTTTTTCTCCTGCGGTTTTTGTCTCCTTCTGGTATGTCTTGTTTTAATTAAAAATGATTTATTTTGCATATACCTTAATTGTCCTCACCTCATTCAAGTCTATGGGTAAAAAACGCAAATAAAACACATATTTACGGCGAGAGAAATTAACATATTATGGATTTTAAAAACGCAGGTTAGTTTACACTATGTAAAAAAAACAAAACAGCGGCTATGAGATCTCTATAAATCCCATAAGCACCGCTGCAAAACTGCAGGATGATGCTTTTGTCTACACTGCCACCTACTGGTGGAATCCTAAATGACAGGCATATTTGAAAAAAAAAAACGTGTGCTGTATACACATATTAAGGCTGTGTGCCCACTAAGCGTTTTTTAAGCGGCAATTCGGCCGCAGAAAAACTTAAACGCTTGGTAGAAGGTCTGCAATGTTCCCCAATGATAATCCGCATGTGCACATGCTGCGGAAATTTCCGCTGCGGATTATCATTGCGGAAAAAAACACAGCACTAAAAATTATTTTGCGTAAGCGCAGCGTTTTTGCCGCCATTGACTTGCATTGAATCGCTTAATATCCACATGACTACATCTGTACATGCGGATATTAAGCGATTCAATGTGCGGATGGTACCCGGGTCTGGAGAAGAGGAGACTCATCCAGACCCGGGTACCATAGAACCTGTAAAAAAAAAAAGAATTTAAAATAAAAAAAAAAAAACATTATACTCACCTTCTGATGGCCCCCGGTCTCCTTAGTGATGCGTCCTGGCTCCCCGGCAGCTCGCGATGGTCTAAAAGGACCTTCCATGACGTCATTTAGTCATGTGATGGGTCACGCGACCACTGACGTTGGCGGTCGCGTGACCTGTCACATGACTAAATGACGTCATGGAAGGTCCTTTTACACCACTGCGAGACACCGGAGAAAGAGACCCGGGGACATTGGAAGGTGAGTATAATGTTTTTGGGGTTTTTTTTACCATTTTTATTCTTTTTTTAACTAACTTGGTCACACTATATAAATCCATGCCAAGTTGTCAAGCACTTTTCCAAGTGATGCTAAAATCGCTTGGAAAGTGCTTCACATCCCGCATGCGAAATCGCATGTTAAAATCGCATGACAAACGCTTGTACTTGGCTGAAAAAAACGCATGTGCAATCCGCATGTGCAATCCGCATGAGCAATCCGCATGTGCAATCCGCATGAGCAATCCGCATGTGCAATCCGCATGCGTTTTTTCTGCCGGGGAGATGCAGAAACGGTCAGGAAAAATCCGGAGCATTTCTGCATTGTGGGCACATAGCCAAAATGTACTGAGTAACATCACATGAAATCAGCAGTAATTTAATCTTCTCCATTTACCATAAAAAGTGAAAATGCATTTGTAACAGCATGCAATATTATTATAGCCAGACTGCATATAACGCAAAGGGCTGGGCACAACAGCAATAATGTGCAATCACACTCTATGGACATTTTTCAGTCTCGTCTGCAGATAGTGACTGTGTACACATTACATTCTGATGTCAGGGCCTGACGGGAGATAAATGGCGCTACATACGTGCTGCTTATCTCTTCCTGCAGAATAAACTGTCAGAAAACCTCACTGATTGACTGACAGCTGGTGCTATGCACATACAGCTGCTGCAAAACATCATAAAAGTGCTGCAATGAATTAATGTATACCGTATTATGAATAGGATGGAGGACAGGAATGACTCTTTTTTTCAGTAGCGGTATGAGCCTTCCTTGCCTATAGCAGCTGCACAAGTCTGTTCGCTCTGCATCGAACTGTGTGGCAGTGTTATTTGTGCACTACATAGTAAGGAATCCAGAGAAGGTTTTGCACAGAGCACCATTCAATCAGAAAACCTGTCATTTGCTATAAATATGTATTTTTTTTACCTGGTGAAAGAAAAACAACAACTCTCAAGCAGTTTGTCTTGGGATTATATTTGGTCTTTTCTTCACTCCCTAAATCCTCTCACTCACATTTCACCTGCACCTCAAAAATATCTCTAGAATCCTACCATCAAACCAGCAGAGGCACTTCCTGTCACTCTGATTCATTCTTGACTACTGCAACTAGCTACTAATCATTCTTCCCCTCAATACACTTACTCCTCTGTTCAATCTATCCTGAATGTAGCCGCCAAGCTCATATTTATGTCCTGCTGCTACACGAATTCCTCCACCCTGTGCCAGCCATTGCACAGATTACCCATCCGCAATAGAATACAATGTAAATTTATCTAACACTGCTGCACCACCCTACATCTTCCCCCTCATCTCTATCTCATCTACCTCATCTCACCTTACCCGTGCTCTCCAGAGTACTGCATCATCCTACATCTCCTCCCTCATCTATCTATCTTCATGTTATGACTGCACAAGCACATGCACATGAGTAATGTTCAAACCAGGGGGACAAATACTTGAATCTGACAAATCCCTGTTCAGACTGGTAAAGCCTGGTCTGTCCCTACCTGACCGTGCAGGTTGACACCCTAAGATAATGCAATGGCTCCACCACTCGATGGCAGCTTAGCCTTAATGCCCCTAACAGCTCCTAGTATAGCAACTTACTCGGGAAGATAGGTTATACTCTAAAAATTGCAGCTGACTCTGCCGGTTCCTATACAGACTAGATATCCTGACCCCGCAGCCCCTAGTGGTGCCTGCGGGTGCAGAGATAGATCTAAACACACACTTGGAGCTGGCAACTCTGGCCTAAACTGCGTAAAAGGCCTAAAGAACCGCAGGGCAGAGCAGAGTATGAATTACGTACAAAAGGAGAAGTGTGCTGAACAAAGGAAAGATGCCAGAGTGAGTAAAGTAAATAGCAAAATACCAAACAAAGAATAAATGTATTTATTTATTTTACTCACTTACATAGAGCCATTAATTCCACAGCGCTTTACAGACTTTATGGGCACTGTCCCCAATGGGGCTCACAATCTAGATTCCCTATTAGTATGTCTTTGGATTGTGGGAGGAAACCGAAGAACCTGGAGGAAACCCACGCAAACACGGGGAGAACCTACAAACTCCTTGCAGATGTTGTCCTTGGTGGGATTTGAGCCCAGCACCCAAGCATTGCAAGGCTGCAATGCTAACCACTGAGTCACCGTGTTGCCCAAGCAAGTACTATTAACAAATATACTGCCTACTTACTAAAGATAAACAGAAGATAGGTGCAAAGTATAGCAAAGAAACAGCAAAGCAAAAACCCTTAGCTGGAATTTCACAGACTGACTCAAAATATCAATAGAATGTCAGAAAATCCGAATGAATCTATCACCAGCAGGAAACAGCAGCAAGGGGGACAGAATATAAAGCTGCACCCAAAAGTTGATAGGCGAACAAATGAAAACACCTGTGTCAAGCTAAGCAGACTGCAACCAGAAAAGCAGAGCCCAAACATCCGCTAAGCAGACTGCAACCAGAAAAGCAGAGCCCAAACATCCATAGAAAAGGCGATCACAGAAAACAAGCTCAAGGGATCGAATCCAGGAGCATGACACTTCCTACCCGTGTTCTTCGTTTTGCCAATGTTCTAGACTAGTTTTAGAATCGGGAAAGAGTGCGCCATATCTCAGAAACAGAGCTTTTGATACTATAAAAAAGTGTTGATTTTGGAGGTATAAAGAGAATTATATTGATTCTGTAATATCCAATTTGTTAGATTCTATACAGAATTAGATTTTTGCATCTTTTTCATTATTGTTACACCAATGTCATCCCAATGATTCTTCTCTTGTAAAGTGAGCCCTCTTGTGGTGGAAGCATGACTTTGCATTGCTCTTGTTCTGCCTTCAATTGAATTTAAAGATCATATTCTGGAATTGCTTTTATAATAATTATATAATAGAATAAAAGAATGAAAAATTATAAATATAATAAAAAATAATATAAATCAATATCATTGGCATTGAAAGAACATTGGGGTCCATAAACAGCAGCTTGCTGGGGTCATATCACATTATTTCTTGTTCTGGAATAAATTCACCAGTACAAATCCTCTAGGGATAAAAAATGGATAGCTCACAAAAGATCTCATTACCCAAATGTATTATGGACACTTAATTCATGGGGTTAAAAAAAACACAGGTCCATTGTATCCAACCCATTATTTTAGAATAATAGTCCAGAGGAAGGCAAAAACCCCATGAGGCAGATGCCAATTGCCCATATCAGGGGACAAATTCCTTCCTGACTAAAGATATAACAGATTAGTTCCATGGATCAAAGTCCCATCTCCAAAATCTAGTACCTATAATCTGTAATCATTTTATTAAGAAAGGCATCCAGACCCGGCTTGATTTCACTTAGTGAGTCAACCATTACAATATATTGTGAAATAGAGTTTTATATTCTCACTGCTTGTACTGTAAATAATCCATGGTCTCACTGCTTTTCTACTAAAGAATCCATGGTATCATTGCTCTTTTCTTAAAGAAGTCATAGCCTTACTGCTCGTACAGTAAATAATCAATGTCTGTGATGATGATTAAAGGGAACCTGTCACTTTATTCATGCTGCCCAAACCACGAGCAGTATGAATTAGAGCCTGGCTGAACGATTGCCAGAGTGTTTTACCATTTAGTACATAATTATATCTTTTATTTCCTTGACCTAAATTCATGACCTTATACTTATCTACATTAAACTTCAATTGCCATTTTCAGCCCATGCCTCCAGCTTATATATATCCATCTGTAATGTTAAATTATCCTCTCCTGTGTTGATTACCCTGCAGAGTTTAGTATCATCTGCAAATATTGGAATTATACTCTGTATGCCCTCTACAAGGTCATTAATAAATATGCTAAAAAGAAGAGGTTCCGATACTGACCCCTGTTGTATCCCACTGTTATCAATGATCCAATTAGAGTGTGCTCCATTATTAGTGATGATGTTACTACTCGTAACTGATTTTCCAGATTTGCATTGGTATGGAGCGCAGGCAACTCATTGCGATTAGTTTTGTAAACAACTCGCAGCAGTAAGTCGTACCGAATAAAGATGTATATTGCACAGCAGGTCTCCTCACAGGGGGGAATCCATCACATTACATTTATAAAACTCAAGCAGGGGGGTGTCTGCTGTATACATCACATAAGAGACACCAATACTGCCGTATACATAACATAGGAGACAGTGAGATTGCTGTATATATACATCACATAGGAGATACCGAGACTGCTGTATATACATCACATAGGAGACACCGAGACTGCCGTACACATCACATAGACACTGAGCCTGCTGTATATAAATCACATGAGACACAGAGACTGGCATATACACATCACATAGGCGACACAGACTGTTGTATATACATCACATAAGAGACACCAAGACTGCTGTATATACACATCATATAGGAGACACTGAGACTGCTGTGTATACATCACATAGGAGACACCAAGACTGTTGTATACATCACATAGAAGACGCCAAGACTGCTGTATGTACATTATTAGCAACCAAAAACCCATTATTATATTGATTGTGGGCCTACGGCATCATGGAAAAGATGTTGTGACTCACCAACATAAGACCACGCCAAAGCACTTTTTCTACAATAGGAGAAACTGGAGTAAACCGATGCAGAAATACCAAAAAGTAGTTCATGTAGAATATATAATTAAAACACACAATTAAAATACATTAAAAGGACAGGCAGAAATAGATAACCATAGGCAATCAATACTCAATATTGCCTCCCAGGCACCGCAACTATATAAACTAAGTATAGGCATATAAGTCACAAAAAAGATGCCAATAATTGGGATACACTGAGAGATGTTAAGAGTGCCGAAAGATAGGGATGATATGTATAATTAGCGACAAGCAATGTCTAAAGTATGTAGAGTGCCAAGTGGCAATTCTATGTGTCAGTTAGAAATACGGCCCATCTTACCCAAATATAAGCTGACAGCCCAGGTCAGTAGGGAAATCGGGCGTGAGAAACGGTCCCCGACATGCGTTTCGCATGATTCTGGTATTGCTTTCTCAAAGGGAGGTTATGCATGCAAGGGCCAACAGGAGCTTCTTGTGCCTATGACGTGACCTTAGGCTGCAAATCCGCGTTGCCTATTCGGCAGATGCACCCAATGGTGGCAGTGTCACTCGGCTGTCCCTGACCATCAAGTCCTTAGCCATAGATATGGGGGTGTCCTGGGAGTATGTGGCAAGAGTGGAGTCCCTGCTGTGCACATTGACCTCACAGTGGGCTTCAGGAAAATGGCACCAGTGTCTGCGCATGCGCAGTGTAGCATCGGCGTCTCTGCCCCGTTCTAGGCAGAGACGCCGTCCCTCTCACCTCCCCGTTCCTGGCGCGGCGTCCTCCAGCGCTTCTCTCCCCGCTGCTTCCGGCACGCACTCCTTCCCCGGCAGTGTGCTTAGGGCACGCGCGCGCTCCCCCTCTCTTAAAGGGACCGCGCGCGCCGTCCTAAGGAGTCCCCGGCCAATTGCCGGAGGACCTCCCATATAAAAGGCACCTCCTCCAAAATGGAGGTGCCCGAGCAATGTTGTAGCACTGTTCACTACTCTGCTTCAGCCCTCAGGTCCCGTTGCCAGTTACCTGCCAGATACCTGCCAGATTCCTGCCAGTCTGCTGTCTAATTCCTGCCTGATATCCTGCTACCTGCCTGCTAGCCTGAGGTCCGACGGTCTGCCTTCCAACTCCTGTCAGTCTGTCTAAGGACCAGCTTGCCCGCTCACCTGGGAGCGCACATCTTCTACCTGCCTGCTTGCCTTAGGTCCGACGGTCTGCCTTCCAACTCCTGTCAGTCTGTCTAAGGACCAGCTTGCCCGCTCACCTGGGAGCGCTCATCTGCTGCCTGTCTGCTAGCCTACCAGGAGGCTCTGCCGTCACGTGCTGTGACCACCCGCCTGTCCAGAGACTCCTGCCCGCTCACCTGGGAGCGCTCATCTGCTACCTGTCTGTTGGTCTTCCTGGAGGCTCCGCCGTCACATGCTGTGACCACCCAGAGACTCTCGCCTGCTCACCTGGGAGCTCAAGTCTATCATCTGCCGCCACAGGTCGTACCAATCCTTTACCCAGAGACTGCCCCGGTCACTTGCCGTGACCTCCTGCCCGTTCATCCAGAGACTGCCCCGGTCACTTGCTGTGACCTCCTGTCCGTTCATTCAGAGACTGTCCCGGTCACCTGCTGTGACTGCCTGCCCGTCTACCCTGGTCGCCACCCGCTCCCTTACAAGGACCGCCCCCTTGTATAGTAGCTCAGAGGTTCCGCCTCCCAGACCCGTTACAGTTTGCTCGGGCCATGGAACCCGGTGGCACCCAAGCTCCCTCGCTCTCGGACCTGTGTCATGAACTGTCCCGTCAGAGGTCCCAACAGGAGTCCATCCTGGGTCACCTGCGGAATGTCAATTCTCGCCTGGACACTCTGACTGCTCTGCCTACAACCACCGCCAGTGCCATGACTCGCAATCCGGCAGCTCCACTGCCCACTAATAACATGGTATCCTACCCCGGACCCCGGCTTTCTGCACCTCCTCGTTTCGGAGGCGACTCCGCCCAGGCTCGGGGCTTCATAAATCAGTGCACCCTGCACTTTGAACTCCTGTCTCACCAGTTTAACTCCGACCGGGCCAAAATTGCCTTCATCATGTCCCATCTCACCGGGGAGGCCCTGGCCTGGCTAAATCCTCTATGGGAGAGAGGAGACCCCCTGGTGTCCGACTTGCCTGCCTTTCTCACGGCTTTCCGGAAAGTCTTCGACGAACCCGGACGGAAGACCTCATCCGCATCATCTCTGCTACGCCTCCGTCAGGGAAGTCTCACCGTGGGCCAATATGCCATACGGTTCCGTACCCTTGCCTCGGAGCTGGCCTGGGATAATGACGCTCTGGTTTCCGTCTTCTGGGAGGGTCTGTCCGGCCGTATTAAAGATGAACTTGCCGGTCGGGACATTCCTACCACTCTCGATGACCTAATATCTCTTGCCACCCGGATTGACCTGCGGTTCCAGGAGCATGCCAAAGAGGTCACCCGTGAGAGGAGGTTTCCACGTCTAGCTCCTACTTTTCAGAAACTCGTCACTCCCTCCGTCTCTCCTCAGGTACACTCTCCTGAGCCTATGCAGGTCGACCAGACCAAGATGGTCGGTTCTCGCCAAGAATCTCGCCGAGCCGAGGGAAGCTGTTTCTATTGTGGCAGTATGAAGCACTTCATCCGTTCCTGCCCGGAAAACCCGGGAAACGCCAGTGTCTAGGACCACTCGGAGAGGTCGTCCTAGACAAAAGTAAGCCCTCTCCGTCTCTGACCTTACCGGTCTCTATTGCTTGGGGAGAGAACCGTCTCTTTGAACTCGCCCATCTGGATTCTGGAGCTGCTGGAAACCTCATCTCCCAGTCTCTGGTAGAGAGATACCATATTCCCACCAAGTCCCTGGCTGAACCATTGTCAGTCGCCTCCGTGGATGGAAGACTTCTCTCGGAGACCATCCTGCTCGTCACTGAACCCATAACCCTGCAGGTGGGAATTCTGCACTCTGAGGAGATCTCATTCCATGTGCTGTCCGGACTTTCTCACTCCCTGTTGCTAGGTCTACCTTGGCTCCAGACACATGAACCCGTATTGAACTGGCAGTCCGGTGAAGTACTCCGATGGGGTCCTGACTGCCATAGGACCTGCCTGGTCCCGGTCCGTCCACTTCGCCCTCAGCCTACTCCAGCTAACTTACCTGGTCTCCCGGCTCCCTACTGGCCCTATGCGGACGTCTTCGGTAAGAAGGAAGCTGAGACGTTGCCACCCCATAGGCCATACGATTGCCCGATCGACCTGGTACCTGGCACCACTCCTCCCCGTGGGCGTATCTACCCGTTGTCTGCAGCCGAGACCCGAGCCATGTCTGAGTACATTGAAGAGAATCTGGCTAGGGGATTTATCCGAAAATCTACCTCCCCGGCTGGAGCCGGATTCTTCTTTGTCAAAAGAAAGACGGCTCGCTACGTCCCTGTATTGACTACAGAGGACTCAATCTCATCACGGTAAAAAACAAATATCCCCTGCCACTCATCTCCGAATTGTTTGACCGTCTCAAGGGCACCAGGATCTTCTCCAAGCTGGATCTACGAGGAGCGTATAATCTGGTCCGTATCCGTCAAGGAGACGAGTGGAAGACGGCATTCAATACCCGGGACGGTCACTACGAGTACCTTGTGATGCCCTTCGGTCTCTGTAATGCTCCCGCGGTCTTTCAGGAACTAGTCAACGACATCTTCCGTGACCTCCTGTACTCCTGCGTAGTGGTATACCTGGACGATATCTTGGTCTTCTCTCCGGATCTCCCCACACACCGGAGGGATGTTCGTCAGGTCCTGCTTAGGCTTCGGCAGAACCACCTTTATGCCAAATATGAGAAGTGCCTCTTCGATCAGACCTCCCTTCCGTTCTTGGGCTATGTCATCTCCCAAACAGGTCTGCAAATGGATCCCGAGAAGCTCTCTTCCGTTCTAAAATGGCCTCGTCCTGAAGGTTTGAAGGCGATACAGCGATTCCTGGGCTTCGCTAATTACTATCGCCTTTTCATCCCACACTTCTCGTCTCGGACTGCTCCCATATCTGCACTTACCCGTAAGGGGGCTAACCCCAGGACATGGTCGCCTGAAGCCGAGGAGGCCTTCCTTTCCCTAAAGAAAGCCTTCGCCTCTGCTCCCTTCCTGCACCGTCCGGACTGTAATAAACAATTCTACCTGGAGGTTGATGCCTCCTCCTCCGGAGCAGGAGCGGTGCTCACCCAGAAGTCTTCTACCGGGAGAATGCTAACGTGCGGCTTCTTCTCCAAAATCTTCTCCTCGTCGGAGCGCAACTACTCCATAGGAGACCGTGAATTGCTAGCCATCAAATTGGCACTGGGAGAGTGGCGCTATCTGCTTGAAGGGGCTCTCTACCCGGTAATTATCTACACGGATCACAAAAACCTGGCATATCTCCAAAATGCCCAGAGACTCAATCCTCGCCAGGCCCGGTGGTCGTTGTTTTTTGCCCGCTTCGACTTCATTCTTCATTTCCGTCCGGCGGACAAAAACGTCAAAGCTGATGCCTTGTCCCGGTCTTTCCTGTCCTCCGATCAAGAGGAGGAACCTACGCACATCATCGACTCCTCCAAGGTGATGAATGTGGCCCCCTTGGATCTGACTCGTCTTCCACCCGGTAAGACGTTCGTAGCTGTGCCAGATCGGGAGAGGGTTCTTCGCTGGGGACATTCTTCTAAACTAGCTGGCCATGCTGGCCAAAAGAAGACCTTCCAACTCATTACCCGGCATTACTGGTGGCCTACCCTGCGTAAGGACATGGTAGACTTCGTCGCGGCCTGTTCATCCTGTGCCCGTAACAAAGTTCCCCGACATCTACCTGCCGGCCATCTCCTGCCCCTTCCCGTACCTGCTGCTCCTTGGCAACACATCGCTATGGACTTTATCACTGACCTTCCAGTTTCTGCCGGTTGTACTGTCATTTGGGTTGTCGCTGACCGTTTTTCTAAGATGGCCCACTTCATTCCCCTGCCTGGTCTTCCGTCTGCACCCGAGCTGGCTAAAGACTTTATCCGCCACATCTTCCGTCTCCATGGTCTGCCCCTCCACATCGTGTCGGATCGAGGGGTTCAGTTCACCTCTCGCTTCTGGAGAGCCACATGTAAGCTGCTGGACATTACCCTGGATTTCTCCTCCGCTTACCACCCTCAGTCCAATGGTCAAGTGGAGCGGATCAATCAGATCTTGACCAGCTACCTCCGGCACTTCGTTGATGCTCACCACTCGGACTGGGTGGATCTCCTACCATGGGCCGAGTTCTCTTATAACAACCATGAGAGCGAGTCCTCTTCCAAATCCCCGTTCTTTATAGTCGGTGGCCAACATCCCCGGATTCCACTTCCTGTCTCCGTTTCTGTGGACAACCCTGCTGCGGAGTCTCTTGTCAGCGAATTTTCTACTATTTGGGAGAGCACCAGGTCCGCTCTTCTTCTCTCCTCTGAGCGGATGAAGAGATATGCTGATAAGAGACGTCTGGATCCGCCCCAATTCCGTCCGGGAGACAAGGTTTGGCTCTCATCCAAACATGTGCGGCTCAAAGTACCCTCCTACAAGTTGGGTCCTCGATTCATCGGCCCCTTCGAAGTCCTCAGGCAAATTAACCCTGTGGCCTACAAATTAAAACTCCCGGCCACCCTACGGATCCCCAACTCCTTCCACGTATCTCTCCTCAAACCCGTTGTCTTTAACTTTTTTTCCAAAAATCCAGGTGCCCCTCCTGCTCCGGTTTCCGCTGATGACATCTTTGAGGTAGAGAGTATTCTGGCCTCCAAGAGGGTAAGAGGAAAAACCTTTTTTCTGGTAGATTGGAAGGGGTTTGGTCCTGAGGAGAGAACTTGGGAACCCAGGGAGAACATCAACGCCCCGCTTCTCCTTGAGAAATTTCTTTCTGGCCAAAAAAAGAGGGGGCCTAAAGGGGGGGGTACTGTAGCATCGGCGTCTCTGCCCCGTTCTAGGCAGAGACGCCGTCCCTCTCACCTCCCCGCTCCTGGCGCAACGTCCTCCAGCGCTTCTCTCCCCGCTGCTTCCGGCACGCGCTCCTTCCCCGACAGTGTGCTTAGGGCGCGCGCGCTCCCCCTCTCTTAAAGGGACCGCGCGCGCCGTCCTAAGGAGTCCCCGGCCAATTGCCGGAGGACCTCCCATATAAAAGGCACCTCCTCCAAAATGGAGGTGCCCGAGCAATGTTGTAGCACTGTTCACTACTCTGCTTCAGCCCTCAGGTCCCGTTGCCAGTTACCTGCCAGATACCTGCCAGATTCCTGCCAGTCTGCTGTCTAATTCCTGCCTGATATCCTGCTACCTGCCTGCTAGCCTGAGGTCCGACGGTCTGCCTTCCAACTCCTGTCAGTCTGTCTAAGGACCAGCTTGCCCGCTCACCTGGGAGCGCACATCTTCTACCTGCCTGCTTGCCTTAGGTCCGACGGTCTGCCTTCCAACTCCTGTCAGTCTGTCTAAGGACCAGCTTGCCCGCTCACCTGGGAGCGCTCATCTGCTGCCTGTCTGCTAGCCTACCAGGAGGCTCTGCCGTCACGTGCTGTGACCACCCGCCTGTCCAGAGACTCCTGCCCGCTCACCTGGGAGCGCTCATCTGCTACCTGTCTGTTGGTCTTCCTGGAGGCTCCGCCGTCACATGCTGTGACCACCCGTTTATCCAGAGACTCTCGCCTGCTCACCTGGGAGCTCAAGTCTATCATCTGCCACCACAGGTCGTACCAATCCTTTACCCAGAGACTGCCCCGGTCACTTGCCGTGACCTCCTGCCCGTTCATCCAGAGACTGCCCCGGTCACTTGCTGTGACCTCCTGTCCGTTCATTCAGAGACTGTCCCAGTCACCTGCTGTGACTGCCTGCCCGTCTACCCTGGTCGCCACCCGCTCCCTTACAAGGACCGCCCCCTTGTATAGTAGCTCAGAGGTTCCGCCTCCCAGACCCGTTACACGCAGATTTAGATCTCGGCTCAATGATGAGCAGAGATCTCAATCTGTGCATGTGCCCCACTTCTGCAGTCAAATTACGTTAACGTGACCCTGCTCCTGCCTCTTGTGACCACGCTCCATCGCTGCCGCCCCCTCCCCCGGACTATTCAGACTATGACACCTATGACCCCTGACATGACTAAGTCTTGGTAGGTTAAAAATAATTTTTTTCTTATTCTCCACTATCTCCCAATGGACATCACAGGAGATGCTGGGGCTGTGGCATAGACATCACAGGAGACATGGAGCTGCAATATAAACATCACAGGAGGCACTGGGGCTGCAATATAGACATCACAGGAGACGCTGGGGCTGCAATACAGACATCACAGGAGACGCTGGGGCTGCAATGCAGACATCACAGGAGACGCTGGGGCTGCAATACAGACATCACAGGAGACACTGGGGCTGCAATACAGACATCACAGGAGACACTGGGGCTGCAATACAGACATCACAGGAGACACTGGGGCTGCAATACAGACATCACAGGAGACACTGGGGCTGCAATACAGACATCACAGGAGACACTGGGGCTGCAATACAGACATCACAGGAGACACTGGGGCTGCAATACAGACATCACAGGAGACACCGGGGCTGTGTAAGAGGGTGACTGGGACGGTCATGCGCCTCTTCCCTCTTAATGCACATAATTCTGTGTTCTATGTTTATATACAGTGGTGGCCAAAAGTATTGGCACCCCTGCAATTCTGTCCGATAATACTCAGTTTCTTCCTGAAAATGATTGCAATCACAAATTCTTTGGTCTTATTATCTTCATTTAATTTGCTTGCAAGGAAAAAACACAAAATAGAATGAAGCAAAAATCAAATCATTGATCATTTCACACAAAACTCCAAAAATGGGCCAGACAAAAGTATTGGCACCCTCAGCCTAATACTTGGTTGCATAACCTTTAGCCAAAATAACTGCGAACAACCGCTTCCGATAACCATAAATGAGTTTCTTACAATGCTCTGCTGGAATTGTAGACCATTCTTCTTTGGCAAACTGCTCCAGGTCCCTGATATTTGAAGGTGCCTTCTCCAAACTGCCATTTTGAGATCTCTCCACAGGTGTTCTATGGGATTCAGGTCTAGACTCATTGCTGGCCACCTTAGAAGTCTCCAGTGCTTTCTCTCAAACTATTTTATAGTGCTTTTGGAAGTGTGTTTTGGGTCATTGTCCTGCTGGAAGACCCATGACCTCTGAGGGAGACCCAGCTTTCTCACACTGGGCCCTACATTATGCTGCAAAATTTGTTGGTAGTCTTCAGACTTCATAATGCCATGCACACGGTCAAGCAGTCCAGTGCCAGAGGCAGCAAAGCAACTCCAAAACATCAGGGAACCTCCGCCATGTTTGACTGTAGGGACCGTGTTCTTTTCTTTGAATGCCTCTTTTTTTTTCCTGTACACTCTATGTTGATGCTTTTTCCCAAAAAGCTCTACTTTTGTCTCATCTGACCAGAGAACATTCTTCCAAAACGTTGTAGGCTTTCTCAGGTAAGTTTTGGCAAACTCCAGCCTGGCTTTTTTATGTCTCTGGGTAAGAAGTGGGGTCTTCCTGGGTATCCTACCATACAGTCCCTTTTCATTCAGACGCCGACCGATAGTACGGGTTGACACTGTTGTACCCTCGGACTGCAGGGCAGCTTGAACTTGTTTGGATGTTAGTCGAGGTTCTTTATCCACCATCCGCACAATCTTGCGTTGAAATCTCTCGTCAATTTTTCTTTTCCGTCCACATCTAGGGAGGTTAGCCACAGTGCCATGGGCTTTACACTTCTTGATGACACTGCGCACGGAAGACATAGGAACATTCAGGTCTTTGGAGATGGACTTGTAGCCTTGAGATTGCTCATGCTTCCTCACAATTTGGTTTCTCAAGTCCTCAGACAGTTCTTTTGGTCTTCTTTCTTTTCTCCATGCTCAATGTGGTACACACAAGGACACAGGACAGAGGTTGAGTCAACTTTAACCCCTTTACCCCCGAGTGTGGTTTGCACGTTAATGACCAGGCCAATTTTTACAATTCTGACCACTGTCACTTTATGAGGTAATTACTCTGGAACGCTTCAATGGATCCCCCTGATTCTGAGATTGTTTTTTCGTGACATATTGTACTTCATGATTGTGGTAAAATTTCTTCGATATCACTTGCGTTTATTTGTGAAAAAAAACAGAAATTTGGTGAAAATTTTTAAAATTTTGCAATTTTCAAAATTTTAATTTTTCTGCCCTTAAATCAGAGAGATATGTCACACAAAAGCGTTAATAAATAACATTTCCCACATGTCTACTTTACATCAGCACAATTTTGGAACCAAAATTTTTTTATTGTTACGGAGCTATAAGGGTTAAAAGTTGACCAGCGATTTCTCATTTTTCCAACAAAATTTACAAAACCATTTTTTTAAGGACCACATCACATTTGAAGTCACTTTGAGGGGTCTTTATGACAGAAAATACCCAAAGTGACACCATTCTAAAAACTGCACCCCTCAAGGTGCTCAAAACCACATTCAAGAACTTTATTAACCCTTCAGGTGCTTCACAGGAATTTTTGGAATGTGGAAGAAAAAAATGAACATTTAACTTTTTTCACAAAAATGTTACTTTAGACCCAATTTTTTTTTATTTTCGCAGGGGTAACAAGAAAAAATGGACCCCAAAATTTTTTGTGCAATTTCCCCTGGCGACGCAGATACCCCATATGTGGGGAAAAAACACTGTTTGGGCGCTCGGAAGGGAAGGAGCGCCATTTGACTTTTTGATAGTAAAATTTGCTTGAATAATTAGCGGACGCCATGTTGCGTTTGGAGAGCCCCCGTGTGCCTAAACATTGGAGCTCCCCTACAAGTGACCCCATTTTGGAAACTAGACCCCCCAAGGCACCTATCTAGATGCATAGTGAGCACTTGGAACCCCCCGCTGCTTCACAAATTAATCCTTAAAAATGAAAAAGTGGAAAAAAAAACACTTATTGTTACGGATTAATTTGTGAAGCACCTGGGGGTTCCAAGTGCTCACTATGCATCTAGATAGGTGCATTGGGAGGTCTAGTTTCCAAAATGGGGTCACTTGTGGGGGAGCTCCAATGTTTAGGCACACAGGGGCTCTCCAAATGCAACATGGTGTCCGCTAACAATTTGAGCCGATTTTTCCATTCAATTTGTTAGCGGACACCATTTTGGAAACTAGACTCCTCAAGGATTTTATCAAGAGGTATAGTGAACATTTTGAACCCAGAGGTACGACACAGAATTTGATAACATTAGGTCATCATATTGAATAAGTTGTCATTAGTCTTGAGCGCAAGTGCTCGCTATTTGAGTTTGCATCGGATACTCAGATATGCACCATGTACTGCGTGTGCTCGAGTGGCATGCTCGAGTTCCTGCCCCGTATGTTTCACGGTTATTAGATACGCCCCAAAAAAACATACGGGGATCACTTGTGCATGGCAGGCAATCCCCGCAAAGTTTTGTTGGCCGCGAAGCATATGGGGCGGAGACTCGAGCATGTCACTCAAATACCCACGATACTCAATGCATGCCCAAGCACGCGATGCAAACTCAAGTAGTGAGCACTTGCGCTCAACACTAGTCGCCATATCGTCATCTTTTTTTCTTACTTTTGAAAAAAATCCCAACCCCATCACAACCCTAACCCCAACCCTAACCCTAGCCCAACCCTAACCCTAGCACAACCCTAACCCGAGTTTATTTTTTACGCCGTTCCTCGTGCGGTATAAGTGATTAGACGACTTTATTCTTCGGGTCGGTGCGATTACAGAGATACCAGAATCATATGGGGTTTTTATGATTGACAGCTGTCACACACTAAAAGACGCATTTTTTGTAAAATCTAGTTTTTGCATCGCCATATTTTGAGAGCTGTAATTTTTCCAGATTTTGGCAGACAGTCATGTGACGGCCTGTTTTTTGCGGGATGAGTTGACGTTTTTATTGGTGCCATTTTCAGGCACGTGATATTTTTTGATCGCTTTCTATTCAGATTTTTGGGAGGCAGAATAAACAAAAACCAACAATTCAGGAATTGTTTTTTTTTTCTTTTATTCTGTTCCGCGTGTGGTAAAATTGATAAGGCAGCTTTATTCTTTGGGTCAGTACGTTTACAGCTGTACCACTTTCATATCGTTTTTCTATGTTTAGCACTTGTTTTTTACAGGACGAGATGACGTTTCCAGCGGTACCATTTTTATTTATATTTGTCTTTTTGATCGCGTGTTATTCCATTTTTTGTTTGGGACAGTCTTATAGGTCAGGTCGTTCCGGACGCGGCGATACCAAATATGTGTACTTTTATTGTTTTTTTGTTTTTTTTTTCATAATAATATTTATTGATGGGTACATTATATTTTTATTTTTGGTGGATTATTTTTTTTATTTTTTTTTTTAAATATTTTTACAATTTTTTTTTTCACTTTATGACAGCTTTTTTACTTTGTCCCAACTATGGGACTTTCACTTTTTTTTCTCTGATCGCCTGCATGGCACAGGAATGGAGCATCACCCCTGTGCCATGCAGGCTGTCAGCGCTGGACAGGGAGAAGATAGTTTGGAAATGCACTGTGCATGTCCAAAAAATCTTCCTGCTGTCTGGTGACCCGGATGTTGTCATGACGACATCGGGTCGTCATGGCAACATCCAGGAAGCCGCGGCAGACAGCGCTGGAGGCCGGAAGAGGAGGTGAGCACACCGATCACCTCCCCTTAGCCACCGCAATGCTGCGATCGACTTCGATCGCAGCATTGCGGGGGTTAATGTGCCGGGAGCGGTGCGGGACCGCTCCCTGCACATAGTACCGGGTGTCAGCTGTGACAATCAGCTGACACCCGGCGGCGATCGCGCCCGCACAGCGAAATCGCCAGGGCGTATTAATACGTATCTGGTCCATAAGTCCCAGGGCACAGATACGTACTAATACGCCCTATGTCGTAAAGGGGTTAATCCATGTTAACTGGCTGCAAGTGTGATTTAGTTATTGCCAACACCTGTTAGGTGCCACAGGTAAGTTACAGGTGCTGTTAATTACACCAATTAGAGAAGCATCACATGATTTTTCAAACAGTGCCAATACTTTTGTCCACCCCCTTTTTTAGGTTTGGTGTGGAATTATATCCAATTTGGCTTTAGGACAATTCTTTTTGTGTTTTTTCATTGAAGACAAATTAAATGAAGATAATAATACCAAAGAATTTGTGATTGCAATCATTTTCAGGAAGAAACTGAGTATTATCTGACAGAATTGCAGGGGTGCCAATACTTTTGGCCACCACTGTATGAGCATTCATATGATCTAATGTCTGATGGGTTACTTATAGGTTCATTATAGGTTGGTGCGGGTAGACTATTAGATTGATAGTAGAAGTAGTGCAGAGGTGGGCAATATAGCACACAGAGTATGAAGTTGGGAGGGAGTTAAGGGGTTTAGGAGCTGCTCCAGTGAAGAACTGAGACACTTCCTGATTGCAGGGAGAGTTGGAGTTGAGTGAGGGACAGTGACTAGTGAGGACGCGTCAGGAGGACACAGGAGAAAGTGCAGGAGAAGGGTGTGTGTGTGTCACAGTCTGGGAGTTTTTGGACAACCTTATCTGGAAGGTGAATCTGAACAGTCTAGTCAGCGGGGACAACAGGAACAGATGTACATGGAGAGGTCAATGTGAGAACTTCACCTTACGTGCCAAGACAGGACAGCCTCATCAGGGAGGTGGATCCAAGCAGGTCAGGTAGTGGGACAGAGAATGGAGTTACCCAGACGGCTGGCACGCTCGGCGTTGGTCTTTATGCCCAAATCGGTGTCTGTGTCTTTCATCGCTGGTAAAGTGCCGCTGTATGTGAAGAGATCACAAAGAGACTATCACTTGTTACTCCCTGTATGTGACTGTGGCAGCAAGTAAAGAAGTTTTTATGTGTTTAAGCTGGTCTGGTTTTCTCCTTCTGAAGGCTAAAAGACTCAACACCCAGGACGGCGAGACAGAAGTGAGTATGGAGGTATCCTCCACGGAGGTACCACAACACACACACACACCCAGGGATTCTCCGAGTCCCCTTTTTCTGTAGCAGGCCAGGGAGGGGATTTAATCACTGAAACGGACATGCCACTCACCACCGACTGCCATCCTGCCACCCGTTACAGCTGCAATACAGAAATCACAGGAGACACTGAGGCTGAGTTATAGACATCACAGGAGACGCTGGGGCTGCAATACAGACATCACAGGAGACGCTGAGTTATAGACATCACAGAAGACGCTGGGGCTGCAATACAGACATCACAGGAGACGCTGGGGCTGCAATACAGACATCACAGGAGACGCTGGGGCTGCAATACAGACATCACAGGAGACGCTGGGGCTGCAATACAGACATCACAGGAGACGCTGGGGCTGCAATACAGACATCACAGGAGACGCTGGGGCTGCAATACAGACATCACAGGAGACTCTGGGGCTGCAATACAGACATCACAGGAGACGCTGGGGCTGCAATATAGAAATCACAGGAGACGCTGGGGCTGCAATACAGACATCACAGGAGACGCTGGGGCTGCAATACAGACATCACAGGAGACGCTGGGGCTGCAATACAGACATCACAGGAGACGCTGGGGCTGCAATACAGACATCACAGGAGACGCTGGGGCTGCAATACAGACATCACAGGAGACGCTGGGGCTGCAATACAGACATCACAGGAGACGCTGAGGCTGCAATACAGACATCACAGGAGACACTGGGGCTGCAATACAGACATCACAGGAGACGCTGGGGCTGCAATACAGACATCACAGGAGACGCTGAGTTATAGACATCACAGGAGACGCTAGGACTGCAATACAGACATCACAGGAGACGCTGGGGCTGCAATACAGACATCACAGGAGATGCTGGGGCTGCAATACAGACATCACAGGAGACGCTGGGGCTGCAATACAGACATCACAGGAGACGCTGGGGCTGCAATACAGACATCACAGGAGACGCTGGGGCTGCAATACAGACATCACAGGAGACACTGGGGCTGCAATACAGACATCACAGGAGATGCTGGGGCTGCAATACAGACATCACAGGAGACGCTGGGGCTGCAATACAGACATCACAGGAGACGCTGGGGCTGCAATACAGACATCACAGGAGACGCTGGGGCTGCAATACAGACATCACAGGAGACGCTGGGGCTGCAATACAGACATCACAGGAGACGCTGGGGCTGCAATACAGACATCACAGGAGACGCTGGGGCTGCAATACAGACATCACAGGAGACGCTGGGGCTGCAATACAGACATCACAGGAGACGCTGGGGCTGCAATACAGACATCACAGGAGACACTGGGGCTGCAATACAGACATCACAGGAGACGCTGGGGCTGCAATACAAACATCACAGGAGACACTGGGGCTGCAATACAGACATCACAGGAGACGCTGAGGCTGAGTTATAGACATCACAGGAGACACTGGGGCATCAATACAGACATCACAGGAGACACTGGGGCTGCAATACAGACATCACAGGAGACGCTGAGGCTGAGTTATAGACATCACAGGAGACACTGGGGCTGCAATACAGACATCACAGGAGACGCTGGGGCTGCAATACAGACATCACAGGAGACGCTGGGGCTGCAATACAGACATCACAGGAGACGCTGGGGCTGCAATACAGACATCACAGGAGACGCTGGGGCTGCAATACAGACATCACAGGAGACGCTGGGGCTGCAATACAGACATCACAGGAGACGCTGGGGCTGCAATACAGACATCACAGGAGACGCTGGGGCTGCAATACAGACATCACAGGAGACGCTGGGGCTGCAATACAGACATCACAGGAGACACTGGGGCTGCAATACAGACATCACAGGAGACGCTGGGGCTGCAATACAAACATCACAGGAGACACTGGGGCTGCAATACAGACATCACAGGAGACGCTGAGGCTGAGTTAGAGACATCACAGGAGACACTGGGGCATCAATACAGACATCACAGGAGACACTGGGGCTGCAATACAGACATCACAGGAGACGCTGGGGCTGCAATACAGACATCACAGGAGACGCTGGGGCTGCAATACAGACATCACGGGAGACGCTGGGACTGCAATACAGACATCACAGGAGACGCTGGGGCTGCAATACAGACATCACAGGAGACGCTGCGGCTGCAATACAGACATCACAGGAGACGCTGGGGCTGCAATACAGACATCACAGGAGACGCTGGGGCTGCAATACAGACATCACAGGAGACGCTGGGGCTGCAATACAGACATCACAGGAGACCCTGGGGCTGCAATACAGACATCACAGGAAACACTGGGGCTGCAATACAGACATCACAGGAGACGCTGAGGCTGAGTTATAGACATCACAGGAGACACTGGGGCATCAATACAGACATCACAGGAGACACTGGGGCTGCAATACAGACATCACAGGAGACACTGAGGCTGCAATACAGACATCACAGGAGACACTGGGGCTGCAATACAGACATCACAGGAGACGCTGGGGCTGCAATACAGACATCACAGGAGACGCTGGGGCTGCAATACAGACATCACAGGAGACGCTGGGGCTGCAATACAGACATCACAGGAGACGCTGGGGCTGCAATACAGACATCACAGGAGACGCTGGGGCTGCAATACAGACATCACAGGAGACGCTGGGGCTGAGTTATAGACATCACAGGAGACACTGGGGCATCAATACAGACATCACAGGAGACACTGGGGCTGCAATACAGACATCACAGGAGACGCTGGGGCTGCAATACAGACATCACAGGAGACACTGGGGCTGCAATACAGACATCACAGGAGACGCTGGGGCTGCAATACAGACATCACAGGAGACGCTGGGGCTGCAATACAGACATCACAGGAGACGCTGGGGCTGCAATACAGACATCACAGGAGACGCTGGGGCTGCAATACAGACATCACAGGAGACGCTGAGGCCGAGTTATAGACATCACAGGAGACACTGGGGCATCAATACAGACATCACAGGAGACACTGGGGCTGCAATACAGACATCACAGGAGACGCTGGGGCTACAATACAGACATCACAGGAGACACTGGGGCTGCAATACAGACATCACAGGAGACGCTGGGGCTGCAATACAGACATCACAGGAGACACTGGGGCTGCAATACAGACATCACAGGAAACACTGGGGCTGCAATACCGACATCACAGGAGACGCTGAGGCTGAGTTATAGACATCACAGGAGACACTGGGGCATCAATACAGACATCACAGGAGACACTGGGGCTGCAATACAGACATCACAGGAGACGCTGGGGCTGCAATACAGACATCACAGGAGACGCTGGGGCTGCAATACAGACATCACAGGAGACGCTGGGGCTGCAATACAGACATCACAGGAGACGCTGGGGCTGCAATACAGACATCACAGGAGACGCTGGGGCTGCAATGCAGACATCACAGGAGACGCTGAGGCCGAGTTATAGACATCACAGGAGACACTGGGGCTGCAATACAGACATCACAGGAGACGCTGGGGCTGCAATACAGACATCACAGGAGACGCTGGGGCTGCAATACAGACATCACAGGAGACGCTGGGGCTGCAATACAGACATCACAGGAGACGCTGGGGCTGCAATACAGACATCACAGGAGACGCTGGGGCTGCAATACAGACATCACAGGAGACGCTGGGGCTGCAATACAGACATCACAGGAGACACTGGGGCTGCAATACAGACATCACAGGAGACGCTGGGGCTGCAATACAGACATCACAGGAGACGCTTGGTCTTTTTCTTTGGGACAGAAGCGCAACTCAACCACAGAGTACATGCCGAAACGGTCACTGGCTAGTATCTACATGTAATCTTTCATTGTATGCACATGCAGCATTCAGTAGTGAACGCTCACAGAGAAGGAGGAAATTAAAGGACTGGCAGTTGTCAAAGCGCAGCCGCCGGCCCAAGCACTTTGGTCCCTAGGAATATGCCCAGGGGGGCGGAGAAAAGGTTATCATGGGCCGTAAATGACCCTCAGACCTGAGGTTACCCACCCCTGCTCTAAGAGCATGTGGAAGGTGAGTTTTTCACATCCATTCACTTGGTGTTGGGGCGGTGTCGGCCATTGTTGCTGTGGTTTTGTGTTTGTGAAGTGGTGTGGCCTGGAGTCATGGGGACTCGGTCTTGCACCGTGAGTGCTGTGAGGCACCAGGTCGCCCTCCCTGCTTGTGCATCATCGCTATCATGGTGGTTTGTGCACGGCTCTGCATCTTTTAGGCTAGGAACCCACAGAGGTTCACCGTGACGTGGCAGTGGGCGTCATATGGTCTGATCAAAATGTTAAACTAGAACCTCATGTTCAGTTTTGTAAAGTTTTGCCTTGCGGCATTTTTGGATGTGCAGTCCATGACTTTTTTTCTACAGTTCTGGTATAGGGCCTTTACAATTACTAGGGCACTACAAAGTAATTTTATAGTAAGACACAAGTCTGTGCTCTGCATTTTGTAGCTGCTGACGCATGAAGAGCTATATAATACAACGTATTACAAACCCAATGTGAAAAGTTAGTATTCTACATTAAATATTTTATTTTATAATTGAGCTCTTTGATAATGGATACGATATCTAGAATACAAGCGAGAAGCTGCACCTATTAATAGTGTGCATACCACATGGATACTACGGTATATCCTTGCCCTGTTAGCCAATGTATCAACACCAAACGATTCATTTTTACCACCCCGTAAAATTCCTGAGATGCATTCTTATATCTTTGGAGTCTGCTATAAGACAAGGTCACCCGACAGGACCAGACTCATGGTACCAGCTGATAAGTTCTTTGGATTACTAAGGAGTCTGGGAAGGATTAGATGCTTATAGGAACAGATTCCAGAGGAACATGTGTCAGTCGCAGTACTGAAACTGAGATCACAATAAAGAAAAAGAGATATTTAGACATACCTACCATAAAGGCAGACTGGGAAGTCAACATGAGGTCCAGACCTGATTTGGTGCATCTCTTATTTTATGGGTGGCAAAAAGATATCACTTCTCCACAATGCCTGCATATAAGGGTGCGCAGAATGAACCCAAATTTGAAAGGACGACATACAGGTAACAAGTCCATTAGTCCCATTTGGTGGGGTCTGGTCCAGTGTCAACCAACACCAGAATGGAGGTCCATTTGAACATTTGCTGTTAGTCCTCAGATGACCAGTGATGGAATAGGATACTAGCCGGTTCTCGTGCTTATCCATTAGGAACAAGTAGTCAGTGCTTACTGTCCGCTATTTGGGGTTAAGACTCTATAATTTAAGCAGTGGAAGAGGGTGAAAAAGTTCACACAATTATATTGTGTACACTTTTGTGTAAAAAGGGTATTCGAGACCCAGAAAATTAGCACCTATCCAATGGAGAGATGGGAACTCCAACTAGTGTGGGCCCTATCATGGTGACCTCCACCAATCACCAGAATTGAGGTCTTGTCTCCACCATTCTTCCCTGGCCAAAAGACTGTGGTCAGGTGATATTGAGTGGCGCAGCAGGTCGCACATGCACCCTGCAGCTCCATTTTAGTCTTTGACCCTGATGAAGTTAACAGCACAAGGGTTATCTTCCAGTATTTTCAGTGTCATGGACTTGAATAGAGAGACAAAGTGCATGTTCCTCTTGGCTGCGTTCTCTTCGCAAAGGGAGAATGAGGAATTCAAGTCCCCTGTTACAGCAATCAGTGGGGGCCCTATGTGGATCCTACAGTTATCATCTACACTGTTGATAGCTGTTAACTTGTCTAGGTTGGAATAGCCCTTTAGGAGGTCAAGAGCATTTTGATGGGCCACTGGTCTACTCAAATCTCCAGGGTTGACTCTATAATTTATGAATATCATACACCATTACTGATCACATCCTCTTTATCCACATTGGGGACATGTTTGCCTGGACTAACGGTGTTTTACACTGCCACAAAATATTGTACACATAGGATCTTGATAGTCTCTGTGGGAGCGAGATGTCAGAAATTCCACACATAGGAGCGCCATGATCAGTATGAACTGTGTTAGCTAGCGGGCAGAAGAGGCTGTGGATAGGTTGAAGGCAGAAAAGCTACAAAGCCTATGGGTCCAATGCATTATTTCCGTTTGATTTTTAAAGTCACTTTTTTTTTGGTATCTCTTGGTATTTATTGCTGTTTTTAACTCCAAATTTTTCAAAAAGGTACATGCGGGTTCGTGAATTTTGCGCAAAATCCTAAATGTTCTTCATTGAAAATTCCCTCCAAGCTGGAGCTAAAGTACAATTCTACATTTTGCTTTTTTTTTTTTTTTTTTAAGTTGCTGCAAACATCAGGATTTTAAGAAGTAAGGCGAACAGGGAAGGAAAAAAAAAAAACAGACCAACAAGTAGAAATCAATATAGGTGCATCTTAACCCCTTCCCAAGATGGCAATTTTACGCTTTAGCTTTTTCCTTCCCTTCTTTCAAAAGCCCCCTTTTTTGTTTTTCCATCGACGTAGCCGTATGAGGGCTTGTTTTTGGCGAGACGAGTGTACTTTTTTTTTTTTTATGACACCATCCATGTTATCATGTAATGTACTGGAAAGGGGGAAACATTCCAAGGATGGCAAATAGCAAAAAAAAAAAAAAAAAAAAAAAATCTATTTCACAATTGTTTTTATTTACAGTGTTCATTACATGGAAAAACTGACAGTGCAGTATGATTCTCCAGGTCAGAAAGATTATGGAGACACCAAACACGCATAGTTTTTATTATTTAAGTGGTGAAAAAAATTGTTACATTTTTTTTGCAGTCAATGGAGCTGTTTGAGGACTTATTTTTTACTGAAATTTTTATTGATGCCATTTTGGGGGGGGTAGAAACGATGTTTCGATTGACTCAAATTGCATTTTTTTTTGCGCTGGCCGAAAAATCGCAATTCTGGAGGTTTTTTTTCCCCACCGTTTACCGATCGGGTTAATTCATTTTACATTTTGATACATCAGACTTTTATGGAAATAGCAATACCACATGTGTATTTTTTTTTTATTTCTAAAATTTTTAAATAGGGAAAAATAGGGGTGATTCTATTTTTTAATATTTTTTACATTTTTTTTTTTTAGTTTTTACTGCATTTGTTAGTCCTCATAGGGACTTCAATCTGCGATTATAATTTGATCACTTTCATTTCTTGAAAATACGTATTTCTGGCAACAGCAGATTGGCTTTCACAGGAATACTGTCAAGACCAGCATGGGGTCTACAGCAGACCCCAGACTATCACAGAAACTAGTCGGCACCTTGCCGATGAGCGTTTAGAACAGTGTGAGCCCCCCGGGGCGCACGTGGTAATTACCGGTGTCATAAATAGACATGCGCAGCTGTTAGAGGCAGATGATGGCTGAATAATACAGACATCATCTGCTGGCAAAGACACGGGGCTCAGTTCCTGAGCCTGCAAAGTCAGGGAGTTAGCATATGACACGTCAGTAAGAGGTTAAAAGAAGAATTTGTCGCAAAACAATAACAGACATGAGAGAAAAAACTAGACAAAAAAAAAATTGATGCAAATGCAATAATGAATCGAACCATACATGTGGAAACTCAGGGGTCTATCACGTCGTATTCTCAGTGCTTTGTATTCCCAAAAAACAAGACAGAACACCGTGTTCATTGCCATAATTTATTTCAGCAGGATAAAAAGGCATGCAGAAAAAGGCGTGTTTACAATATCATTAATACTGCATTATTTCTGTAATATACTTCTAGGATAAATGCAAAGTTGGCGAAAAGTAATACAAGGTCCACTATTTGGAATACAATACAGGGAAATTTCTGGAATAGATTTTGGACGTTTGTTCCATTTTTGGTAGAGATGATACATAGAGCAATCATTACAGAATCTGGACTTGTTCGCACCTTATTAGAGATCTTTCCAGTACATATGTGTAAAACGAGAAAGAGACAAAAGGAGATGTTATAAGAAGAGGTTCGAACTAATGTTTCTGAAATGGTCAATACCTTCTTCAGGTGAGGTGATAAAATCCTCCTGAAGAGTTTTGTTCTTCACTTATAGTCATCATATGCAAAGTTAGTGAAAACTGCTAACTATCGTGGCCGATTGGTGGGAATTGATACGCAGGTCCTAGTCAAACTCGTTGGTCTCCATTTCACACTTTGAAGAACGGAGAGGTGTCAACTAGAGATGGGCAGATCAATTCAGCCAGGTTGGCAGTCTCTGGCCTCAGGACAGGAGGCTCGCGAACCTCTTACCTTTCGAGATTCCCGGCGCAGCTTTTGATTAGTAGATGTGGTGCGACTTAACCATTGCAGCATGACAAACACCAGCCCTGCTAATTAAAAGCTGCAACGGCATTTCCCAGAAGGCAAGAGATATTTGAGGGTCCCGCTTAACGACTACTGATGATAGACCAGAGTCCCACAGATCGATCCACCCACAACTAGCAGCTAGCTCTCCATTCTTCGAAATGTGAACTGGGGACCAACTAGTTTGGTACGAATTGATTCGCATGTGCCAGTCTGTCGGCAATGATAGTAGCCAGTGGCCACTAGACGGGAACGAGAGAAAAGCCTCTTACCTGACAGTGTCCACAACTCTTTTGATTGGCGAGACTTGTTAGACAACGACATCGTGCTAGGCCAGTGAATCAAAAGAAGAGCAACGGAAGCAGATGCCGTCCGGTAAGAGGAGGTTCTCCAGTTCCCATCCGGAGACTGCTGACTTCTATCGTGGCCGATGGACTGGGACGTGTGAATCAATTCACACCAAACTATTTGGTCCCCATTTCACACATTTTGAAGAATGGAGAGATCACTGCTATAGATGGGCGGATCGAGTCGTGGGAATCCGATCTAACAGCTAGATCAGTAGTCTTGAGGATTTGCAAACCTCTTACCTTCCGAGATCAATTTGCACCAGCTCCAGGACCCACATCCATCAGACATTGGTGCCATATCCTGTATAAATACCTGAGATATACTGTATGTCAACGGGAGTGGATGCAAAGAGCAGAAGTAGTGTCAAACTTCCCGTTAAATCTGCCGCCTTTGGTTTTGGTTCTGTTCCAATCTGCATTAGTCTAGGAGCCACTGGTAAAGTCCTGACAATAGTACCTAGGAATCTGGGGAGTGATCTCATCATCAGAGCTGGGAGGATGAGGGTGGGAACTACATGTTCCAGACTATAGGAACCCAACAGTCATGTAATAACAGCCATGGAAGTCATATCAATCTAGTGCTCGTGCCAATGCTCTACTCGCTGATTCAACTGGACACATGGTGATTTTTTTTTTTACTAGTAATTACTACTTATTTAGATTTTACAAGCGACCCAGGTAGATCCCTGCGAAGCGTAAAAATTAATTTAGACCATGTTCCCACGTGGCATAAACTTTGCATTTTTTTTTCTTTTGTGCAAAAAAACCTGCTGCATTTTACAGTTTGAGAAAAGTGGATGCGATTTCATAAGAATTTTTCTTTTTCTACATAGACTTCTATGGGAAGTCTAAAATATTCCTCAGAGTGGAATCACAACATTTGTGCACCAGAAAAAAAAAACGCATTACAAAAACGCCAAGGTAAAAAAAAGGAGGAAACGCAAAAAAATTAAAAAACACAATAAACAGTAGATTTCTATTGCGTATTTTGCTGATTGGAAGAAAAAAAAAAAAAAAAAAAAAAAAATCGCCGGCCTTGAATTGACTTTCTTTTGTGAATAAAATCCAGTGAAATTATTTAAAAGGTAATTTCAGATTTTGAACAGCAACAAAACATTTGACAGAAAAATGGGTATTTTTTTTTTTTTTTGTTACATTTAGTTTAGTTCACACAGTGCAGTTTTGATGCCTTTTCAACTGGTATTAGGTTGAAATAGAAGTTTTTCCCTTTTTACTTTTCCTTCCAAAATTTTGTTTAAACCTACAGAATATCCTCCCTTCATGATACCTAATAAATTGTAGATGATGAACAGGGTAAGAATTCCTAAAAAAGGATAACAATCTACTTCTCTACTGCATTTCCCTTTTGTTCTATGGACTCTATAATACTGACAGTCCAGGACTCCGGACTCCTTGGAGGCAGGAAGTAGTCCCAGAGTCACATGATCTCTCTTGGCACGTCTGACTGGCTGAAAGCACAAGTGTTATATCACTAGCATATACAGCATTATTCTCACCCCATTGTAGGAACTCAGGGGTTTAGTGGAGACAATAACAACCCAATAACTTAGCTGTAATGTCCAAGCCAAAGATCTATCCCGGTTAGAGATTCTCTTTAAGGTTTTGCCATTCACCTGGAGTAACCCCAGTGTCTGTGACACAAAGCAGAAGCATGTCCTCCTATATATCTAATATTGAAAACATCCCTTATAGCTGAACCCAAAAGGACAAATAAAACATAGAATATATTAGTAGCACATAGACCCCTATACACGTAGCACAAGACTTCATGCCTTCCATCGTCACGTCAGTAAATCAATCGTGTAGGCAAATAATGCTCGGTACAAAATACAGAATTGTCAGGAGTGCACTTCGCTCATTGCAACTGCTCTAAGGGTTTGTGGTTTTTATCTACATGTTCCCGCGATTTATCGTCAGCTTTATAGTGTTATCAGCTAGAAGTGGTACAAGTGTTGGGAGAGGAGTCCGTAGGGGGACGTGTTCTTAGGGTTGATCCTTTGTCTCGGGATCTTTATCGTAGATGTAACTTCCGACTCCTCCCGTGTTCACACCTGGAAATGCAAAATAAATGGTTACTCCTTAGTGTCTTGAAATTTCAAGCTCAAAAAAAATAAAAATGTGTGATTCCTTTCAGTAAATTTTGCAGATTTCCAGCTAGAGGTTGTCCCAATGATCATTTGGTTGACAGTCTGACGATCCTTACAGGGGTTGTTCACTACAGGACTATCTCCAGTTAATGTCCCCTAGGTGCTATCCTTACCTCCTGGACTGGCAGCACACCTCTGCTCTCTCCCCTGTGTCCCCCCGCCAGTCTCTTGACAAACAACTTCACGTAAGTGCTGCAACCAATCAATGGTAGCTGATTGGCTGCAGCCTTCACAAATACACAGCAGCGGAAAAACAAGGATTGATGTGACTAATGAAAATCTGTGCTGACAATAAATACTAAAATAAATCTCTTACGGTATCAAAGGTCCGTCAAAAATAAGCGTTGTTGCCCTGGTGTTCCAAACATCAGTGTATTTAAAGAGGATCTGTCACCAGGTAAAAGATGGCCAGTTTTTGATCTTATTTTATTCCTGCGGTGCCATTTTTTACAATCCTCCATATGGTTCCAGACATATGGGCCTTAATTAGTGCTAATTTTTATGGTCTTTATCAAGGGGGCATGGAACCTAGGATCAAAATGCAGAGCAGCCTAAAGACTCGCCCTCGAGGATCCCAAGAGCCTATATCTCTAAAACCATATGGCGGACTTAAGGAATAATCAGGGGGAGGCAGGAACAAAATGAGAGGAAAATATGGTCACTTTTGAACTGGCGTCAAGTCCTCTTTAATTGTCCAACAGTGCCACCACAGGTGAAGTGATGCATTACATTACACCTATTAAAATAAATATGCAGGAACGTGCTGGGTCCTCCAGTGACACAGATACTCTTGCTACCCATTCTAATTGAGGACGGTCCCATATAAGAAACGTTCCTCTATGAAAGGGGTATGAATAATTGTTTAACAAATAGAGATGTTGCAGGCCGTTAATGCACCTCATAAAGCAGTTCTGGCTCCCTACTTTTGCCCTTCTATCCATGCACACCCATTGTCTCTGGATATACGAGATGTCTTATTTCTTGTCCCATTGCTTTCTTGTTTTCTGAATTTTTCTGGGGTGGGAAAACATTTATCGTCAAGATGCTTTTAACACATGAAACGGATTGAGAGTTCGCAGACTAGAAAGGAAGAGCGCGCTGTAAGCCAAGTACACATGTGTGCATCTAAGTAACCGCGAAGTGTAACTGAAGTACGCTCTCACTAACAGATGTCTCCTCTCTCTTCCCTGGAAACTCGTCTTGCTTTATTCAAAGGTCATTTTCACTTTCTCAAATATCCACAAAGACTAAAAAAGTATCCATCCATGTCTGAATGGTATATCCCCCTTCATACAATTTATATACCCTGCAACAAAGTGTTTGTGGTACGAAATTAGGACACCTAATGAGTACATGAATTATTCTAGTGCTGCGCATGTAAAAAATGTTAGATACTTGTTTGTACAGTTTTGATCAAAATAACCTAAGCCCATCCATCAACGACCTAATCCAAAATGGGACCCAACTCTAGTGCCTCACCTCGCCTCAAATGTACTACGGAAGAGATATGATCCAGCTGTAATTAACACCTGCCTGGGAAATATGGGTGGATAAGGGTGCGCGACCCATTGGGCGGTCATTCCCCAAATACACAATGCAAAAAATATACGGACAAGGTCGGCACACCTATAGTGTTAAACTAGTAAAGGTGCAGGTGCTTGTACACACTCACTGGTCCCCGATTGAGTGCAGTAGTCACGTAAAGGTCTTTATGTCCAGA
Source organism: Phyllobates terribilis (assembly GCF_046119375.1). Lineage (NCBI taxonomy): Eukaryota > Metazoa > Chordata > Amphibia > Anura > Dendrobatidae > Phyllobates > Phyllobates terribilis. The sequence goes on along the minus strand of NW_027362767.1, from coordinate 130,184,677 downwards.
TACCGGTGGGGGACACAGTGCTGATCAAATCTATCTATCTATAGATATAGATACTATGTAGTTGATCAAAACTGTGTAAGCCCATCCACCAGCGACAAGGTGACCTCACCTAATCCAACATAAAATTAATGTGAAGGTAAAATTAATGTGAAGGTATACGAACGCACTCACCAATATACAGACATATAGTCAGGCAGTATACAGTTGATCAAAATTGTGTAAGCCTATCCACCAGTGACAAGAGTACCTCACCTAATTAATCATACAGTACAAAGTCAACGCCCCTGGGCTGAGCACCCTTATCTATTCTTCCCAGACAGGATTTAATTACAGCTAAACTGGATACCAATTTCTTCTTTCCCAGTTTGAGGACTGTTTGGTCACAAAGAGGTATGTTACAAGAGTTAGGGACCACCCTATGAGGTTATCTAGTCGCTGGTGGATGGGCTTTCTCAATTTTGATCAAAACTGTAGACTTCGTACTCTGCAGTTTTTTACATGTGTAGCAACAGTAGAATTGATGAATCCATTAACTGCATAGTGATGTATATACAGTACAGACCAAAAGTTTGGACACACCTTCTCATTTAAAGATTTTTCGGTATTTTCATGACTATGAAAATTGTACATTCACACTGAAGGCATCAAAACTATGAATTAACACATGTGGAATTATATACTTAACAAAAAAGTGTGAAACAACTGAAAATATGTCTTATATTCCAGGTTCTTCAAAGTAGCCACCTTTTGCTTTGATGACTGCTTTGCACACTTTTGGCATTCTCTTGATGAGCTTCAAGAGGTAGTCACCGGAAATGGTCTTCACTTCACAGGTGTGCCCTGTCAGGTTTAATAAGTGGGATTTCTTGCCTTATAAATGGGGTTGGGACCATCAGTTGTGTTGTGCAGAAGTCTGATGAATACACAGCTGATAGTCCTACTGAATAGACTGTTAGAATTTGTATTATGGCAAGAAAAAAGCAGCTAAGTAAAGAAAAACGAGTGGCCATCATTACTTTAAGAAATGAAGGTCAGTCAGTCCGAAAAATTGAGAAAACTTTGATTGTGTCCCCAAGTGCAGTTGCAAAAACCATCAAGCGCTACAAAGAAACTGGCTCACATGAGGACCGCCCCAGGAAAGGAAGACCAAGAGTCACCTCTGCTTCTGAGGATAAGTTTATCCGAGTCACCAGCCTCAGAAATCGCAGGTTAACAGCAGCTCAGATTAGAGACCAGGTCAATGCCACACAGAGTTCTAGCAGCAGACACATCTCTACAACAACTGTTAAGAGAAGACTTTGTGCAGCAGGCCTTCATGGTAAAATAGCTGATAGGAAACCACTGCTAAGGACAGGTAACAAGCAGAAGAGACTTGTTTGGGCTAAAGAACACAAGGAATGGACATTAGACCAGTGGAAATCTGTGCTTTGGTCTGATGAGTCCAAATTTGAGATCTTTGGTTCCAACCACTGTGTCTTTGTGGGACGCAGAAAAGGTGAACGGATGGACTCTACATGCCTGGTTCCCACCGTGAAGCATGGAGGAGGAGGTGTGATGGTGTGGGGGTGCTTTGCTGGTGACACTGTTGGGGATTTATTCAAAATTGAAGGCATACTGAACCAGCATGGCTACCACAGCATCTTGCAGCGGCATGCTATTCCATCCGGTTTGTGTTTAGTTGGACCATCATTTATTTTTCAACAGGACAATGACCCCAAACACACCTCCAGGCTGTGTAAGGGCTATTTGACCAAGGAGGAGAGTGATGGGGTGCTACGCCAGATGACCTGGCCTCCACAGTCACCAGACCTGAACCCAATCGAGATGGTTTGGGGTGAGCTGGACCGCAGAGTGAAGGCAAAAGGGCCAACAAGTGCTAAGCATCTCTGGGAACACCTTCAAGATTGTTGGAAGACCATTTCCGGTGACTACCTCTTGAAGCTCATCAAGAGAATGCCAAGAGTGTGCAAAGCAGTCATCAAAGCAAAAGGTGGCTACTTTGAAGAACCTAGAATATAAGACATATTTTCAGTTGTTTCACACTTTTTTGTTACGTATATAATTCCACATGTGTTAATTCATAATTTTGATGCCTTCAGTGTGAATGTACAATTTTCAAAGTCATGAAAATACAGAAAAATCTTTAAATGAGAAGGTGTGTCCAAACTTTTGGTCTGTACTGTATGTCTGTATATTGGTCACAATGTACATGCACCTGCATATTCATTTATTGATATAGGAGCATAGCCCTTGTCCTTTGTTTTCATACAGAGCTGCAATAAAAATAAATTGGATGTGTTTTGCTGGAATATTCCATTAAGTTTTCTGGGGTTTTTTGCCTTTTTTGCAGACTTACCCTTTGGTCCAAAAAGGATGCCGTAGCAAGGCTTGTGACAATAGGGTTGCCCATCGTGCTGTAAAAACAGAAAATTATTAATGTGTAACTGAGAAATGGTCGGAAGTGAGACTAGGAAATTTAAATCTAGATTCCTCTGTTGCAGGGCCGCTAAAAACGCTGTGATTGGTTGCAGGGTTCAGGTGAGAGAAATATCCATTGATACACTATTCTCATCACATGACTTCAGCGGTCCTGTGACAGAATGTCATTACTTCTAGAGCGGTCTGCGCTGGATTCACGGAAGGCAAGTGTCATTTTCACTACATACATGCCATCGATAAAGTTTTATATTAAGCCAGGACAACCCCTTTAAGTCATGGAAAGTGTTCAATAAATTTGCAACCTCTTATAGGTCTAATGCTTGAAGAATCGGCCACATTAGACTCCATATGTACAACGCCGGTTAATAATAATACCCTATACAGCAATAAGCGCAGACTCCTAGCGCCACCTGCTGCAAATTTCACAATTTGGCTGAATTTGTTTCGGTCTTTTGTAAGAAACGTCTTAATATTATCATGTTCAGATCAAGAAAATGTAAAGCCTATTATAAGCTGCGGACAAACGATATAAACGTTTAACTGCTTATGGAAAGGTAATGAGATAATGGAGCCGATTAGCTGCTGTAAAGGAATCCAGAAACAACAATGCATGAATTAAACATAGAAGACATTCAACACCGCGGACTCCTGGAACAATAAGATCCGTTATGGCACTGGGGGGGTAATTGAAGGAGCTTGTGACAATATTGCCTGAATGAGGAGTTATTCATCTACACAGTATTAGGAAAGTCCTACACCGCGAAGACGCCAAAACACCTGCGGATGCCCGACCCCAGCCAAGAATGCTTACAGGAGAGGAACGGATATCGGAGCTTGCAGAGGAACAGGGAGTCTAAGTACATCACAGACTAACAAGCTATATCTAAAACTGTTATTAGTCTGGAAAAAAATATCTGAACAGATAGAAAAGTAAACTAAAAATAAAAAATTATTCCCTTTGTCTAGTGGTATTCTGACCTTTTTTTTGTCACCAAATTCTTAAAAATGGCGCAGGCGGTTCATGAATTTGTCAGCAGCCTTTTACTACATAATCTGACAGCAGCATAGTGGTGGGGCTGAGAGCCCGATTCCAGGGATGTGTCACTTGCTCAGCTGCTTTCAATACAATCAGTGTTTTATCATCAGATTATCTCTGCAGGACTAGATGTCAGACAGTCCAGCTAATCTGTGTAACTCCGCCCCCCACCACTGATTGGCAGCTTCCTGTGTACACTGTAAGCAAGTTGCCAATCAGTGGTGTGGGAGGAATTATACACAGCTCAGCATTCTGACAACTGCTACATCTATAGCAGAGAAAACAGGGATTGTATCAAAACTGCACCAAGCAGCCCAGTAAGTGACACATCGCTGGAATCAGGCTCTCTCCGCCAACATCATGTCCTGCTGACAGATTCTTATTAAGCTTTTTTTTTCTCCCCCTCGACAACTTTGCTTATCCGGATGTTTTAGACCAATTCATAAAATGAGAGTTTTAAGAAATTATGCTGTTTTTTTGTTTTTGAGCGCAACCAACATTATTGCTACCTGCTCATTTTTCATACAGACGCCAGTACTGGGTAAATGTAGTACTAAATGTGGCCAATAGGGTAGAGAAAAAAAAAAAAAAAAAAAGCTTTGTCCGACTTTGGTCCAATCAGGCCCACTTTGCAAAGTCTTTACGTGTGCAGCATCTTGAGCCTTTTTGGCTAATTATTAATGTATTTTTTGGACGGACCAGGTCTGCCAGAAGTCATTCATATGCCCTAATCTAATAACTAATTCTGCAAGTGCATTGCAAAGGTCTAGTCAGTTCTCCAATCTAGATCCCAAGGGTGGCTATATATGTGGGAGTAAGGACGTGTACCCCTAAGGATATACCGTACTGGCCTCTAAATATTAAAACCAACTGTGCATAAAACAAGAAAGTCATATGATAAGAGCGAGCAAATATTGCGGGAGGTTTGCTCCGTTATCGCATGTGTGTGTGTAATGGATAAGCCCTATCCTTCCTAGCTGACCACATACACCCAGATAAGGGATCCGCAGGCCACTTGCTGCACAAGAATGTAAAATCCTCCAGGTATGCAGACTGATGGTCGGTGACAGACCCCTTTACTTTAACCCTTCAGTCACACGGGGGTAGCGGTAAACTACATATGCCTCGGCGCTGTGGAGTGAGTGCACCACTACAGAAAGCATCCATCCATGGCTTCATAGCAGAATAATGAGCCCAGACGCTTTGATCCGTTTACCTCTCTGCGGCACCACTGTCACCCACCAGCTTAAACATATATTTACGGTTTTCCCAGCAATCAGATCAATAAATTGTATAGAAATGTGGCGACAAACTAATTGTCCATGGAGGCCGCCTGTCCGTACCCTACTGCGTACTAATGAAAAAACAAGGGTTCGGAAAGCTATGCTATTGTGTAAGTAAAAGGAGCAGAGAGACCCTATCTGTAAATCACCTGTGTCGCCAGCCGGTGGCGCTCTTAAGGATAAGCAGTCATTGGAAAATTATCTATTATTTAGAGGGAATCTGTCAGCAGTTTTTTTGCGAAGTAATCTGAAAGGAGCATGATGTAGGGACCCTGATTCCAGGGATGTGTCACTTACTGGGCTGCTTGCTGCAGTTTTGATACAGTCACAGATCAGTCTTCTCTGCTGTAGATGTAACTGACTGAGTATAACCCCGCCCCCACCACTGATTGGCAGCTTCCTGTGCACACTGTCAGCATGCTACCAATCAGTGGTGGGGGCGGGGTTACACAGAGCAGTTGACTAGGACTCACAAGGCACCTAGTCCTGCAGTGATAATCTCCTGCTGATAAAACACTGATTGTATTGAAACTACAACAAGCAGCCTACTAAGCGACACCACTGGAATCAGGGTCTTTGCCTATACATTATGCTCAGTTGCATTTTGAGTTACAATGCCACCCCATTTACATGCCAAATGCTGCAATGTAGCGGCGGCATACAGCAATTGGATGAGCGACCTGTGTTGCACCAAAGTTCACCATGTACCCCCACATCCTACATGGCAAATCAGGCAAGTAACTAGGTGTCTTGGTTGCTCTTTTCTGCCATAGTAATCAGGTGTGATAGCAATTCTCAGACAAGCTGAGCGACCGAAAATATTTGTGCAAAACAGCTGATTCGTATTTGAGTCCGATGCGACGCCGCGATGCCATTATTTCTGTGTAAGCCTTGCCGAAATGTAGGAGAGTACCTGATGATTGTGCACATGCATATTCAGGACTGACATAATGCACATTTAGCAAAAGCAGCTGTTTTGGTATATAAAAAAATATATTATAGACCATATGTGTAATTGGACTCCCCTGCCAACGCCAGCAGCTGAGAAGCACTCATTTTATTATCCAGCATTAATATCAGATGTCTAGATATACGAGAGTAGTCCGCAGAGCGCGCTGGACGGAGCAGACCGCCGCTTTTATGCTCGGTAATATTATTTGGCAGATTATCAGTCCTATAGGTGATTATTTGTGAAAAATATCAGATGCCTAGTCCAATCGCTGCGCCAAAGTCTCATCACCATGTGGTGGTCTAAGTTTGATTTAGCTAACCATGGGGGGAGTCTGGGTGTAATATAGAGCCGAGTAACTGCCCTAAAGGTGTGTGATAACTTTAATTTTTCTTTTTAAGAAGGAAGAGATTGGTTCAAAATTAGTGTAAAGGATCTATTGTCACCATTTCTAACCCCTGTGGCTCCAGCGCAGGCCCTTCTGTTGGTCTAAGTATACAAATAAAGAATATTTCTCACCTCGGCATGGCCGCCAGGAGTTAGAGTTTTCGAGCAACGTTCACATCTCAGGCAAGGTCGATGCCAGTCTTTCCCAAGAGAGGTCACTTTCTCAGCTACAAGAGAAAAAAAAATATTTAAAAAAATAGAAATTAATTAGAACGATAAATTAAATTAGACGGAAATAAAAAATCAACTGAAATAAATCCAAAAACATAATAAATTATATATCTAATCTGATAAAAGGCATCAATATATAGTGAATCTATGGCACACAGGATCATACTCATGAGCACGTAAGAGCATCTTTTTGTGCACTTCTGGTGGTAGTGAGACTATGTACACATGGAGCGCTTTAGCGGTGTTTTTGGAGCAGAATCTCCAAGTTTCTGATGAGTTTTGCATTTTTTTTATGACGATTTGGAGAGTTTGACAGACTTGTTGCTGGAGACAGTCTCCGTTCCAAATCAGGTGACTTTAAACCCCATACTTGCTCGCTCTATTTGGCGATAGAGGGGAATCCTTGTACTCTGCACTCAGCACACTGTCAGGATTCAGCAGCTGGCAGGCACGTTGAGTAAATGCAGAAATCTATGTTTAGGTCAGAAAACCCCCTTAACTTAAGAAAATCATAAAAAAAGAGCTGTAAAATAAAAATTACAAGTCCTGATGCTACTTCTGACCCAATTTTATAGATCTTTTTAAATAATATATATACACATCTTACCAAAAAACACTTTCTTTTCACACCGAGGACACAAATTGGGTTCTCCTGTAAAAGTGGTTATACTTGAAGCTGAAAGATACAAACAGTTAAATAGGTGAGTCTATAACTGTACACAGGCTTCAGCAGGACATATATATTAGATAGCCACTAGCCACACCTAGCCACAGGAGACACCTCCGGAGCTTGCGTCCTTTAGAATATCCAACAAGCTCACTACTTACCTCATCGGATATTCAGTTGAAACCAGAAGTTTCCATCCACTCTATATAAAGACACATCTGCATGTTTTTCTCAATATAGGACATGAAATCAGAATAAACCTTTCCCTTTTAAGGTGAATTAGGATTACCATCATTTTTAATATTTGTCAAATGCCAGAATAATGAGAGAGAGAGGATGTTTTAAGGCATTTTTATTATTTACTGCAAAGTCAAAAGCTTAGATACATTTCATTAGTATTTGGTACCATTGCCCTTAAACTGAATGACTTGGGTGAAACGTTTTGGATATCCTTCCACAAACTTCTCACAATAGTTGGTCGGAATTTGGGCCCATTCCTCCTGACCAAACTGGTGTAACTGATCCAGGTGTGTAGGTCTCCTTGCTCGCACCTGCCTTTCCAGCTTTGCCCATAAATTTTCAATAGGATTGAGATCAGGGCTTTGTGATGGCCACTCCAAAACATTGACTTTGTTATCCTTAAGCCACTTTGTTGCCATTTTGGCAGTATGCTTCGGGTCATTGTCCATTTAGAAGACCCATTTCCACTCAAGCTTTAACTTCCTGGCTGATGTCTTGAGATGTTGCTTCAGTATTGCCACATAATCTTCTTTTCTCATGATGCCATCTATTTTGTGGAGTGCACCAGTCCCTCCTACAGCAAAACAACCCTACAACATGATGCTGCAACCCCCGTGTTTCACAGTTGGGATGGTGTTTTTTAGGCTTTCAAGAGTTTCCCTTTTCCCTCCAAATGTAACGATGGTCATTATGCCCAAAAAGTTAAATTTTAGTTTCATCAGACCACAGGACATGTCTCCAAAAATTACGGTCTTTGTTCCTGTGTGCATTTGCAAACATCAATCTGGCTTTTTTTTATGTTTCTTTTGGACTAATGGCTTCTTCCTGGCAGAGTGGCCTTTCAGCCCATGTTGATACAGTACTCGTTTCACTGTGGTTATTGACACAATCTTACCAGCTTCCACCATCATCTTCACAAGGTCTTTTGCTTTTGTCCTTGGATTGATATGCACATGTGGGATCAAAGCATGTTCATCTTTGGGACACAGAACCCGTCTGCTTCCTGAGTGGTATAATGGCTGGACATTCCCATCTTGTTTGTACTTGCATATAATTGTTTGTACAGATGAACGAGGCACCTTCAGGTATCTTGAAATTATACCCAAGGATGAGCCAGACTTATGCAAGTCCACAATTCTCTTCCTGATATCTTGGCTGATTTCTTTAGACTTTCCCATGATGCTACACAAAGCAGCAGTGTGTTTCAGGTGTGCATTAAAATACAACTAAAGGTGTCTCTCTAATTAACTCAGATGTTGCCAAAAAAAACCTATCAGAAGCTTCCAAACTCATGACATCATCATATGGGCAGTCCAGAATTGTTTAAAGGCATAGTAATCTTAGTGTATGTAAACTTTGCAGTAAGTAATAAAAATGCCTTAAAACATTCTCTCTCTCTCTCATTATTCTGGCATTTTGGTAAATATTAAAAATTATGGTAATCCTAATTGACCTAAAAAAGGGAAAGGTTTACTCTGACTCATGTGAGATATTGAGAAAAACATGTATATGTGTCTTTTTATATAGTGTATGTAAACTTCTGGTTTCAACTGTATGTGAGAGAACTTTGCCTGAACTTAAAGGAGTTTTCCCACGAACGAAAGTGGATTTTTAATCAATAGATCTTGGAATAATAATAAGTTCCACAATTGGATGTGTTTAAATAAAATGTTCCTGTGCTGAGATAATCTTATAAATGTGCCCCTGCTGTGTACTGTGTAATGGCTGTGTCTGACCGTACAGAACATGGTCTGATCATACCACAGCTCCTGGGCAGGGGAGAAAGAAAAAGAGTACACAGACAGGACAGGATGGGATCACAGCTGATTCTTTTTGTTAGGTAAAACATTTCCCTGCCTGTTTTTAAACAATGTTTTACTTCAAAGAAAGAGTCAGCTGTGATCCCGGGCTGTCCTGTCTGTATACTCTTTTGCTTCCTCACCTGCCCAGGAGATGTGGTATGAACAGACCATGTTCCTCTACGGTCAGACACAGCCATTACACAGTACACAGCAGGGGCACATTTATAAGATTATCTCAGAACAGGAACATTTTATTTAAATATATTCTATTGTGGAAATTATTATTATTCCAAGATCTGTTGATTAAAATGAACTTTTGATCATGGGAAAACCCCTTTAATATACAAATTAGATGGCATACCGGTCCCACCATAGCCCCCAACATTTTTGGATTTTACTGACTTAAGTCGAATATGTGTGGCAACCTACAGCCGTTTATCAGGCGGGTAAATTTACAGACAGTAAAAGGCACGGGGAGGCAAAAAGAACAGTAGTTTTAATTAAAAGCAACTGTCATTTCAGGAGAACTGGCAGTGGAATGTCTGTGACATCCTCTAGCTCCTCCCTCCTTGTTTCAGGAGAACTTGCAGTGGAATGTCGGTGACATCCTCTAGCTCCTCCCTCCTTGTTTCAGGAGAACTTGCAGTGGAATGTCGGTGACATCCTCTAGCTCCTCCCTCCTTGTTTCAGGAGAACTTGCAGTGGAATGTCGGTGTCATCCTCTAGCTCCTCCCTCCTTGTTTCAGGAGAACTTGCAGTGGAATGTCGGTGTTATCCTCTAGCTCCTCCCTCCTTGTTTCAGGAGAACTTGCAGTGGAATGTCGGTGTCATCCTCTAGCTCCTCCCTCCTTGTTTCAGGAGAACTTGCAGTGGAATGTCGGTGACATCCTCTAGCTCCTCCCTCCTTGTTTCAGGAGAACTTGCAGTGGAATGTCGGTGACATCCTCTAGCTCCTCCCTCCTTGTTTCAGGAGAACTTGCAGTGGAATGTCGGTGACATCCTCTAGCTCCTCCCTCCTTGTTTCAGGAGAACTTGCAGTGGAATGTCGGTGACATCCTCTAGCTCCTCCCTCCTTGTTTCAGGAGAACTTGCAGTGGAATGTCAGTGTTATCCTCTAGCTCCTCCCTCCTTGTTTCAGGAGAACTTGCAGTGGAATGTCGGTGACATCCACTAGCTCCTCCCTCCTTGTTTCAGGAGAACTTGCAGTGGAATGTCGGTGTTATCCTCTAGCTCCTCCCTCCTTGTTTCAGGAGAACTTGCAGTGGAATGTCGGTGACATCCTCTAGCTCCTCCCTCCTTGTTTCAGGAGAACTGGCAGTGGAATGTCGGCGACATCCTCTAGCTCCTCCCTCCCTGTTTCAGGAGAACTTGCAGTAGAATGTGTCTTCCTTTAGATCGTCCCTCCTCATTTCCATTTCAGGAGAACTTGCAATAGAATATCTCTTTCTTCCTGCAGTTCCTCCCTCCTTGTTTCAGGAGAACTTCCAGTAGAAGGTCTGTGTCTGCCTCTAGCTCCTCCCCCTCTATCCATAGAATCTTCTGAGCACCAACTGTAATCTATCTCAGTGATATCAAAATCTGTCTTCACTGACTACAGATTTAACCATTGAATTCAGAATTTTTACACTAAATGATCAGTCCAGGATATTAAAGAATCAGATTTTTCTGTTAAGATATGTTACAAAGTTTCTTACTTTCATGTATTCTACTGATTTATGGAAAAAAATAAATTTAAAAAAAAAAAAAAAAGGATGGTTACACCTTAATTTTTTTTCCATAAATTATAGTTCAGTTAATAAAAGGTCCTGTTGTTAGAGGACCTGAATCTTTGGTCTATAAAGTTAACATAGTCATAACTTTATGGTCTATCAGTCAATATATCCTATTTCTAAATGGCACCAGTCTAAAATAGCAACATATTGGAGGACTATCATCTATACCAGAGGTCCCCAACCGCCGGTCCGCGGACCTGGACCGGGCCGTTGGGGTTTTTCAGCCGGTCCGCGGCACCGTCACAGACAATCACTAAACATTGACAGTGTGCTCTGGTCTGCGGTGGCTCAGAGCCCACTGTGTGGGGTGGATGCTGCCCGCTGTTCTAGACTCCCGCAGGGTAGACCTGTAGAGGACCTGTGATCACATCAAGGTACATAACTGTGATGTCACCACAGGTCCTGAAGCAGGATGAAGCAGGGGCGGAACTATCGCCCGTGCAGCTGGTTCATTGAACGGGGGCCCCGAGGGAGAGGGGGCCCCTCCAGCCTCCAGCAGGGCCGCCATCAGGGCATGACTGCCCTGACTCCAGTATGGGGCCCGGCCGGTAGGAGCCCCCTCGGAGCCCCCCTCTTGTGCGTCTCTCTCCTCATGGGGCCACCGGCCCCATGCAAAGCGCCGGGTCCAGGACATCTCATAATTCCTCTGACTTCCGGTCATGTGACGGCGCCGTCACATGACCGGAAGGCAGGAGAACCTGGTGTCAGCGATTTGGACGAGCGCCAGGATTCTGCAGGGATCGCATGGGGGTAAGTATAACAAGTTTTATTTTTTTTTAAATACAATTAACTAGGAGTGGGGGGAATGGGAGATGCACATGGGGGAGGGCAGAGATGAGAGATCCACATGGGGGGGGGGGGGGAGATGAGAGATGCACATGGGGGAGGGGAGAGATGAGAGATGCACATGGGGGGGAGGGGAGAGATGAGAGATGCACATGGGGGGGAGGGGAGAGATGAGAGATGCACATGGGGGGGAGGGGAGAGATGAGAGATGCACATGGGGGGAGGGGAGAGATGAGAGATGCACATGGGGGGGAGGGGAGAGATGAGAGATGCACATGGGGGGGAGGGGAGAGATGAGAGATGCACATGGGGGAGGGGAGAGATGAGAGATGCACATGGGGGAGGGGAGAGATGAGAGATGCACATGGGGGGGAGGGGAGAGATGAGAGATGCACGGGGGGGATGAGAGATGCACGGGGGGGATGAGAGATGCACGGGGGGGATGAGAGATGCACGGGGGGGATGAGAGATGCACGGGGGGGATGAGAGATGCACGGGGGGGATGAGAGATGCACGGGGGGGATGAGAGATGCACGGGGGGGATGAGAGATGCACGGGGGGGATGAGAGATGCACGGGGGGGATGAGAGATGCACGGGGGGGATGAGAGATGCACGGGGGGGATGAGAGATGCACGGGGGGATGAGAGATGCACGGGGGGATGAGAGATGCACGGGGGGATGAGAGATGCACGGGGGGGATGAGAGATGCACGGGGGGGATGAGAGATGCACGGGGGGGATGAGAGATGCACGGGGGGGATGAGAGATGCACGGGGGGGATGAGAGATGCACGGGGGGGATGAGAGATGCACGGGGGGGATGAGAGATGCACGGGGGGGATGAGAGATGCACGGGGGGATGAGAGATGCACGGGGGGATGAGAGATGCACGGGGGGATGAGAGATGCACGGGGGGATGAGAGATGCACGGGGGGGGATGAGAGATGCACGGGGGGGGATGAGAGATGCACGGGGGGGGATGAGAGATGCACGGGGGGGGATGAGAGATGCACGGGGGGGATGAGAGATGCACGGGGGGGGGATGAGAGATGCACGGGGGGGGGATGAGAGATGCACGGGGGGGATGAGAGATGCACGGGGGGGATGAGAGATGCACGGGGGGGATGAGAGATGCACGGGGGGGATGAGAGATGCACGGGGGGTGGATAAGAGATGCACGGGGGGTGGATAAGAGATGCACGGAGGGGGATGAGAGATGCACGGAGGGGGATGAGAGATGCACGGGGGTGAGCTGCACATGGGGGGGTGAGCTGCACATGGGGGGGGTTATGTTTACATAACTTTGTTGCCTTATGAAGGGGGGGGGCCCCCAAAAATTTCTTGCACAGGGGCCCTCTACAGTCTGTGTCCGCCCCTGGGATGAAGTAAATGCAGCTGAACAGTCTTTCTAGTGCCATCTAAATTAATGCTGTACCCCATAAACTGCTTTGGACTATGGCATTGATTAACTATTCTTTGGACAGATTGGTGGTAGACCCCAACCAGACACTCATCCCTCCGATGATACATAGAGCCAAGGCCAATGAAGCTCACAGTGGACAGAGCTTGACAGAACAGCTCCATACAACCTGTAGTAGTCGTTTTCAGTACTGCAATTCAGCTCCCAATGAAGTGACTGATCTGAGCTGCAGTACCCAAGAGCGGCCACAACACAATGTATGGAGCTGTGGAATTCTGGCTCTGTGCATTATGAACTTCCGTCAGTCGCAGCTGATCGATGAGGGTGCCGAGTGTCAGACCCCAACTGGTCTGATACTGATGACCTATCCTAAGGAAAAGGACATCATAGGTTTAACCCCAGAATGGCAAACCAGAGACACCACGTGTAGACAGTACTATTGAGCATATCATCTTCTACATACTAATAAATTATAAAACTTTTTTTTCCTTTACTTGTCCAGGAAAGATCTATAGCTTGGTATGCACTGGCATTGAGAAGAATAAACCTGATACTATTGTGGGTCACTGTGATCTGAGCGTTAAACAATCGGAAATTGTTCTCCATCTCACAATACCCGACGCTGCTAGAAATTCCACTGTGTGATCCAATGAAGGGAGGGAACACATGTAGCAAGAGCCACAAAGAACCTAAAAGAACTCTTTCTCCTAAAAGACTTGAAATCAGGTTCCGTCCTCTTGGACAATGTTTAGGAATCTTCTAAGAGTTGCAACTGTACAAACGACCTGTGCTATTATAGCTGTATACTTATAAGTGTTTGTACGTCAACTATCTTGTGGTTTCATTCGGGGTTTGTAAGGAAATCAGATGTTCGTCATTTTTGGGGGGTTTCTCACCTTTGTTGAGAGTTTTTGGAGCCGAGCTGACTTTCCTCTCCTCCACCTTTGGAGCTACTTCGGTAGTAGGAGATGTTGGTTTGTCTTCACTTGGCTTCCTATAGATGTAAGACCCGGCACCTCCAATATTAACACCTGAAATATTCAACAGCAAAAAAGCCTGTGAAACGGAGGAATACATCAAAGCATTTTGGGGTGAACACAACTTCATCACTGAACCACTACGTTTGCCATTTTAAAATTAAATTACACTTGTCCTTTCACACAAAATCTGCAGAAAAGACATGGTCTATCATTTTTCTCACTTCCCAGCATGCACAGCTGGACAGAGACAGATTTTAGAGTGACTTGCGTTTCCCGAAACTGCTTCTTCAGGGGTATTATACTCCATTATTTGTATTCAATGAATGATTGGACTTACTCTGATTCCCTTTTGTAGCTCCACAGGAGAAACAAGCCAGTCATTTCACCGGCACAGTCCTTACAAAAAAATCTCCGGACACGGTACCTCCAAATTATTCACACTCCACCAATACAGTATTATGCTACTAAAATGAAATCGCTCACCTTTTGGTCCATATAATGAGGCGTAACAAGGCTTGTGACAGTAAGGTTTTCCATCATGCTGAAATGATATGAAGAGGAATGGAAAACGTATTATAACTAGCTCAAAATAAAATAATGAATAAATAAATATATATATATATATTTATTTATTTCAAGCATTTAGGATTCATCATTCTCCCAATACTTTATGATGAGAAGTAGATTTTGCAAAAATCTTGGGCATTCTTCATCATAAGAAAGTGAGTCAACACTTTCCTGAATTAAGCTCACAAAAGGAGATAAGTTGACATAAGGTTTCCATGCAGGATGCAAGCATGCATGTATCCTACTGTGATATAAATGGGGGGACGCAAGACAGAAAAGGAGACATTTTCACAGACACCTGGCCCTGACTGGAGGAATGATTCAAGTCTATGGAAAAATGCCTCTTCAAATTACGATACCAACATGAGGTCATTAGATTACTGGTGTACGGGTGTATGACTCAAGCACGTATACTTGATAAGACGTGAGGGTTTCAAGAAGTATTATAAAGCTTTGGATTACAAGCAACTGCATTGTTTAGATCAGGGGTCTAAAACATGTGACCCGTTGGCCGCATGTGGCCCACAAAGCAATTTTTTGCAAACCGAAGCTAGGGGAGAGTTAGGTCTGGGGCGAGTTAGGGTTGCGTGGCAGAGGGCCCAGCCATGTCACAGAATAGCAGATGCGGTCGTGAAGCTCGCTGTGCACAGTCACGTCTGCTGAATGATATCACGCTGCCTGTACCTGCGGGAGAGGGTCTCCAAGCAACATGGCTGGACAGGAGACAAGTCGAATGTCAGGAGGCAAGTGCTGTGAGGCCATCATTCTGTATGTAAGGGGGCAGTGGGACCATCATACTGTATGTAAGGGGGACGGGGTGGCCATCATCCTGTATGTAAGGGGGACGGGGGGGGGCCATCATCCTGTATGTAAGGGGGCCGGCGGGGCCATCATCCTGTATGTAAGGGGGCCGGCGGGGCCATCATCCTGTATGTAAGGGGGCCGGCGGGGCCATCATCCTGTATGTAAGGGGGCCGGCGGGGCCATCATCCTGTATGTAAGGGGGCCGGCGGGCCATCATCCTGTATGTAAGGGAGCTGTGGGGCCGATCATCCTGTATGTAAGGGAGCTGTGGGGCCCATCATCCTGTATGTAAGGGAGCTGTGGGGCCCATCGTCCTGTATGTAAGGGAGCTGTGGGGCCCATCATCCTGTATGTAGGAGAGCTGTGGGGCTTATAATCTTGTATGTAGGGGACGGTTTTGTCATAAAATTGTACATAGAGGACCTATGGTGCCATCATACTGAATATAGAGGGCTATGGGTTTGTTGTACATGACACATCACAATGCAACAAAATCTACTTGTATGACACCATGATGTAGCCGCTATACAAGGTGAATTTTGGCCACACGATCTTTGTCGTGCAGTGTAACCCCAGTCTAAATTGAACAATGTGACTCAAACCTTAACAGGGTTTTTCTAAGTGGCCCTGGGCCCCAGGCAGGACCATAGATGAAGAGTGCTATAGCACTTTATGACTCCTCATCAGATTTAGCAGTCTCTACATTGTGGTGCTCTCACATTAGGTGGCAAAAACCTGGTGACAGATTCCCTTTGACTAGGACCTGTGCGTTTCTGAATGGCGAGCTGAAAGCTTCTGCCTAGCTATTCGAGGAATAGGTGAGATCTCAGGCCCCAATCCCTCACTGGTCAATAGCACGTTTAAGAGAGATATATATAATATAATCTATATATATATAATAAGGTGGCTGTTAGACACTTAGTGGTTGGGAGTTAAACTTGAATTAATGCTTTAGTGCATATAGGACTAAAAGGGGTTAATTGGCCATGACAGGTTGATTATGAGCAGCTGAATGGCTGCTCATCATATCTCCACCCTTGGGTGGGATTCACTGGGTAAATTGTCAGTTATCGGGTCATTCTCAAAACATTCAAGTAAAACCCCTAATTGACTGACTCCCCACAATACCAAGAGAGTGATTATGTAACTACAAGAACAGGACTACGGAAACCTGTTCTCAATGGAGCGGAGGTGAGCATGCTCGGTCTCTGCTCCATTCATTGTCTATGGAACTGCCGAAAATGCTCTACTCTGCAATCCCATAGACAAAGAATGGAGCGGAGGCTGAGCATTCACATGGACCTGCACAAACCTATTCTTGGGCTTCCAATGCCCCAATCTCTGGATAGCAGGGGCTCCCAGCAGCCGGACCCAGAACAATCAGCAAGTTATGTCTAAATAAGTAATGAGTGCAATCAACTATGTGCCGGTTATTAACAGTATTTTATTTTATGTGCCTACAGGCTAACCTAACAAGGGCCGTTCATGTGATCTCATTAAGTGTTTCTCTCTGTATAGTATTCTTGGATTTTCAACTATAAACTAACCATGGTAGAAGAAATATTTTGGAGTATTAACTGCATATTGTTATCATAGCCATTGATTTGTGTATTCTTTTAGGGGTTTTTTTTTTGCCTCCACGTGTTGGTTTTGCATTATGTCATGTAACGTTGGCAAAGCTTCTTATGAAGAAAAAAAGGATTCTTTGTGAACAGGAACCCGGCAATTAAACGTCTCTACAGCCGCAGTGTTTGTGGTATTTGATCTACACCTTTAAAAAGAGTCTGCGTTACATCATCTGCCAACTAATGTATGTAATCTGATGCTGAAAATTAATATATGATCGGGATTATCAAGGCTCCCTACTAACTGGTTGAAGTCGAGGTCTAGCTTTGAAAATGTATTTTATTCATTTTGGGTTTGGAATTCAGTATTTATGATAACAGCCATCCTATGCAAAGAGATCTGTCACTGGACTCCTTAACCCAAACCACCCCCCATAAGCAAAGAATTAAAACAAAAAAAAAAACGAAAATATGTTCTAATTTGTGGAATTAAGAGTAAAATAAAATAAATAATGATTTCTATGAATATTGGATATCTGGCTTGTCCAGCTCCATATTACAGGTAATTTGTCACCATGTTTTTTCTATTTATTCTGATATCAGCATAATGGAGGGGCAGAGAGTAGGATTCAAGCAATATGCCACTTGCTCAGCAGCTTGCTGCAGTTTCAATACAATCAGTGTTTTATCAGCAGGAGATTATCACTACAGGACTAGGCCTCACATGCACAGTAGTCCATCTAATCTGTGTAACCCCGCCCCCATCACTGATTGGCAGCTTCCTGTGTACATTGCCAGCAGGTTACCAATCAGTAGTGTGGGCGTGGTCATACCCTTAGCGCTGTTACATCTACAACAGTGAAAACAGGGATAACTGCACCAAGCAGCCCAGTAAGTGACACATCGCTGGAATAAGGGTCTCTGCACCTACATTGTGCCGCTCTCAGATTACATAGGAAAAAGATGCTGAAAGATTCCCTTTAAGGAAAAAGGAGCAATCCTATTTTATGGAGTTGAAAAAAAAAAGTTATTGTCAGGCTTGGTCCTTTAAGCAACGGAAATAATCAGATAACTATATGCAGAGTATCAGGACATAGTTCAGATTCCGCACTGTTGGCCTGCAGATGTCACAGCGGACACAGATGGAAAATGCTCGCCCTGTGAAAAAAAGGGACGTCTCCACCCTTTAGTCCTCCGATTTACTAATCTGCTCCTCACTTGTGGCGACAGATGCACGGAGATAAAGCAGCACATGGTAGGTCTGAATGTGATGCCGAATCTTGCTGTGATCTGGAGCTTCAGCGAGTCGCATTCATAATCGATGATGCATTGGCTTCTTAGGCACGACGACCTTTGCTGCATGTTATAAACACCGCAATTCCCAAAATAATCAAAGCACTGACAAAGCAGGGGCTACTGGTAAAAACTAAGTGTTCACCATGAAATCAGCGTTATTCTCCAGGTCATTATGATTGTGAAGATACCCAATTTATATAGTTTATTTTTTTAATGCAATAAAATCTAATTTTTATATACATAATTCTATATATTTATATATAAAATTTATTTCAGGTTTATGACAGTGATGAGGAGGTGACAGAAGGAGCCCTATTCATCTGCCTACCTGTTTGGATGTTGCTGTCACTACTGACTGACAGCGGAATCTAAGAGGTTAAATCACAGTGATCGTGATTCTCAGCGTTCATGGATGGTTTAAGCTTTGTAGTAATCTTGCAATTTTCACACTGGCCACTGGGGCTTTTTTAGCCTCTTCCTTTCAAGAGTTTTCTTCAGGTTCATTATCATCAAAGTCAGGATTACACAATGACAGGTAAAATCTCTATAGACAGCTAATAGCACAGGGTCCACCAATCATAACCGGCGATGTCACAGCTGGCCCTGCTGCCTTCACAATGACCTTTGCACACTCTCAGATGCTTCAATTCAAAAATATAGAATTAGAGTCTATTCATGTACATGTGTTGTTTCCTGAAACTAGAAGTTAAAAAGTCACCCCCCCCCCAAAAAAAAAAACCCTGATGGCCAATGTGAAAATAGCAAGATTTCGATTTTGTAAGTTCAAAAAAGATTGGGATATGGGGAAAAAACACTTCCAAAAAATAAATTTTAACGCAAAAACTTGCCTTAAACAACAGGTTATCATTTTTTTTATGATATCTGTTTAGATTGTCAGATGACCATTTAATGATTTTTAGGTAGTTTCATATACCCGTTTGTCTTTCCAAGAAGGTATCTGTCCTTTTTTGCCTAAGTACCACAGCTTTAACAGTAACTAAGGTTTCCTCCATCTTCTATCCATTTAACCCCCCCTGATATAAAACGTTCCACACATTTTCAAAGTCTCAGCCAAATTAATGACGCGAGTCCTCATAAGTCAAGAAGGGTGTAAATCTTACCTGTGATGAAACCTCAGTTTTGCAGAAGGAAAACAACTGACGTGAAATGTAACGCGATGGGCGACTGCTCCAATCCCAGAATGATTTTCGGATTACAGCGCACTCCTGGGAACCACCTGTTCCCAACCGCAGACAATATTTCTATTGTCCGTGGCGTGGAAATGGAGGGTCTCCATGGCAACCAAACAAGAAATGGAGAAGAGTTCTCCTAAGCCGTGAAAAGGCTCGGACATGCTAATGTTTCCAGATCAGAGAAGTCACAGCTGGAAGTGTGGAGGCGCAGAAAACGTCACACCATATCCCAAATCGTGCAAGATTGAGCATCCCGATGACTGGGAAACCCTCAAGTCCCAGTCTACAGCTTTATTTCCTGGGCTCAGTATATTAAGTGCAACAAAAAATCCCAGAGGCATATTGCCCAGAAACACACAAACAGTGCCACTGATTGGAGTTTTATATCTACAGCCGCACACAAAGACTAATAAACTCTCCTTTTCTTCTGGTGTTCTTTTTCAGAAATTATAAATAAAAATATGTAAACTTTATTGACAATTAATTTAGAAAAGACAATACATATAAAAAGAGACGTACCCTGGGTGGGAACAGCGCCAAAACTCTATTTATGGCGCTGTTCCCACCCAGGGTAACCTCTGTGCACTATTCATCAACTCCTTGTTGTTTTCATCACTGCTGTTACTAACATGGGCTACAAGTCACTACATTACAATTTATTATGGCCAATATGAATTTAGCCATGCTATATGCCTGAACTATTTACGTTACTTGTGCCTGCTTTTCTTTCTTTTTGAACAGCATTTACATCATGTGATTTTTTGAAGCTTCCCCGGTGTGGCCAGCGCCATGCTGCCTTTCTCCTAACCCTCCGATTCACGTCTCTTTTTATATGTATTGTACTATCTAAATTAATTGTCAATAAAGTTTACATATTTTTATATATAATTTCTGAAAACTCCTCCTTTTCTTCTGGTGTTCTATCAGTATATTAAGTGGTACAAAACAAATCTATATCTCTTCCTAAACGTGTCACTTGGGCTTCAAGAAATGTAATTTCAGTGTAAAATACCACAATGCCAATATACAGGAATATTACTATATGTGCTCAGTATACACTGCTCAAAAAAATAAAGGGAACACTCAAATAACACATCCTAGATCTGAATGAATGAAATATTCTCATTGAATACTTTGTTCTGTACAAAGTTGAATGTGCTGACAACAAAATCACACAAAAATCATCAATGGAAATCACATTTATTAACCAACTAGATGGTGGCCCGATTCTAACGCATCGGGTATTCTAGAATACGTATGTGGCCGACCGGGCGCAATCAGCAGAATGTTGTTTAAATTTGGCGCAAAAATCGCTGATTGGTCGCGGTTGCCGGCCGCAACCAATCAGCAAAACGGTGTTTAAATTTGGCGGCAATATCGGTGATTGGTCACGGGTGGCGGCCGCGACCAATCAGCGAACTGTGTTAGTGAGGACCGGAGAGCTTCTTTAAATTTGGCGATAAAATCGACCAATCAGCAGAGCGTTGTTTAAATTTGCCGGCAATCTCGCTGATTGGTCTCGGCGGGCCGGCGGTCGCGACCAATCAGCAGAGCGGCGTTTAAATTTGCCGCCTATCTCGCTGATTGGTCGCGGCCGGCCACCGCAACCAATCAGCGTCATATTAGTGTGGGCCCGGGAGCGGAGCTGCTTGTGCGGCTCCGTATTAGCGAGGACCGGGAAACGGCGCTGCCTGTGCTGCTCCTTCTGCTGCGAGAAGCCGGGAGATGAGCGACTGCTCGCGGCAGAAGCATCCCGACCGGCGGCGCCGCTCCCCGGTCCTCCGTTCACACTTGCTGTCGGGAGATCAGCAGGCCAAGCCGCTGATCTTCCGACGTTAGCAGCATGGCCGCTGCATCGCCGCTGACCTCCGTCCGCCAGATGAGCCGCTAACGGCCGCCATCTTTTTTCAGAAATCCCGCGGCGCTGATTGGCTGCTGCCAGACCAATGAGCGACGCGGGATTTCCAGGACAGACAGACAGACAGACAGACCGGATAAGACAATTATATAGTAGATGGAGG
This sequence comes from Phyllobates terribilis, assembly GCF_046119375.1. Lineage (NCBI taxonomy): Eukaryota > Metazoa > Chordata > Amphibia > Anura > Dendrobatidae > Phyllobates > Phyllobates terribilis. Next base: position 130,163,240 of record NW_027362767.1, on the reverse strand, counting down.
TTAATTAACCCAGGGCCAACCGCACCAGCATATGGTCTCACAAGGGGTCTGAGGATCTCACCTCGGTACCTAATGGCAGTCAGGCTACCTCTGGCGAGCACATGGAGGGCTGTGCGGCCCTCCAAAGAAATGCCACCCCACACCATTACTGACCCACTGCGAAACCGGTCATGCTGAAGGAGGTTGCAGGCAGCAGATCGCTCTCCACGGCGTCTCCAGACTCTGCCACGTCTGTCACATGTGCTCAGTGTGAACCTGCTTTCATCTGTGAAGAGCACAGGGCGCCAGTGGCGACTTTGCCAATTCTGGTGTTCTGTGGCAAATGCCAAGCGTCCTGCACGGTGTTGGGCTGTGAGCACAACCCCCATCTGTGAACGTCGGGCCCTCATACCACCCTCATGGAGTCGGTTTCTAACCGTTTGTGCAGACACATGCACATTTGTGGCCTGCTGGAGGTCATTTTGCAGGGCTCTGGCAGTGCTCCTCCTGTTCCTCCTTGCACAAAGGCGGAGGTAGCGGTCCTGCTGCTGGGTTGTAGCCCTCCTACTGCCCCCTCCACATCTCCTGGTGTGCTGGCCTGTCTCCTGGTAGCGCCTTCAGCCTCTGGACACTACGCTGACAGACACAGCAAACCTTCTAGCCACAACTCGCATTGATGTGCCATCCTGGATGAGCTGCACTACCTGAGCAACTTCTGTGGGTTGTAGAGTCCGTCTCATGCTACCACGAGTGTGAAAGCACAACCAACATTCAAAAGTGACCAAAACATCAGCCAGAAAGCATTGGTACTGAGATGTGGTCTGTGGTCCCCACCTGCAGAACCACTCCTTTATTGAGGGTGTCTTGATAATTCCTAATAATTTCCATCTATTGTCTATTCCATTTGCACAACAGCATGTGAAATTGATTGTCAATCAGTGTTGCTTCCTAAGTGGACAGTTTGATTTCATAGAAGTTTAATTTACTTGGAGTTATATTCTGTTGTTTAAGTGTTCCATTTATTTTTGTGAGCAGTGTATATTTAAAGGGGTTATTCTCATCTTTATAAATTGGTATTGCTGGAAAGAGATTCTAAAATTAAGGAATTTTGCAATTTACTCCTTATTAAAATTTTCAGTCGTTTTTGAGATATTTACACTTTTCTTTTGCGACAGCTTGTTGCCTTGGAGACTGACCACCGCTGCTCCACAGCAGAACACGCACACTGTGTACAAGTTATTTTGTACTGCACCTGTCAGCACTGTTTTGTAGCTGGCCAGGATCGCTGGGGCATGCTGTTACCTCCTAACACCAGCAAGCTTCAGTGTAGTGCTTATAAGTGGTCTAGCAGCAGTGGTCGGTCTCCTAGCCAACAAGCTGTAAACAATAGAAAAATGCTAAATATCTCAACAACTGCTGCAAATTTTAATAAGCAGTAAATTGTAAAAAGGCTTGTTTTTATAAGCTGTATCCAACAATATCCATCCAAGAAAATGGGAATAATCCTTTAACCCCATGTATCCTTTGCTCCCTAACCCCATCATGACCAGGCATTTTGTTTGTTTTTGCACATTTCTTTTTTCTCTCCCTTTCTTTCAAGAATCATAACTTTTTTTTTCCCGTTGACAAAACGCCGGCACTGCACTTTTTCTGAATTGGACAGCCAGAGGTGGCCACGCCACTATCCCACCCTTCCTCAGATCCATCCAGTCTAGTAGAGATGATTCAAGCAGGCGTGAAAATTTCAAACGTTGCAAAGTTTTTATGCAACTCCATGCTGTACAAACATACGGAGGCTTTTCCAAGCTTTTATGTCAGTTTTATGGCTTAAAACCTTTCATCTATCAATCATTTTTATATTTCAGGGACTTCAGAACTTTGTAAAAATATAATTTTGCCTGGCGAGCTGGAGATATGTTGATAGCATTTTAGGGTACGTAACAAGTTTTGATCCCTTCTAAATTTTATTTTTGCGGAGGTGGGGTGAACAAAAAACAGCAATTTTTGAATGTTTTTTCTCTTTACGACAGATGTAGCAATACTGAGTATATTTACTTTTATAGTTTTAAACTTGGAAAAGAAGGAGCTTCAATATTTTTTTCCTGTTTTAAAACTTTTTTTGCCATTTTATTTTTCTTCCTTTTTTTTTTAGTCCCCATAGGGAACTTGAACCAGCGATTCTGAGCCCACTGCGAACCCGACATAGGACAAAATAGTAAGTTCTATGTCAGAGTTGGAATGATTGCAGTAAATAAGAAATATAGATGTCCTCACTGTTTGTTAGTCCGCATCATTTCTGCAGGATCCTGATCGGACAGTGTTGTGGAAATACTGCTTAGAACAAGGGGTTAACCTGATGCTCAGCAGCTACTGGCTGATTGAAGCCCAGCCCTTCTTTGCTTTGGGGGTGGAACCTATGGATATTTTGTCTTATTGCAGACAGGGTAGAGGGGAGAGGCTACTGCTGCAGCCAGTTACAGGAGAAGGCGGAAAGAGGAGGAGAAGGCGGAAAGAGGAGGAGAAGGCGGAAAGAGGAGGAGAAGGCGGAAAGAGGAGGAGAAGGCGGAAAGAGGAGGAGAAGGCGGAAAGAGGAGGAGAAGGCGGAAAGAGGAGGAGAAGGCGGAAAGAGGAGGAGAAGGCGGAAAGAGGAGAAGGCGAAGGCGGAAAGAGGAGGAGAAGGCGGAAAGAGGAGGAGAAGGCGGAAAGAGGAGGAGAAGGCGGAAAGAGGAGGAGAAGGCGGAAAGAGGAGGAGAAGGCGGAAAGAGGAGGAGAAGGCGGAAAGAGGAGGAGAAGGCGGAAAGAGGAGGAGAAGGCGGAAAGAGGAGGAGAAGGCGGAAAGAGGAGGAGAAGGCGGAAAGAGGAGGAGAAGGCGGAAAGAGGAGGAGAAGGCGGAAACAGGAGGAGTAGGCGGAAAGAGGAGGAGAAGGCGAAGGAGAAGGCGAAAGAGAAGGAGAATTACAAGAAGGAGAAAGAGGAGGATTAATAGGAGAGGAGAAGGAGAAAAAGGAGAAGAAGAAGAAGGCAAAAGACGAGAAGGAGAAAGAGGATTAGGAGGAAGAAGAGAAGGGAGAAAGAGTAGGAGGGAAACATTACTGAGCTACTAAACCACACAAAGAAGATATCTTTATATTTCAGTTTTATTTGTAATTTGAGACAAAATAGCATCAAAGAAAAGGAGGAGATTGGGTGAGAACTTACAAAGATAATTTTTAAATTTTTATGCATTTTCTGTATTTACTGATTCTTTAACAAAGTGATGAATGACAACCACATGAAAAGAGAAGGGGCTGTAATCAGGTGAGCTGAAGATGTAAAAGAAAACATGGGAGGAGAATTAATAAAATGAAAAAGGGAGGAAGGTGGGTTTTTAGAAAAAGAAAGGCTCATTCACATATAAAGGTAGTCTCGATCCGTTCCCTTTCTTAGCTCCCTAATGTCCTGTAACGTACATTTTCATCACAGGTCACTGGGACTGTATGGAGCAGGTTCAGGAGTTGTGCTACATAGCCAGTATCTGCCTTTAATAGCGACGCCCAGAGCAAGCTCTGATAACTACAGTTAAAATTTTAGATGTGTGATTGACAGCAGTATTTCAGTGGTCTGGTTGCGGATAATCATAATTACATGAGGGATCAAATAATCGTATATTCATGTCTCTTAAGGAAACCAAAATGTAAAGTATAAAAAAAAACATTTATATACACATAAATATATATATTTAAATCACTCCCTTTCCACATTCAAAATGATAGAAATGTAACAAATGGAAACAAACAAAACAAATTTGGCATCATCGTGTCCAAAAAATTCCAATCAAAATATAAAATACTGTACATTAAATCCCCCCCCCAAAAAATAGAAATGCCAGAATTGCTATTTTTCGGTTGTATCAATTAACTAAAGAAAAAGCAAAAACAATAAAAAATGATTAATTTGTTATTTATACCTCAAAGCAGTTTTGATAAAAAGTACAGCTCAGCCAGCGCTCACACATCATTATGGACGGGAAATAAAGAAATTTGGGGTCTCAGAAAATGATGACACAATCAAAATGTTTATTTTTCCCACAAGATTCTGAATTTCTGTAACCTCTAAAATATATTAAAAAAAATGTAGAACTTCGGTATCACCATAATCATACTGACCTGGAGAATCATATTGCCAGAAAGAGTAATTTTTCCGACACAATGAAAGACGTAAAATTAAAATTCATAAACCAATTGTGAAATTGTGTGGGATTTATCTTTTTAACATTTCATCCCAATTAGAAATTTTCCCTATTTTTAAGTGCATTATATGGTAAAATGAATGGAGTCATTCAAAACTACAACTCTTCCCGCAAAAATAAGCCTGGCTATGTCGATGGAAAAAAAAAAAAAAAAAAGTTATGGCTCTTGGAAGAAGTCAAGGAAAATTACAAAAGCACATCTTTAGCAGAGCTGATCTCATTCTATTCCCCAAAAAATCAGGAATGTCCCCCTTTATCATGCGGATTTACCAGCATGATCGGACGCAGCGAAAATACGCTGCGTCAAAAGCGCTGCAATAGCCTGATCGTACCCTCAAAGTGGCGAAATCCACTCAGTCCAGACTTCATCTTAAGACCTACCGGTGGAAGGATGAGTTGTGGTATATAAACTTTTAGGGGCAAATAAAGTTTCATTACAGTTTTTTTTTTCTCCCAAAATTCATTGCTTAATAAATCACAGATTCGGCCTACAACCATTATGTTAAGTTGTTGGGTGACGAATTCAGACATCTTGAATTTGTAGATTTAGAACTACTTTGCATTTCAATAATCTGTGCATAATTCATTCTAATTCAGTTTTGCCATAAAACTGAAGATATTATTTCACGCGGACATACCGATAGTTTGCTGTCCAATAATTGTTTTTTCTTTGGGTTGGACCTTACCTCAGCATGTCCACCAGGGTTAAGTGTCTTATTGCAGTGCTCGCACTTCAGGCAGAACTTGTGCCAATCTTTCCCCAGGGAGGATACCTTCTCCGCTACAGACAGAAAAGAAACCACAAAGTTGTCACAAAGTAAGAAGCAACCGAAATAGAAAAAGTTATGAAGAAAGCTGGCCTAGACCAATGGAACAATGTTAATAAATATTCAATCTGATAAAAATCCTGGTGGGACAGTAATTCGGTCCCCTATCCTCACAGGGTAACGATAGTTTGGCAAGTTAGCCGGAGGCCTCCTGAAGGTCTCTGTCACCGTCAATAGTTTACTTCTATGAAGCCGTGGCGTGGCTTCACAGGAGATAATTTCACTATTGTTGGAGTTATATTAATCTGTAATACTTGATGAAACCTGTATTACATAGATTCACACCACACATGTGGTGACAGTACGCCAAGATACCGTGACTTTTTGACCTTCCTAGAAACAATGATTATTTACTGGAACTTACTATTTCATGTGAATCACTTTATGACTGAACTAGATGGTTATTAATAAATGCTTACTTGTCGATGGGACTTCTGACACCTAAAGGAGTTACCTGGGACTTTTTTTTTTCTACGTGGCTAAGTACTTATCAGCAGGTAGTTACTAACTATCTGCCTATTCTATCGGGCGCTGATCTTTCCTGGCTCAGAGTAGCCATGGATCGCTCCTCCGGGCCATTCTCCTGCTTCCTGTGAAGTTACATTGAGAGAGCAATTCCTTCTTTTCCACTCTGCTCTCTCGACGGGACATCACTGTCGACGTCATGTTGATTGACAGCCAGCTGCCCGCAGCTTGGCAGCATGGAGTCGGCTTTCAATCAACATGTCGTCAGCAGTGACGCACCAGCGACAAAACGGAGAGGAAGAGAAGGAACTGCTCTGAAAACGTGACGTCACAGGAAGCAGGAGAATGGCCCGGAGGAGCGATCCGTGGCCACTCTGAGCCAGGAAAGATCGTCGCAGGGCAGAACGGGCAGGTAGTTAGCAACTATGGGGACTAAAAAAAGTAATGATCCAACTGGCTCCTGGAGTTGTCTCACCAATGTGGGCATATGGGTGCATTCTCTATACAGCCTGGACTTGCTCACGTGAAACTATTTTTTTACTATTTGTTAACTTTGACAACAAAGAAATTATGTGCAAAAATAAAAACACAAACAAACAAGGAAAAAAAAAACATTTGTCTTGCTTTATCGGGCAACAAATTTTTAGGAAATCTCTTGGCTAGAAATGTGCACTTCATACTTTGCTTAAAATTGACTAATGGGAAAGTTACATTTTCCATTTCAAGCAGCAACTGTAAATCAACTCAATCCACTTGAGACATTTAAAATGGATCACAAGAAATCCCTTCACTGTACAGCCGTCAGCATCCTTGTCCAAAGAGTCCATTAGAGGCAAAAAAAAAATAAATAAATGTATTTTTATGGTCCTGAAGAGGTCTCAGCCTTCACTTGAGGCTGGGATCTCTCCACTACATTCACTGCTGTATAGTAGAGGGAACCACACCGATTCTCATTTTATGCAGTGGCACTCAAAGCAATGGTCACTTTTGTCCCCCCATAGATTCCAGGTGCCTCAGGATCAACGACGATCTTAAGCTCATACATGTAACCGGGTTTACCAAAAGCAGGGTTAAAGGACATGGACAACTTTTGGAGCATTTTTATAATAAGGTTTCATTAAAAATTTTAAACCAGTTAGCTTCTACATCCTCTATTCATCACTGTACATAGCAGTCGGCCGAATGATTTACCAGTGAATCCGTCAGTGAGTTCGTCTGACGGCAGGGTCTGTAATGCTTATCTCTCTTATCTATTAGCTCCTGTACTTTATAAACTGATTTATAAAACTTTGAATTTGGCCATAAAATCACCTTAGAACATGGTTCAGGAAAGCAGAGAAAAGTGTTACAGACCCTGCCATCATAGGAGCTTCTATGTACTGTCATACAGAGAGGATGTAGATGGCAAAATAAAAAAAAAATAATAATAAATTTTAACCAGTAATACATCTATTCACTAATGCAGGAAACAACACAACCCCCAAATACTCAACTTAATAACATCATAGAAAAAAAGTCTGCTGATGGCAGAGGTCAATCGATCTATGGATTTTATGGTAATATTACTGACAATATTAGTATATTTTCCTCCAGTTTTCCCAAATCCAACAATACCATAAGTCAACACATAAATGTGGACAGTCAGTAAATATTTCATACATATGGTATTCTTACCATAGTAAAAGCATAGGGGAAAGTTGGGTGGATAACAGGCAAAAAGGTGCACAGGAAAAAAGCTCACGGCATAAAAAGTGCACAGGAAAAAAAAAGAAGGTAAAGGTTGGGTCAAAAACTGTCCCTGCACACTTGTCCATATTGATCACATATAAGATGTACTATGCACCATTGCTGTCCGGTAGACACTAGGCCTGGTGAAGGCCCACAGGGTGTGATCTTCACTCTACATGCCAGTCTCCTTCCTTCATTTCCTGGTGTGTTCCTATGAAAAAGGCTTTTCATGGAAGAAATGACCTTATTTCCTGTAAATGCTATAAATAAGAGCACTACACTCCTCGTTCTTTCCACATGTTGTGTCAGATTGTCCTATATAACTGGGGATTGTGAAAATACTGGGAGACAATTACACGTCTAGGGGGATTTAATGACCTGTCCACACAATGATACAGGAATAAGGTGCCGAAAGGTGATAGTTACTACAATTAAAGGGGTTGTCTGGGTTTTCCTTTTAATTGCCTATAGGACTAGACAGATAGGTATAGAATGCTAAACAAATCAATACTTACCCTCCCCAGGTCCACTGCTGCCTCTCTGCTGCTGCTCCAGTCCTTGACAGGCAGCAGCAATGACATCACTACAACACATGTGACCACTGCAGCTAATCACTGGACTGAGCAGTATTATGCAGTTCAGTGCAGTTGCCGGTGATTGGTTGCAGGGGTCATCACATCATTACTACAGCAACCAAAGCAAACGCTATATAGACAAAAGTAATGGCACACTCTTCTCAATCAATGAATTCATATTTCTCACTCTGTCCCATTGCCCACCGATGTATAACATCTGGCCACCTTCCCTACAGTATATAACATTCAACCCCATTGCCCCAGTATATAACATCTGGCCTCTCGCCCCCAGTATATAACATTCAGCTCCTCACCCCCAGTGTATTACATCCGGTCGCATTGCCCCACTGTATAACATTCAGCCCCTCACCCCCAGTGTATAACATCCAACCCCTCACCCCTAGTGTATAACATCCGGTCCCATTGCCCCAGTGTATAACATCCGGTCCCTCACCACCAGTGTATAACATCCGGTCCTATTGCCCCAGTGTATAACATCCAGCCCCTCGCCCCTAGTGTATAACATCCGACCCCATTGCCCCCAGTGTATAACATTCAACCCATAACATTCGACCCCACTGCCCCAGTGTATACCTTTCGACCCCAATGCCCCCCGGTGTATAACTTCTGGGGGGCAATGGCCGGTGGTGCAGAGCTCACTTATACCAGCGCGGTCCTTTAATATGAGCCATCAGTCTAACAAGTCGGTTCATGACATTTCTTCTCTCTCTTCTCTCCTAAATCTTCCCCCATCACCTGTGAGTCGTATTATTGAGAAGTGTTTAGGAACTGCAGCAACTCAGCCATGAAGTGGAGACCACATAACGTTACAAAGCGGGGGGCCGAGTGCTGAGGAGCAGAGGGCAGAAAGTCACCAACGCTCTATTGACTCCATAACTGTAGAGTCCAGATCTCCTCTGGTACAACATCAGCACAGACACTGCGCCCCCACAGGGAGTTTCATGTCCAAGCAGCTGTATGCAGCCATACATCACCAAGCACAATGCCGAGCGTCTAATGGAGTGGTGTGAAGCCGCCACCACTGGATTCTGGAGGAAATGTGTTCTGTGCAGTGAAGGAGATCACTTTTCTATCAGGCATCTGATGGATGAGTCTGGGTTTGTAGAAAGCCTGGAGAACGTTACCCCTCTGGCTGATGCTATACAGTTTGGTGGAGGAGATCTAATACTATGGGATGTTTTTCAAGGGTTGGCCTAGATCCTTTTGCTCCAGTGATGGAAATCTTCAGCACAAGACAAGCTTCCAACTTTCTGTTCCCAGGACTGTGCCCAGTGCACAAAGTCCATAAAGACACAGTTGCGGGGAGTCTGGTGTAGAAGAACATTACTGGCCGTACAGAGCCCGGCTATCAACCCCATCCAACACCTTTGGGATGAAGTAGAACAGAGATTATGATCCAAGATCAGTGTCTGATCTCACAAATGCTCTTCTGGATGAAGGAGTAAAATATCCCAAAACCACCTCCAAAATCTTGTAGAAAGTCTTCACAGGGGAAAGGAAGTTGTTATAGCTGCAAAGAAGTAACCAACTCCATATTAAGGTGTATGAATGGGATGTGATAAAACATCCTGCAGGTGTGATGCGGAGGGGGGCACAAACTTTTGAACAGACGGTGAATATTAAAGCTCCCAATTTCCTAACACAAAACACTAAGGTTATACTATAAGCTATATATACTATATGGGTAAACTGCCCCGTACATATCTGCATTAATGGCTGACAGTAAACAGCAGAACAGGCTGAGCGTTCGCAGTAACTGGTTGTTTCCTTTTGTTTGGTTTTTCAGCAGCTTCTGAATCAGCAGAAATGAGTGAAGCAGCAAGTTCAGAGAGTGGAGATTCATCAATAATGGCAAAAACGCTCATTCATTTGTGAGGTTTTTTCCCATCTTATTCCTATACACACACAGAACTGCTGGTTTACCAGGATATGCATGCAGGGTGTTTCCTAAGCAGTGATTTGGGAAAGTGGCGTGAGCTCAGAGTTTGTTTGTTTTTTTTATGCAAATTGCCTCTTCAGAGAGGAAGAGGACTTGTACTCTATAGCGCCACCTATTGGAAGCAGAGATCCTATAAGTCACTATTGACCCTTCAACGAGTCTTGCAATATGACTTAGGATAAAAGCCAAATCAGAATCTCAATTTACAGACAAATGTTTTGGGGTATTGCCCCTCATCAGTGCAAAGTATGAGAACTGATTTGGCTGAGAGGCTCGGGACTGAGGTCTAAGGGGTAACGTTTCTCCTTGTTTTGTTTTTTTTAGGAGCAGAAACTCTTCCAATGCTCCTAAAAAAAATGCAAAACACCTCGAAAACTTGGGAGTTTCTACTCGATTTCCGCTCCAAAAACGCAGCAAAAAGTCTCCGTGTGCACATAGCCCCAAGCCGGCTTCACACGTCAGTTTTCTTTTACATGTAAATTGGACCATGGATTTCTTCAGTGCCCTGGACCCATTTTTATTCCTCGTGTGTCAGTTGTACAATTTTTGGTGCATCGCCTGAAGAAAAGAATTCATCTCGCACCCATTAAACAGTAAAATCCAGAGACACGCAGATGAGCTCCGTTTGCTTTTTTTTTTATTACGGGCTATTGCCGAGATTGATCCACGACACGGATCATTTATGGTAGCCCGTGTACGGAGAATGGAGACCACTAAACAGTGAGTGATCTTCTTTGCATGGCAGGGGCTAATTTTCGGGCACGAGCCGTACTCCCAGTGAGGCTCCTGATGCATGCCAATGCACTTGCTGTTTTTGCAATCATCCCTTGAGCTCACAGAGCCGACATCGCCGGCCGAATCATTCATTTTCTGTCTGTTCTCTGCTTCACACAGCAGCTAGAATTACATGCAGAAATACTGGAGCTTCATAGACTCTCCCCGGAGGGACCGATTCAGGTCATGCAGAAGCTAAAAATAGCAGGAATGGACATATTATGTAGAAGGACGGGCAAACGTGGTTACATAAGGCGGCCGTGGAGGAGACATTCTCAGGATTGCAGAGGAAATCAGGAAGGGAGGATGAGATACAGGGAAATATGGGACTATTTTGGCTTCCCACCTGACGTCAATGCGTATCAGGATGTCTGTGTCCTCACAGAGCTGGAGATATCTAAGGACCAAGACTAAAGTCTCTATTGCCCATATATATGATATTAGTCAGCAGGGCAGCCATCTCTCCACCTCCCCATACACATGTACTTCTTTAGGTTTTTTTTTTAAGCTTCCATCACACATCTCTGGAGGTAGGGGAAACTACAGGGAATCAGGTGGAGGGTAGAGTAGCGGAGACTTGATGTCGGCCTTACCTTCACATAAAAGGCGTCTACATTTAGGCTTAACACCGTTCTCCATTTTTTGGAAAAAAATTTTTTTCATTTAAATCCACGTATTTTGGGGCTGAAAGTCATTTTAGCAATTGTGTTTAGTTATAAATTTTGCACCGTTTGCCTTCTATAGCCTCCATGTGGCACTGTCTATTACTGGCTGCAGAACGAGCAAACTGAGTATCCCTCAGTGAGTCCGTTATGACGTGGAGTTTGTAATGCACTACTCTTTTCTGTAATACCATACCAGAATAGTGAATGCTGCGATTTTGTTTTCAGCACAGACTTGAAGTCCGTATGTAAAAATTTCTATGTAGCCATCTGTTGGCAGTCCGTTCCGCACACTGACCTGAAATACGTCTGAATGAGGCCCAACAGGGATAAATCTCATAGCCTAATAGAAGGATTCACTCCCTGCTGTACCGATGTCTGCAGCCCAGGGGACGGGGCGATGTCACACTGATTCATATGAGTATGAATGCTAATAATCTGTACGGTGCTGTAGCATATGTTGGCACTATATAGGCAAATAATTAAATAGCATTTGGATACTATTAGATCCCACACTAAAAGTAATTTCAGGAATGAAAGAAAATCCAGCAATTACTCTCTGTCTGCATTGTGCAATGGATGAATGATCTGCCCTGTCCACAATAAATCAAGGTGATGGGTCTATTGTTGTCTGACAGGCAGCTGCAGACCCAACCTGAGCACCTCCCTGACCCAAAGAGGCGCTCATCTCATGTATAAATAGTAATAGGATGCCCATTAGGAAACCCAATCATTGACGATTCACCAGTGTGGGACATCCCCCTCCACAATTACAGGAAATGCTGCTGATACAATCTCTGTATGAGCACTGACATTAGTGCTGGCAGCAATTTCACAGCCAAAGAGTCTCTTCACACCTAATATTAATGTACGAGCCCCATTTAAAGCTTTTTAGGGCCTGTCACTGGGTCAAAAGTGTCCCATTTTTGCACTTCTCATTCTCACTGCTCCTCTGTGTATGCCTTTTTTATTTTATTTTTTTATCTGCCATACGGTTCCAAAAATATGGGCCTTTGTTATTTATTGCCAAGTTTTATGGCCTTTACCAAGGATTCCTCAGGGGTGTATCTTTAGGCTCCGCTGCATTAACCTGTGAGTCACGCCCTCTTGTATAGACCATAAATATTAGCACTAAATATAAAGTACCCATATCACTAGAACCGTATGGCGGATTTAAAAAAAACCCAAAATACTCAGGGGAGCAGCTGGAATAAAACAAGAGCAACAACTGGTTTCTTTTGATTTGGCGACAGGTCCTCTTTAAAGGGCTTGTCCAACCCCTTTAAAGAGGCAATAGTAATCTTGCAATTTTCACACTGGCCACTGTTTTTTTGTTTGTTTTTTTTTCTAGGTCCATACTTCCTTTCTTTTCAGGAAGCGTTTTCAGCAGGTTCATTATCATCAGAGGCAGGCTTACATTGCCTGATAACATCACCAGGGTGAACCAATCACAATAAGCGATTTCACAGATCCCCTCCTTCACAATGACTTTTTCATACCCGGCTTCAAAACAAAAACTAGTTTACAGCAGTTTCATTATCATTAAAGGCAGGATTACAGCGACAGGTAACAACTCTATACACAGTTGATAACACAGGATCCACCAATCACAGTAGATTATGTCACAGCTCCCCCTCCCTTAACAGTAGCCTTTGCACATGCTCATTAGAAGCTTCAATAGAAAAGATAGGGGCGGAGTCTGTTCATTGCCACTACTGTACATGTGTTGTTTCCTGAAGCAACTGGAAGTTAAAGTCTATAAAAGCCCCAGTGGCCAGTAGGAAAATTGCAAGATTTCTTTTTTTTTTATTTTTTACATTTTTATTTATTTTCAACATCTTTTTTTTTTTTTTTTTTTTTTTTAAAATTGTGATATAAAAAAAAAAAAAAAACATTGCCAAAAATGTTAAAATATTCCTTTATAAATATTTAATCACACATACCTCTATTAATCATTATGTCACTTTCTGATGATAGCTTCCCTTTCATGATTTTTAAACCAGTCTATGCAGTTCCCATTGTATTCACAGTGCCCCCAAAAATTGCAAATTACCAGGAAAAAAGAGAAATATTATGTCTAATGTACAATCCTATTAAGCAATGTAAGGGATGAAAAGGTCAGAGCAGTCTGAATTATTAGCATTTTAATCTAATTGGATCCCGGGTATAAATGGAAACCAGTAGTTACATAATTCAATTTCCTTCTTGCAAAAGTAATTACCGGTACATGGAAAGAGCGATTTCTCCAGTGAGACGGAGAGGAAATAACCAGCCATTCCTCAGCATCACCCGGTCACTAAATCTTTGGGTTTTTACTGATAACAGCAATATATTTATTTCACTAGAGTAATATTTAGAATAAATAACCATAATTTACAGTCAGAGTAACTAGTCTCTAATTTAAGGATGACCCGTGGGCTCTCCTGACAGGTCTCTGGTAAACGCTGAAGAATCTTTTAGAAATCTGAGGTTGCGCCATTTCTCTGTTAACCCCTTTCCGCTGCGGCAATTATTTTTGTTGGCATTTTCGGCAATACAATTCTCCAAGTTAGTACCATTATGGAGATCCCAAACTTGTATAGTTTTTATTTTTTTTTATTTTAGTAGTTTAAAAAAATTCTGACCTTTTGTAAAAAAATAAATAAATAAATAATTATAAAAATTTGGAGTTTCTAACTTTTTTTACATTTTTCAGGAATCAGCTGTGTGAAGGCTTATTTTTTGCATGGCAAGCTGACATTTTTATTGGTACCAGTTTTGAGTACACAAGATGATTTGACAGCTTTTTATTGCATTTTTTTTAGGGGTGTTGACCACAAAATAGCAATTTTGGCCTTTTTATTATTTTATCCTTTGTGGCATTTAATGTACAGATTAAATAATTTCATATTTTTGATAGATTGGGTGTGGTATGTTCATTTCATATTAACTTTGTTATTTTAATTTTTTTTTTACATTTTCAATTTATTTTTGGATTCAGAAAAAGGAGGAGCGGTTTTATATTTTCTGTTTCTTTGTTTTTCAAAACTTTTTCTTCTTTACTTTTCACTTTTTTTTTTAGGTTCCCATAGGGGACTTGAGCCTACAGTATGGAGTAAAAGTCACCAACTCCTATCAATCATATGCTTCATGGGAGTAGAAAGATGGTGGGATTTTTCAAAAAACTTTTTCTTCTTTACTTTTCACTTTTTTTAGGTTCCCATAGGGGACTTGAGCCTACAGTATGGAGTAAAAGTCACCAACTCCTATCAATCATATGCTTCATGGGAGTAGAAAGATGGTGGGATTTTTCAAAAAACTTTTTCTTCTTTACTTTTCACTTTTTTTTTAGGTTCCGATAGGGGACTTGGGCCTACAGTATGGCGTAAAAGTCATTAACTCCTATGAATCATATGCTTCATGGGAGTAGAAAGATGGTGGGATTTTTCAAAAAACTTTTTCTTCTTTACTTTTCACTTTTTTTAGGTTCCCATAGGGGACTTGAGCCTACAGTATGGAGTAAAAGTCATTAACTCCTATGAATCATGTGCTTCATGGGAGTAGAAAGATGGTGGGGATGGATGACCTCAATAGGTTTCAGGCCATCCTCGGCACTATGCAATCGTGGTGTGAGGAGGCCGATGGGAGCCAGAATGAATTCCCCACTTCTCTGTCAGAGATTGACAGTGGAACAAGCTACGGTTGCTGCTGCAAGTAGTAGATGTTGGCTGTATAACACAGCTGGCACTTGCCCTGGATTGAGGGGCTCGGCTCTGAGCCTACTACATACAACCTCAACAAACGTGTGTTCTGCATGTATATCACATGCCCGGAAGTGATTAATACTTCTGGTCACGTATGAATTGACAGATGGACGGTAACATTTCATGTGTGCGTCGCCGAGTATTTACAAAAACAAACGTTCTTCGGGGGTTACATTTTATTTTTGAAGTCTAGACTCATTCTGGGGTTTCAATGAAGGTTGACGGGTCTGTAATAATTTTGGGGTCTGATGTGTAAATTAGTTTTGAAGTCTCAATCCTGTGGTCTGAATTAATTTTGGGGTGTGATGAAGGGTCAAGATCCATGTCTGAAACTGTTGCGGAACGCATATCTTTATAGGAGAGGCGAGATGAAAGTTTGGGCATTAGTAAATCATAGAAAACAAATTAGTTATTAATAGTCTTTTAAGTATATATTTTTTTCTGTCATTGTTTGTAATAAATATACACAAGAGGACGACGTGATATATATATTTTTTTTTTGCGGACAATTTATGTGATAGTAAAAATGCCAGAGCAAACGTGGAATCAGTACAAAGTGCCCACCCAAAAAGATTGTAGATGGAAATGTCAGCAGAAGAGGCTGGGTAATTCCAGCGTGTGAATTCTGCGGTTATCTCTCTCCTGCTGACTTGTATCAGGCCCAGCGGGCCTCCTGACGTCATCTCTGTTATCTGTCACTTAGAATGTGGAAACTCTGGGATAAGCCTTGTCATCTCCGACACAGCGGATACAATGGGAGTTATCATCCTCCACTATCCCCAGTCCAAGGAAGAGGCGATTTATAGAAAATAGATTACTTCTTCCATTTTCATTAATACAAAAGCAAAAAAATAAATAAACCAGATCTACCATGAATGAGAAAATAATAGAAATAAAAAGTTTTACTGAAAGAGTGTTTTAAGCTTTTTTGATAAAGCAGCATTTATAAACAAGCTGCCCGATCACTCAAACAAGCAAAACGCTTCTTCATTTGGTGAAATGATCTTAAGATCATCGTTCGCGGCAGCACATCGTCCTGCGTAACCAGAATCTGCGCTGTCGAGAACAACGGCAGCCCATCCACACAGAAACAACTGATCAATTACAGATGGTTCCTTGTGCATCGTTTACCGCAGTTTACCTGAGTAAAGATAGAAGGCTATTAAACAACAATAGATCGCCAGTCATTTAGCTCCACCCGTCAGTCCTTGTAAATGGACGTTAAGACTCGGCATCTTCCCTTTAATCTATTTTCACACATCGGTGTGTCGGGAGTGTGAGTTCTGAGCCGGGCAGCGGGTCATCTAACAAGAATTCAACAGCCTGATAGGCATATATGAGACTATGGAGATCGGTCAGGAATCCTGTGGCCGGTCTGAAAATATCAGTCCATACACAGACAGGAAAACAGCCATAAGAGTTGTGACAACCATGGTGGATTTTGTTCTTGTTGGTAGTCCTTTATTGGCATCCAACAAAATATAAAATAGTTTGCCCAGCTAGAAAAGTTGTTAAGTGTGCTCAGCTTAGTAAGTAATGTCTACTCCAGCAGTCTTAAAGGTGATATCCAGCTAATATAAAACTGGTAAAGGGTTAGTCATCCCTCAGGAGACCGCTACTCCCCAGACAGCCTACTTTCTGATTGCTTGGGGTGGCACTCCTCTTTGATTGACAGTTCAGGCCAGCAGCATTATCAGAACGCTGGCCTAAACTGTGTGCACTTCGATTCCGCTATATAATACAGCCTTAGCTGTATCTGCAGTATTGTAATAGCTGGGTTTGGGTCAAATCTTCTAAGGTAAGCAAGGTGGTCACAATCCTGTAGCACCTGATAAGGGTTTAGGAGCGGACGGTTCCATGCGTATGTGGGATAAGGAGCACTGTAATTACCCTTAAGTGGACCTTACGTGGTCTGAGCAACTCACGGACACTTGGGATGGAGTTGGACGTAGTGCGAGATGGTGTCAATGGGGGGGAGAAAACATTGTAAAAGCCCTTAGAAAGGCTCAGCAGGCAGCTGCAGGCAGTAATAACTGACCCGATTGGTGAGTGACGGCAGGGGTTTGGAGACTTGGGAAGCTGAGCGGCCAACTTACACAGATAGGTCTACTGTCCATGAGAAGTTCTATAGAAATGAATAGGCAAGAGAGGTGATCAGGATCTAGAGCTAGCACTCCCGAGATCCCGACCGACCTCTTTGCGCAAAAGACTAAGACCAATCACATTCTAAAAAGGAATTTTCTTTGGGAACTTCTTTAAACGCAATATATCATTTTCTGAATGCTCATTCCCACTTTTCACCATCTTACTTGATTCTCCCATGTATGCTGGGACTGGTGAAGCGGGCATGTTTACTGTATGGTATGAGCAACTCCGGAAACGGGATCTGTCAGCATTTATCTACTGTGTGGCCAGCTATACAGATTCTATTATTTTACAGCCTGGAAAAATAAAACGTAGCTTGATAAGCTCGATTATGTATTGCTAATTTTGGTACAAGCAGCGCCTGTGCTGCCTCCAGATAACATGTGTGATAGAATAGGCGGCTTTTCCATGAACAGCTGTGGAAATTGCTGCAACTGATACCACCAGTCTCCATGTTCAACCTCAACAAAGACCCCTCTTCATGGGAATTATAAAATTATTAACCATTTGATGGACACAAGCAACTGGCTACCAAATGGATCCAACATTTACATGCTTGCTACTGTAAGCTGGGCACACCGGAGGACTTAAATGCTGCAAGTCCCGGTGGAGAAGAGGGACAAAATGAAGATCTTACTTAAACATATAGAATAATATGGACTAATCTAACCTTATAGCAGATCTTGAAAAAAAAAATACTGCAGCCACATGGAGCCAGTTGGATATTTTTTTTAAATGTGCCAGTAAAAACCTCCATACAAACCAAAAGAAAGAAATCCAAAAAGTTAGGCAAACTTCCAGGAGCTTTGGCAGTTTCCTGAACTCAGTCCAGCTCTAACAACTCCCTTTACAGGACAATGAGATGCATGTGCAGTGGTTGTTTGCCATTAGATAAGCACTTTAAAGTGGTTATCCCACTTATTTCTTAAAGTGGGCAAAGCATGGTTGAAATAAAAGTCTGTATTTAAGTGCCAATTCCCCAGTGCTCCTTAAACATTGTTGCCTGGGTCCCCCCGCCGGTCTCTTTGCTTCTCCTTCTTGAAGGTGTGACATGTGACCATGGTGGCCAGAGATTAGCTGTAGCGGTCAAGTGCCGTCCATGACTCTCAAATTTTCACTGGCATAATGAGTAACAATAGTGGAACCAATGCTCACTGCCTTAGGTTTCTGTATCTTCCCATGAGAAGCCCCAGAGGTAGAGTGCTGGCGAAACCTCATCAGTGGTAGAATCGTGTACGAGTAAAGCAGACTCCATAGGACAATTTTACTTGTTTCTTTTTTATAGCTTGACAATATTCTCGGAATTTTAAGTACAAAACACTAGACAGTTTCTTTGCGATTTTATTTGACATAGTTACTAATAGATAAGTAAATCCCTGATTCCATCCGAAAGTCCAGCGTAGAACGACCTTGTAATTTTCTCCATTGACTGCAAAGGATCACTTAACACAGTTGCGCCTCCACACTGCATGTTCCCCGCCCTGCCTGCACTAGTTATTACACTACGTAGGAGGCTGACTGCACATCTTTCATGCTCAACAAACTATTTTTTAGACATAAAATAAGCAATAAAACAGAAGTGAAGAAATATTCCAATGTACAATGATCACTGTAGAGTGTCCAAGGCAAAAAAAAAACAAACCCAAAACATAACACTTGTAACAAAATGCACAAGCAGAATAAATTAGCATTTATCTTTGGCAGAAACCCAGTTTCTTGATGCATTGGTCATATATTATCATCAGAAAAATCAATCATTTATAAAGGCTGAAAGCAATGCTAGAGCCAAAACTGATGCACTATGGTGCGGCTCGTGCATGATAATGGGACTCATGGGTGTCCCTGAAGACAACCCTTGTGACTAAGTCACTGGCAAAGTACTGAAGGGGAGATATATAGCACTGAGATTGTTAGCTCCAGTAATTAAACATAGGAAAAAAGTTCCAGCACACGAAGGAATGAGGGGTTAATCAGCCATCTTTAGTGCTAGGGTGATTAAACACCTGTAGAGAGGGAGGAGGTCAGAGGATAAATTCCCAGCCTTTTAGAGCGTTTGGTGTGGGGTGGGCTTGGAGGTGAAAGCTCTGGGAGGTGTTTTTTGTCATGTGAAGGAAAGCTAAACCTTGGATTGTTTGTTCCTGAAGCAGACGATTACCCATAGCAACAAGGACTGTGCCATACGTGATGTTTTGTTTTTCCTGCTAGGCCGGGAATGCAGTGTTTGCTTTGCTAATGTTGCCGTGGTTTATGCAGTTCCCTTAGTAAACCATAGAAGATTTAAAAGAGACGGTGTTCCTGTGTCTACCTCCATGTGCAACCAAGTGAGCTGATCTACCACACCCTATGTTACTAGAAGACAACAATAATGAGTGGTGCTCCCCACTGGCATATTATTTTGTGCTTTTTTTATTGCAAGGTCATATAGAAATATGTATATGGAAGACACACAGACTGGATTACAGGTGTTTTGACTCTAATTATGCTTCATCTGGCCCCCTAAAGGCGCCACAAGCCTTCCATAGGTGTCAGCCAAACCGCATGTTTGCCGAAAGGTTTTTTCTTCTGTCCCCATACACAAACACTTTGCTTGGTCAAGCATTTATGCCTTTTCAATGAGGAGATGGGAATAAGCCACAGTCAGATAACCATAGAACAAAAAGGATCATTGGATTTATGGTAATTCAAACTGCCCAATCTTTATATTTCAAAACATCATCTGTGATGGTAGAGTCAGGAGGTCCCCCCCATGCACATTATTTGATCATCCAATCACAACAAATATGGCAAGATGGGTCAACCTTAAAGGGGGTTTCCCAATGCACAAGATTGAGGATAACTAACTGAACATTGGGAATCTGACTACGGAGACCCCAAGAAATCTCAGAAATGGGGCTTTAAGGCCCAGAGAAAGGGCCCATCTTGAATGAAGTGGAGGTGCACAAGTTAGCCCGCTGCTCCATTCATTGTCTAGATGACTGCCAGAGAAAGTCAAGTACAGAGCTCTGCTATTTCCAGAAGTCCCAATGACAATGAGTAGATCATGCGCACCTCCGCTCCATGGGGCGCTACAGGACTACTTTCTGCAGATTGCTGAAGTCCTACCTTTGGGATTCCCATAGCAATCAGCAAATTATCTGCTATTTTATGGAAACCCCCTTTAATCTAATGTATGGGGGCCTTTAGGCTTTGCACTAGGCACAATGTATACATTTATTACCCACCATGTTTTTTTTTTGTTTTTTTTTAACTATCTGTACAGGAGAAAGCTGAAAGACCAAAGGATACTGGGGAACATATTTTAGGAATAACAATTCTTTACTGTAGAAAAATTGGCCACCAAAGAAAGCTTTAATTTTTTCATTGAGTAGATTACAATCCTTGGTCTGTACAACCCTTAAAGGAGGAAAGAGATACCTAAAATCCCCAACCACAACTGAAATGTCAGTTTTTGGGTGAGGCTCACTGTTCTTGTCAAATTTTTCGTTACTTTATCATTTTATTCCTTGTTACACAGAGGAATTTAAAGAGAATCTGTCAGCACAAAATGACTGTTCAAACCAAGCCCCGGCATTTGGTGCTCTCTACTTTGCCGAACAGTTCGGTGTACCTTTCCACTTCCTTGTTTTCCACCTCTAACCTCTTTTGCTTTCTGTAAAGTCATAACTGTCAGTCAAGGAAGAGGAGGGTGGGGATCGATAGAAAGCTAGCATGTAGGAAGGTGCGCTGAACTGCTTGGCCAGGACAAAGATGAACCGAGTTGCCTACGCTTGGTTTGACCATTCATTTTGTGCTGACAGACTTCCATTAAATGTGTTATTTTCATGTTTTATGTTTTGCATTACAAGCATGTTTTTTTTCTTTAGGATCCACTATTGGTTATGATTAAAGTAATGTCAAAATGGAACCAAACTTTCTTACCCATTCGGGTTCCCACAATAGGAACGGTGATTAGTATCAACATCACACTACATAGCTCTATTATATCATCAATGAACATCTGCCCCTCTTTGGAGAAAGCTGTTGACAGGATCTGTTGATACGTATTACAGTAAAGCATTCATCACATATATATTACACATGTCTAATGCAGAAATGTTAGTTCACACACAGCTGAGCTAGACACTTTGTCATATCAGGAATCTCTGTCATTGCCGCTACTGAGGTCTCATCCTCTAACATCTAGTCTTTCTTGCCTTATATTACAACAGTGTCCCAGTGACCTACTAGGGGTGTTTAATAAGTAAGTACCCCAGCATGTTCTGTCAGTGATAGAGAGCTGAGCTTTTCTGTGCATGTTGATACATGTCTGGACAGACACAGTGGAAGATCATTCTAATGAAAGCACTGGAAAGGACAGGATGGCAAGTGCAGTACAGTGCGACTCTACATGGATCTGTCCTTACAAAAATGGGTGGTAGACTAAAGTTTGTTTGAAATTATTCAGATCTTTCAAACTTTTAAGTTGATGAAAATGAATGATTTCAACCCAAACTATCGTTCGGCTGGTAAAAATAAAAGGGTTATCCTACACTTTGCATTTTTTGGCTATGGGGCTAAGAACTGACCGTCAGGTGCTTGCCTTGCGACTATCTGTTCCAGCTCTGGCGGCGATTCTCTGGCTTCATTTGACCTCATGTCAACACAGCAGCTCTTCCGGGCTGCTCTGTAAACGACATGATGATTGACAGCTGGCTCCGCGCAGTTAGGAAGCAGGGAGCCGGCAGTCAATCAAGATGATGTCAGCAATGACGCCCCATCAACATTGCAGAGAGGAAGAGAAGCAGCTGCTCTGTCGACACGACGTCACCAGAAGCAAGAGACTCACCGGCAGGAGCTGTCCGTGACCGTTCTGAACTGGGAGAGATCGTTGCAAGGCAGAACTAAGTTCTTAGCTCCATTAACAAAAAATACCCTAAAACCCTTTTTAGCCCCATTATGAACGAATGATCAATTAACCGATCACAGACTGTCATAGTATGACTATGTATAGGGGCCTTCAGGTGCCCATATAATGCTCTTTCAGCCGAAAACCATCTTTCCTGACTCTCCCATACATATAAACACTGGGTTCAGCTGACCATTTACAGTGGGTACGGAAAATATTCAGACCCCTTTACATTTTTCACTCTTTGCTTCATTGCAGCCATTTGGTAAATTCTAAAAAGTTCATTTTTTTTCTCATTAAAGTCCACTCTGCACCCCATCTTGACTGGAAAAACAGAAATGTAGAAATTTTTGCAAATTTATTAAAAAAGAAAAACTGAAATATCACATGGTCATAAGTATTCAGACCCTTTGCTCAGTCACTCATATTTAAGTCACATGCTGTCCATTTCCTTGTGATCCTCCTTGAGATGATGCTACTCCTTCATTGGAGTCCAGCTGTGTTTAATTAAACTGATAGGACTTGATTTGGAAAGGCACACACCTGTCTATATAAGACCTCACAGCTCACAGTGCATGTCAGACCAAATGAGAATCATGAGCTCAAAGGAACTGCCCAAGGAGCTCAGAGACAGAATTGTGGCAAGGCACAGATCTGGCCAAGGTTACAAAACAATTTCTGCATTACTCAAGGTTTCTAAGAGCACAGTGGCCTCCATAATCCTTAAATAGAAGTTTGCGACCACCAGAAGTCTTCCTAGACCTGGCCATCCAGCCAAACTGAGCAATTGTGGGAGAAGAGCCTTGGTGAGAGAGGTAAAGAAGAACCCCAAGATCACTGTGGCTAAGCTCCAGAGATGCAGTAGGGAGATGGGAGAAAGTTCACCAAAGTCAACTATCACTGCAGCCCTCCACCAGTCGGGCCTTTATGGCAGAGTGGCCCGACTGAAGCCTCTCCTCAGTGCAAGACATAGGAAAGCCTGCATAGAGTTTGATCAAAAACACATGAAGGACTCCCAGACTATGAGAAATAAGATTCTCTGGTTTGATGAGACAAAAAGAAATTTTGGTGATAATTCTAAGCGGTATGTGTGGAGAAAACCAGGCACTGTTCATCACCTGCCCAATACAATCCCAACAGTGAAACATGGTGGTGGCAGCATCATGCTACGGGGCTGTTTTTCAGCTGCAGGGACAGGACGACTGGTTGTAAATGAAGGAAACATGAATGTGGCCAAGTACAGAGATATACTGGATGAAAACCTCTTCCAGAGTGCTCTGGACCTCAGACTTGGCCAAAGGTTCACCTTCCAACAAGACAATGACCCTAAGCACACAGCTAAAATAACAGAGGAGTGGCTTCAGAACAACTCTGTGACCATTCTTGACTGGCCCAGCCAGAGCCCTGACCTAAACCCAATTGAGCATCTTTGGAGAGACCTGAAAATGGCTGTCCACCAACGTTCACCATCCAACCTGACGGAACTGGAGAGGATCTGCAAGGAAGAATGGCAGAGGACCCCCAAATCCAGGTGTGAAACTTGTTGCATCATTCCCAAGAAGACTCATGGCTGTACTAGCTCAAAAGGGTGCTTCTACTCAATACTGAGCAAAGGGTCTGAATACTTATGACCATGTGATATTTCAGTTTTTCTTTTTTAATAAATTTCCAAAAATTTCTACATTTGTTTTTTTTCAGTCAAGATGGGGTGCAGAGTGTACTTTAATGAGAAAAAAAATGAACAACTTTTAAGAATTTACCAAATGGCTGCAATGAAACAAAGAGGGAAAAATTTAAAGGGGTCTGAATACTTTCTGTACCCACTGTAGGTATTATTTTGGAGGAAGACGGAAGACACTTTCACATACAAAAGTATTAGGGTTGGGACTCATGTTCAGCATTAGACTGTTGGCAGTCGAAAACAGAGGCTTCAACCAACTTTAATGTAACGTGCTCATTTTCAACTTTGTTTGGAAATTTCCCAGGGCGCACAGTGAATGTATTCTTGGGCCACAATGCACCTAACCTATGCCAAAATGATGGCCTATTGGCAGAAGATGGGCCAGTATCCATCAACATTTTTGTTTTACTCTTTTTTTCCCCATATAGTAAAAAAAAAAAAAAAGTAAGTATACCATATTTTCTACAATGGGAGTCAACATCTAAAATAAGCCATGGTATGCCTAGATCGTGGTTGTCGTCAGACGTATATGTCCAGGAAGACTCCCGAATTAGTCATCCATTGGTAGCCTCCAGTGTCGTTCTAGTTAATGTGCAATGGTTTCTGAATGAGAAAAAAAAAACAAAACGACATGCTACATTAATTTTCTGGAATGCAATTAAGAGTGTCCGATGGATATTACACACCCACGTTGCGCGATCTGCGGTGAGGTCCCTATATGGTAGAAATTACAGCTAAGCTAATGACTGAGTTCAGTGAATACAGCAAAAGTGATTCATGGCTTCTACCAGGGTTATAACCTTCAGAAATCTATTCTGTGGCTTCTTAATACCTCAGCGAGCACAAAGATGTACTGCAGTGAGAGGCTAATATTAATTCAGAGGAGAAGACAGTGTCAAGACTAATGACGGAAAAATCTAACGATCCAGTAGACGAGCAGAAAGTTCTTACATATAGACAAGCTGATAGATGCACAACTAAATAAAAGCACATTTTTCAGTAGCAATAAGAAGGGAGAATACGCTTTCTACCAGCAGAGTCAGGCGTCCATCATAAAACCCCCTATAATATCACATCAAGCTCTGAACTCAATTTACTAGACTGATGCTTAAGCTATAGTTACAAGTTGCGGTCTAACAGCTTGCTCACAAGTAGCATTTTTTATAGGTGTTTTTTTTTTATAAGCATAATAAACCATACAATAAAGGGGTCTAGCAAATTGATTCGTTAGAATCATCCAAATAATTCTAAAAAAAATTACTTAAGTTGTCCCTCAAACAACTATGTAGCTTTAAAAGGGTTGGCCACTTTCTGATAAAAACTCTAAATAGCATTAATTGGTACTGACAAGGAAGATCCTAAATCCCCTCATCCTCTAATACAGCCCCCTAGTTCCAAGGCCCATGTTGTTACTGTTTAAATAGTGGACTACAAAGGACGTCACATCTCGGACACTCCAGGTGACTGCAGTCAAGTGATCCACCTACCTGACTGAATCCGGTTTGTACCCAATTGCCTGTATCTGGGCATGTGGTTAAGCTTTCAGCACCAGCGCAGAAAAAAACAAAGTCAAGGAAAGGATGACTTCTGGCATTAAAGGTTGCCACGGAGTTACAAATGGTATAATTAATACTACCAATATCTGGTATACTATTACTAAGATCTGGTGTATTACTAAAATCTGATGTACTACCAAGAAATGGTGTATCATTACTAACACCAGATCTACTGCTGCTGCTACTACTACCTGGTGTACTATTACAAAGATCTGGTGAACTACTGCCACTAAGATCTGGTCTATTATTACTAAGATCTGGTGAACTACTACCACTAAGATCTGGTCTATTATTACTAAGATCTGGTGAACTACTACCACTAAGATCTGGTCTGGTGAACTACTGCCACTAAGATCTGGTGAACTACTGCCACTAAGATCTGGTGAACTACTACCACTAAGATCTGGTGAACTACTACCACTAAGATCTGGTGAACTACTGCCACTAAGATCTGGTGAACTACTACCACCAAGATCTGGTGAACTACTACCACCAAGATCTGGTGAACTACTGCCACCAAGATCTGGTGAACTACTGCCACCAAGATCTGGTGAACTACTGCCACTAAGATCTGGTGAACTACTGCCACTAAGATCTGGTGAACTACTGCCACTAAGATCTGGTGAACTACTGCCACTAAGATCTGGTGAACTACTGCCACTAAGATCTGGTGAACTACTGCCACTAAGATCTGATGAACTACTGCCACTAAGATCTGGTGAACTACTGCCACTAAGATCTGGTGAACTACTGCCACTAAGATCTGGTCTGGTGAACTACTACCACCAAGATCTGGTCTGGTGAACTACTACCACCAAGATCTGGTCTGGTGAACTACTACCACCAAGATCTAGTCTGGTGAACTACTACCACCAAGATCTGGTCTGGTGAACTACTACCACCAAGATCTGGTCTGGTGAACTACTACCACCAAGATCTGGTGAACTACTACCACCAAGATCTGGTGAACTACTACCACCAAGATCTGGTGAACTACTACCACCAAGATCTGGTGAACTACTACCACCAAGATCTGGTGAACTACTGCCACTAAGATCTGGTGAACTACTGCCACTAAGATCTGGTGAACTACTGCCACTAAGATCTGGTGAACTACTGCCACTAAGATCTGGTGAACTACTGCCACTAAGATCTGGTGAACTACTGCCACTAAGATCTGGTGAACTACTGCCACTAAGATCTGGTGAACTACTGCCACTAAGATCTGGTGAACTACTACCACCAAGATCTGGTGAACTACTACCACCAAGATCTGGTGAACTACTACCACCAAGATCTGGTGAACTACTGCCACTAAGATCTGGTGAACTACTGCCACTAAGATCTGGTGAACTACTGCCACTAAGATCTGGTGAACTACTGCCACTAAGATCTGGTGAACTACTGCCACTAAGATCTGGTGAACTACTGCCACTAAGATCTGGTGAACTACTGCCACTAAGATCTGGTGAACTACTGCCACCAAGATCTGGTGAACTACTGCCACCAAGATCTGGTGAACTACTGCCACCAAGATCTGGTGAACTACTGCCACCAAGATCTGGTGAACTACTGCCACCAAGATCTGGTGAACTACTACCACTAAGATCTGGTCTATTATTACTAAGATCTGGTGAACTACTACCACTAAGATCTGGTCTGGTGAACTACTGCCACTAAGATCTGGTGAACTACTGCCACTAAGATCTGGTGAACTACTACCACTAAGATCTGGTGAACTACTACCACTAAGATCTGGTGAACTACTGCCACTAAGATCTGGTGAACTACTACCACCAAGATCTGGTGAACTACTACCACCAAGATCTGGTGAACTACTGCCACCAAGATCTGGTGAACTACTGCCACCAAGATCTGGTGAACTACTGCCACTAAGATCTGGTGAACTACTGCCACTAAGATCTGGTGAACTACTGCCACTAAGATCTGGTGAACTACTGCCACTAAGATCTGGTGAACTACTGCCACTAAGATCTGGTGAACTACTGCCACTAAGATCTGGTGAACTACTGCCACTAAGATCTGATGAACTACTGCCACTAAGATCTGGTGAACTACTGCCACTAAGATCTGGTGAACTACTGCCACTAAGATCTGGTCTGGTGAACTACTACCACCAAGATCTGGTCTGGTGAACTACTACCACCAAGATCTGGTCTGGTGAACTACTACCACCAAGATCTGGTCTGGTGAACTACTACCACCAAGATCTGGTCTGGTGAACTACTACCACCAAGATCTGGTGAACTACTACCACCAAGATCTGGTGAACTACTACCACCAAGATCTGGTGAACTACTACCACCAAGATCTGGTGAACTACTACCACCAAGATCTGGTGAACTACTACCACCAAGATCTGGTGAACTACTACCACCAAGATCTGGTGAACTACTACCACCAAGATCTGGTGAACTACTACCACCAAGATCTGGTGAACTACTGCCACTAAGATCTGGTGAACTACTGCCACTAAGATCTGGTGAACTACTGCCACTAAGATCTGGTGAACTACTGCCACTAAGATCTGGTGAACTACTGCCACTAAGATCTGGTGAACTACTGCCACTAAGATCTGGTGAACTACTGCCACTAAGATCTGGTGAACTACTGCCACTAAGATCTGGTGAACTACTGCCACTAAGATCTGGTGAACTACTGCCACTAAGATCTGGTGAACTACTACCACTAAGATCTGGTGAACTACTGCCACTAAGATCTGGTCTGGTGAACTACTGCCACTAAGATCTGGTGAACTACTGCCACTAAGATCTGGAGAACTACTGCCACTAAGATCTGGAGAACTACTGCCACTAAGATCTGGTGAACTACTGCCACTAAGATCTGGTGAACTACTACCACTAAGATCTGGTGAACTACTACCACTAAGATCTGGTGAACTACTACCACTAAGATCTGGTGAACTACTACCACTAAGATCTGGTGAACTACTACCACTAAGATCTGGTGAACTACTGCCACTAAGATCTGGTGAACTACTGCCACTAAGATCTGGTCTGGTGAACTACTACCACTAAAATCTGGTGAACTACTACCACTAAAATCTGGTGAACTACTGCCACTAAGATCTGGTGAACTACTGCCACTAAGATCTGGTGAACTACTGCCACTAAGATCTGGTGAACTACTGGCACTAAGATCTGGTGAACTACTGCCACTAAGATCTGGTGAACTACTACCACTAAGATCTGGTGAACTACTACCACTAAGATCTGGTGAATTACTGCTGCTACTACCTGGCGTACTATTACAAAAATCTGGTGAACTACTGCCACTAAGATCTGGTGAATTACTGCCACTAAGATCTGCTGAATTACTGCCACTAAGATCTGGTGAACTACTACCACTAAGATCTGGTGAACTACTGCCACTAAGATCTGGTGAACTACTGCCACTAAGATCTGGTGAACTACTGCCACTAAGATCTGGTGAACTACTGCCACTAAGATCTGGTCTGGTGAACTACTGCCACTAAGATCTGGTGAACTACTGCCACTAAGATCTGGTGAACTACTGCCACTAAGATCTGGTGAACTACTGCCACTAAGATCTGGTGAACTACTACCACTAAGATCTGGTGAACTACTACCACTAAGATCTGGTGAACTACTGCCACTAAGATCTGGTGAACTACTGCCACCAAGATCTGGTGAACTACTGCCACCAAGATCTGGTGAACTACTGCCACCAAGATCTGGTGAACTACTGCCACCAAGATCTGGTCTGGTGAACTACTGCCACCAAGATCTGGTGAACTACTGCCACCAAGATCTGGTGAACTACTGCCACCAAGATCTGGTGAACTACTGCCACCAAGATCTGGTGAACTACTGCCACCAAGATCTGGTGAACTACTGCCACCAAGATCTGGTGAACTACTGCCACTAAGATCTGGTCTGGTGAACTACTACCACCAAGATCTGGTGAACTACTACCACCAAGATCTGGTGAACTACTACCACCAAGATCTGGTGAACTACTGCCACCAAGATCTGGTGAACTACTGCCACTAAGATCTGGTGAACTACTGCCACTAAGATCTGGTGAACTACTGCCACTAAGATCTGGTGAACTACTGCCACTAAGATCTGGTGAACTACTGCCACTAAGATCTGGTGAACTACTGCCACTAAGATCTGGTCTGGTGAACTACTGCCACTAAGATCTGGTCTGGTGAACTACTGCCACTAAGATCTGGTGAACTACTGCCACTAAGATCTGGAGAACTACTGCCACTAAGATCTGGTGAACTACTACCACTAAGATCTGGTGAACTACTACCACTAAGATCTGGTGAACTACTACCACTAAGATCTGGTGAACTACTGCCACTAAGATCTGGTGAACTACTGCCACTAAGATCTGGTCTGGTGAACTACTACCACTAAAATCTGGTGAACTACTACCACTAAAATCTGGTGAACTACTACCACTAAGATCTGGTGAACTACTGCCACTAAGATCTGGTGAACTACTGCCACTAAGATCTGGTGAACTACTGCCACTAAGATCTGGTGAACTACTGCCACTAAGATCTGGTGAACTACTACCACTAAGATCTGGTGAACTACTACCACTAAGATCTGGTGAATTACTGCTGCTACTACCTGGCGTACTATTACAAAAATCTGGTGAACTACTGCCACTAAGATCTGCTGAATTACTGCCACTAAGATCTGCTGAATTACTGCCACTAAGATCTGGTGAATTACTGCCACTAAGATCTGGTGAACTACTGCCACTAAGATCTGGTGAACTACTGCCACTAAGATCTGGTGAACTACTGCCACTAAGATCTGGTGAACTACTGCCACTAAGATCTGGTGAACTACTACCACTAAGATCTGGTGAACTACTGCCACTAAGATCTGGTGAACTACTACCACTAAGATCTGGTGAACTACTGCCACTAAGATCTGGTCTGGTGAACTACTGCCACTAAGATCTGGTGAACTACTACCACCAAGATCTGGTGAACTACTGCCACCAAGATCTGGTGAACTACTGCCACCAAGATCTGGTGAACTACTGCCACCAAGATCTGGTGAACTACTGCCACCAAGATCTGGTGAACTACTGCCACCAAGATCTGGTGAACTACTGCCACTAAGATCTGGTGAACTACTGCCACTAAGATCTGGTGAACTACTGCCACTAAGATCTGGTGAACTACTGCCACTAAGATCTGGTGAACTACTACCACTAAGATCTGGTGAACTACTACCACTAAGATCTGGTATACTACCACCACAAAGATCTGGTCTATTATTACTAAGATCTGGAGTACATCTAAGATCTGGTGTATTATTAACAAGATATAGTGTTCTACTACTACTCAGTTATGGTGTATAATCCACTATGAATCACAGAGATTTTCTGTTCCTGTGGATTCTTTACATTTTTGTGTTATAATGTAACAGCCCCGATATCTACAATATTCATCATCCTACTAAATATGAATGTACAGATGGGTAATGTTATCTGGTTGCTTGACAAGGCAGCCATAAATATCTGCATGTAGCAAAATGCTCTCCTTATGCTACAACCAGAGAGCAATAATCACCTGTTTTCCTTTTGCTTTTTCTATTTTTTTTGTGCAGCAAAAAAGAGAGGAAACAGAAATCAGAGAGATTAGCTTGAAAAGAATGGAGCTCACAGTGGGCAGGAAATAAACACTTCTTCTGCCATTATTAGGCTCCATTTTCAGAGGAAAAAGGCACTGCTAATCACAATACCCCATTGTACAGATGTATACACAGCAGCGCCGAAGTTTAAACAACGAGAAACAATTTGACTTTTTCCCCACGCCAAGTACTTTAGACATGGCTTCATTACATTATAAATGGCCGTGGGCTATTAATGGAGCGGATGTGGTTCAGGAATTAGTTCAGATGTTTTATCAGACGTGCGCTTTATTACATAGGTAATAAATATATCACAGGTTTCTTCCTCCATTCTCTAAACAGCCATCATTTTCCATGCCTCGTACCTCTGTGCAGCCTCCTCCAGACATCAGTAGATGGAGAGTGGTTGCAGCTTGTAGCCTTGTTTCTTGTGAGAAAAGTTTTATATTATAGTGATTAAAGAAAAAAACTTCTGAACCTTTGAAAAAAAATAATATTTGTGATTGTGTCACCATTTTCTGAAATCATAACTTTTTGCTTTTTCTGGCAATGTAGACTAAATACACTGCAGACAATTAGACTGTATACATCAGGGATGTATACAGAATAATGGGCCCCTCATAGTCCTCCGTACAGAATGGGCCCCCCCCACAGTCCTCCGTACAGAATGGGCCCCCCCATACAGAATAATGGGCCCCCCCCATAGTCCTCCATACAGAATAATGCCCCTCCCCCATAGTCCTCCATACGGAATAATGCCCCTCCCCCATAGTCCTCCATACAGAATAATGCCCCTCCCCCATAGTCCTCCATACAGAATAATGCCCCTCCCCCATAGTCCTCCATACAGAATAATGCCCCTCCCCCATAGTCCTCCATACAGAATAATGCCCCTCCCCCATAGTCCTCCATACAGAATAATGCCCCTCCCCCATAGTCCTCCATACAGAATAATGCCCCTCCCCATAGTCCTCCATACAGAATAATGCCCCCCCCATAGTCCTCCATACAGAATAATGCCCCCCCCCATAGTCCTCCATACAGAATAATGCCCCCCCATAGTCCTCCATACAGAATAATGCCCCCCCCCCATAGTCCTCCATACAGAATAATGCCCCCCCATAGTCCTCCATACAGAATAATGCCCCTCCCCCATAGTCCTCCATACAGAATAATGCCCCTCCCCCATAGTCCTCCATACAGAATAATGCCCCCCCCCATAGTCCTCCATACAGAATAATGCCCCCCCCCCATAGTTCTCCATACAGAATAATGCCCCCCCCCCATAGTTCTCCATACAGAATAATGCCCCCCCCATAGTCCTCCATACAGAATAATGGGCCCCTCAAAGTCCTACAAACAGAATAATGACCCTACATAGTCCTCGTGTCATGGGCCAAATATAATCACCCTGCGGGCCAGAGCTTGACATGTATGGTAGTATACATAAAAGCCTTTTTTGTGCTTGCAAAAAAACAGATTTGGTTGTGTGAATGTAGGCTTAGGCTATAAGGTACAAGGTAGACCTCGTGAACATTGTTGCTCCACCAGCTGCTCCACCCAACTACCGGCACGCCGCACGAAAGCCAATGGGGTGAGAGAAGGAGACCCCTGTCTGTCTAACCACTTGGATGCCGCAGCAACAAAGTCTCATACCGATCAATCCTATTAATAGCAAGAATAAGGGGGGCATGGCCGTTTTGAAAAGCATAGGGATGACATTCTTGAGTTTTCACCATAGTATTGGTGGTATCCCACCTGTGGAAAACTAAACACCCATCACACTGACAGCCTGCGAATAGCACTCCCAACTGCTGAAAAGCCACTGTTCATCACTTCAGAACAAGAGTGGAATTCCAAAATGGTCCCCATAATGTCCCTCTCTCCTATATCCGCAGTCCTGTCTACTTGGAGGATCCGATGTGCATCACTGAGAATCTATTGCTTTCCTCCTCAGTGAATCTATTTAATAGGTTTTAGGCAAAGTTCTCCATAACCTTCATAGCAGACTCACCCGCCTCTGACGTCCCAGGACTTCGCAGGTACATTTTCTAAACTTTTATATATGACTAATAAATTTAAAAAATCTAATTGCTTGCTATGGTGTCCTCTACGCCGTTCCCTCGTGGCACTTCTTTATATACATGAGCCCTTGAATGCGGTGTAAATAATTCATGCAGCTGACCTAATTGTCTACTTGCATTAGTCTTTATGAGGATCAATAAGCATCACCCTGTGTAAAGTAAACCAAACAGCGGAGGCTGTTATTGTATTGGGAAAGTAATATATTTATTTCTCCACAGTGTGTAAAACCTTATGGGCACCTTGCAGTAAAAGGGTTTTCTGCTATACCTTTAACCCCTTCACCCCCGAGCCGGTTTTCACCTTCATGACCAGGCCAAATTTTACAATTCTGACCACTGTCACTTTATTAGGTAATAACTCTGGAACGCTTCAATGGATCCCACTGATTCGGAGAGTGTTTTTCGTGACATATTATACTTCATGATAGCGGTAAAATTTGTTCGATATCACTTGCATTTATTTGTGAAAAAAACTGAAATTTCGCGAAAATTTCGTAATTTTCAAACTTTTAATTTTTTTGCCCTTAAACCAGAGAGTTACAGTATGTCACGCAAAATAGTTAATAAATAACATTTCCCACATGTCTACTTTACATCAGCACAGTTTTTGAAACATAATTTTTTTTTTGTTAGGAAGTTATAAGGGTTAGAAGTTGACCAGCGATTTCTTATTTTTCCAACAAAATTTACAAAACTTTTTTTTTTTTTTTTTTAGGGCCTACATCACATTTGAAGTAACTTTGAGGGTTCTATGACAGAAAATACCCAAAAGTGACACCATTTTAAAAACTGCATCTTGAGGGGCACTCAAAACCACATTCAAGAAGTTTATTAAACCGACAGGTGTTTCACGAGAAATGAAGCAATGTGGAAGGAAAAAAAAAAATGAACATTTTACTTCTTTTTTTTTTTTTTTCACAAAAGGTTTACTTCAGACCCAATTTTTTTTACTTTTACAAGGGTAACAGGAGAAAATAGACCCTAAAATGTGTTGTGCAATTTCTCCTGAGCACGGTGATACCCCATGTGTGGGGGAAAACTACTGTTTAGGCGCATGACAGGACTCGGAAAGGAAGGAGCACCGTTGGACTTTTTTAATGCAAAAATTGGCTGAAATCGAGAGCGGACGCCATGTCACGTTTGGAGAGCCCCTGATGTGCCTAAACAGTGGAAACCCCCCACAAGTGACCTTTTTGGAAACTAGACCCCCCAAGGAATTTATCTAGATAGGGTGGTGAGCACCTTGAACCTGGCACGGCAGGGCTCGGAAGGGAAGGAGTTTGGAATGCAGACTTTGATGGAATGGTCTGCGAGTGTCATGTTGCGCTTGGAGAGCCCCCGATGTGCCTAAACAGTGGAAACCCGCCGCTAGTGGCCCTATACTGGAATTGATCTAGTGTTTCCTGGTATGTGAATTTTATAATGAAGTGGCATATGCAAGTTGTGTAGAGTGCATCAGGTTGGCATACGCGAGTTGTGCAGCGTGAATCATGTTGCCATACGCGAGTTGTGTAGAGGGCATCAGGTTGGCATGTGTGAGTTGTGCAGCGTGAATCATGTTGGCATACGCGAGTTGTGTAGAGTGCATCAGGTTGGCATATGTGAGTTGTGCAAGTCAGAAATGAATTTAGTAGTCCATGGATGTGTGGTACAGTTTGAAGCATTATTTTATACAGAGGCCAGGGTTTGTCAGGGCAGGTGTCGCATTAATAAGTGCTGTCCTTTCTTATCCCCCTTCTGTAACACACTAGGCACCTCTTTTGAAACCTTCTTTTCTTTGTCTTTTGAGGGACCTCCCCGGGGAAATGTTGGCTTGGTACAATACGAGCACCTTCAGTTGCGGAAGTACTGAGGCCCGCTCCTTCCGGACTACCAAATATCAGGGCTTTGATCACTACCTTCTGGAACTGAAAGTACATACCGGTCCGGCCTGCACATCGCGACAGCACGTAAGCGTTATACATTGCCATCTGAACGATGTGCACGGCCAGCTTCTTGTGCCACACCTTAGCTTTTCTCATGGCACTGTACGACTGGAGGACTTGATCAGAGAGATCAACTGCCCCCATGTTCTTGTTGTACCCCAGGACACAGTGTGGTTTGTGGACCTGTGTAGAGGTACCTCGTACGGTGCTGGGGGTGCTGCCATCACCATGTATGGTGGTCAAGATAAGGACATCCCTCTTGTCCTTGACCACCAGCATGTTGTCCCTACATTGGGCTCTGCTCTCATCCCTTGTGAGCATCTGTCCAATTAGCGTCTTAGGGAGGCCTTTCTGGTTTTTGAAGACAGTACCATATGCTATGGTAGTTTGCGCAGAGCGGGACTTGAAGAGTGGGATGCTGGTATAAAAGTTATCCACGTAGAGATGTAAAGAGAGGAGAGAACAAGGCGCAATGGGTGACTCAGTATTGCAATTGTTAGAGGGGTGTGAGGATGGCTACTAACCTTATGAAGTTGTGCACCTCTGCACAACCCCAGTGTAAAGCTCCACAAGCTCCGCTCTGTTGGTGGCTGTCATCTATTTCCAGCGGCGTTCACAGATCCTGATCTCTCGGTGGTGGATCACGTGGTCAGGTTAGTTGCATGTAACGCCGAGATGGACGCCCAGCTTCACCAACACCCCCGGCAGCGTTCCGGAGGGGTTAGGGCAGCGCAGCTTGGAAAACCAGGGTAGTGATTCTAATTAAATTCCTCCCACAGGTGAAAGAACAATAAGTTAAAGGCAGCTCTACCGCACCCCAACAGGGGGAAAGGGACAATAAATGGATATGAATAGCGGTACCAGAGCGCCAATAACAGGGCAAAAATATTAAAAGGACTGATTTATTAATATACACACAACGCGTTTCGGTGGACACAGCCACCTTCATCAGGTGTGACAAGCAGCAAACAATTGATCCTTATATACATTTGACTAGGTATACAATTACTTAAAAGGGGCGGGGCCAGATACAGAGTAATACCTCTATATTAACCCCTTGAGTTCATATATGCTCAATAGAGTAAAAAGGATTGTTATAAAATAATGCCTAATGAAGCATATAGGGTTCTTATAAAAAGGATTCGCTGTAAAAAAAACAACAACTTGTGAATCCTATAATCTTAATACTTCATAGGATATATTGTCATCTACCACCCTATATTTTAGATTATATAAAAAAATAATAATAATTTTTACATACAACATAAAACAATGCATAAATATAAAGTATAAAATTACAATCAGTTTCTATCATTATAATTAGGAAAAGTAGACGAAGAAAGGAAAGAGAAAAAAAAGAGAAAAAAAAAAAAAAAAAATTCCAAAAAAAATCCCCCCCAAAAAAAAAAAAAAAAAAAAAAAAAAAAATAAAATTTTTTTTTCTTTAAATTTTTTCTCCCTTCTCTCTCTCTCCTCCCTCCTCCCCTCCCTCTCTCCTTTCCCCTCTTCCCTCCTTCTCTCTCTCCTCCCCCCTCCTCCTCCATATAAAAGATATATATAATAAATTTGCTAAAATATGAAAACAATTATTTAAAAAGTTGTCTTCTCTATATTAAGGTTCAAACCTTCAGGAGACAAGGTTCCCATTTTGAAAATCCAATAATTTTCACGTGTAATGAGACGATTTAGTCTATCAGGGTGTGTATCAACTATATGATCAATGATAGTTAGTTTTAGGTTATTAGGATTTTTTTGATGTTCTTTTAAGAAATGATTAGAAACACTATGTAGGGGAAAGCCGTTTCTAATATTTTGGCGATGTTTATTTAATCTGGAGTGCATTTCCTGGATAGTGCGGCCAATGTATTGCAGGCCGCAGGTGCACTGGAGCAGATAGATCACATATGAGGACTGACATGTAAGTCTAAAGCGAATGGGATATATCTCTCCAGTGACCGCAGAGACGAATGTTTTGGCTCCGTTATCAATGGATTGACAGCATAAGCATTTAGGGACATTACATTTATAACATCCATTATTGCTAATAGGAACTGAATGGTTCGGTCTTCTACCAATTGTTGTATTGCTAGGGGCTATATAGTTTCCTAGATTTTTACTCCTCCGATATATGACATGAGGAAATTCCGGTAAATAACCAGTTAATATTGGATCATTACTTAAAATGAACCAGTATTTTTTTAATAAACTGGATAACACTTGCGTAGGTTTACCATAGGTAGTAATCAGATTTAAACTGAAATCGCTGTATGGCTCTTGGCTGGTATTCTTGGATTTGTTGATACACAGGTTCTGTGATAGGGATCTAGTTTTGGAGAAAGCATCCTCTAATAATTTCCGGGGGTATCCCTTAGCTCTAAAACGTTTTTGTAAAACCTTAGATTCCAGAAAAAAATCCGAATCATGTGTACAATTTTTTCTGACACGCCAATATTGACCGTATGGAATATTTCTAATCCAGCTGGGTAGATGGCCACTGTCAAATTCAAGATAGCTATTTACATCCACTTCCTTAAAGTGGGTAGATGTGGATATTTTACCCGAATTGTCTATATTTATCTGAAGGTCAAGATATTGAATATTACTCTCAAATATGGTAGAGGTAAAGGAAAGACCCCAGTCGTTAGAGTTTAATTCATCAATAAATTTGGCAGCCTCCACAGTATTTCCCCTCCATATAATAAACAGATCGTCTATAAAGCGGCGGTACATAACGATGGATTTATCGGCGCCGAGGGATTGCGCGATGTGGATAGACTCGAATGCCCCCATATATAGATTTGCATAACTGGGGGCAAACCTCGTCCCCATCGCGCAGCCCCTCAGCTGCCGATACATCACCCCCTCAAAAGAAAATACATTGTTCTCAAGAATGAAAGTTATACCCCTCAATAAAAAGTTTTTTTGAGGATCTTGTAAGTTAGGGTCCTCATCTAGGAATTTTTTAATTGCCTGTAAACCCAATACATGTGTGATATTGGAATAAAGAGAGCTTATATCGAGTGTAATAAGAAGACAGCCTGGAAGAGGGGGTAATTCTCTCAATAGTCTAATTAAATGTGTGGAATCCTTTAAATGAGAATCTAGGGATAAAACGTACTTCTGTAAAAAAAGATCAATATAGTGGGATAAGTTGGATGTGATAGAATTAATACCAGAAATAATAGGACGTCCAGGGGGATTAAATTTATCTTTATGAATTTTGGGTAAAAAATAAAAATAAGGGACTTTGAATTTTTTAATGTCTAAAAAGGATTTTTCTTTTTTATTGAGGAAGCCAGCTGTAGAGGCCCCTGCTACAAGTCCTTTGTACTCCAAAAAAATGGTTACAGATGGGTCTGCTTCTAATTTCACGTAGTAGTTTGAGTCGTCTAAGATTCTGAGGCCCTCCTTGATGTACCAGCCCCTGTTCATTATCACAGTCCCCCCTCCCTTATCTGCTCTCTTTATAATTATTTCTTTATTATCCTGAAGGGTTTTTAATGCACATTTCTCCTGGTAGCTCAAGTTATTCACTTTTTTAGAAATTGGGGGGAATGTCCTAAGGTCCCTCAAAATTAATTGTTGGAAAGTTTCAAGGTGTGAACCTTTGTGATGTAATGGATAAAAATTATTATTTTTCCCCTTCACATTTACATGAGTGAAAGGGTCCAGTAATGGGGGGCCTGGTATATTAGATTCTTGAATGGAGGGGGATACTGTTGAGCATGAACTAATAGGATGTGATTTTCTCTTATCTTCCAATAGAAAATGTCTTTTTAGTGTCAATTTCCTTATAAATTCATTTAAATCACAGAACAAAGTGAAATTATTAAATGGGACAGCTGGACAGAAAGATAATCCTCGACCTAACAAGGATCATTCAGCTTCAGATAGCACATAGCTAGAAATATTAAAAATACCCCCACAACCGATAGGGGTTTCTATCTGCAGGGAATTTGTATTCTGGTTCATTGGCAAGATTTCATTTTCTTTATATTTGGATTGTGTCTCAATTTCGGCATTTGGACTATTTTTGTTATTGAGGCCTCGGGTTTTTCCACTCCCTCTACATCCCCTAAATTTCTTTTTCGTTTTGGACAACGTCCGGGGACCACGTGAAAAAAATGTGTAATTTTCGTTTTATTAGTTTGAGATGCAACTGCATTCTGTGTTTGAGGATTTATCAAGATACTATTTTCATTCAAAATCGGAGATAATTCCAAGGATGTCATTCTGTTAAAAATTTTTTTTTTTTTTTTTTTTTTTTTTTGGGGGGGGGATTTTTTTTGGAATTTTTTTTTTTTTTTCTCTTTCCTTTCTTCGTCTACTTTTCCTAATTATAATGATAGAAACTGATTGTAATTTTATACTTTATATTTATGCATTGTTTTATGTTGTATGTAAAAATTATTATTATTTTTTTATATAATCTAAAATATAGGGTGGTAGATGACAATATATCCTATGAAGTATTAAGATTATAGGATTCACAAGTTGTTGTTTTTTTTACAGCGAATCCTTTTTATAAGAACCCTATATGCTTCATTAGGCATTATTTTATAACAATCCTTTTTACTCTATTGAGCATATATGAACTCAAGGGGTTAATATAGAGGTATTACTCTGTATCTGGCCCCGCCCCTTTTAAGTAATTGTATACCTAGTCAAATGTATATAAGGATCAATTGTTTGCTGCTTGTCACACCTGATGAAGGTAGCTGTGTCCACCGAAACGCGTTGTGTGTATATTAATAAATCAGTCCTTTTAATATTTTTGCCCTGTTATTGGCGCTCTGGTACCGCTATTCATATCCATTTATTGTCCCTTTCCCCCTGTTGGGGTGCGGTAGAGCTGCCTTTAATTTATTGTTCTTTCACCTGTGGGAGGAATTTAATTAGAATTACTACCCTGGTTTTCCAAGCTGCGCTGCCCTAACCCCTCCGGAACGCTGCCGGGGGTGTTGGTGAAGCTGGGCGTCCATCTCGGCGTTACATGCAACTAACCTGACCACGTGATCCACCACCGAGAGATCAGGATCTGTGAACGCCGCTGGAAATAGATGACAGCCACCAACAGAGCGGAGCTTGTGGAGCTTTACACTGGGGTTGTGCAGAGGTGCACAACTTCATAAGGTTAGTAGCCATCCTCACACCCCTCTAACAATTGCAATACTGAGTCACCCATTGCGCCTTGTTCTCTCCTCTCTTTACATATTGAGTCTGCTATTGCTGGGGGCTTAGCCTCAAGACCAGGAGCTGCAAATTGGGAGACTCAGATTATTCAACACATCGAGAGACGGAAAAATCTTGCAAAATCGTCAACAGATAAGAACTGTGTTTAAGACTTTAAAATCTAAATTGCTGGATCATTATGGACTTTTATGTGACCAATAGAGAGAAATTTAGATTATCTCTGATCATTACAGCCCTTAGTAAAGACTCTAAAGATGGCGACAGATGCATATATACTAATCCAACTATGCTGAATGATATAGATCAAAAAAGGTTACGTGGACTGTTTTTGAACTTAGAAAATAATAGCAAAATAGAAATAACTAATCACGTAGACACGATGTTTTTAGAACATTACATTAAGGATAACATAATACCCAAGGGATTGAGAATGAATCTCAACTCATCCTTTCCTCAGGATATTGTTTTTACTGAAAGATGGGACAGGTGTATTTCTGATTGCTCAACAATACTGATCAGATTGTTGATTGATAAAAGGAATACTCTGGCTATGTATGCTTTAGAAACAATAGCTAAAATTAAAGGGGGTTTGGAGTTCTTTTCTTCATCTGCGGAATATTTTGCCACAGATAATGAGGTAAAACTAAGACTGGCTAAGTTTGAAAATGATTTAATAAATAAAAAAGCCAAAAAATATGAAAGAGATATAAAAGACTCTAAAAAAGAAAAAATCCAATCACCACTTCAAATTTCACCTGTTCCCATCATCTCTATGCAGAGAACAACTAGGGATAATCCATCATCCCCTATTCTAAGCAATGATCCTGATAACCATACAAAACAAGTGAATAGTTTTCAAAAACAGTTTTTTATGAATAAAAAACAACAAGCAATATATGAGACTCATAAAAAGAAGTTATCCATT
This sequence comes from Phyllobates terribilis, assembly GCF_046119375.1. Taxonomy (NCBI): domain Eukaryota; kingdom Metazoa; phylum Chordata; class Amphibia; order Anura; family Dendrobatidae; genus Phyllobates; species Phyllobates terribilis. Next base: position 130,122,239 of record NW_027362767.1, on the reverse strand, counting down.
AACAATAATTACAAGAAAAATACTGCATTTAATTCTAATTTGGAAAAAAATAATGACCTTATAATAGAGGGAATGTGTATGGAAATTACTCCTCCCTCCATACTGATTACTGATCCACCTATTTTATCCACACAAGCAGCAGATGTAGAATTTATTGCTAATCCGTCTACTATTTCCACACAAGTAGCAGATATTGATGAACTGAACTTCACATTACATATTAACACACAGGAGATATCCCATAGTGGATCTAATATCTCAGAGCTTTCTAGTGCAATACAGACTCCTATTGCTGGGGAGTCATCTGGTCAGATCCCGATAGCGGATACACTGAATATTTTAAATCAAGGGAGACCTTCTGATAAAACAAAAATGGTATAAACCACATAAAACCCCCTATAAACAGAATGACATCCTTGGAATTATCTCCGATTTTGAATGAAAATAGTATCTTGATAAATCCTCAAACACAGAATGCAGTTGCATCTCAAACTAATAAAACGAAAATTACACATTTTTTTCACGTGGTCCCCGGACGTTGTCCAAAACGAAAAAGAAATTTAGGGGATGTAGAGGGAGTGGAAAAACCCGAGGCCTCAACAACAAAAATAGTCCAAATGCCGAAATTGAGACACAATCCAAATATAAAGAAAATGAAATCTTGCCAATGAACCAGAATACAAATTCCCTGCAGATAGAAACCCCTATCGGTTGTGGGGGTATTTTTAATATTTCTAGCTATGTGCTATCTGAAGCTGAACGATCCTTGTTAGGTCGAGGATTATCTTTCTGTCCAGCTGTCCCATTTAATAATTTCACTTTGTTCTGTGATTTAAATGAATTTATAAGGAAATTGACACTAAAAAGACATTTTCTATTGGAAGATAAGAGAAAATCACATCCTATTAGTTCATGCTCAACAGTATCCCCCTCCATTCAAGAATCTAATATACCAGGCCCCCCATTACTGGACCCTTTCACTCATGTAAATGTGAAGGGGAAAAATAATAATTTTTATCCATTACATCACAAAGGTTCACACCTTGAAACTTTCCAACAATTAATTTTGAGGGACCTTAGGACATTCCCCCCAATTTCTAAAAAAGTGAATAACTTGAGCTACCAGGAGAAATGTGCATTAAAAACCCTTCAGGATAATAAAGAAATAATTATAAAGAGAGCAGATAAGGGAGGGGGGACTGTGATAATGAACAGGGGCTGGTACATCAAGGAGGGCCTCAGAATCTTAGACAACTCAAACTACTACGTGAAATTAGAAGCAGACCCATCTGTAACCATTTTTTTGGAGTACAAAGGACTTGTAGCAGGGGCCTCTACAGCTGGCTTCCTCAATAAAAAAGAAAAATCCTTTTTAAACATTAAAAAATTCAAAGTCCCTTATTTTTATTTTTTACCCAAAATTCATAAAGATAAATTTAATCCCCCTGGACGTCCTATTATTTCTGGTATTAATTCTATCACATCCAACTTATCCCACTATATTGATCTTTTTTTACAGAAGTACGTTTTATCCCTAGATTCTCATTTAAAGGATTCCACACATTTAATTAGACTATTGAGAGAATTACCCCCTCTTCCAGGCTGTCTTCTTATTACACTCGATATAAGCTCTCTTTATTCCAATATCACACATGTATTGGGTTTACAGGCAATTAAAAAATTCCTAGATGAGGACCCTAACTTACAAGATCCTCAAAAAAACTTTTTATTGAGGGGTATAACTTTCATTCTTGAGAACAATGTATTTTCTTTTGAGGGGGTGATGTATCGGCAGCTGAGGGGCTGCGCGATGGGGACGAGGTTTGCCCCCAGTTATGCAAATCTATATATGGGGGCATTCGAGTCTATCCACATCGCGCAATCCCTCGGCGCCGATAAATCCATCGTTATGTACCGCCGCTTTATAGACGATCTGTTTATTATATGGAGGGGAAATACTGTGGAGGCTGCCAAATTTATTGATGAATTAAACTCTAACGACTGGGGTCTTTCCTTTACCTCTACCATATTTGAGAGTAATATTCAATATCTTGACCTTCAGATAAATATAGACAATTCGGGTAAAATATCCACATCTACCCACTTTAAGGAAGTGGATGTAAATAGCTATCTTGAATTTGACAGTGGCCATCTACCCAGCTGGATTAGAAATATTCCATACGGTCAATATTGGCGTGTCAGAAAAAATTGTACACATGATTCGGATTTTTTTCTGGAATCTAAGGTTTTACAAAAACGTTTTAGAGCTAAGGGATACCCCCGGAAATTATTAGAGGATGCTTTCTCCAAAACTAGATCCCTATCACAGAACCTGTGTATCAACAAATCCAAGAATACCAGCCAAGAGCCATACAGCGATTTCAGTTTAAATCTGATTACTACCTATGGTAAACCTACGCAAGTGTTATCCAGTTTATTAAAAAAATACTGGTTCATTTTAAGTAATGATCCAATATTAACTGGTCATTTACCGGAATTTCCTCATGTCATATATCGGAGGAGTAAAAATCTAGGAAACTATATAGCCCCTAGCAATACAACAATTGGTAGAAGACCGAACCATTCAGTTCCTATTAGCAATAATGGATGTTATAAATGTAATGTCCCTAAATGCTTATGCTGTCAATCCATTGATAACGGAGCCAAAACATTCGTCTCTGCGGTCACTGGAGAGATATATCCCATTCGCTTTAGACTTACATGTCAGTCCTCATATGTGATCTATCTGCTCCAGTGCACCTGCGGCCTGCAATACATTGGCCGCACTATCCAGGAAATGCACTCCAGATTAAATAAACATCGCCAAAATATTAGAAACGGCTTTCCCCTACATAGTGTTTCTAATCATTTCTTAAAAGAACATCAAAAAAATCCTAATAACCTAAAACTAACTATCATTGATCATATAGTTGATACACACCCTGATAGACTAAATCGTCTCATTACACGTGAAAATTATTGGATTTTCAAAATGGGAACCTTGTCTCCTGAAGGTTTGAACCTTAATATAGAGAAGACAACTTTTTAAATAATTGTTTTCATATTTTAGCAAATTTATTATATATATCTTTTATATGGAGGAGGAGGGGGGAGGAGAGAGAGAAGGAGGGAAGAGGGGAAAGGAGAGAGGGAGGGGAGGAGGGAGGAGAGAGAGAGAAGGGAGAAAAAATTTAAAGAAAAAAAAATTTTATTTTTTTTTTTTTTTTTTTTTTTTTTTTTGGGGGGGGATTTTTTTTGGAATTTTTTTTTTTTTTTTTTTCTCTTTTTTTTCTCTTTCCTTTCTTCGTCTACTTTTCCTAATTATAATGATAGAAACTGATTGTAATTTTATACTTTATATTTATGCATTGTTTTATGTTGTATGTAAAAATTATTATTATTTTTTTATATAATCTAAAATATAGGGTGGTAGATGACAATATATCCTATGAAGTATTAAGATTATAGGATTCACAAGTTGTTGTTTTTTTTACAGCGAATCCTTTTTATAAGAACCCTATATGCTTCATTAGGCATTATTTTATAACAATCCTTTTTACTCTATTGAGCATATATGAACTCAAGGGGTTAATATAGAGGTATTACTCTGTATCTGGCCCCGCCCCTTTTAAGTAATTGTATACCTAGTCAAATGTATATAAGGATCAATTGTTTGCTGCTTGTCACACCTGATGAAGGTGGCTGTGTCCACCGAAACGCGTTGTGTGTATATTAATAAATCAGTCCTTTTAATATTTTTGCCCTGTTATTGGCGCTCTGGTACCGCTATTCATATCCATTTATTATCCACGTAGAGATAACCTTGATCCAGCAGTGGGTGCACCAAATCCCACATAATTTTCCCACTCACTCCCAGGACAGAGGGGCATACAAGGGGTGGAACCGGGTGTCCTTTCCTTCAGAAACTCTAAACCTGTGGGTGTACCCCGAGGTATTCTTGCACAGTTTGATTAGTTTAATTCCGTACCTGGCCCTCTTACTAGGCAAGTATTGCCGGAATTTGAGCCTTCCCTTGAAATGTATTAGGGACTCATCCACGCAGATGTCCCTTAGGGGAACGTACACCTCAGCAAACTTGTTGCTGAAGTGATCAATGACCGGCCGAACTTTGAAAAGTTGGTCAAAATTGGGGTCATCTCGGGAAAGACATTGTGCATTATTGTTGTAATGCAAAAATTTGTGGATTGCCTCAAATCGTTTATGGGTCATAGCCATGCAGAATAGTGGAGTGTTGTATAAAAAAATCAACACTCCAATATTGCTGAAGTTCTGGCTTCTTCATTAGCCCCATGTGAAGGACCAGGCCCCTAAACGTCATAATTTCCACTGCGCTTAGATGGGTCCAGTTAGAAAATGATGAAGGGCGGTTTTGTGTCAGAAAATTGCTTAGCATACAAATATGTCTCAGCTACCATGAGGTTTACAAAATCCTCAGAGAAAAAGACTTTGAAAAAGTCTATTTTTGTGAGGCTGGTGGTGTCAAATTTGATTCCCGATTGTGCCACAAAATCAGTAATCTGTGGCTCATAATCTTCGGGGGGGGGGGGGGGTGAGGTCCATTTTCTGTCCTGGGGCGTCTGTGTGGCGGTTCAGTATCACTTGAAGAAGGATGAAAAATAAAGGATGAAAAATTAGGCAAAATAAAAAAACAAACTTACTAAATGGACGTCAGTAAAAAAAAAATAAAAAAAAAAATGACTGAGCGCCCGAAACTATTTGGCACTAACCCTGACTATAATCAGTCAAAAATACTGTAGTAGACGCTGATTACCACAGTATATTTTTACTGTCCCTAATCTAGTCATATCAACTAATCTAAAATTATAATTTTTTTATTCTTTTTTCACACAAAAAAAAACAACAACCGGATGCTGCCGATCAGTGATGTGCGTCACCGACCAGCGCTCAACGGCTATTGGACGCATGCAAATGTGGTGCAAAAAGAGGATGAAAAAAAAATAGGAAGAAAAAGTCCATGCTAAAAGCAAGCACAGATGCCGATCAGTGGTCTGCGTTATTGATTAGCGATTCAGCGGTTGCAGGACGCACACACGGAGGTGGTGCAAAGGAGGGGAAGGGAGAAAAAAAATAGGGGAAAAAAAAAAAAAGTCCTAGAAAACAGCGAGCACGGGTGCCGATCAGTGGTTTGTGTCACTAATCAGAGATCGGCGGCTGCAGGACCCACGCACGGATGCGGTGCAAAGGGAGGGGAGTGGGTGGTGGAGAAAAATGGACAGGGAAAAAAAGTCCTGGAAAACAGCGAGCATGGGTGCCCATCAGTGATTTGCATCACTGATCAGCGCTTAGCGGCTGCAGGACGCACGAGCAAAAAATAAATACTGCCAAAAATCAAGCAATCAAGTACTGATCAGTGCTTGGCGGCAGAAGGGGGGGTGGGGGAAGAGGTTAGGGAGAGTGGAGAGGGGGAAAAGAAGGAAGAGGGGGGGGAAGAGAGGGATTGGGGTGGATTAGAAAAAAAAGCTAGGGATCAGAAACGGATCAGGAACGTCTTCTTTCTTCTTACAGGAACACCAGCAGCAGTGATGGCACAGGCAAAATTTGTCTGTGGCACCAAAAATCCCAGCAGATCCAGCAGCAGAACAGCTAAGTAACCGCTCTGCACACGTCTCGAAGCTAGAATGAGGAAGCGCACAGTGGTCACTTAGAGTTCACACCGCATTTCTGCACATTGATTGGTGCGATCGGCGTCATCATCCGATAGCACCAATCAGTACTGGGGCTGGTGACGCTGGCGTTACCCAGCACCAATCTATAATCAGTGCTATTAAAGCACTGATCATAGGCTGGACATCAGTGTTTCAGGCAATTTAATTGCCTGAAACACTGAAATTGCTGTGATTGTTGTAATTGACTGTCAATTCTGAACAGCCAATCGTAGTTGCATGGGGGGGGCCAAGGCCACCCCCCGTGACGATGACTCCTGGCGCCCTGTTGCAAGATTCAGCAGACACCTTAATGCGATCACCATGACTGCTGTCGCAGTGCCGCATTAAAGCTAGGATGTTTCCATACGTCCAAGGTCGGTAAGTCCTTACCAACCTGAGCGTATAGATATGTCCAAGGTTGTGATGGGGTTAGAGAACATCTCACTTGCTCAAAAACTAAGTTAAATGCCTTGTAAAAATCCATAAGCTCCACTGATTCTGCCGCTCTTTTCCATTTTGTGCTGCGTCGCTCCATTGTAGAGATATTCACAGTTGATGATTTTGGAGCGCAGTATGTGAAATCTCTCCAACCAGTCCAATGGGGCGTTGCTTTAGAGACTTCTCTGGGGCTGTGCACTTCCACCCCTCCCTCCTAGACACTGCCGATCACAGCTAAGCAGCTGATCTAGCAGTCTCGCAGGCTACTCAGCTATGATTGGCAGCATCTGGGACGGAGGATGAAAGTGGACGACTCTGAACAAACACGCAGTTGGTCTGCAAGCAGAGATTTCACATACTGCGCTCCAAAAGCAACAAATGTGAAGATCTCTGCAATGAGCGACGCAGCGCAAAACTGAAAAGAGTAGCAGAATCAGGGGAATATGGGGAATTTTACAAGGTATTTATCTACATTTTTTTGAACAAGTAAAGAGTTAACAATGGCTAGCTACCCTGGTGACAGTAAAAAAAAAAAGAACCCATACTTACCACCGGAAACAGTTTCATGCACCAGCGTTGCCATTCTGAAGGTCCCTGCTGGACTGAAAGTGATGGCGTTCCGGCAACCTGATCCTGCCGCCATTCATTAGCTGCTGCAGTAAGGTCAGCAGTGGTCATGATGTCATCACTTCCATTCTGACAGAGCTTCACCATTGGAGCAAAATTAAAAGGGGTTGTCCACTTTATCTTTATTTTAACAAATGTATAAGGGACATGATTTTGTGACACTATTATTATAGGTTCTCTTCGTATACCTGTTAGTATACCCTTCGAGGGCTTCCCTGTGAACAAAATGGCTATCGGAGGAAGAGGAGCATGTGACCAGACCTGGTGATCAGCCCTTTCCAATTGAAATCGTGGAGTCGGAGTTAGTATAAAATGGACCGACTCCTAAAATATATAATAAATTGGTACTGTAGTTCAATGCAAGATGTGCTGTAAATGCTTTCATAAGAATTTGGGAAAGTTATGAAATGTCTGTTCTGTTCCTGATCTAAGGATCTGGGCTTTTAGTTGAGATGAATCTGTGCTGCACTTTATGTACACGCTCAGTAGTGAGGCCGGGCTGTGGAGTCGGAAGTCAGGGAAATTGAGGAGTCTGAGTCGGTGGTTTGGCTTACCGACTATACAGCCGTGATTGAAATACAGCATTTTCCAATATGTGGTGTTTTTCTATCGGAGGAGGCTGATGGACATGGCTGATCACATGTTTCCCCTCATCAGCAGCTATTTTGACAATAGCAGTGTTATGCAATGTGTGACAAAATGAAAGAAAGATAAAAAAAAGCCAACCCCAATAAAGCGCTCAATAGTAAAAGCAAGCCTAATAAACTTTGTAATATGTCTTAGCCGAAAATGAAATGCTTCTTCTATCACTTAGCAGCCACTTCTCCTCTCCTCATCTTTGTTTTAGGAACACAGCTATAATTGGGAGTGCCAGTTCACTGAGGGATCAGATTACTGTTGCTTATATAAGCGTATTAAGAGGAAAGAAAGGAGCAGGCTGAAGCATAGACACATAACAATGCCACCGCTGCGTTCTACTTATTTATTTCACCCCAGAGCTGGATTCACAGCTACACTGCACAGTACTGCTGTATACGGCTTCCCCCATGCAGCTACTGCTTCTGAACATGTAGTTCATGGAGACAGGAGAGCAGGAATTCCTTTTCTTGGTCACTAAAGATAAAAAGACGCTTCTTTATTCACTTCAGATGTGTAACTTCGAGAGACAAAGATTAATTTACAAAATTACAATCCCTTTTGACGTAAAAAAAAAAATAAAAAATGCTGCCAGCCTGCAATTATCCCGAGATATCTACAATGAAGAAAACCAAGGCCTAGAATCACAGGATTCGAACTAATAAAATGTTTAGCAAGGTTTTGTGAGAATGTATCTACTTAAGTTTTAAGGTGTCTCTTAATGAGCATAAAAGATTTAAAAAAAAAAAAAAGAAATTAATTGGGAAGAAGTTCAAAGTAATAGTAAGTAAACCTTTACGTCGTTTCTTCTGCCAGCACCTTGTAAGCCGTGCACAAGTTCTAACAAACTACCTTCTTGTCAGATATAAGGCACAAGCCATAAATATCAGATTAATAGTGGATCCCATTGTGTTTAATAGGATATTTTTTAGGCACTCCCAGAAAAGTGAATGAATGGAGGGAGTCCCATAAACACCATTTATCTATTTATCCAAAGAATAAGCAATATTTTTTATGGAACAACTTCTTTAAAATAAAATTTTCCCCATTTTCTAGTATAGATAAATGCTAAAAAAAGTAAAGTATGAAAAATGGCAGAATACAAAACCCCACTTTGAAAAAAAAACCACTGTAAAAATAATACTTTACGTTTTCTCCCAATATAGTGAAATTATCAATAGGATAGGGTATATCTTATATAACACTGGGCATGTGACCACCGGGACTCCCAGCGATCCCAAGGACGGGGCTCTGGAGCTAAACTGAGGTGCGCATGCTCGACCTCCGCTCTATTCATTGTCTATGGGACTGCAGGAGAAAGACGAGTACAGAGCTCTGCTATGTTCAGCAGAGTTACAGACACTAATGAAGCAGATGTCGAGCTAGCGCGCCTCGGCTCCCTTCCAGACGGATCATGGGATTACTGGAGATTCCAGCAGTCAGGCCCTAAGCGATCAGTAAGTTGTCTCCTATCCTATGGATAGGACTTAACTTACGATATTGGAAATAATCGATTAAAAAGCAAGGTATTTCTTTACAAGCGTGTGCAAAGCGTACCCGTCATTCTGGGTACCTTGTCTTAACAAGTTGTCTGTATACACTATATCTGCACATTATATGACTTCTATCCTAAATTTTTTCACCATTTATCCACTCTGCGGATTCATTCTCTAATTTTCAGTTCTCTCTGAGCTAGTGAGTAAAAACTAGTTGTCATGTCTCCTATACACAGCACATAGAGAGATGGATTCCTGCTATTCTCTATCTAGAAGGCAGACAGAAGCAGCACGGAGGACTTCATACAGCAGTACTGACCTAAGTAGCTGTGAATCCAGCACTGTAATGAGGTAAAACAGTTTATCTGTCTCCCTGTGCTGAGTGCTTCTCACTTTTCCTCCCCTCTCCATAGACTATATTAAGAGCTCAGTGACATCTCAGTGAGCAGCAGTCCGAATTGTTTTTGACCAACATAGATTTGAGCTGGGTTTTTTTTTTTCAGATAATGATTTCAGTAGGATAAATGACCCATAAGTGGAGAAATAAGCTAATTTCTCTGATAAAATATTTCACTAAGTTTCTTGTATTCGCCTTTACCATTGTTTCAACAAACTTTGCTTAACTCAAGTCATCATTTAAAGGGGTATTGATAGAATATGCCAGAAATGTCTTAAAGGTTCTCAAAAACAGTGTCTTGCCTTATGGGGCAGTTTATGGCAGTGCAATTATAGTAGGAGACACAATGATCAGACATCATATGCTGTGAAATGGACCTCGTTACAATCGTACCACACAAATGAACATATAATTTTTTTTAGCTGAAGACACTTGCAGAGTCAAAGGTTCTATAAAAAGAAAACAGGAAATACGTTTCATCCAGAAATATAAAAATAGGATTGTATTTAATGGGTTGAGTTAACCTCATAAATCTCATGGGATGAAGCAGGGCACATTTCTTCTGAAGTTCTCCATCTGGAATCAGAACACGGTAGCAGTGTTAAATATGGGATTTTGCAGCATTTTTTTTTTTTAAGAATTTTTAAGCCTCATGGTATTAAAAAAATAAAGAGAAGTCAAATCTTTCCCTAAAAGGGATCACTGAACTTAAAGTATTAAAAGCGTTCAAGAGCACTAGGGTTCACGCCCTCTTCCACACTCAAGAGGTAATTTAGATATATAATTTCCCAGAGGAGCATTGCATGGCCTTTATGTCTCCTTACACTGGCATGTCACTCTCCACAAGGAGACACGTTACCCCTTAGACCCCAATAATAAAGAGCTACTATCATCTTTAGGAGTTATCACTTATCTATAGGTAAGGTGATAACTTGCTAACCAGTGGGGGGATCCAACCCCTGGGAAAATGGGATTGTGGAATCCCAGACTAAATGGAGCAGTGACTAGGCTTGCACACCACCGCTCCATTCACTCTCTGCAGGACTGCTGAAAAGAGCAGAGTACAACATCAGACCCCCACTCAACAGCAAGTTATCTATCGTATTGATGGGTGATCATTTCTATAACCCTTATTTGGCTCCAGGGTGACTATTGTAAGTTTTGGAAACGTAGGAACTAGTGTTGAGCGAGTATCTATTAACCCTTTCGCCGAGTATACTCGGCCGAGCTCCGAGTATTTATAGCTGCTCGGTGATATGTGTCTATTTCTTACACATTCCTCCCATGTAATAAAGCTGTTAAACAGTTGCAAATCATGAGCACAGGAGCGATTCAACCATATCACCGAGCAGCTGTAACTACTCGGAGCTCGGCCTGAGCATACTCGGACAGAACATACTCGCTCAACACTAGTAGGAACCCAAATATTGGAAAATTAGAAATTGTTCTAAGGTCCTACAAAATAAGAAAAAAAAGTTAAAGAGGTTTTCCACTTTCAATAAATATATTTTAGATGAGCTCATAACTGAAAATAAAAGTATATTCATTATTCTTTATTATCATAAGGGGTCGAGGTCTTTAACTATGAGCCTTAGTTCAGAATTTAGCAGCTCTAATTCCAACCCTGTGCTCGACACACCATCTGTTTGTATCGGCACATCATCAGAGGTGTGTGTGAAGGGGGCTGGCTGACTTTCATTTCAATTGCCAAGCCAGCCCCCTGGTCTGTCTGTATATCAGCCAGGGCAGAAAAGAGGGCAAGCCCTCTTAATACCCAGTTCTGATGGTGTGCAGACACAGGAATCGCTTTCCTATCTGGCCCAGATGTGGAGCAGCCAAACCTGGGGCCGAGGTCAATCAGTAAAATGATAATACACTGTTTTATAAAAGTACTAGGGCCCGATTAATTAAGACTGGCTTAATGAAGGAGCTTTTTGGAGTAGGATGCGTCAAATTCATTAAGAGGCGCACACCACTGAAGAATTTGGAGCATCATCTCAGTGCCATGTACCTCGTGGCTTATTGCCAAAATTGCTAACATTTCTGGTAAAAAACGCCGCCTCTATTGATGAATTTGACAGGACGGATGTTGCCATGCTCCTCTGGCGTCTCCCTAGCTGCGCCCATTTTGGCGCAACTTCTTCAAACTGGTGTTTGCAATTATTCAAAGTGTTTTACAACAGTTTTATAATGTAAACACTTTGATGTAACGGCACTTTAGAGTTTAGCACCTGAAGTCCCCTCCTTTCTCCAAATGTAAATAAAAATACATACATACATATATATATATATATATATATATATATATATATATAATGTATCATTGTGTCCTTTAAAGTCCAAATGTTTAGAATAGAAGATTCTTTATCTTGCCCTGTAAACTGTGCAAAAAAGCAAATTTGCCAAAATTGCTGTTTTTTGGTCTCTTTGCCTCTGGAAAAAAAAATGGAATAAAAAGTAATCCAAAAGATTTATGTACCCTAAAATGACACCAATAAAAAGTACAGCTCTTATGAAAGAAAAAACAAACAAACAAGCCCTTATAGACGAAGCTGTGTGAGGTCCTGTTTTCCAAACATGGGGACACAAACCAAACATTTATTTTTAAAAAGTAGTAAAACTCATAAATTTGGTATCATAACATCTTTACTGACCCACAGAATAAAGTTTGTCATTTTTACAGCCCCGTGAATCCTATAAAATGAAACCCAAAACCTATGGCAGAACTACGGTTTTCCAATATATTATATAGTAAATTAAATGGTGCAATAAAAAAAAACTACAACCAAGCTAGCAAAAAAACAAAAGATATGGATATTTAAATGGAAATCTAAAAAAAAAAAAAAAAAAAAAAAAGTTTGGCTCAGATAGGAAAGGGGAAGAAAGAACAAAAAAATAATTTGGTGTGACAGGATCCACAGTGCAAAAAATATCAAAAAGTTTTGTTACATGTCGAAATATATGCAATTATTGTAAAAAAAAAAAAAAATAGGATTTGACGTTCTCCTGTGAGGATTTCTATTTATCTAAATTACACAGTAGTTCTGTAGGAGCTTAACAAATCGGTGCCAAAAACCACAGACATCCCCCCGCAGCGAATGTCAGCACGGCTATTTCAAGGCCGCTCTATAGATATAAAACTAAGAAGCAATTTTCAAGAACATGTGAGAAATAACCCTGTCAGTTGTCCAGTTCCAGAACATATAATATATATGCACACACATTTTTAGGACATTTTAGCCCAGTATTCACATAGGTGACCTGAGGACTCATTCACATTTTCCTCTCCCTCTTCTCTAGAAGGGAAAGACAGATGCTGGCATGAAAAAGTAGAACATGGTCGGTCTTTTCTCCATCCCCCCCCTTTACGACATCTGTCCACGTATCTCACTGATCTCCATGTGAATATCCAGCCGGAGCCAAAAAAGCAGAAGAGCGGACGGAGCTGTGATTATAACCAATTGAATGTGTAGGAAAAGTAAACACTTCCGAGCAAACTGACCAAGGAGAACCCTGGAGGTGCACCCTCTAAAGGCCAAATGTCTACTTAAATGCAGAATGTTCTGGTAGTGAAATGGTTAAAAGTGTTAAAACCCCACCCCATACACAGACTAATGTCGTCTCAAACCCTCCGATATTGACAGGTATGGGAGCCCCAGATATTGTATTTTAGGGTGAAACATCAATACAGCATTCACGATTTCGGACTGCCGATGGCAGAGCAGGTCACCCGAATGAGGATCGCCGTATGTCGAAGGATGGCGCACTGTCCTGTAAGGTACTGAGACATGAAAGCCTGTAAAAATTCAACTGGTCCCGAATTTTTACAACTTGTCTCAATACCCTTGCGGTAACCCCATTCACTTGGACTATGTAGTAGATTTATTGGAGCACTTTTTTTTGCAAAGGAAAAGCCAAAAAATAACAAAAACAGCATAAAAGTATGTTCACACATGGCGGGGTTTTTTTTGGCTGCGTTTTTTTTTTTTCTGCATTAAAAATGCTGCTTTTACAGTACCAGCAAAGTGAATGAGGTTTAAAAAAAAAACTCTTTTTTTACTTTTATTTCCTTCCATTTTATTTTTTTTTTATAAATCTGCAGCATGTCAATTCATTCAGTATTTTTCTCCCACTCTAATGAATAGGAGGGAAAAAAAGCAAGTAAATAAGCAAGAAAAACGCATGTATATTACACAGCGTTTTCCGGCATAAAAAAAAAATTAATTATCGCTACATGTGAACATACCCTTATTCTCCGTCACTGCCCCCCACCGATCTATGTTGAAATGGCTGCAGCGGTGAGGTCATGAATAAAGTAGGTGACCGCTGCAGCCAATAGTTGAGCCAAGTGATTGACATCATGAACACTGCAGTCTTCGCTGCAGCCTGTCATAGACCAAGAGACGCAGCAGAGAGGCAGCACCAGACCTGTACAGGGTAAGGTTTTTTGTTTTTTTTAACAAGGCATGGTCGTGGACTTTTGAGAGCAGAAAATCCCTTTAAAACTCAGCTGAATATTTTTTTTATTTTCCATAGGACGGGAAAGATACGCAGAGTCAGTTAACTGGATATTCCCAGGAGGATATACTACAGGCGAGCACTGATTCCTGGGACAGATGCTGCTTGTAGTGAGGCGGACAATCCTGACTGTATGAAAAGCCCCCTAACATATAGGGGGAACGGTCGTGTCAGTGCACATTATAGGCATTGCCCACGTAGTCACGTCGGTGAATATGGCCTGAATGCCCGCCACGCTGTCGTGTACCCGGTCGGCTCGGACCTGCACTGGAGCTGGAGCTGGATCCATACTTAGAATTCCTGAGATAAGATGAAACCTCACAGGGACGTGAGATGTACACAGCTCATTCTGTCTCATCCCACAGATCCGGCACTCACCGCTGCCGCGATTATATAAGGAGTGCACAAGTTTGCTTACTGCTTGTTGGCAAAAATGCAATCTGGGATAATAATAAATGTAGTATTATTGTATGTTGGTTAATCTGGATTAAACTACGGTATTATAACCAACCGTGCAAAGGTTAAACAGATGGGACAGATCCTAAAAGGGATTTTCTCATAAATAGGTAAAATAGCAAAGCAACTTTTCAATTTACCCCTTATTAAAAATGCTCTCCATTTTCAAGAACAGAAGGATTTTTAATTTTGTAGGTTACAGCTCATTGTCTATGTTACCGGCCACCACTGCAGTCTATCAGAAGTGGCCGGTCTCCAAGGTTCTCTCATGCACTTTATAATAGAACCTGAAAGGGGCTGCTCTGAAAACGGCCGGAGTGCCTCTGCGCTCCCCCGATGCTGCAGAGGAAACGCTTCCTCTCCTAACAGTATCAGAGGGAGAGCAGCACGACCATGCCAAACCGTCAATCTTCAGGAGCGGACCGCTCCCCGGCCTGCAGAAAGATGGGAGGCAGAGGAGCGCTGTGCTCCTGAAGAAAGAAGATGAGAGTAATCACTTAGAGGGGTAACATCAGAAAATGCTTTAGGCCTCATTCACACATCACATTTGTATGCCCAAACCAAGAGTGTCGCCAAAACCCAGAGTGCCGCCAAAACCCATTCATTCTGTCAATTATAGTTTTTTCTCTGCAAGTTCATCTCCTAGCTTTGGTATACAAACAATGATGCAAAAATACTGATGTGCGAATGAGGCCTTATACTACGTGGGTGTCCAGGAAAAAGCCTAAAGGCGCCCCATACACATCAGTCTAATGTTGGCAGTGCTCACCAATATCGACAGGTTCAGATGACACTTTAATGTGTATGGAGACACCACCAACTGATTGTCAGGGAAGATGTCGATCGGGCACATCTGATTTCGGCAGTCTGTTCGCATTGTTCGACCAGAGATAAAAAGCTAGCAGAGATAGTCAGTGTCTTTCTCATAGAGATAACAGGAGAGCTCGGGCCAAACAAGTGCTCCCGAGTATGGGAGAGTCAGCCAAGATGGCTGCCGGCCGAACGATCAGCCAAAGCATCTGGGGGGCTTTAGTATTTGAACACGGCGCCTCGGCTGGGCCCCTGACCTCCCAACTTTGAGCTGACATTGCAATAAAGTGATTAAATGGTGGTCAAGTAATTACTCCCACTCCTCATTGTTTGACTCCACTTCTGCACAGGCGCCTAATGAAACCAATGCTTGCAGAAATACAGGAAATTCTGCAGCTTGTCTCTGCACAAGCTGCTGAAAGCGTCCAGCACAGAAGTGAGGACAGACAATCAGCAGTTCATGCATTGTTTGCCCCCATCTTTGTCGCATGGATGTAGAGACTGCAATGTAATGAGATCTACACTGCTGGCATTGTCAGACATATTTTTGTAGATTTTTACCCCGGATTCCACAACAAAAATTTGCAACAATGCAAGTACGAGCTAGAGGACAGAGGACTACAAGATCTGGTCCCAAAGAAATCCACGCACATCTAAGGACATGTTTTATGGCAAAATATGGGTGAACACATGAGGACTTCACAACAGATTTGCAAGTATTTCCAAAATTAAAAACGTGAAAAAAAAACAAACAGTCTTCAACAAGACCTGTTACCTGCCATAAATATGTTCGCCTGGTGTAAAAGCCGCTGTGCTCCTGAATTCAGTGTTTTTCTTTTGTTCCCGCGCCTCTCCAATCCTGAAATATGGCCTCTTTTTCCCCTAGTCTATATAGCCAAGTGGGCGTGCTCTCCAGCTCTGTACTGTGGGTGTTGTCCTGTGGACCATGCACACTTGACTAATAAGGCTAGATTTATATACAGGGAAAAAAAAGAGGGCTATATCTCAGCAACAGAGAGGAGCAGGGACAAGAGAACAGAGGCTTTAACATCAGGCAAAAAATATTTATGGCAAGAAACCGGTCTTCTTTAGCTTCAGTTTGTTAAGGGTCTACAGTGCCTCTATGTCTTAAAGTGTAGGAGGTACGGTTTGTCCTTGAGATCGCCAGCTGTATGTGAGTCTTATAGGCCGGGCAATGTCCCCTGGGGAAAAACAGGTATGTAAATTTGCATTCTGCAACAAAAAAGAAAGAAGTCTCTAGTGCCACACACTGGAAGGACCTATCCTGTATGTCACGATATCATCCGTTAACGAGTTTTGCAGTAAGGCTTTCCTCACCATCTTGGGGTCCAGACTCGAGTTTCTGCTGCTGCTCTCAGTGTCTGTTATTCTCTGCAGTGCTGACGTCACATCGACAGCACTGCTGCCAATCACTGAGCTCATCGGCTCTGCCTGAATTCATGGCACCAACCACCGAGCTCACTTATTGTCTACAGCACTGTCTATTTGATGCTGTAGCACCCTGAGGATTCGGCTGCTACAGGGGTATTGCACCTCAACCCAGAGGTGTGATATTCCACTCCCGGGTAAGGAAGGAGTGTGGAACTGAGCTCAGATAGACTGCATGCACTACATACATCCCATTCCAGAGGAGCAGGCCGACGGTACTCCCACTTAGAAATGTGCAGGTACAACCGAGCCTGTTCCTGGCTGGAGTGGGAGGGGGGTGGTACATCCCATGTAGTGTAGGGGCAGATAGGGGGAGCAGTCTGGGTAGTGATAGGAGCTCATTGGGTGCTGGTCACCTGAGCTCACACATAGAGGGATATATAAGGAGGGCACCAACTTAGATCAGGGTCAGACGCTGAGAACAAGTCAGTTGGAGAGGAGAGAGAAGGAAACAGCAGCCCTGGAGAGAGAGAGAGGAGAAAGAAAGAGAAAGACCCAGAGGGGGAAGACTGAAGGGACCCAAGAACCCAAATTAGAACACCGGGTGAGGAGTCAGCAAGAGGGTACCGGAACCCAAGCTGGTGGGGGCAAAGACATTCCCCAGCCAGAGACCGGAGACCGTGGGCAGTGTCTGTCACGGTCACCCACCACATTCACCCCGAAGGCACACCACATGAAGGGTCAGGGAACCCAGGGCCAAGGGTGTCCCAAAAGAAGGCCCGAGGGAGCTGGACCTAGGTGAATCACTGGTGGGGACGGCTGAAGAAAGGACAGAGGGAGAGCTCAGGGCCACGCTTTGGACTTGTTTGGGGGTTGGCCGGATCCAGGACCTGGTGGACGCAGCACGGCTCGGGTGGTCACTAGCAGCTGGAGTGACCAGTACAACATCAGCAGTAAGTAAACACCCTTAACTGCACAACCCGAGTCTGTCTTCATTGCCGGCTGCATCGCACCACCACAACCCCCATCCTCTGCGCCTGTCCCCTCTGAGGCTATACCCCTCCCGTTGGGGGTTATCTCACCAAGCTGCGCATCCACCATCAGCCTCAGCGGACCCTGCAGCAGCGGCGGCCACAGTGACCGCATCACAACGGGTGGCGTAGTCGACACAAAAGAACTTTAGTAACATCTGTAAAGCTGCCACATAACACTGAGCTTGACGCCCTGGGCACGGGACCGGGTCACAGCCGCTCGGAGACTACAACCCCCCCCCCATCTGATCCGGTGCCGGGTATTCCCCTCAAAAAGGAATATGTCCCAGGGGGCGCGTCAATGCCAGCACTGCAGAGAGTAACAGACACCCGGGAGCAGCGGTGGAGACTGCGCTGGACCCAGGAGGGGTGAGGAAAGCAGAGTTGTTGTTTTTTTAAACAAACAAACTGTAGCCAGGGGAGAGGTGTTTTCCAAAATTGGGAAAAACCCAATAAAGCTATGTGCACATGGAGTATTGCTGAGTTCTCAGAGCAAACATTGGCTATTTGTACAATGAGTTTTTCAAGGAGTTTTAGGAGCACAAACTCCATGTTTTTGAGGAAGATTTGGAGAGTTTCTGCTCCAAAAATACTCTTTTTTATTTTATTCTTATTTTTATAGTTGGACACAGCGGGAGCAGACTTCTACTCTCAACATTGTCCCCTGCTGGTGCTGATCGCAGCACGGGCAGGGGACAATGATGAATGCAGCGTTCAGCACCCGGCGCTAGGGAACAGCGCTAACTGTACACTGATTCCCAGGCGCCGGTACGTGTCACACGGATGCGATATGCTAATTACACTTGGCTCCTGCTCTGCTGTGAGCTGAGTGTCAGTGCTTTGAACTCCGATCCTCTCGCATGAGAAGATCGCAGCACAGCTTCGGAGGAGACAGAGAAATGAATTTCTCCAGTTCTTCCATTGCTGGCGGGAATCGCATTGCACTCGGGTGATATCCGAGTGCAGTGCGATATTTCAAACGCACCCATAGACCATATGGGTGAATACGATCCGATTCAGGCATGAGAAAATAATTGCAGGTGTCAGCTGCATCATAGGGTAACATTGGGGAGAGTGCAATCCGATTTTTTAATCGGATTGCACTCGTCCAATTTCATCGAAAGTGGGAGCAAGCCCTAAGTCCTCCTTCACACGTTCTGATATTTCTGATACTGGAAAAAACCGTACCGGTGTTATCAGTGTCCATGTGTGCACCATCCATGTGACACGTACTACGCTGAGCGCAGCGTGAGCCAGCGACACAGATGAGCGTTGTCATTACGCCTGTGAATAGCGGTCACTTTACTGCTATTCACACTCACCGGAGCCAGATTCGGGGAACGTGGACTATATTGGAACATTTTTTTAATAAATTGGTGAAAGAGGCACTGTCTCTTGTTTGTTTATTTCTGTCTTTTTATGTTTTTCAGATATCCATTTCTGCATTACAATTGGATTCGGTGTATTAAGGCGGACCTGCATGGGATTTTCTTTTTTTTTTTTTTTTTTTTTTTTTTTTGCAATAAATTGGTGAACGAGGGATAGTGGGGGAGTCTCTATTCAAATAAAATGTTTTTTTTTCTGTGTGTGTGTTTTTATTTTTTATTACTGGGTTAGTAATGGGGGTGTCTGATAGTTGCGGTAACTACCATAACCCGATTGCCACCTCACCAGGGCAATGGGGGGGAAGAGCCGGGCAAAGCTCCAGAATTGGAGCACCTAATGTGATGTGCCAATTCTGGGGTGGCTGAGAGCTGGTATTTTTACCCCCTACCCTACTTTCCCAGCCTGATAATATCAGCTGACAGCTGTCTGCTTTACCTTGGCTGGTAATCAAAAATAGGGGGACCCACCCCCCCCTGCCATTTTTTATTTATTAGCTTAATACAAGCACAGTGACCAACACATGCAAGTCACTAATTATATATCTCACGGACATCTATCTATATCTTTGCACATCTAACAACTAAACATCTGTCATTTCTATTCTGCCTGCTGATCCGGATCTGTGTGTGCAAGTGTGAAAACTGTCGCCACACGTACTGGAAACACTGACTTGTGCAGGGAGCCTAAGGCCGCGTTTAGACAGCCATATAGGAAAAAGGGCCAATGGCGTCGGTAAATTGCAGACATGACTGGCTCTGTGCGGAGCTTCGTGTGCTCGTCCGCTTGGCGGACGGGTGCAGGAGCTGCCTTACACTGCATGCCTCAGTATCCTCAGTGAAATGGACCATAGCAGGGCACGCTTCGATTTTTTTTCTATCCAAACCATTGGTCTGAGTGAAAATCAGCCATATGCACTGGTACATTGGCTACAGTGGGTCCGAGGCACACATAGACATGTGATCTAAAAGGTAATGTCTCCTTGTGGCCTGTCATCTACCCAAATCAGATCTCTTGCTTTGCACTGAGGAGGGCAAACACCCCTAAACACATGTCTGCAAACAGAGATTCTGGTTTGGCTTTTATTCAAAGTCGTGTGTTAAGGCTCTTTAAAGGGTCAATATTAACTTTTAGCATTGTTACTTGCAGTAGGTGGCGCTAGAGTTCAAGTCCTCATACTCTCTGAAGAGGCAATTTACACACACAGACAGTACACGGACCAATTATACTACACTCGTCTGAACGAGCCTTAATAGGCACATACATATGCCCTGACTACCATGGCAAACCATCAGTACTAGGCGCCAAGCCTCACCACTTAGATGCCGCGGTCAGCACTGTCAACTAGGGGGTTAAACATCCGGGGTTGGGGTTCTCTCTGATCCTAGTTGTTATGTGTTGGCTGTATAACACAGATGTCACCTGCAAGCAGGGCTGTGGAGTTGGAGTCGTGGAGTCTGAGTCCATTTTGGTGGAGTCGGAGTCGGTATAAAATGGAACTCCAACTCCTAAAATATATAATAAATTGGGTACAGTAGGACAATGCAGTTTGTGGGGAATATTTTTTCATAAGAATTTGGGAAAGTTATGAAATGTCCTATAAATGTCTGTCCTACTCCTGATCTAAGGGTCTAGACTTTTAGCTGAGATGAATCTGTGCTACAGTCAATTTATCACTTAGACAGGAGCCGTGTATGAGGGAGTCGGAGTCATGGAGTCGGAGGTTTGGCTTACCGACTCCACAGCCCTGCCTGCAAGTGACTCAAACGGGTTCTCTGCCCAAATTATAAATGTCCAAGAGGGGAGCCATGCTGTTAATAAAAAAAGGTTTATTCACCCCCGCACTCCGCTACTGCTGTTGTGGTCTGTGCGCTGGTTGCCTGCCCCTGACCCTGCAAGCAAACAACATCTACAGTTTCTGGCCCGGCAGAGACCAACGGAGCATCAGTGCTGGAACAGGGAGCAGAGTATGGGGGTGAGCAGGCCCTGTTTTACCAGTATGGATCCTTTGTGGCACATTTACCATTAGGGAGGAGAACCCACTTACTGGGTAGAATAATACAATGCTTGTCAAGTACTGTTACAAAATAACTCCCTGAAACCCCCAAAAATGTTCTTTAGGGCTCATGCAGACGTCCGTGAGATACGGTTCGAGCACGGACCGGTCACAGATCTCCTCACCCGAATTCAGCGGCCTCGTAGGCATTTATGAGGTTGAGGAGTTCGGCTCAGGAGACCCATGGCATTGGCCGTCTGTGCTCGGACGCCTGCATGAGCCCTAACTGTGAAATACCGGCAATGTTACCCTGATTTCTCCACATTCACTTTTTTAAATAAACTTCCACTGCCTCAATCATTTTGCAGCAGCCACAAAGCTGCTTCTGATTTTCCTATGATTCGCCTGTGGCAGAGTAGCCCCTGCTAAATTGGATTTGCAAAAAAAATCTAATATGTAGCCCTGCCCTTACGGCAAGTACAAAGGACGCCATTGAAGTCTGCACCCTATATGTTTATTCTAATAAGTGCGTCTGGCAATGGACAAGGACGCGACACAAGTAGACAGCACCATGAAGGCACATTCATCAAGGGAAACGAGCCAGGAAACGGCCGTAGCCGGCATTAGAAAAATGGGGCAAGTTAGGTTACAATCACATTGCATTCGAGGAAATTTCCTGCTGTACAAACCTAACATAAAACCATAATGATAAAACACTCATAACAAAAAAGACATTTCTAAAGTCCTTTCATACAAAACCCTACGAGTTAAAACAGTTTTTGATGAACATATCGGTCTAATATGTCCAGTATTTGTCCCTATTCTCATCTTCTGTAAATTGACATCCACTCTTTTTAAGTGGGTAGTTCCTCCTCTAACAGCATTCTGCCAGCACGATAGGTGCTGGAACTCACTTGCTACCCATTGTCCAATAGTTCCAAACTGAAAACTCTGTTTTGCCTGTGTGCTGTTTGACAGACAGGAGAGCATGAGAAAAGGGACAAAGATCGGCGCCCACAAACCTCCGCTCCTGCTTCTCGCTCCCTGTAATCTGTTCCTGCTTCTCTGCTGCTACAGACAGATAATACTTTACAACAGACAGTAGTCAGCCCTTTAGAGTGACTTTTTTTGTGTTAATGAGACAATGTAACCTTAGAATAATGGAATTTGCAGATTATCTATTATACAGACTAGTTAGAATCATGGTCCCCAACCTTTCTTACCTTGAGGGCCACATTCAGCTCTGAGAAAAGGTTGTGAGCCTCATTTTATGTGAAGAAATCGTATAGACACCACATAGCCAATAGAAAACAACTGAAATAAGAGGTAAGAGGGTGCTCCCTGACTTATTCTTCAGCTGCCACAGTCCACACTGAGCTTAACATATCCAGGGGGTTAAGATGCCGGGATCGGAATTAACTCTGGTCCCAGCAGCTGCCTGTGGGTGCCGACTGTGTAAAACAGCCAAAACCCACTTCTGAGCGCCCTCCACACACAGGATGCTAACAATGATGGATAATGTATAGCTGTCACTGGTCATTAAAGGAGTATTCTGGTTCTTCTCACTCCCGTATTGTGACGTCTACACTTGCCTAACAGGATGAATGCACTATCCGCAGGCGTCATTCAGCCGTCATAATAAATAGGGGAGGGTACAACAGACGTGGTGCACCCCTCATCTCCATAGTGTTATTGAGGGACTACGTGGAGGAGGGTAGTTTTGGGAAAGCAATCAGGAGTCATGTGTGTGCATTTTGCATAGTGAGAAGCAGAGGAGTATGCAGGTGGAAGTACGCGTCCGGTAAATGGCTATACACTATCTGCGTCTGCAACCAATCACTGAGCTCAGCGGTTCTGCCTGAATTGATGGCACGGGTCACTGAGCTCACTGATTGGCTGCAGTGCTGTCGATGTGATGTTAGCGCCACAGACAATATCAGATACTGGGAGCAGAGGTGGAGATTCAGCGCTGGACCTGGGGAGAGTGATTAAAGCAAATATGGTTATTTAAAAAACAAACTGCAGCCGGGGTACAGAGGTTTTTCCAAAACTGGAGAAGTCCTTTTAGGTACGACTTTTGATAAGTAGTAGAATAGAAGCGAGTACACTAAGTAAATTACATCATTTTTCATATCGTGGGAAAGTACGAATTGCAAATAATACAATAAAAAAAATAGCATAAAAATACAAAAACTGCGCCAAGCTACACGACTGGCACTAGACAAGCGCAAGGACTGCCGAGGGCACAACTACTACATAGAAAATAATAAGTAAAGCGGAAGCGTCTGTTCCGCTCACTACAATTAACTTTATTAGCCTATTCATTTAGCTTTTATGGTGAATATATCTATTGTAGTGACTCGCATCCCTCGTATTAACCTGCCTGTTTATATGTCTGGAAGACAAATCCCTTCGCTAGGATCCTGGCGTGGCTTGGGTGCCGCACAGAATTTCCAGACACGCCCGGCTCCTGTGTATGCCAAAACTTCTGAAGGATCCTATAAGGCTGGAATCATTTATAATTAGGGTGATCAAAGATTTTTATATTGCAAAAAATATATATAATTATTATTTTTATTTAATTATTAATCTATATATTTTTGTTACTAATATATCTAATAATGCAATTACTCCTATATTACATATTATAACGATGCCCATTTGCAGTAGCATATGGCCCATCATCCCCATTTACATGATCTAATTATCACAAGTGATCCTGATAATTTTTTTAAGCATATTTATATATTTTTTGTAACTAAAAAAAAAAAAAAATCAAAACATGATTATTAAATATGCTAAAAATATAATAAATCTCTCTAATAAAATATGATAGGAAAAAAAATATTATATATTAATAAATAAAATATATTTTAAACAACTCCTAAAATATGAAACTTTATAAAAGATGCCCCCTTACAGAGGCATCTACCTCCACCATGGTTTATAGTTATGGTGTAATTACATACATATACACACACATATATATATATATATATATATATATATATATATAAAAAGTTAATTAAATGACTCCTAGAATATTTATTATTATTCATTCATTTACATTGCCGTTTTCCCCCCTCCATTGCCATTTACATGATTTATAATTATGGTGAAAATATATTAGATTGCAAAAAAAAGAGAAATTATAAAAAAAAATATATATATATATATATATATATATATATATATATATATATATATATATATATATATATAACATATGCAAAAATAGATAAATTAATACAAAAAATAATTGACTGACTTGTAGATTAGTATATTATAAGTGCCCTTTACAGTGACGTCTACGCCGCCATCGCCATTCACACGATCTATATCGCCAAGCGATCCTGAGTTTTGCAGCATATTTTACCATTGTATTTTCCTTTTTCGCTCTTTTAGGGGGTTTAGGCGCTGTACATGGTGCCAAGTTACCAGGGCTGGCATGGAGATGGATGCCAGGTGCAGCATCCTGCACTCAGTAACCAGCAGCAATGGAGGCAAAGCATAGTGAGATGGCAATGATTGTCAGCAGTGGTGCCAGGTGCAGGGCTCGGGGTGTGCAGCCCTGGCACTGTGGCAGTGTCACACCCTGCATACATCCCTCTACATTGTGTGCCAGCTGCACTCGTGTCATCACTAGCAGGTGGCAGTGGAGTCAGAAATGGCGCCTTACCGAAGTACACGGTCTTGTCACACTTCGGGCACTTGGATGCCATGCTGGTGGAGACGCGTCCTTTGTGGCACAGGCTCCGGGTGCCGAGCTGCTAATGCCTCTAGCTGTCTCCCACGTTCTGGGCAGACGTCAGTGGGCTGCTCCTCCTGTCACTCCAGCCTCCTCCATGTCTCTCAGCCTCCTATTGGCACCAGGCAGACGGCGGTCCCGCCCGCCATTATCTCCTCTCTGCTACTTCACAGGCTACCGTCTGTCAAAATGCCATTTTCTGCAGATGTGAATCAAAATGAGAGGCTCAATTTACACATAAGGGCGAAAAATACAAAACTCTTTCATTTGAATACATTTTACGGTTCTGTCATCTTTTTATTTCTCGTTCCTCCATAGCATCGCACAGAAAACCGCCTCAGATTCTGCTCCAAAATCCACATAAAAAAATAAAAAATTCAACAGTATCTCTGGTGTTTCTATTGTGTGGGTCCGCTCCAAAAAAAACCCCTCAGAAAACGCTTCAAAATAATCTTCCTGTTCATTTCTATGGATAATAACGACTTGCTGTCCATAAGTTAAGGCTTTTGCAAATCTTTTTCCGGAGGTCAAAAATGTACATTTTTAAAGAGGAAGATGCTTCAGAAATTGCTCCTTTTCTGGTGTTTTCTCAGCATTTTTTGTTAGCGTTTTTTTGGATGTTTCCTGAAGCGTTTTATTTTTTTTTTTCCATCAGCATTTTTTTTTTATTGGTGTTTTTCTGATTATTTTTAAGTCAATTAAACAATGTAGAAAACACCAGTGAGTTTTGAGGTAAAAATGCTCCAAAAAAAATGCCTAGGTGTCTTTTTTAGCTTTCCGATTGACTTACTAGTGCAAAACGTTTAATAGGTCATTTGTTTTTTGGCGCTTATTCTGTTGTTTTTATGGGCAAAGTTGCTAAGCAAAAACCTGATAAAGACTCAGTGTGAACGTATCATAAACACTTCAGACTTAGAAAAATGCCGAACGGGTAAAATAAGTGACCTGACGGTTCTTAGGGTGCTTTCTGCTAGGAAGACGCTTTGTACTTTACAACAGAAGTCAAAGGGAAAGCTTAATAATGTCCGGAAAGATGCAGGGGTATTTTTTAAAGTATTTTGTTACTGTCTTTTAAGTTTTCACTCACTGCTTAATGGATCTCACAAAATGTCTGAAAATTTCCCCGAAAGAGAAAAAAAAAATATGACCCAAAATGTTTACAGAAATCGCCAACAAAAATGTTAACAAAACGGTTAAGAATAAAAACACAAAAAAAACCAGCATTAATTAAAGTGGTTTCCGCTTGCAAATCTCGTTTTTGACTCTTGAGTATGAGTTCAATGAGTTTTTGGAGTGGAACCTCTCTAAAATCCTCCTCAAAGACTCAAAGCTTCTCAAATATCTTGGGAATTTTCGCTCAATTTCCTCTTCAAAATTTCAGCAAAGAAACCTCGTCCCGATTCATGAAAGTGTTTTTTCCACAATTTTGTGGCGTAAAACACCTTTAAATGGTTTTGGGCAACTTTAAGGTGTGGTAGAAATGTACATAGTTTTGAGGTTTTCACATCAATTCTAACCGACTTTGCCAAAATGCATACGGTAATGCATAGGACGTGGCAAAGCCCACCCATCTGATTCAAGAACATTTACGCCACTTGGATGCATGTACGGGACATGGCAAAGACCACCCATCTGATTCAGGAACATTTACATCACTTGGGTGCATGTATAGGATGTGGCAAAGCCCACCCATCTGATTAAGGAACATTTACGCCACTTGGGTGTATGTATGGGACACGGCAAAGACCACCCATCTGATTCAGGAACATTTACGCCACTTGGATGCATGTACGGAACATGACGAAACCCACCCATCTGATTCAGGAACATTTACACCACTTGGATGCATGTACGGGACATGTCGAAGCCCATCCATCTGATTCAGGAACATTTACTCCACTTGGATGCATGTACAGGACATGGCGAAGCCCACCCATTTGATTCATGAACATTTACGCCACTTGTGTGCATCTATGGGACATGGCAAGGCCCACTCAACTGCCTCATGAACATTTACGCCACTTGAATACATGTACGGGACATGGCAAAGCCCACCCAACTGATTCATGAACATTTACACCACTTGGATACATGTACGGGACATGGCAAAGCCAACCCAACTGATTCATGAACATTTATGCCACTTGGATGCATGTACGGGACATGGCAAAGCCAACTCATCTGATTCATGACCATTTACGCCACTTGGATGCATGTATGGAACATGGCAAAGACCACCTATCTGATTCATGAACATTTACGCCACTTGCGTGCATCTATGGGACATGGCGAAGCCCACCCAACTGATTCATGAACATTTACGCCACTTGGATGCATGTACGGGACATGGCAAAGCCCACCCAACTGATTCATGAACATTTACGCCATTTGGGTGCATCTATGGGACATGGTGAGGCCCACCCATCTGATTCATGAACATTTACATCACTTGGCTGCATGTATAGGACTTGGCGAAGCCCACCCATCTGATTCATGAACAT
This sequence comes from Phyllobates terribilis, assembly GCF_046119375.1. Taxonomy (NCBI): domain Eukaryota; kingdom Metazoa; phylum Chordata; class Amphibia; order Anura; family Dendrobatidae; genus Phyllobates; species Phyllobates terribilis. The sequence goes on along the minus strand of NW_027362767.1, from coordinate 130,095,126 downwards.
TTACGCCACTTGGATGCATGTATGGGACATGGGAAAGTCCACCCATCTGATTCTGGAAAATTGATGCCACTTAAATGCATATATGGGACATGGCGAAGCCCACCCATCTGATTCAGGAACATTTACACCACTTAGATGCATGTATGGGACATGGCGAAGCCCACCCATCTGATTCATGAACATTTACGCCACTTGAATGCATCTATGCTACGTGGAGAAGCCCACCCATCTGATTCATGAACATTTACGCCACTTAGATGCATGTACAGGACATGGCGAAGCCCACCCATCTGATTCATGAACATTTACACCACTTGGGTGCATCTATGGGACGTGGCGAAGCCCACCCATTTGATTCATGAACATTTACGCCACTTGGGTGCATCTATGGGACGTGGCGAAGCCCACCCATCTGATTCATGAACATTTACACCACTTGGGTGCATCTATGGGACGTGGCGAAGCCCACCCATCCGATTCATGGACATTTACATCACTTGGGTGCATCTATGGGACGTGGCGAAGCCCACCCATTTGATTCAGGAACATTTACACCATTTTAGTGGCATAAATTTTGCCAGAACACCTGAGGAGTTTTTGTAGTGGGCAGTGTTTTCTGAAGAAGCTTTGAACACTTATTATAAAGTACTTTTTTCCCTCAAGTGTTTTTTTTTGCAGCCTTTTGACTTGATGTGTTAAGGCTATGTGAATCCTGCGTCTTTTTGTTGAGTTTTTGTGACAAAAACTGAACAGAACATCCAAGTTTGTTCAGGAGTTTTGAGTTTTTGAGGAGTTTCCTCTCAGTTCCTGCTAAAAAAAACTCAGAGTGAACATACCCTTAACATTTTGGCATGGATTTCATAAGGGAACAAACTCAAAGACGAGACATACACTTTTTTTCCACCATGTGTTTTAAAAAACGGTAAAAAAAAATCCTCATGAACAAGTAAAGTGGATTTCCCAAAAAAATTAACAGTTTTCAAAGCAATTTTTGAGGTGTTTTTTGAAGTGGATCCAGTAAAAAAAACAAACACCTTTTTGCTGAGATTTTGGAGTGGAAATTGAATGGAAACTTCAATCTTTTGAGCAGGATTTTCGAGAGTTTCTGCTCAATTTGTGCTTCAAAAATTCAGTGTGAACATACCCTAACCTCGTTTTATTGCAGGCTTACCCTCAAAACCAGAACAATAAACATCACTCATACCCTCACGTGGGATAGTGTACAGATTTCCTATTATGTCACCGTCCCCAGGAGTACCCCCATAACCCCGGGCAGCTGGCATGTGCTCAAGAAACACTCTATTCGAAACACCACCACATATAAATGATGTTTTGGGCCCAAGGGGCTGCCAAAGTGTTAACACCAGGCCTAGCAAATTTCTCCAGCACCTGATTTGTTGGATGATATTTTAAAGGGGCAGCTCAGCGCCACCCGATTCTTCCTCGGATGGGGAGAGGTGTTGATGACATTGAAGCTTTACTCACTGGCTGGGCAGGTATCCTGCACCAGTCTGACTTATTAGCGGTGCCACACTACCCCAATTGGTTAACATAGCACAGGTTCATGCGGTAATATTCATGTGATTGAACCCTGCCAATGTGCATTAGGCCGGTTTCCCGTCACGTCTGTGTTACCTTTCATTCTCCGGCTTTCATTTGAATCATTAGGTAAAGGGAGACACTGATTGAGCCATTGACCCAGAGTCTTCCACAGCATTTGGATGAGATTAAGTTAAAAATCCTCCATTTTCCTGGTCCTTTAAACTGTTGCAGATTTTACGTGCTGAAAATTTTCACCAAATAAGCAACGTGTGAACCTCCCCTCGAAGAAACTGCACTGGGAAACTTTCCTCATTGGCTTTGGGTAGGTTACCTCAAGATGTGTGTTGAGAAGAAGAAAAACTTTAGTGTTGAAAATGCAATTATTTTATATCAATTCTAACAATTCAGTCATAAAACAATGCAGCACTGTGTGCATTTTTTTTTTACTGCTGATTTAAAAAAAAAAAAAAAAAAAAAAAAAAAAAAAGCCTTGTGTTAACCTAGCCCTTTTTTTTACTTTTTTTTTTCTATCTTCATAAATGCCAAAGCATAAACTTGGCAACTCTACAAAACCACACCCCCTAAAGTTTTAAATGGCATGGAGTGTGGTGCAAACATCTGCTCTTTTTGGCCCATTTAACTAAATAAGGCTATGTGCACACGGTGCGGATTTGCTGCGGTTTTGACGCTGCAGAATGTCTGCACCATTTCTGCACCTAATATGCAAATTAGGTTACTTGCGGTTTTGCCGTATGCATTTTTTGATGCATGCATTTTTCATGTCTTCATGTTGAAATTAGAGAATAGTTGTTTTTTTTTTTTTGTTTTTTTTAAAACAAACTTTATTGATCATCATGTAGCGTTTTTGTGTGCGTTTCCGCTGCAGAAATGCACACAAAACATCCATGCGGTCTTTACACATTCGGATTTTCCTCCTCTAATGCAAGTCTATGAGGAAAATCTGCATGCGTTTCCGCAAGAGAAATAGACATGCTGCGGGTCTGAAAAACGCACCTCATGTCAGTTTCCGTAGGTGATCCGCAGGTGCACAAAAACGCATAGTGGGCATCGGATTTCTAGAAATCCCATCCACTATGCTGTAACATCTGGCCGCTGCGGTTTTGACCCAGCATAAAAACGCAGCGTCAAAACCGCAGCATATCCGCACCATGTGCACAGTAGAAATTATTTGCACCAAAATTTGCCAATTACAATAGTAACTCACTGTCTGTAGTTTAGATTATACTGCTTAATTTCTGTTAACATCTCCCTGCTGTGTGTAATGTGGGGAAAAAAAAAATACTGGGTGAAACCTCCAAGAATACATTTCCATGTAGCCAGAGCACAGCTGAATTTCCGCCTGGATTTTCTGGAGATAAAAATCTGCTGCATTTTACCATACTGACATTGTGTAAAGGACTTTAAGAAATGTTGAAAAGGCCTGTAAGATATCGTCATGTATGAAAAGAGGCATGGACTCTCGGGACAGGGACGTAATACCAGTACTTTGATCTGACACTCCGCTCAATTTCAGACAAGTCTCTGAAATTTTGCTCACACCACTTGGTCCAACAAAAAAATCAGATGTGTAAAAAAAAAAAAAAAAAAAAAGCCCCATAAATCTATTCATAGGTATCAGTGCTGAATCTGTGAAAAACACCTAGTTCTTGTATGTGAAAAATGGACATCTGAATGATGGCGCCAAGATGTACCAGTACGTAAATCGCCCATTCAAAAATATGGTCAAAACCTATTTCATGTAAAACTTCCTCAAAAGACAAGGGGACACTACCTTGAACTGGAGAAAGAAAGAGGTTCAATCTTTAGAGCAAGCAAGGCTTCTCTACCATGAGAACTATTTGGTCAGGATTTTACATCAGTATTTGTAAGCCAAAACCAGGAGTGGGCGAAAAATGCAGAAGTGGTGACGTGTTTCTATTATACTTTTCCACTGATTGTTCCATTCCTGGTTTTGGCTTATAAATACTGAGGTAAAATTGTGAACGTGGCCTAAATCCGTGGAGTAGTCTACCTCAGATGCTGGTCACAGTGGGAACCGTCAATGGTTTCAAAACAGACTAAGAGTGTGTGCACTGAACGTCTTTTTCAGGCAGGTCTGCTCTGAAAACTAACTGAAAAAAAGCACTTCAAAATCTACTGAAAAAAAAACCTGTGTTTTTGGAGCAAAAACGGAGTTTAGAGTTTTTGAGAAGGATTTTGGAGAATTTTTCTTCTTTGTTTCCTCTCCAAGACTCGGTAAAAAGACTGTGTGAAAACACCTTTTACGGTATGTGCACATGAGGTCTTTAAAGAGAATGTCAGCAGGTTTTTGTTGTGTAATCTGAGAGTAGCATGATATAGGAGCAGAAACCCTGATTCCAGCGATGTGTCACTTACTGGGCTGTGTGTTGCGGTTTCAATAAAATCAGGGTTTTATCTTCAGGAAATTAGAAGTACAAGACTAGCTGCCTGGTGCCTCCTTGTCCAACTCCGCCTGCAGCACTGATTAGCAGCTTTTTGTCAATATACAGTAAGCTGACAATCAGTGATGGGGGCGGGGTTATACACAGGAAGCTGCCAATCAGTGGTGTGGGCGGGGTTATACAGGACTGTGCATTCAGAGTTCTGCTAGATCTGCAGCAGAGAAAACTGATTCTCTCACAACTGCTGCACCCAGTAAGTTGTGACACATTACTGGAATCAGGGTCTCCGCCCCTACATCGTGCTGTTGACAGATTTCCTTTAAGACTTAGCAATGTTGTTTTTACATTGTTGTGCATTATATCCATTTTTTGGGGGGTTTTGCTACACTCTTTCAGCCTGTGTATGTGCACATTGAGTTTTTCATTGCTGTGCACATGTTGCGTCTTATTTCACATCTTTTAACCGCTTCAGATTTCAGAAACCCTGACACAGGTTACATGAAGTGTCAGGCTCATTCTTCGGGAAAGAAATTCCTGGCGTTTTTGTAGCCTATCCATTGATTTCTATTTGTAAAAGTATGGAGAGGCTTCCTAGCAGTGAACTCATGCAGAATGGTCGGGTCATTTCTTGTAACTGCTTGGTGTTTTGGAGACCTGAGGCAGTTAAAAGACAAAAAAATAGTTTTCCAATAGGAATAGTTTTTCAAGAGTTTTGAGTACATTTTCATAGCGGCACCACTCAAGAAAAAGATCTGGAAAAAAAAAACTCAGTGTGAACATTCCCCCCAAAATGGAGTTTCCTAGAGCAGTTTCCATTAGTTTTATACTCTCTGAAAAATATTGAGTGTGCACGGTCCCCAAGTGTAGGAGCCCTTGTTAGCGGTAAACCAAATTAGGTTATATGGAGAGGGGAGTCCTCTTTAAATTTTTTAGCACTTTATGAAATGTTGTCCGGGTGCAGGTGACTAGTAGTAAGCTGTGTTTTTATCTCCATTTTCATGCATTATGTGATGCTATTTGCCTTGGCAGCAGCTGACTGCTACTGGCACAATTTAGCATAATGTACACTAATATCTGTAAATCCTTTTACACAAGTGTATCCCATTTACCATGTAATGATGACATTTGTTCTGGCGTCCTAAGTGCCTGAGCTTTACATCTATCCACATTACATTACATTTCATTAGCCCAACCTTCTAAACGCACTAAATCCCTCGGCAATATTATCCTCTTCTGTTTCAATCGCCCTGCATGTTGGCCAATTTGCTGCTGGGTGTCACACGAGCTCTCGAATGAACTGCCATAGTGTAAACACAATCTGAGCACTTTAACTATTGTGTTTATCTCTCCAGATTAAAATGCTTCTAAAATTATCATATCTATTTGCTGAGGTGAAAATGTCAAGCTCATAGCAAAGTTTTAAAATGCCTCTCCGTTCTCCAGTGATATCCTGCTATTCTTTTCTCATTCAAGCTCATTTTTTTAACCCCTTACTTTGGTGCCAAATTTTACTTTTCTTTTTTTTTTTTATTAACTAATGCTTTTAGTTGTTTGTTTTATTTTCCTCCCCATTTTCAGGAACCTATGGGTGCTATTCATTATTTTTTTTTTCTGGTATTTTTCCCCTGCTTCTCATTTGTGCCTAATTTCAAGGTATCTGCCTGTTCTTTTATTTTATTATTGTTTTTAGTCCCTTTTTTTTGTGTTGTGGTATTTACTGATGTTTTGGCGCCAAGTTTATCAAAATGGCGCACTTGGTACGTTATAAATCAACAAAGGGGGTCCACAATATTTTAACCAACTGGTCAAATTGGGTCACCCAACAATCAAATATGACGCGTCCCCTGGGCCGTGGGGTACTCTGTAGCCGGGCCGGTCGGTGCTGGGGATGCCACGGTGGCAGTGACTCTGTCCGTGACCCAGGGCGGTCAATTAAAGGGGAAAAGTAAAAGGGGAATAAAGTTTTTATAGAAATAATGTTTGTGATGTCACCTGTGGTATGCTGCTATATGGAGCCGCCGCTGCGGTGCAGATCCTCTGGAGCTGATGGTGACGCAGCAGAGTTGATTCAGCTCTCCACAGGCAGAGCTTAGCTCCAGGGCAGGATGTAGTGATACTATAGGGTAGATGTGGTTGGTGCGGTGTAATGCTGGTGATAGCGCAGATAATGACCAGTCCACAACTTAATGGCGGTTTCTTCTTATCTTTACTTGCGGTGGTTAGGCAGACCGGGACACGGGTACTAGCTGGTAGTAGAGGTCCGGACAGCCTGGAAGCAAGTTGGGAATCCACCTCGCCAGGTGAAGTTGTAGGCCTTTCCTTTGTGCTAATCTCTTTGGCCCTGCTGCTTATAGCTGTGCTGTGGCCCTAGTCCCTGAGTAAAACGTCTTTGTTCTCACCCGTATGGCAGGCAGCTTGGGCCTTCCTGGATGGAGTGTCGCTCCCACGTGGCGGTGCTGGGCGCTATCGTGCTGCTGAGCCTCCGGGCATCTGGTGGGGCCAGGAGATCTGCAGTCTCCTGCCCTCCGGTTTCTGCTGCTGGGCCTTCAGTGCCCAACAGCCTCTGACTCCGGTGTCCGGTTCTTCTGCGCTTCCCTCTGGGGTGAGCTGCCGTGCAGATCCACTCCCTAGGTCCTTCCTCGTCGCTGTCCTGTCTTCAACTCCTCTCAACTCACTTTTCCTAACCCTGCCTCCAGATCCCAGTTGCTAAGAGGAGGAGCTCCCCTTTCTGGTCTGGAGCCAGGAAAGTGTGGTATGCTAGTATACCTGATTAGGGGACCCCTCCCTGCTTCCAGGCATGGCATCACCCCTTGTGAGGGTGGCAATACCACTGTGGCAAGGGGACCACTGGGGTGCCACAAATACAGATCAATATACAGTGCCTACAAGTAGTATTCAACCCCCTGCAGATTTAGCTGGTTTGATAAGATGCAAATAAGTTAGAGCCTTCAAACTGCAAACGAGAGTAGGTTTTATGAACAGAAGCATAAATCTTACAAACCAAAAAGTTATGTTGCTCAGTTGAATTTTATTAAATTTTAAACATAAAAGTGTGGGTCAATTATTATACAACCCCTATGTTTAATATTTTGTGGAATAACCCTTGTTTGCAATTACAGCTAATAATCGTCTTTTATAAGACCTGATCAGGCCGGCACAGGTCTGTGGAGTTATCTTGGCCCACTCCTCCATGCAGATCTTCTCCAAGTTATCTAGGTTCTTTGGGTGTCTCATGTGGACTTTATTCTTGAGCTCCTTCCACAAATTTTCAATTGGGTTAAGGTCAGGAGACTGACTAGGCCACTCCAACACCTTGACTTTTTCCCTCTTGAACCAGGCCTTGGTTTTCTTGGCTGTGTGCTTTGGGTCGTTGTCTTGTTGGAAGATGAAATTACGACCCATCTTAAGATCCTTGATGGAGGAGCGGAGGTTCTTGGCCAAAATCTCCAGGTAGGCCGTGCTATCCATCTTCCCATGGATGCGGACCAGATGGCCAGGCCCCTTGGCAGAGAAACAGCCCCACAGCATGATGCTGCCACCACCATGCTTGACTGTAGGGATGGTATTCTTGGGGTCGTATGCAGTGCCATCCAGTCTCCAAACGTCAAGTGTGTGGTTGGCACCAAAGATCTCGATCTTGGTCTCATCAGACCATAGAACCTTGAACCAGTCTGTCTCAGAGTCCTCCAAGTGATCATGAGCAAACTGTAGACGAGCCTTGACATGGCGCTTTGAAAGTAAAGGTACCTTACGGGCTCGTCTGGAACGGAGACCATTGCGGTGGAGTACGTTACTTATGGTATTGACTGAAACCAATGTCCACACTGCCATGAGATCTTCCCGGAGCTCCTTCCTTGTTGTCCTTGGGTTAGCCTTGACTCTTCGGACAAGCCTGGCCTCGGCACGGGAGGACACTTTCAAAGGCTGTCCTGGCCGTGGAAGGCTAACAGTAGTTCCATAAGCCTTCCACTTACGGATGATGCTCCCAACAGTGGAGACAGGTAGGCCCAACTCCTTGGAAAGGGTTTTGTACCCCTTGCCAGCCTTGTGACCCTCCACGATCTTGTCTCTGATGGCCTTGGAATGCTCCTTTGTCTTTCCCATGTTGACCACAAGTTTGGGGAGGGTCTTAAATAGTCAGAAAAGGCTGGCAAAAGAGATCTTTAATCCACACATGTGAAGCTCATTATTCTTGGTGCCTGAACTACTTCTTAATACTTTAGGGCAGGGTTCCCCAACTCCAGTCCTCAAGGCCCACCAACAGGTCATGTTTTCAGGATTTCCTTAGTATTACACAGGTGATAATTGCATCACGTGCACAGGCAATAATTCCATCACCTGTGCAATACTAAGGAAATCCTGAAAACATGACCTGTTGGTGGGCCTTGAGGACTGGAGTTGGGGAACCCTGCTTTAGGGGGACCAAACAGAATTCTTGTGGTTTGAGGGGTTGAATAATAAATGACACTCTGAATTAACTTTTAACGTTTTAAAAAAAAAATAAATAAATAAAAATTTGCTGCAGTGCATTTCCCACTTCCAGGCTGATCTACAGTACAAATGTCACAATGCCAAGTTAATTCCGCATGTGTCAACCAGCTAAATCTGCAGGGGGTTGAATACTACTTGTAGGCACTGTATATCCCCATCCTCGTATTTACTGGTTGGATATATCAAGTGACCACGATATATAGTAAAAGCATAATACTTTATTGAAAAAACATTTAAAAAGTTTATAGAACATAGATACCTCAGTACACAGGGGCATAAGACAGGAATTTCATATATCAACTGTCCCGACTAAACCTATAACTATATATTTGCACAAATCTTAGTATCTTATTCATTCCGCAGTTATCATTTGACATACATTACAGTAGAGAAATGCAACAAACACTCAAAGATATTACCTGTATATAAATTAGCAAGGTTAGTAACAGGTGGTATTTGCAGCAAGGTCCTGTGTCCCACTACCCCCACCGTGCGTTTCATGCCACTTCAGGGGACTCCCTGATATTTAAGGCCTCATTCATTCCGAGTTTTGTCAAAATGAAAAAAGACTATTTTCCTATGTAATGGTCTGTGAAAATCGGACCACACTCGGCTGGCATTGGTATGTATGTATGTGTGTGTATATGTACGGCAGCGTCCGAAAATGATGGGTACTGCCTGGCATACTCTACAGATTTGAAATGGACTGGGAAACCGGTTAGGCATAGGTAGGAGGCTCCATGTAACCGCAAAACATTGTGGAGAGACCTCGGCTATAGACTACTCAAAATCCCCTCATTAATCCAAAATGGGAGGAAACGCGCCGTGAAGTGGTCCTTAGGATAAGTGTCACGGGTGCGTCAGATGGAACAGACAGTCGCTCTGCAGCTGTCATTACAGACGCCTTCTTAATCCGTCTGCTTTTAGGACCCAGCGGCTACCTCCCTTCTGCTCTAATTGGCACACCCTGGTTTGGGTGTTTAAAATCTGTCTGCTTTAGGAACTCGCTGGTGATATTTCTAGGTTTCTTGCCTCTGGCTGGAGTACTAGCAGCTTCTTCTCTGGTGCCCTTGGAAGACTGTTGGCGTTTCTTCTCTGGTGTCAGCTCAAGCCAAGTTATCCCCTTTTGTTTGTTTCCCTTGCTGTCTTTAGTTTATAGTGGGGACTGACCAGTGCTCACACCCCCCCCCCCCCTTCCCTATCCATTGACTTGCTCTAGAGATATACAGGGCTTAGGTTTCCTGTTCGGCGATTGGTGTGGAAGCAATATAGGGACGGTAGGGGAGGCAGGGTGTTATTAGATCTGCCTAGGGGTCTCCACTCTCCTTGTCCCTAGAGTCTGGGCTTTCTTCCCCTCATCCCTTCGTGTTGCACTTAGTCTTTCCCACACTGTGAGTGACAATAAGTCTCTGGTTGCTTGTCCGTGGAGGGATGATGGATGGGCACTATTATGGATCACTCTTATGAATTTTGGAAAAGATTGGTTTCAAATATCTGTGAACTAATGAAGGAATTACCTTATTTTTAAAACTAGGTATAATGCCGCTTTGAAATATCATATAAACTGGGCATATGAGTCTGATTATTTAATAAGCCTAATATATGCAGGTTTTGTGACATATACACCAGATAATCTGCAGATTTAGACAGCCCTAATTGTTGATTTTCACAGTCTGTCTTCTAAATGTTTCTATTGTTTTAGCATTCACATGAATACCATTTAAGGTTGTGTGCGCACAGTGCGTTTTTTGATGCGTTTTTTTTCCTGCATGGAATTGGCTCAAAAACGCTAGGGAATGCTTATGACAGTAAAGTCAAAGAGAAACCTGAAGCGCTGTGCACATGATCATTTTTTTCCTTTCAGGATTTGCTGTGCTTAAAAATCCGCAGCATGTCAATTCTATGTGCGTTTTTGCCTGTGTTTTTCACCCATTAAACGCACTGCAAAATAATCCATGCACAAACGCACCATAAACGCAGCAGATTTTCCGCTGCGTTTTTGCTGCCAAGAGATGCAGAAACATTGCAGAAATTTCAGCATCAAACACTCAACGTGCGCATGTACAAACTTTCACACCACTAATCTAATCCAATTAAGGATTCACTCTTTAACCTCAGTTTGTTTATTTAAATGTCCATTTATTATGCCAAGCCTCTGCATTTGTTTTTTTGTGTGCATATATTTGTGTTTCTTCATATATTTTGTTAGGAAGAGACCTAAGATGTTACAAAGCAAGCTTTCGAGACATACCTTATAATGGCTAACAAAAATAAAATAAATTCTCATAACAAGAAGATTATCTATCTAGTTTTTTCTCACTGAGAGCAATCTTGTTTTTCACCTTTTACGGTATTCTATATGCCTTAAAATGACCTGCGGAGATAATGATTCTTCAGGTTAGTAAAATTACAACAGTATCAGACTTTCCGTCAATGGGACTGTGTGTGGGCTTGTTTTTTTGCATAGTGAGATGTCGTTTTATTGGTACCATTTTGGAGTATATGATTTTTTTTTTTTCTCGCTTTTTATTGCATTTTTAGTGGTGACTAAAAACAACAAATTCTGGCGTTTTTTTTTCTCTTGTCGTTCTCCTCATCACATTGCCCTGTGTAAAACCGTAAAAATAACATGTTTGATGCGCACAGAGTGTATTAATGCTCATTCTGTGCACATAGAACGCTTGTCAGCCATTAATCGACCACCAATCTGCTTGTATGTAGCTGATCTGTAAGGCGCCCAGGCCGGTATCCATGGGCAAGCTGCTGCTCCATAACGCCCTGGCACTTTACAAACGAATCGTGTCCCAGTCCATAAGTGTAGTGCTGTGTATATTGTATTGTACTCATTTGCAGACCGAAGGCCTTTGCTGTCTCCACGTCCTCCGCTCCTGGATCAGCCGCACACACACACATCAGGGGACACTTGGTTCGTTTTAACAAGTTCAGGTACATCAGTCTTTAACACGCAGTATCGGGCACAGCACCCTCCAGTTCTTGTTCCATCAACACAGTACATTTCAATCATTTTCTTACTTTCAGCTTGGACTATCCCTACTTTAACAGGTCCTGCTTGCCCTAGGGCTTCCCCATCCGGCAATGCAGTATTCCCGATATCCGCTACGTTTCCCTCATAGTTCCACGTCCATCTTCCTCTGTACAGAAGGGTTGTCAGTGTTCTCCATAGCCCCCTGATTTGAGCCTTAGACATTGCAGGAGTGTCCACTGGGAGTTTTTTGTACCTCATACCGCCAGAACGTTTCATCCACACCGTGCTTCAGCCCGCTGCACCTCCAACTTCACCTTTCCTCCAACGATAACTCTTTCACAGACTAAAGCAGGAAGTGGTTTCCTTTTCTACTTACCCTAGCCCCTTTCAATCTCGGCTACTGAATATAGTTGATTAGAAAAACTAACTGTTATTATCTTTGTATACAAAAGTGTTTCATAGTGCATAGAACATTATAGGCACCAAAGTGCACAGTTAATATATTGCTATATGTGGATGACTCTGTGTTCTGATGAATTGGATATAGTGAAAGAATGAGATTAGGACATGGAACATAGGTTTAGATTTAGCTAGAAGATAGAATTGGGAACAGTGCATTGGTGAGCACAATAAGTTCAGGAAGTAGACTGGTTTAGAATAGAAACAGTTAATGTGTTCAGAAACAGCCCCAGTGTGGGAGAGGCAATGCCAGTTAACAAGGGGAGCACTTCCTGGTTAGTGCAGTCTGAGTGAGAGATTGTCACGGGTGTGTCAGAGATGACAGACAGTCGCCCTGCAGTGAGTTGCAGGAGATCTCTACGTATGGCATTACAGACATCTTCTTAGAGGCTGTCTCTAGGACCCAGCGGCTACTTTCCTCTGGCTAATTAACTCCCTGGCCTGGGTGTATAAATACCGGGTGTGTTCTAGAGGGAGGTTCCGGCGATAATCAACACTACTGGTGAAGGCTTTAGTAAGAGCAGTACTTTGTCCTCTCTGGAACTTGAGGATGTGTGCGCATTTGTTTGGAGTAGTCTAAAGCTAATCAATTTTCCCCTGTTTGTCCTTCCTTGTGGTCTATAGCGTTTAGTGGAGATCGACTAATGCTCATGTCCTCCCTTCCCTAGCTTGAGCCAAACGCCAGGGAAAGACAGGGCGAGGTACGCATGCAGCGATTGGTAAAGAGCCAATACAGGGACGTTAGGTGAGACAGTGACGCTGCATCAACCCAGTGGGTCTCCACTCCCCCCCACACACTTCCCTAGAGTCTGTTGCACGAAGTCTTTCCCTCTTCCCTTTGTGTTGCACTAAGTCTTTCCCACACCTTGCGTGACACTGTCCTTTGGATGCCCTATAGCAGGGGTGGGCAATTAATTTTCCCAAGGGGCCACATGAGAAACTGGCACTGCTTTTGAGGGCCGAACCAGTCGGCTGAACTTAAAGGGGTGGTCCGAAACCAAAGGTGAATTTCATACTAAACATTTATCTAAATAATGTAATTTTCTAATCTCCTTTTTTTATATACTTCAATTGAAAATTCCCTAATATACCCTCTCCAGTCTGACTTCCAGTCTTTTTTTTTTAACCTCCAATGGCATTTTGTTTGGAATACTCACACAGGACGTCATAAGGTGGTAGAAGCTGTGGTCACTTCCGCAGCTTCTGCCCCCTCCATGAAATGAAGTGGCATCAATTATGTCTGTTTCAGAGGTTGGGCTAGTCCCTGCTCTACTGATAATGCATCGGTTATAAATTATGACCTATGGATAGTATGAGCTCCCGGCACTATATTCCTTTGAATGAACAGTGACAGTGCACTCCCTTGCTGGCTCTAAAGAGAAGTGATGAGCCAGCAAGAGAGTGCGCTGTCAGTGGAAATTGTAAGGACACCACGCAGCAAGCAGGGACTAACCCAGACTCCGAAACAGAGGTCACTGATGGTGCTTCGTTTAAATGTGAGGAAAGCAGCGTCAGTGATCGCATCCTTTTCCCCTTGATGACGTCCCATGTGAGTATCCCAAAATGCACTGGAATTCTCAACAAAACATCATTGGATGAGAAAAAACAAACAAGAAGTTAGAGTAGAGAGGAAACGGTAGGGAATTTTTAATTGAACTGTACTAGATAAGTGATTGGATTGAATTAAATAGACATTTAGTATGAAATTTACCTTCTGTTTTAGGCCGCCCCTTTAATTCTGCTCAATATTAATTTTATCGCTTTATAAAAAGAAGGTGATTATATGATTACGTTTACATGAGCGATGTCATGATTGTCATCCAGAAAGGCAGACTATTTTTATCATCTGTATTGTGATCCATTTTTATATATCAGAAGTGAATAAAATGTACAAAAACAAATACAGTTTCGTATGATTGTAATCGAAATGTATCTGTAAAAATCAGATGCCATACAGATGATTAATATGTGATTCAATTTTTTTTTTGCAAACTCTGACTTCAATAAGTGAGTGTTATCCGATACACAGAAGAAACTGGTGTGTGCTGTGATCTTTTTCACACGGATATTTGGTCTGTGTTAGGCCACGGCCCCACTATCAGTATTCAGTCAGTATTTTTTCTCAGGAGTGGGTGATAAATGCAGAACTGGTGACTTGTTTCTATTATATCTTCTATTATTCTCTGATTGTTCCTCACCTGGTTTTGGCTCCCACTCCTGAGAAAAAAATTCTGCCAAATACTGATAGTGGGGCCATGGACTTAAACTGTAATCTGAATAGCTCAATTGCAAAGCATTGCTACTAGTCCTGTCCGTGTGAAGTCAGGTTTATTTTATTTTTTTCACGAAAAGCACTAGGACCGAAAATACAGTTGTGTGAACACACCCTGATAATACTTGCTACAATAAAGTTTATCATAGCAAGCATTGGCAATTGATCAATCAATACATAAATTGGGAGCATGTGGAAAAAAAAAGTTGTTTGCCCACCCCTGTTCCACATGCATAGATCCACATCACATGTGGGGCAGGAGGTAACAGGCAGGTGGGGGGGATCTTTATTAAAGTCTATGGCTGTGATAAGTCACAGATCACAGCAGGGAGCATTGTGAGGAGCTTAACACTTACCTCACCTGCACAGGACATAGAACACAGCGCAATAACTCAAAAGCTCAGTGTAAAGGGTGAGGTAAGGGTTAACCCTCACTCAAAGGTGGAGAGGCAGCAGAGTATGTGGGGTGCAGTTTGGGGAGCACATAGAATATCCCAGGTGAGGAGGGGCACTTCACTGTTGGAGTCATTCACTAGGAATGCAAATGTTCTCTCCGATCAGTCTGAGCTGCCAGGGGAAGACTCAGTAAGCTGCAGATAATTAGCTGCTCTCACTGAGTGTAAACTGCGGTCTGAGAAAGGAGGCAGTGCTGTGCTGTGAACTGATCAGCACAGTAGACACAATGTCAGCTCCTAGCTGTTATTTTACACCATGGGGCTCAACTTAGATGTCACTTGCCCACTATGTGCAGCAGATGGGTGTAGTAGTCCAAGTTTCCCTCTTCTTGAACACTCCTGACCTGAAGACATTACAGTAGCTCTGCTCTGCAAGCAAGGAACTGAGCATCCCCACATCCACCAATGAGAAGATGGCATCCACAGGGGGGCGGAGCTACAATCAGAATGCCGAGTCTGAGTAAGATAATAGCTCAGGCTTTCTCCTGCGTCTGGCTGACTGTGTCAGCGGGCCACACAGAAGCGGTCAAAGGGCCGGATGTGGCCCGCGGGCCACAGTTTGCCCAGGTCTGCCCTATAGTATCCTAAATAACCAACACCTTACAGGCAACTTTTAAACCAAAAAAGTTTTGACATACTGATAACACATCAAACGTAGGGCAAAAAAGATATATATCCATTAGCATTGGCTTTCATGATTTAACATCATTCTATCAGGCCTCTTGATGAACCGCATTGCGAACCACGTTTAGGCACTTATAGGAAGACTTCTCTAGATGAGTACACTAATGTCTTCCTGTAAATGCACCTTACACAGTAGCTGTCTATCGCTATCCTAATCACTAAACTATATACTACACTTTCCCTATACCTGAGCTGAGTGCATGTTACTCACAATAGGCATTACCTTTACAGTACCCACACAGCAGAATCAAAACCTGTCACATTATACATTTCACATGTCCCCATAAAACGCAGTAAAAACGCATGAATGTATTCACACTAAGAAATTGTCTTCAGGGGTAGGATTACAACAGTCTGTCACACCCTTATATTCCTCCCCTCTTTAAACATGGTTGTCCTCAACCATATCGAAACCTGCAAAACCACAATGCACACCTAAAATGCAGGAGCACGAAAGTGTCTGTCTGCCGTTCAGTACTGAACCCGGTCCCACTCGGTTGGGACCCTGGAACATAAAGTTCAAGTTCTTTTATAACGGACATCTGGCCCACACAACAGTAATTGCCCAAAGTCCATGGGCACAGTCCCTTTTACTTCAACCAGTTAGGCACATTGGGTTGTCAACTTTTTTTTTTTTTTTACACAGGTAAGCATGACTCTGAGAGTGTTCAAGTTCCCATAATAAAGGTACGTTGGCCAACATAAACACAGCTCCAGCAGTCCAGGAGCACAGTCCATACAGTCCTTGATCTATCATCAGGTCATCCGTTTCCTCCCCTCCCTCTTATGTGAACAACCGTTGATTTTAAGTTGCACAGTACTGCCACTGTGTCATTCTTGCAGTCCCTGGGGAAAAGTTCATGGATAGAATGGGGCAGTACACATAGTCCATAGGGATCACAAGGTTTTAAGACCCTTTAACAGTCCACAGTCCACAATCCAGCAGGGAGGTGCACAAACATGCGCAAAACAAACTTGGAGGGGGTGAAAAACACACTTTGGCTGTCCTGGCCAATACTGGGGTTCCTGGTCAACACTGGACCTCCTGCCCACAGGAATGCAGAACAGTTCCTTTGCTAATCCTTTTCTGTGCAACTAGCACAACAGAACTCTCAGGGCCGACCCTTCACTTCTCGCTACCATGCATTATACTGAGGTCGTTTTCAGACCCAGGTCTTTTCGCCGTCAGATTACTTGCGTAGGCAGTGGACTGGGGGACCTTGGCATACATACACTGTTGGCCGGAAGCTTTGCTGCTACCTGTAGAAGGCATTACACTGGATGTGGACTCCCTGCTTTTCTTGTGGGTTCACCCTGCTAGTCCCAGAAGTCGAGGACTCTATCGCATCTGAGCTCTGTCTGTGGATACCTTGGGATGAGGTTGGAGCAGCTGCTTGGGGGTGCTTAGTCTCCCGCCTTGCTGCCTGGGAACGCTCTTCCTCCTGAGGGATCAGGGTCACTGCCACTGCATACTACCCACTGGGTCCATCTTCTTTGACAAACACCACGCGGTCCACCACTTGCGGGAAACATTGATACTGAAGGGACCCAGCATTCGTATATACTCTGTTCCAGCCTCTCATATGAAGCCATACCCCCAGCTGGGGTTAAAGTATTGCGCTAAGCCGTGGGTCATCCGGCGGCTAACCGCTCCTCCCCGGGACGCCCCAACTCAGCCCATACCCATCTCTCCCCTGTTTTTTCTTACACCACCACCCCCGCTATCCACCTTACCTCTTCTGGGGTTGGGACTGGGACCTCCTTCTTGCACATCATGGGTAGAGGCTTGGGGTAGGGTGCTGGAGTGTACTGACCACCTGCGCTCAACTGCCTCTTGTTGTCGATCTGCCTGGTCACCAAGCTTCGGCCTCACAGACCCGACCGCCTCCGCACTAGGCCCGAGTCCCACTTCTTCCTCCTCTGCCTTTGCTGGGGTCTCCTCTGGGCCTTCTCGCTCTGAGTCCTTCTGGATGCTACTGATTTTTGAGCTCCACCACTCTCCTCTTCCTCTCCATCCGGCCAACTCCCTTTCGGATGGCAAAACCGCAGAACCGGCCATCCCGCTTCATGGGTATGAGGTAAGGCTCCATCAGTATGTAATTCAGTTTACTCGCTTTCTCCAACAATGGTGCTGGCCTGCTCTCCTCAGTGTATACTTTTTCAGGGCTCCGCCCTTCCCTGGGTGGGGTTACTTCTGGCTCTTCCTCCCGGTTTTTGAGGGCCTCTGCTTATCTCCCCTTGCCTGACATTAACGGGTGAGGTTTCTTTTTCTTCCGACGAGCCCACAGGACGGCCATTCTCCAGGCCGGACGAGCTTTCGCGCCTTTTTGTTCTCCAAACACTCATGATGGGTGGAGCCTCCTCTGCTTTTCATGCTTTCGTCCGCCATCTTGGGTTCCCCAGCGGTCGCCATCTTAGTTTTCTCCTAAATCTTCCAAGTTTCCTTGATACATTATTTCGTTTTGCCGACTACGCCAAGTTGCGAGGTACCCAGGACGGTAGCCGTTGGTGAGCTGCTCCTCCATAACAGTCTGGCGCTTTACAAGTAAATCATGTCCTAGTCCAGGAAGTGGTTTCCTTCTCTACTTGCCCTATCCCCTCTCAATCTGGGCTATTCCCAATGTATTAACTTCATCTTGCCCTACTGTACATACGGTAACTATCTCTATCTTAAGCACTAAACCATATCCTATACCGAGCTGAGTGCATGTTACAATAGGCATTACCTAAACAATAACCACACAGCAGCATCAATACCTATCACACTATACATTAGTTACATTACACTCTCTATACATTTCACATGTCTCCAAAAAACACAGTAAAAACACATGACAGTATTCATACTATACAATTGTCTTCAGGGGCAGGAACAAGACAGTCTGTCACACCCTTACAGATCGGCAGTTGTTAGAGGACATTGTTGGCATGTCTAAATGTGCACTACTTCAGAAGAATTTTCTCAACATCTCGACAGTCTGCAGTAGAGGAGAGCAGGCTGGCACAGACTTTTGTCATTTTCATAATGGTCACTGGAGGTTTTTTTAGACTCCAATCTCCTTTTGTTTCAGGAAACGTATATGTGCATTAGCAGCAATGTATAGACCCTGACCCTATGTTTTGTATTTAAAGAAGTTGTCCACCACTTTGACATTGTTGCCCTATCCCTAGGATAAGGCAGCAATGTCAATGATCGGCCGGGGTCCCTCACTCAGCACCTCCGCCATTCAGCCGTTATCGGTGGCGGCGTCGGGCCGGAAGTCCTTAACTGCGGTGCTTGCCCGTCAAGTTGTAGTGGCCGGCGCTTGTTACTACACATCCGCCTCCTATTTAATTCAATTGGAGGCGGATGTGCAGTACCCCACTGCGGCCACTACAGATGGACGGCCAAGCACCGCAGGTAAGGACTTCTGGCCGCCGGCACCAGTAACAGCTGATCGGCGGGGGTGCTGGGTGTGGGACCCCGGCCGATCATACATTGATGCCTTATCCTAGGGATAGGGCAGCAATGTCAAAGTAGTGGACAACCCCTTTAAGCATCTAATGAGCATGTGCAAATGTTGTGACAGGAGGGGGAGCTGTGACATCTCCTATTGTGATTGTCCTATGTTATCAGCTGGGTATAGAGGGTTCATCAATCATTGTAATCTTGCCTCTGATAATGACCCTGCTGAAAACTTTTCCTGAAAGGACAGGAAGTATAGTCTAAAATAGCCCCAAAGGCCACTGTGAAAACCCAGATTATTTCATTAATTTCTTAATACAGATTGGGATACTGAAAAAAAATCTATATATTTTTTCCTCCCCTTATTCCAAGAACCTTAACTTTTTATTTTTCTGCCAATATAGCCATATGATGAATTGTTTTTGGCAGGACGAGTTGTACTTTTTAATGCCACCTTTCCTTCTGCCACATAGTGTACTGGAAAATGGGGAAAATAAATCCAAATGCTTTTAAATTGCAAAAAAGTGAAATTTCACAATTTTTTATTTTTTTTTATTTACCATGTTTACGACAGTGGCATGCAAAAGTTTGGGCACCCCTGGTCAAAATTACTGTTATTGTGGACAGTTAAAGTTGAAGATGAAATGATCTCTGAAAGACTTAAAGTTAAAGATGACACATTTCCTTTGTATTTTAGGCAAAAAAAGTTATCTTTTAACTTTAGGCCTTTAGAGATAATTTCATCTTTAACTTTCTTAACTGTCCACAATAACTAACTTTGACCAGGGGTGCCCAAACTTTTACATGCCACTGTATATGGTAAAACTGACTGGGCAATATGATTCTCCAGGTCAGAACAGAACGGGTATACAGACACCAAACATGTTTTGTTTTTTTATTTTAGTGGTAAAAAGAAATTTTGTATGAAAACACTTTTACTTTTGTCACCATTTCCCTAGACCCGTAGCGTTTTCATTTTTCAGGATCTGGGGCCGGGTGAGAACTTATTTTTAGTGCCCTGAGCTGACCTTTTTATTGATACCATTTTGGGGTAGATACAATGTTTTGTTTGCCTCTTACTGCATTTTATTGTAATGTTGCGGCGGCCAAAAAAAGTAACTGTAGCGTTTTTTTTGTTTTTTTTTTAAAAGGTGTTTAATGAATATGTATATTCTAATATAATATACATATACACTCAAACAACACATCCTACACATCCTAGATCTGAATGAATGAAATATTATCATTGAATACTTTGTTCTGTATAAAGTTGAATGTGCTGACAACAAAATCACACAAAAATCATCAATGGAAATCAAATTTATTAACCAATGGAGGCCTGGATTTGGAGTCACCCCCAAAATTAAAGTGGAAAAACACACTACAGGCTGATCCAACTGTGATGTAATGTCCTTAAAACAAGTCAAAATGAGGCTCAGTATTGTATGTGGCCTCCACGTGCCTGTATGACCCCCCTACAACGCCTGGGCATGCTCCTGATGAGGTTGCGGATGGTCTCCTGTGGGATCTCCTCCCAGACCTGGACTAAAGCATCCGCCAACTCCTGGACAGCCTGTGGTGCAACGTGACGTTGGTGGATGGAGGGAGACATGATGTCCCAGATGTGCTCAATCGGATTCAGGTCTGGGGAACGGGCGGCCAGTCCATAGCTTCAATGCCTTCATCTTGCAGGAACTGCTGACACACTCCAGCCACATGAGGTCTGGCATTGTCCTGCATTAGGAGGAACCCAGGGCCAACTGCACCAGCATATGGTCTCACAAGGGGTCTGAGGATCTCATCTCGGTACCTAATGGCAGTCAGGCTACCTCTGGCGAGCACATGGAGGGCTGTGCGGCCCTCCAAAGAAATGCCACCCCACACCATTACTGACCCACTGCCAAACCGGTCATGCTGAAGGATGTTGCAGGCAGCAGATCGCTGTCCACGGCGTCTCCAGACTCTGTCACGTCTGTCACATGTGCTCAGTGTGAACCTGCTTTCATCTGTGAAGAGCACAGGGCGCCACTGGTGACTTTACCAATCCTGGTGTTCTGTGGCAAATGCCAAGCATTCTGCACGGTGTTGGGGGTTGTGCTCACAGCCCATCTGTGGACGTCAGGCCCTTATAACGCCCTCATGGAGTCGGTTTCTAACAGTTTGTGCAGACACATGCACATTTGTGGTCTGCTGGAGGTCATTTTGCAGGGCTCTGGCAGTGCTCCTCGTGTTCCTGCTTGCACAAAGGTGGAGGTAGCGGTCCTGCTGCTGGGTTGTTGCCCTCCTACGGCCCCCTCCACGTCTCCTGATGTACTGGCCTGTCTCCTGGTAGCGCCTCTGGACACTACGCTGACAAACACAGCAAACCTTGCCACAGCTCGCATTGATGTGCCATCCTGGAGATGACACGCCCCCAGGGCTGTGGGGTACTTGACAGCCGGGCCTATGGATGCTGGTGGGGGATATCACGGTGGCTGGCCCGGCCCGTGGCCCAGGGCAGTCAACAAAAAGGGGAATATTATATATAGGGGATTTTGTAATAGTGTTTGTGACGCCACCTGTGGAATGCGGCTAAAGGGAGTCGCCGCTGCGGAGCAGTCCTCTGAAGCTGATGTTACTGCAGCAGGGATGGTGTGGCTCTCCACGGGAAGAGCTAGCTCCAGGGCAGTGTAGGGGAATGGATGGAACAGGTGAGAGACGGCCAGGACGGTTCAGGGAGAAATGACAGACACTCACACGGGGGTTCGCTTCGGTACCTTTACTGGTGTAGTTGCAGGTATGGTCCAGGGTACTTGGTACGAAGGGTGCACTTCTAGACTCTCCCCAGTGAGCGGGTATAGGGCCTCCTGATCCGTTGCTTTCACTTGCTAAGCTTCTGACCTGCCTGGAGCTAGGTATCTCAATCTCTAATCTCTATCTTGCACCTGCTGACCTGGTGGTAGGGCCTTCTCTTGGAGATCACTCTCCCTGGACGCTGGGGCCTCCGTGACTCCTAACCCTGGTACTGTAGTCAGCGTTGGTCGACCTGGGACTTGTAGTCCTCCAGGTATCCGGTGGTCCCTACTGGGTATAAGGAACCCTGTAGGCGCGGACCCGTGGTCCGGTGTATAGTTCGGGGTGAGCCTGGTACGCTCCTCTGCCCCCTTGTTACTTCTCCTCTCACCTTCGGCCACATTCAGGGCCCTCACTACTCAACTCGTGCTGTAGGCCTTGGCTCGCCTAAGCACTCCAGCCAGCGTGCTGCCTCTTCACTGGTCTAAGTGCCAGCACACTCTCACTCTCTCTGTCTGACTAACAACTAATTGCGCTGCCTGGCTCCACCCTTCATATATATATATCCCTAACGGGCTCCCCCTGGTGGTCTGAGGTGGTAGGGTGGAGGTGTGTGAATGTGTCCATCCATGCACCCTACTGGGTTCTGTGGCACCTGTGCGTAGCAGGGCGCCACAGATTAGCTGCACTACCTGAGCAACTTCTGTGGGTTGTAGAGTCCGTCTCATGCTACCACGAGTGTGAAAGCACAACCAACATTCAAAAGTGACCAAAACATCAGCCAGAAAGCATTGGTACTGAGATGTGGTCTGTGGTCCCCACCTGCAGAACCACTCCTTTATTGAGGGTGTCTTGATAATTGCCAATAATTTCCATCTATTGTCTATTCCATTTGCACAACAGCATGTGAAATTGATTGTCAATCAGTGTTGCTTCCTAAGTGGACAGTTTGATTTCACAGAAGTTTGATTTACTTGTGGTTATATTCTGTTGTTTAAGTGTTCCCTTTATATATATATATATATATATATATATATATATATATATATATATATATATATATATATATATATATATATATATATATATATATATATATATATATATATATATATATATATTAAATTGTTTTTTAGTTATGCCGTTTACCGATCAAATTAATTTTTTATATTTTGATCGTACTTTCTTAGCACAGAGATACCAAATGTGCATTTTTTTATTGTTTTATTCTCATTGAGGCAAAAATGGGAGCGATTTGTACTTTGTGTTTTTTTTTTTTTTTCATGTTTTTTAACTCCTTAGTGACCACCAATACGTCTTTTTACTGACCTGCGATATAAGACACTAGCATCCCCTGACAGGTGACAATCCAACCGCTGTCATCTGTACACTATAGCTGACAACTTTTTGCATCAGCCACGATCAGTGCTGGCACCGGCCATTTCCGTTTAACCCCTGTTGCTGTCAATAGTGTCTACAGAATCTAAATGGTTAACAAACTGAAGAGGCTTCCTTTTTAACTTTCTTGGCATCCTGTGATCTTGATCCTGAGGTCCTGATGTTTGCCATGGCAGTTCATGGGCAAATAACGGCCTTAGAGTCTGCCGGCTATAGTGGAGCGGCTTGTTCAGAAGTTATCAAAATTTAAGTTGTAAAATGAGTGTTTTTCATTCATGCCACTTTCCATTACTTCCTGAAAGCAGTTTTGAATACAATGAGGGGTGCGGTTTTTTAAATGGTAGGACTTTTTTGTGGGTTTCCAATATATAGGACCGCTTCAAAAATGAACAGGTCCTTGAAAAAAATAAGTTTTGTAAATTTTCTTGAAAAAATGAAAAATGACTGCGACGTTTTTAAAACTAAAATGCTAACGAAATAAAACTAAACTTTACAAATGGTGCTGATGTAAAGCAGACATGAGGGAAATGTTGATTTTAATGTTTTTGTGTGGTGTGAGTATCTGGATTAAAGGGATAATCATTCAAAGTTTGAAAATTGCAATTTTTTTTACATTTTTGTCACATTTCTGATATTTTTTTATAAATAAACGCAAAATATATCAACCTAAATTTACCATTATTATAAAGTATAATGTCACGAAAAAGCAATCTCAAAATTGCTGGGATATGTTGAAGCGTTCCAGAGTTATTACTACATAAAGTGACACAGGTCAGATTTTAAAAAATTGGTCCGGTCAGCTGCGATCGGCTGATCGCTTGTGCTACATATAGTAGTGCTCCAGCACTGTTATGTATAGAGAATGTCATGATCTATGAACGCCGGTCACAAGCTGGCATTCACAGGAGGATTGTATTGACAGGCAAGGGGGCCATCAGCAGACCCCCTGCTGTCATGCCAAACCATCGGCCGATGGGAGTGTGGAATGATCTGTCGGTGCGTGTTAAATGCCGCTGTCAGAGATTGACAGACAGATTTAATAGGTTAATAGCTCCGGGCAGAGCTCCGATCCACCTGCGGCTGTTAGAGGCACATCTTTTAGCCGTCCTGTGCAGGCAAAGATGCGGCCTCGGCGTGTGAGCCAGCATCAATGGCAGGGACACGATATGACGTAAATATGTCCTATATCATGAAGGGGGTTAAAAATACATCTAACCCAAACACCAGATTTAAACAATGGGCCATTTTATGCCAATACATTCCCTTTCAGCTGTTGTCACAAAGCCATAAACATGTTTTTGTATGAAGAACCAGAAAGCAATAACTATGAGGGTTATCCATACAATCTATATCCTGAAGTTCCCTAAATGTACATTTACAGCTTGATGGTGCCAAATTTATGAATATCTGTCTGTGCACCAGTTTAATATAAATTGGTACAATTGTGCTGATTAATACAGCATCTGATCAATATCAGATAGGTGGGAGTTCCACTCCTGGCAGCCCCACTGACCAGCTGCTACAAGCTCTGGCACTAGCCAGGTATAACGGGAGTAGGAGTTTATCTACAGTGTCCACTGGAGCCAACAATAGCTGATTGCTGGAGGTGCTGTGCATCTGACCCTGACCACTCTGATTTTGGGATCCACAAATCTCATGCTCATTAAACACTTTTAGATCACACTTTTCAAAACTCTTGCAGTGTGCATCCTCTAGCTGTCACTAAAGGCATTGGACATTTTTCACTTATTTCTTATGCTGCAGCACCATCTAGTGGATATACTTGATAAAACACTTTTTTCCTGGTAGATATTAGTCACCTTATTAATAATTTGTCACCTTATTATTCTGCCTTATTTAATAAAGTCACAGGTCAACTGGGTTATTATACTAAAAAGACAACATAGCGTTGGTTTAATAGCAGCCAAGATAGAAAAATGCAACATCATAAGATGAAGAAAGTGCAGCCATCAGTCTGATAGAAGTCAATGGAGAGTTGGTCATACTGCTCTTGTCACACAAGTGACTAGGAGATCCCGCTATTGTGATTAATGGGGGTCCCAGTAATCAGACTCAAAACTATTTATTCTGTGGATAAGTCCTAAATGCTGTTGGGCTAAGTTCATACGACTGTGTAATTAAAAAAATAACTTGTGTGTGTATCTATTCTATCGCCTTCTGTTTCGGATACTATAATGTTGAGCCATAAGCAAGTGTCATCCAAAATCAGAAAGACTAGTTCATGCTGCATTTTTTTTCCTTTTTTTTTTCTTTTTCGCGGCCATGTGGTTTAGTGGAGAAAAAAAAAAAGCCCAGTTAATGCTGTCCATATGAGATCAGTTTTTTTTCACTGACCATACTTGGACCAGAAAAAAGGTCTCATAAACATACCCTTAAAAAGGCAGTATAGATTATCAATTTGAGACTAATGATGGTCCCCTCCACCATTAAGCAGCGTCCGGATGCAAACTGTGCACCGCGCTCTCCGGCACAATATGTACTGGTCCCTGCCGGGTACTGCAGATCATCTACTACTGTTTCCAATAGGACATGATCTACAGTACCCAGTAGTAACTACTCAACAGTTTGACAGCGAGGCGATGTTCCCCTCTTTAGGCCTCCCTCACATGTCCGTATAAAACATGCATGTTTAGACCGGTCCCGGTGTCATCAGTGTTTTCCATCAGTGTGACATCAGTGTTTTTCCAGTATGGATAAAAAAAGAAATTACAAATCTAATCCTATCCATTGCCAATGTTAAACACGTACAGCACCCAGATGACACACTGATGCCTTCCGTGTCCTGTACGTGTTTTTCATGGACCCATAGACTAGTATTGGCCCTTGTCATCCATGCTGTCGGTATAATACGGACATGTGCAGAGCACCATAGATTATAATGGGTACGTGTGGTATCCGTGAAAAAAGCCTATACCACACGTACTGGAAACACGGACATGTGAAGAAGGCCTCACACTTTGTACATCCAGCTCCCACAAGAATAAAGAACAGCTGATTGTTGTCGGACCCCCACCAATCTGATATTGAAGAGCTGTATGAAGGAGAACACTAGAAGCCCCCTTTGATGGCACCATTAAGGGTACACATAATGTGTTGAAAAACATTAACTTTTCTTTGTGGAGTGAGGGTTAGAAAAAACAGCATTTCTGCAACTGTCTTATTTTTGCCTTTTTTGGGGGTTGCGGGGGTTGGGAGGTTATTTTTACAGCACTGAACGGCTGTGGAGAAAATCAAATCTGCCCGAAGATTTCCTCCACGATAAATTTATGCTGAAAACATATAACTCTGCCCTTCACCTCTCCAAACAAACCTACTTTAACAACCTCATAATCTCACTTTCCAATAATCCTAAACGACTCTTTGACACGTTTCATTCTCTCCTCAATCAAACACAGGCCCCGACCACCGACCTCAGCGCTGACGATCTGGCCAATTATTTCAAAGAAAAAATTGACCATATCCAACAAGAAATTTTCTCCCAATCCCCAAATGTTATGCATGCTCTCCCCCGCCACATTGTATCTTGCTCATTTTCTGACTTCGAACCAGTCACGGAAGATGAAGTGATCAGGCTCCTTGCATCTTCTCGCCCTACCACCTGCACCAGCGACCCTATTCCCTCACATCTCCTTCAGTCCCTTGCTCCAGCTGTCACCACTCACCTAACTAAAATTTTCAACCTTTCCCTCTCATCTGGTATCTTTCCCTCTTCTTTTAAACACGCCAGCATACAACCATTACTTAAAAAAACATTCCTTGACTAGAACTGCACGGCCAACTACAGACCTGTTTCCAATCTTTATCTCTAAGCTCCTGGAACGCCTGGTCCACTCCCGTCTCATCCGCTATCTCTCAGACAACTCTCTTCTTGACCCTTTACAATCTGGTTTCCGCTCTTCACATTCTACTGAAACTGCCCTCACTAAAGTCTCTAATGATTTACTAAAAGCTAAATCTAATGGTCACTACTCCCTGCTGATTCTCCTGGATCTCTCTGCAGCATTCATCTCTGTGGATCATCAGCTCCTCCTCACTATGCTCCGCACTATTGGCCTCAAGGACACGGTTCTCTCCTGGTTCTCCTCTTATCTCTCTGACCGCTCCTTCTCTGTGTCTTTCGCTGGCTCCTCCTCCTCTCTCCTTCCCCTTACTGTCAGGGTTCCTCAAGGATCAGTCCTAGGCCCCCTTCTTTTCTCCTTATACACCGCTCCTATTGGACAAACAATCAGCAGATTCGGTTTTCAGTACCATCTCTATGCTGATGACACCCAATTATACACCTCTGCTCCGGACATCACCCCTGCATTACTACAAAAGACCAGTGATTGTCTTTCTGCTGTGTCTAACATTATGTCCTCCCTCTGCCTAAAACTGAATCTGTCAAAAACTGAATTACTCGTATTTCCTCCCTCCACTAACCTACCTGTGGCCAATATTGCCATTTCCGTTTGTGGCTCAACCATTACTCCCCAGCAACAAGCCCGCAGTCTTGGGGTCATTTTTGATTCTGATCTTTCTTTCACTCCTCACATCAAATCACTCGCTCGTTCATGTCATTTTACACCTCAAAAACATCTCTAGAATCAGGACTTTTCTCACCTTTGACTCAGCAAAAACTCTTACTGTAGCTCTTATTCATTCTCGTCTTGACTATTGCAACGCTCTACTAATCGGTCTCCCTCTTACTAAACTCTCCCCTCTCCAATCCGTCCTGAACGCAGCAGCCAGGATCATATTCCTCGCCAACCGCTACACCGATGCCTCTTCCCTGTGCCAGTCATTGCATTGGTTGCCCATCCAATATAGAATTCAATTTAAACTTATCACGCTTACCCACAAAGCGCTCCATGCTTCAGTACCCCCCTACATCTCCTCCCTTGTCTCAATCCACCACCCTACACGTGCCCTCCGTTCTGCAAATGACTTAAAACTAAAATCCTCCATAATCTGAACTTCCCACTCCGGTCTCCAAGATTTCTCGCGTGCTGCACCAATTCTTTGGAATGCACTACCCAGGACAGTTCAATTAATTCCCAATACCCACAGTTTCAAGCGAACCCTAAAAACACATTTCTTTAGACTGGCGTATCACCTAAACACACTCTGTCCGTCCCAGTTTTCCCCCATATTAAAATCTAATTCAACTTCGGGTTCATACCAACCATGCACATAATAGCCTCTGTCAGGACTGCACACATACTGTCTGGCGACCAGTCCATGTATTATTATTTATCCTGTTCAGTATATCAAGGCTGCATTATACAATATATGTACTTTTTACCTTTTGTGTCTCCCCCATTTCCTCATAGACTGTAAGCTCGCGAGCAGGGCCCTCACTCCTTTCGATATGAGATATGCTTATTCTGTATTGTCTGTATATGTCCCCCCTAAAATTTGTAAAGTGCTGCAGAATATGTTGGCGCTATAAAAATAAAAACTATTATTATTATTACAGCACTCACAAAGACCCCAATTCATCATTTTCTTCCCTTATTTTTTTTTATTTCCTTTTTGTTGGCTTTTTCTACTCTTGTGTAGAGAATAAGGCGCAGACATTTACACCACTTTAAGTTTTCTTTTTTTCTGACAATTTACTTATCCAGATTTTTTTTAGATTAGTTGAAGACTTCTTTTACCAAATGTTGCATTTTCGGCGCATCTCACCCCAGTCCTTGAGACGAGATTTAAATTTGTCACATTTTTTCAACTTTTGGTGCTAAGTCACAAAAATCAGTGAAAGACAAAAAAATAAAGACCATTTTTGTCCTTGCTCCAAATTCATGAACCCCGTGCAACATTTTGAAGAATTTGGAGCAAAAAACATCAGCAAATGCAAGACGAAAAAAGTGACTGTAAAGAAATCGCAAACTATGAATTGGATAATTTTATTCCGTGGCTCAGAATAATTGCGGCGTGCCAAAAAAATTGCTATTGTCGTCACATCCAAAAATCATAACATTTTTTTTTATTCTCCGGTCAAATCCCAACAGCTTGTCCAGACGAGAGATTTATTTTTTTTTACAGGACAAGCAGTAGTTTTTATTCCTACCATTTTGGGCTATAAACTTTAATATCCCTTTCTCCAGTTTTTAAGGGGTGAGATGAACAAAAAAATGCAATTCTGACATTTTTGATTTTTTTTTTTTCTTTTCTACTGTTTATCATGAGGGATAAATTATGCTTTTGTTTGATACTACGGGGCATCAATGTTGCAATTGTGTGTACTTCTTACATTTTTTTTCTTACCTGATAAAGCATTTTAATGAGTAACAAGTTTTTTTTTGCTTTCCTTTTTTATTTAAAAAAAAAAAAAAATGTATATGTATGTGGAGAGAGCTCAGAAGCTGAGTCTGCATCACAGTGCAGGTGCCAGCTGTGTGTTAGACAGCCAGCATCTGGCTTTAAGGGTATATGCACACGTTCAGGATTTGAAGCAGAAATTTCCTGAGCGTTTTTGCCTCTCCCTGGCAGAAAAAACGCATGCAGTTTTTACATGCGTTTTTTCTTTAAGCGTTTTTTTTTCATACGTTAGTAGTATTATTATTTATTATAGCGCCATTTATTCCATGGCGCTTTACATGTGGAAAAAGGGGTATACATACCGTACATGAACAATTACAATGATCTAAAACAAAACGTGACGGGACTGGTACAGGAGGAGAGAGGACCCTGCCCGCGAGGGCTCACAGTCTACAAGGGATGGGTGAGGATACAGTAGGTGAGGGTAGAGATGGTCGTGCAGCGGTGGAGCGATGGTTACTGCAGGTTGTAGGCTTGTCGGAAGAGGTGGGTCTTCCGGTTTCTTTTGAAGGTTTCCACGGTAGGCGAGAGTCTGATGTGTTGGGGTAGAGCGTTCCAGAGTAGGGGGGATGCACGGGAGAAACCTTGTATGTGATTGTGGGAAGAGGAGATAAGAGGGGAGTAGAGAAGGAGATCTTGTGAGGATCGGAGGTTGCGTGCAGGTATGTACCGGGAGTCTAATTGACAGATATAAGGAGGAGACAGGTTGTGGATGGAACTATATGCCATGATTGGGGTTTTGAACTGGAGTCTCTGGGCAATGGGGAGCCAGTGAAGGGATTGACAGAGGAGAGGCCGGGGAATAGCATGGGGACAGGTGGATTAGTCGGGCAGCAGAGTTTAGGATAGATTGGAGGGGTGCAAGAGTGTTAGAGGTGAGGCCACAGAGGAGGAGGTTGCAGTAGTCGAGGCGGGAGATAAGGGCGTGCACTAGTGTTTTTGCAGATTCATGGTTGAGAAATGTGCGGATCCAGGAGATATTTTTGAGTTGGAGTCGGCAGGAAGTAGAAAGGGCTTGGATATGTGGTTTGAAGGAGAGATTAGAGTCCAGGGTTACCCCAAGGCAGCGACCTTGTGGGACTGGGGAGAGTGGGCAGCCATTGACGTTGATAGATAGGTCAGATTGGGGGGATGAATGAGCTGGTGGAAAGACGATCAGTTCTGTTTTATCCATGTTAAGTTTTAGAAATCGATCAGAGAAGGATGAAATGGTGGACAGACATTGTGGGATTTTGGTTAGTGGGGAGGAGATATCGGGTCCAGAGAGGTAGATCTGTGTGTCGTCAGCATAGAGGTGGTACTGAAAGTCGTGAGACTCTGAGCTGTCCCAGGCCAAAGGTGTAGATGGATAAGACCAGGGGTCCTACGACTGAACCTTGGGGGACACCGACAGGGGGTGAGATGAGGAGGTGGTGTGTGAGTGGGAGACACTGAATGTCCTGTCTGTTAAATATGAGGAGATTCAATATAGGGCCAAGTCTTTGATGCCAAGAGATGAGAGAATCTGTAGTAAGAGGGAATGGTCCACTGTGTCGAAGGCAGATGACAGGTCCAGGAGGAGAAGGACAGAGTAGTGTCGCTTGGATTTGGCGGTTAATAGGTCATTGGTGACTTTAGTCAGGGCAGTTTCAGTAGAATGGTGCGGTCGAAAGCCAGTTTGGAGGGGGTCAAAGAGAGCAGGAAGAGAGGTGGGAGGACTAGTGAGGAGCGAGCATGCTCGGTGCTCGCCCGAGCATCTCACTGCTCGAGATGCTCGGCGCTTGCCGAGTATTTCTGGGGTTGCTCGGCTGGAGCTCTGGTCTCCTCCCTGCATGTTTGGTGCTCTTTACAGACCCAATGAATGTGCAGGGATTGCCTGCCACTCACTGTAATACCGTAGCCATGTTGTTTGTGGCATTACAGTGATTGGCTGGCCGCACAGCGTCATCAGGTCTATATCAGACCTGGCGCCGCCATGCTCGTCAGTCACTCAGGAATCAGACAGTGTAGGGAGAGCTGCTGCTGAGCTAGGGAGAGATTTGCTTGTTTCTAGTTAGTGTAGGTGTACCAAACTATATTAGAGACACATATCCATCTCAACAAACAGTCCTTCTGAGGACTAATCCATCGGCAGAGATATCAGGCAGGCAAGGTATATAGGCAGGCAGTGTATATAGCAGACTGCAGTGCACATAGCACAAGACGCTCCATTCCAGTTTTGTCTGCTGCTGCTGTTAGATATTTCTAGAAATAGGCCCGGGTCTCAGGGGCCAGGAATATTTTTTTTTTGTATCTTAATCCTCATTATTTGCTTAAAAAGCAATCTAGAGAACACCGTTGTTCTGCGCCATTTGCTTGTTGGCACGGCAGAATACAGCCAGGTCCTTTCCATATTACAGCGCTAAAAATCCATCTATTTAAAACTGGTTTGTCCGTCACACAGATCAGATATAATTGTGCTGAAAATACTGCCATTTCTGGCTTCCATTAAAAATTTGTGTCAGTGAAGCTATTGACACCAGTTTGCTGTTCAAAATAGTTACCTACAGGCCAGGTATTTAAAACTGTGGTTTCTCCGTCACACGGATTACATATAACTTCGCTCCAAATTCAGCCATTTGTAGTGAGCGTGGAAGATACTATCCTCCATTTAAAATGGGCAAGACGCATGACAAGGGACGGGGAACTGGACGTGATAGTGATGGTGCATGCAGAGGCCGAGGCCGTGGGCAAGCTGAAATTGTGCCACAACAAACACCCACATCTTCTCGCCTGACCTTCCTGTCCCAATTCCTAGGGGACCGCAGCACACCACTATTGAACCCAGAGCCGTGTCAAAAGGTTATTGGTTGGATAGCAGATAATGCTTTCAGTCACTTAGCCACCACCACCACCCTGTCTTCCACACGGTCAAGTCTCAGTAGCTGTGAGTCTGGACCGCATATTCTTCACCCTGATTCTCCTTCCTCCCACCAGGCCGAGTACCCAGAGACAACTGATCCCACACTTGGACACTCTGAAGAGCTGTTCACTTTTCCATTTATAGATTCGGGCCTCTCGCCCGGTCCACTTGAAGCAGGGCAAGACGAGATTGCATGTAGCGATGCCCAAATATTTGAGCAGCCACGGTCACACGAAGGCGACTGTGGGAAAGTGTCACAAGAAGTGGACGATGATGAGACACAATTGCCAGAAAGTCAGGAGGAGGACCAGGGTGCAAAAGTGGAAGACGAGGTGGGGGATGATATAGTAACTGATCCAACCTGGCAGGAGGACATGCAGAGCGAGGACAGCAACACACAGGGGGAGGGAGGCAGAGCACCCCAACAGGCAGGAAGAAGCAGTGTGGTGGCCGCAGAGAGAAGGCAGGCAACTGTTCCCCGTAACACCAACAAGAAGGAAGTTGCCAGTACAACTGTTAGGTCTTCCCGAGTCTGGTTGTTTTTTAAAGACTCTGCCGAAAACCCCAAAAAGGCCATTTGCACCACCTGCAAGGCCAGCATCAGCAGGGGTGGCAAAACTAGCAGCCTGACCACCACCAGCATGAACAGGCACATGGCAGCAAAGCACCCGACTTAGTGGGCCGAACCCCAGAGTCCAGCAACAGGGTCTGCGGGTGGCACCACTGCTTCTTCCGCTGTTGTGCATGCAAGTCAATCCCCTGTCCATGGTACATGCGAAGATTCCTCCTGCCCTTCACCTGCCGTTGCACACTCTCAAGTACCAGCATCAGGAAGCACGTCCATGTCCTTGTCCCAGCGCAGCGTTCAATTGTCCATACCCCAGTCCTTGGAACGCAAGCGCAAATATGCAGCCAATTCCCCACAGGCTACACTACTAAATTCCAACATTTCACGACTGCTTGCACTCGAAATGTTGCCTTTTAGGCTCATGGAGATGGACCCATTCCGCAACCTGATGGCAGCGGCCATCCCTCGGTACTCTGTCCCCATCCGACACTATTTCTCCCGGTGTGCCGTCCCTGCATTACACAAGCACGTGTCCCAAAACATTAGCCGTGCCCCCAACAACGCAGTTACTGGGAAAGTCCACCTAACCACGGACACGTGGACAAGTGCTTGTGGGCAGGGACGGTACATCTTGCTGACGGCACACTGGTTTAACATGGTGGAAGCAGGGACCCAGTCGAACCATGGGACGGAACACTTCCTCCCGACGCCTAGGATTGCGGGCCCTAGGTCAATCAGGGTTGCACCCACAGTCTACAACTCCTGCACCTCATCCTCCTCAGCATCCTTCTCCTCTTCAGCCTCCATCTCCGAAAAGACCACATAAGTCACAAGCTTGCAGCACTGCCTCGGCCAAGCGGCAACAGGCTGTGCTGAAGCTTATATGCTTAGGTGATAAACCACACAATGCTGAAGAGTTGTGGACAGGTCTGAAAGAGCAGGCAGATCTGTGGCTCACACCGCTGAACCTACAGCCAGGCATGGTCGTGTGTGACAATGACCAGAACCTGGTGGCGGCTCTGAGGCGAGGCGAGCTCACACGTACCATGCCTGGCCCACGTGCTTAACCTTGTGGTTCAGCGGTTTCTCAAATCCTACCCAGAGCTGCCGGATCTGCTTGTTAAAGTACGCCGCCTGTGAGCCCATTTTAGTAAGTCACCTACAGCTTCCGCCGCCCTTGCCATGTTTCAGCAAGCAGCGTTTGCAGCTTCTGGCTCACAGACTGGAGTGTGATGTCCCCATGCATTAGAACTCTACACTGCAGATGTTGGAACAGATTTGTGAGCAGAAGAGGGCAGTTGTTGAGTACCAGCATCAACAAGGCCGTCGGTATTCAGTTCAGACTCCACACATAAGACCTCAGGAGTGGACATGGATGTCAGACATATGTACCATCCTCCAAAACTTTGAGGACTCCATCAAGATGGTGAGCGGCAACGACACCATAATTGGCGTCACCATCCCGCTTCTGTCTTCTGAAACGCCCTCTGCTCACAATCAAAGAGGATGCATTGCAGGCGGAGCACGATGAGATGGAGCAAGGAACCATACAGGGTGATTACACACAACCCAGCCTCATCTCATCCCAATGTGGATTGGGTGAGGAGGAGGAAAAACAGGAGCTAGTTTCATGCGCTATAGATGGTACTACCTGCACAACTGTCATACAGTCTATTCAGCGTGGATGGCCAGAGGACAGAGAGGAGCAGGAGGAGGAGAGCATGGTCAGTCATCCTCTTGGTGAGGACACGGAAGTCTTGCCTGCTAGCAGTCTGGCACGCATGGCTGAGTTTGTTACGATGCCTTTCCCATGACCCTCGCGTTCTCAAAATTTTGGGTGACAGTCATTACTGGTTGGTGACACTTCTAGACCAACGCTACAAGGAGAACTTTACATCTTATTCCTGAGGCGGACAGGTCTACAGAAATGGGGCAGTACCAGAAGGCCCTTGTTGCAGAACTATTAAAAAAAAATCCCATCTGAAAACGCTGGCGGCAGAGGTTGCAGTTCGTTGGACAACCAAGGACTACAGGTGAGAGAGACATGACTCCAATCCAGCCGAGGCTGGGGAACACTGTCAAAGTTCTGGGAGAATTTTCTCAGCCCCTCCCATCGCACAAGCCCTGAGGCGCGGGGTACTCTCACAAGGAGTGCAAAGTTTGGGAAGATGCTGAGGGAGTACCTTGCAGACCGTACCAACATCCTCTGTGATTCCTCTGTGCCTTATAATTATTGGGTATCCATGCTGGATACGTGGAATGAACTAGCTCTCTATGCCTTGGAGGTCCTGGCCTGCCCTGCCGCCAGCGTTTTATCAGAGCGGGTTTTTAGTGCCGCTGGTGGAATTATAACTAATAAGCCCATCCGCCTGTCAACTGAAAATGCGGACAGGCTGACTCTTTTATAAAAATGAACAAGGGCTGGATTGGGCCAGACTTCTCAACACCACCGAATGATAGCAGCGTAACCAACTCAAATCCAGTGTCTTTTCTTGGGAGGTGTATTCCCATGCATCTTTTCACACCCACACATGGGTATACGCTTCCTGATTTTGGCTATTTGCTCTTGTCCTCCTCCTTCTCCTCATCCTCCACCACCATATCACCAGGGTGACCATGGTCCGTGATGCAACACCCACATAATTTTTTAAAGGGTGTTTATGATGCCCGTAAAAATACATTTTTATACAGTATGTTCATGTATACCCCCCAGGGGTAAATGTTTGTCAGCCCATACACTTAGTACATGGGCATTACAAGTATAGGAGACCTGCTCGTTTCTAATGGAAACATTTTTTATGAGGCCCTCCTCCACGTCTCTTCCAAAGGGCATTGGAGTGCCTCCAAATTTTTGCCAACCATTGCATTCACAGCATAGGCAAACACAATGGGAGACCCATTTCCTAATAATGCGAACATTCTTTTCATAAGGCCCTCCTCTAAGTCTCTTCAAATGGGGTATTGGGGTGCATCCAAATTTTGGGCAGCCCTGCCCCTCACTGCATACGCAATAACAGTATAGGAGACCCACTCTTTAGTAATGGGAACAATAAAACATAGACGGCTGATGGCTCTCTAAGAATAGTGAGGGCCGACTGCTGGCCCTTTAAGAATAGTAAAGGAAGCCTGAGGGCCCTATAAAAATAGGCTTTGTGACTTTCAGAGTCCCTCCTTCATAAATGAAACAGGATGTGTCTGATGATGTCTCACACACCACATGGCCAGATAAGGTTGTAAAATGTTAAAATGACATTTCCTGGTGAATGCATTTGACACGGTTGAAAGCAATGCAAAAGTGCAAAAACGCATCAAAAACGCTAAGTGTGAACATAGCCCAAGGTGTGGAGGAGTATTTTTGTTTTTTGTTATTTTGCTTTATATACAAGACATTACCCTGGAAAGGATGTTCCTTAACATATTTCCCAGGAAAATCCATTTTGGTTTCGTTTTTGTATGTTTTATTGTGAGTCCGTAAAAGTGGCGTAATACCTCTGAGAATGTTGTTGACAGCAGTGACCTGGCAGTCAGAGATGCTTCCAGGGGTCTTCCCCATGCTGTTCCCATGTCAATTGAGCACTGTTCCCATCGATTTGGTCAATTTTTAGGCCCCTGCAGACCGCCGGGGGAAGCCGACTGAAAAATGCTCAAGTTTCCCATAGACTTACATTGGGCTTGTTGCTCGGGTCGAGCACCCGAGTATTCCAATGTGCTCGACCCGAGAATCGAGCACCCGAGCGTTTTAGTGCTCGCCCATCACTAGGGAGGACAGTTCAAAGTGGATATGTTGTTCCAGAAGTTTTGAGGCATAGGGGAGGAGTGATATGGGGCGATGGGTCAAGGGAGGGCTTTTTGAGGATGGGTGTGATCGAGGCATGTTTGAAGCATGAGGAGAAGACACAAGTTGTTAGTGACAGGTTGAAAAGGTGGATTACGGTTGGGATGAAGATAGTGCTAAGGTTTGGGTTGAGGTGGGACTGGATTGGGTCAAGTTCACAGGTGGTGAGGTGTGATTTGGAGAGTAAAGAGGAAACTTGATCTTCCGTAATGGTGGAGAAGCTGGTTTTGGAGGACGAGGATTGAGTAGGCATGAGGAGGGGCTGGGGGAACTTTTGTCAAAAGCTTTGTCTGATAGTGTCTATCTTCTGCTTGAAGAATGAGGCTGAGATTGTTATGATCTGCAACAAGTATTAAGGAAAGATAGGGGAAAGCTGTCCCTACAGTAAGACTAAGCTGAATCCCTACGATGTAGCAGACTGCCTGTTCCTCGTGAACAGACCTGCCTATGTCCTCGGCTAGTCTGAACGAATACCTATAGCATAAGGGGAGGGGTCCCTAAAAGAACTAAGGACTGGGATAAAAATGGGACACCTCCTAAACAGAGAAGTTGTTGCACAAAACAAAAAGACAAACTGACAAAAAGGTACTAGAGGTCCCAGAAGGACCAAACAAACTGACAGAGAAAGGCACAGAAGCACCTGGCTAGAAAGACAGGCAAACGCTGAAGTCCAGCACAGCCAAAAGGGCGGAGCGGGAATATAAAGGCAAATGGTCACATGACCGCAAAAACAGGAAGGAAAAAAAACAAACAGGAGGGTTCTAACAGTACCCCCTCTTTTATGAGGATCCTCCAGGCCCAGGCCTATCAGGAAACCTATTGTGGAAAGCTTTAACAAGCCTAGGAGCAGAGACATCATCCGTCCTTACCCAGGAATTGTCTTCGGGACCGAAACCCTTCCAGGAGACAAGATACTGTAATCTCACTCTATGCCATCTAGAATTCAAGATACGAGAAATGTCATATTCGCCGTCTTCCACCACAGGAGGAACTGTGACAGTGACGTCCCTATCAGATACGTCAGCCTTTTTCAACAAGGAAACATGAAACACAGGATTAATCTTCCAGGAAGTAGGGACATCCAACCTAACCACAGGCGGGTTAACAACCTGAAGCACCTTAAATGGACCCACAAACTTAGGACCCAGTTTTTTAGAGGGAATCCTCAACCACAGGTTCTTTGAGGACAACCAAACCATGTCACCCACAGTAAACAAAACCTCCTTACGTTTCCTGTTTAAATACTTCTTGGACTTCTTGTTAGCCTCTTGAAGGTTGCAACATACATTAGTCCAAACTCTCTCCAAATCACCGGAAAAATTCTCCTCCTCTGGCACCGCCGACCCCAATTTGGAGAACGAACCAAAAGACTGATGTCTCCCAGTACAACAAAAAAAAGAACACCCAGCAGAGGAGGATGTATGATTAAGAGCAAATTCTGCGAGAGGCAGACCACCCCTCTTGATTGTCCGCCACAAAACAACGCAAAAACTGTTCAACATCCTGGTTCTTTCTTTCAGTCTGTCCATTAGACTCAGGATGATAACCAGACGAAAATGACAAATGGACTCCCAACCTGTCACAAAAAGCACGCCAAAAGCAAGCCACAAACTGAGGTCCTCTATCAGAAACAATATCCGTGGGAACGCCATGAAGCTTGACAATCTCCTTAACAAACGCCTTAGCGAGTGTCTTGGCGCAGGGCAACTTAATGAATGGAACCAAATGATACATCTTACTAAAACGGTCCACGACCACCCCGATGACCGTAAAACCCTCGGACACAGGAAGATCAGTAATAAAATCCATTGTGAGATGCGTCCAAGGCGCACTAGGAACCTCCAGAGGGCAAAGCAGCCCCGCAGTAGGAGTATGTGAAGCCTTTGACCTAGCACACACAGTACATTGACGCACCCACTTG
The DNA here is from genome assembly GCF_046119375.1 of Phyllobates terribilis. NCBI lineage: Eukaryota > Metazoa > Chordata > Amphibia > Anura > Dendrobatidae > Phyllobates > Phyllobates terribilis. The sequence continues at coordinate 130,056,673 of NW_027362767.1, read as the reverse complement.
ATGACTTCTTTCTGCCATCCAGGCCACCAAAAACTGCGACTGATAAGTCTATTAGTCTCAAACTCCTGGATGACCTGCCAACCGAGACTCATGACACTCCACGAACAAGTCTCTCCTAAAGGTTCTAAGCACAAACAACCTCCCATGGGGAGTGTTAGATGGAGCATCATCTTGAGCCTTCAGAATCCCATCCTCCAAAACGGAGTCCAATGCCGTCACCACAACTCCTTTCTGTAAAATGCTCTCCTCCTCCTCGGCACCGACCGTAGGAGAGAAGCTGTGAGATAAAGCATCGGCTTTAACATTCTTAGTACCAGGGATATAGGTAACAGAAAAATGAAACCGAGAAAAAAAAGTGCCCACCTAGCTTGACGGGCATTCAAGCGCTTGGCAGCATCCAGACAGATCAAATTCTTATGATCTGTGAAAACCTGAATAGGAAATCTAGCGCCTTCCAAAAAATGACGCCAATGTTCAAACGCGAGTTTAATAGCCAGCAATTCCCGATTAACAACATCATAATTCAGTTCGGTTTCCGAAATTTTTTTCGATAAGAAGGCACAAAGATGTACTCCACCCTTGTTCTCCTGAGACAAAACTGCTCCGACCCCCACCGATGAAGCATCGACCTCGACCAAAAAAGGATTGGTCTCATCAGGCTGCATAAGGATAGGGGCAGAACTGAACCTCTCTTTGAGATACTCAAACGCTTCAATGGCCTCAGTGGTCCACTGGGCCGTATTCACACCTTTCCTGGTGAGATCGGTTAGAGATTTAACAATTACAGAAAAATTCTTAATGAATTTCCTGTAATAATTGGCAAAACCCAAAAATCTCTGCATAGATTTCAAACCAATAGGCCTAGGCCATTCCTGCACAGCCTGAACCTTCACCGGGTCCATCTCAAAGCCCTCGCTGGAGACAATGTAGCCCAAAAAACTAATTTTCTGCACAGCAAACTCACATTTCTCCAGCTTAGCAAAGACTGAATTATCACTCAATAACTGCAAAACTTCATGTACACTCTGCCAATGGGACTCTAGATCTGGTGAATAAATCAAAATGTCATCCAAATACACAACCACATTCTTACCAATCAAAGGTCTCAGGATGTCATTAATAAGGTTCTGAAAAAATGCAGGTGCATTGGTAAGACCAAAAGGCATCACCAGATTCTCAAAATGACCTAACGGAGTGTTAAAAGCAGTTTTCCATTCATCACCCTCCTTCACACGTAACAAATTGTATGCCCCCCGGAGATCAATTTTAGAAAACCACTTGGCCCCCACTAACTGGTTAAACAAGTCAGGAATTAACAGCAATGGGTAGGAATTGCGTACGGTAATCTTATTAATTTCACGAAAATCCAGACATGGATGTAAACCCCCGTCCTTTTTTTTTAACAAAGAAAAATCCAACTGCCACAGGCGACTTAGCAGGTCTAATGTGACCGGCAGCCAGGCTAGTCTGTATGTATTCCTCCAAGGCCTTTCTTTCAGGAATAGTCAGATTAAACAAGCGACTCTTGGGAAGAGTAGCTCCAGGAACAAACTCAATAAAGCAATCATAATCCCTATGAGGAGGTAAAACTTGCGACTCCTCCTCCGAAAAAACCCTCCAAAAATCTTGAATAGGTACAGGTAATTCCCCTTTTTCCACAGCCGCAATGCGACCATTACAACATTTATCCTAGCACTTCGGACTCCAAGACTTAATCACATTAGTAGACCAGTCCAGCAAAGGATTGTGCAGTTTTAACCAAGGCAATCCTAGAACAACTGGAGAGGGCAAATTATCCAAAACAACCAAGTCCAAAATTTCTTGGTGAACTCCATTGATAGTGAGAGGAAATGCAGCAACCTTGTAATACATTTCAAGGGAGTATTATCAATTGCAATCACAGAAATAGGTGATGACAAAGGTTTGGATTTCAATTTAAGGTTTTCCAAAAACCCTTAATGTGATTGATAAAGTGTTGAACCACAATCCACAAATACCTGAAATTCAATCAAATCTTCCTGCAAAGTGGTACTCCCAGAAAGAAATACTCTTGCAGAGCGTAAACAGGCTATACGGGTGTAACTGACCTTTTTTTTTTTTTCTCTACTTAAACGAAGCTCACAATACTTAATCAACTGGTCAGCTTTACCACAATAAAGACACAATCCCTCAGCGAACCTCTGGTCTCTTTCCTGAGAGCGGAGTGACATCGCCGCAAGCTCCATCGGTTCTCCGCCCTCAGAGCAGATTTTCTGGGGACTAGGACCTGACATTACAGGAGTCTTTACCTCATTCACCCTGGACCTCAGACTCCTGTCCACACAAACAGCTAATTGCATGGCATCCTGCAGAGTCTCGGGTGCCGGGAATGCAATTAGCAGATCCTTAACCCTTTCACTCAGACCAGCAAGAAATAAACCTTTCAGAGCAGGAGCATTCCATAAGACTTCTGAGGCCCATCTTCTGAAGTGTGTGCAATAATTTTCAACATCACCTGACCCCTGATTCAAATGCCTGAGTTCTGCCTCAGCAGATGAGATTCTATCAGGATCGTCATATAATAGCCCCATAGCAGAAAAAAATTCTTCTACAGACCTTTAAGCATGGATCATTAGGTTGGAGAGAAAAGGCCCACCCCTGTGGTTCATTGCGCAAAAGTGACATAATAAAACCAATGCGCTGTGATTCATTCCTAGAGGACCTTGGTCTCAAATGAAAATATAACAAACAAGCATTTTTTAAAGGAAAAAAAATCTTGCTGTTTAACATAAAAAAACATCAGGCAGTCCTACCTTGGGTTCCACAAAATGCGCTCCAGAACAGCTACTCACGTGTTGCTGTAGCTCGGCCACCTCCAGAGACAATCCCTGCAAGCTTTGAGCCAAATCCTGGATGGAAACCATACTGATCCCCGAATTTCTTTCCTTTTAGTTTTTTGGGCTGGACTTACTGTTATTATCTGCAACAAGTACTAAGGAAAGATAGGGGAAAGCTGTCCCTACAGTAAGACTAAGCTGAATCCCTACGATGTAGCGGACTGCCTGTTCCTAGTGAACAGACCCGCCTATGTCCTCGGCTAGTCTGAACGAATACCTATAGCATAAGGGGAGGGGTCCCTAAAAGAACTAAGGACTGGGACAAAAATGGGACACCTCCTAAACAGAGAAGTTGTTGCACAACACAAAAAGACAAACTGACAAAAAGGTACTAGAGGTCCGAGAAGGACCAAGCGAACTGACAGAGAAAGGCACCGAAGCACCTGGCTAGAGAAACAGTCAAACGCTGAAGTCCCAGCACAGCCAAAAGGGCGGAGCTGGAATATAAAGGCAGATGGTCACGTGACTGCAAAACACAAGATGGGAAAAACATACAAACAGGAGGGTTCTAACAGAGATGAGAGGAGAGGGAGGAGGCGCTGGGGGATGGAGGAGAGAATTGAAGGTGTTGAATAGCTGTTTGGGGTTGTGTGACAGGGAGGATATGAGAGATAAGTATGTTTGTTTTGCAACAGTGAGTGTGGACTTGAAAGTAGTGAGGGACTGTTTGAATGCGATGAAGTGCTCATTGGAGTGGGACCTTTTCCATCTACCCTCAGCAACCCTGGAGGCGCGTCGCAGCTCTTTGGTTAGGCTGGTGTGCCAGGGTTGCCTATTGATTGTGCGAGCTTTGGTATGTGTGAGAGGAGTGACTGAATTGAGGGCTGCAGCTGTTGTGGTGTTCTATAAAGCGGCAGCAACATCCGCGTCATGTAAGGAACTGACGTCTGTTAGAGGGAGGAGGGATTCAGAGAGTGAGTGTAGATCAAGGTGTTTAAGATTTCTGCGAGGGTGTGTAAGTTTGTGGAGTGGGGATTGTTGCCCTGGAGAGGAGAGGGTAGAGAATGTAAGTAGGTTGTGGTCAAAAAGAGGGATAGGGAACAGAGGGGGGTGAAGATGAGGTCCAGTATGTGGCCATCTTTGTGAGTGGGGGCAGAAGACCATTGAGCAAGGCCGAAGGAGGAAGTGAGGGATAGAAGCTTAGAGGCAACTGAGGGGGAAGTGTCAATAGGGATGCTGAAGTCGCCCATGAGGATAGTGGGGATGTCAGCGGAAAGGAAATGAAGTAGCCACGTGGTAAATTGGTCTAAGAAGGTGGTGGCTGGTTCTGGGGGACGGTAGATGACGGCCAGTTGGAGGGGGAGTAGATGCGCACACAGTGCACTTCAAAAGAGGGGAGAGTAACGGAGGGTGGCAATGGGATTTGGGGGAAGGCGTAGTTGTCTGATAGGAGAAAACCTACTCCTCCACCATGCTTGCCGTTTCAGGCGGGGGGGTGTGGGGAAAGGTGGAATCCACCGTATGAAAGTGCCGCTGGAGAGACAGTGTCAGAGGGGGGGTGAGCCAGGTTTCAGTGATGCCGAGGAAGGTAAGTTTGCTAGTGGTGACAAGATCATGGATGTGGGAAAGTTTGTTGCAGACGGAGGGGGTTTTCCATAAAGCACCTACATCAATGAATACTTTTTGGAGCTAAATAAAGTTATTTGGTGGGACATTGCTTAAGCCCTTGGATTACCATAAGAACTGGGATGAGTATATTGGTTCATTTAAATGATTAAAGAATGTGTCTGTTGTAATTCAAATAAAGTGTTTACTCTGTCTGTTTATTTAACTCTTTACTTTAATTGTTTGGTCATGAAAAGGTCTGATTGACACCTTGTCATCACCAAACAAGAGCTGGGTATCAGCTAGTCCCATTTGGCTAATCTTCATTAGCATTTCTATTCATGTAATTTATGCGTTCTCCTGCAAGCTATTTTTAGCCTGGGAAGGTGCCATTAGGCAAACATTTTCCCTGGCCATAATTAACATTTCACAGCTGATTCATTAGCCACATTTTCCCCCGATCAGCACTCAGCAGCACTTTGGACACTACGTATTTATTTTGTGTCCAAAACGCTGTGTTCTTATGCCGCATTTTTGTTGTCTGTACATGTGAATCCACTGCATATAATGACACTTCAATCTGTAAAAATGTGCAGCGGAGACTAGCGTGTCAGCTACAGAAATTGTCATGCTGCGGGTGAGTTTGGGTACGTGGCCACAATCAGGAGCCACTGCAGGTTTGACGCTGCGAGTTTATACTGCGTCAAACCCACAGTGTCCAGATGTTACAGTATAGTGGATGGGATCTCTAGAAATCCCATGTTCGCTATGCGTGCATCAGAGGCTGCGTGTCACTCGTGGACACTGACATGCGGCGCGTCTTTAAGGACCGCAGCATGTCAAATTCTCTTGCGGAGTCGCTAGTTTTCACAACAGAAATTTGACCACTGAAAGTATTGAATGCTGTAAATCTGCATGGTTCAGTGAACACATGTGGATTTACCTGTGTCCAATAGAATGCAACATTTTGGATGCAGAAAAAAATTTACGTCCAAAGCGCTGCTCTGTCCGGATCGTGGGCACAGAGCCTAAAATTAAAAAAAATGGCGTGGGCTCCCGCGTCATTTTTATAACCAGCAGAGGGAAAGCCAACTGCTGGGGGCTGATATTAGTAGCCGCGGAAGGGGCCATTAGCTAAAAATGTTCCCTGGCTATTAAAATCAGCCCACAGCTGTTTGTTTAGCCTTTACTGGCTAGATTACAGGGGGACCCCAGAAAAAAATTGACGTAGGGCCCCCCTATAAAATCTAACCAGCAAAGACTAAACTAGACAGCTGCGGGCTGATATTAATATTAATATCACCACTCAGCAGTCCCAGAAATAGGGTATCTTTAAGATGCGCCAAATCTGGCCCTTAGTCTCCACTCTTCCACACTGCCCTGTAGCGGTGGCGAGTGGGGTAATAGGGTTGGGGATCACGTCAGCCTTGTATTGGGGGCTGACGTGAAGCCCAGGTTAGTAATGGAGGGAGTCTATAAGATGCCCCCATTACTAACCGCGTAGTAAAATAGTCGCCGCCTTTTCAATAAAACACACGGCCAGAATCAAGTATTTTATTGAAATAAAACACACTGTTCTACAATTTTTTTATTACACGCCTCCACGAAGCCCTCGATCTCCTGAAAAAAAACGTAAAAAAAGAAACAAACATATCCCTCACCTGTCGTCCGTCAATGACGCAGTCCACATACTGCCGAGTGTCCCACGACGATCTGGGTCACTTCTACAGCAGTGACATAAGCCATCACTGATGTCACAGCTGTAGAAAACAGCACACTATACTGACAGGAGTGTAAAATCACCCCGTCAGTATACATGCTGCAGGAGGTCACTGGAGTTGATCAGCTGATGAGCCCCAGTGAGCTAACCATGTGGGAACATTCTTGCGAATGTTCCCAGGCTGAGAATCAGCTGATAACTGCTGGCAGCGATCCGCTAATGGTCACGTGACCATCTGCTGATGCTCATCCTGGGAACATTCGCAAGAATGTTCCCACATGGTTAGCTCACTGGGGCTCATCAGCTGCAATGTATACTGACGGGGCGATTTTACCGGAGTGATTCCGCACCGGTAATCCGGAGCACAGCACATGCGGATTACCATTGCTATACACTGTGTGCAGAATTATTAGGCAAGTTGTATTTTAGAGGATAATTTTTATTATTGATCAACAACTATGTTCTCAATCAACCGAAAAGACTCAAATATCCAAGCTTAATATTTTTGGAAGTTGGAGTGTTTTTTTTTTAGATTTGGCTATTTTAGGAGGATATCTGTTTATGCAGGTAACTATTACTGGGCATAATTATTAGGCAACTTAATAAAAACCAAATATAATCCCATCTCACTTGTTTATTTTCACCAGGTAAACCAACATCAGTGCACAAAATTTAGAAATAAACATTTCTGACATGCAAAAACCAAAAAAATTAGTGATCAGTATAGCTACCTTTCTTTATGATGACACTCAACAGCCTTCCATCCATAGATTCTGTCAGTTGCTTGATCTGTTTTCGATCAACATTGCGTGCAGCAGCCACCACAGCCTCCCAGACACTGTTCAGAGAGGTGTACTGTTTTCCCTCCCTGTAGATCTCACATTTTATGATGGACCACAGGTTCTCTATGGGGTTCAGATCAGGTGAACAAGGGGGCCATGTCATTATTTTTTCTTCTTTTAGACCTTTACTGGTCAGCCACGCTGTGGAGTAGTTGGATCCATGTGATGGAGCATTGTCCTGCATGAAAATCATGTTTTTCTTGAACGATACCGACTTCTTCCTGTACCACTGCTTGAAGGAGTTGTCTTCCAGAAACTGGCAGTAGGTCTGGGAGTTGAGCTTCACTCCATCCTCAACCCGAAAAGGTCCCACAAGTTCATCTTTGATACCAGCCCATACCAGTACCCCACCTCCACCTTGCTGGCGTCTGAGTCGGAGTGGAGCTCTCTGCCCTTTACTGATCCAGCCTCTGGCCCATCCATCTGGCCCATCAAGAGTCACTCTCATTTCATCAGTCCATAAAACCTTTGAAAAATCAGTCTTAAGATATTTCTTGGCCCATTCTTGACGTTTTATCTTATGTTTCTTGTTCAAAGGTGGTCGTTTTTCAGCCTTCCTTACCTTGGCCATGTCCCGGAGTATCGCACACCTTGTGCTTTTTGATACTCCAGTAACGTCGCAGCTCTGAAATATGGTAAAACTGGTGGCGAATGGCATCTTGGCAGCTTCACGCTTGGTTTTCCTCAATTCATGGGCAGTTATTTTGCGCCTTTTTTGGCCAACACGCTTCTTGCGACCCTGTTGGCTATTTGCCATGAAACGCTTGATTGTTCGGCGATCATGCTTCAAAAGTTTGGAAATTTCAAGACTGCTGCATCCCTCTGCAAGACATCTCACAATTTTGGACTTTTCAGAGCCCGTCAAATCTCTCTTCTGACCCATTTTGCTAAAGGAAAGGAAGTTGCCTAATAATTAAGCACACCTTATATAGGGTGTTGATGTCATTAGTCAACACCCCTCCTCATTACAGAGATGCACATCACCAGATTTACTTAATTGGTAGTTGGCTCTCAAGCCTATTCAGCTTGGAGTAGGACAACATGTAGAAAAAGTATCGTGTGATCAAAATACGTATTTGCCTCATAATTCTGCACGCGGTGTACATGGCAGACCTATTAACATGCGGTTTTAATGCATTTCCGCGGCGGAAAAACATAAAAATCGCATCTTATGCACATAGCCTAATAGCAGCCAGCAAAGCTGAGCTCTGCCACTCCTGGTAACAGGAATCTGTCACCGTTTTCTTTCCACTTAATTTGATAGCAGCCTGATGTAGGGGCAGAGACCCTGATTCCAGCGATGTCACTTACTGGGCTGTTTGCTGTAGTTTTGATAAAATCTCCGTTTTATCAGCAGGAGATCATCACTAGAGAATTAGTAAACCGGCTGCTCCTCCACATTCATGAGCTCTGTATAACCCCGCCTCCATAATGGATTAGCAGGTTTTGTCATTGATGTGACAATAACAATCTGTGACCTTGAGTTCTGTGAGCTCAAGCTGCTGAGCTCGGTGATTGGCTGCAGCGCTGTCGGCCTAATGTCAGCACAGCAGACAATAACAGACAACTGTGGCAGCACCAGAGTATAGCATAATTTATTGGTGACCAAGCTTTCTGAAAAGGGACAATCCCTTTAAGCAGTAACCAACCCCTTTAAGGGGTTAAACATGATTTTTTTTTTTTTTTTTTTTATTAACTTGCCCTGCGGTTTTATCAGGTGATTACAGACTGTGTAGGTGATTACAGAATTTCGTTCAGACTAAAATCCACGACAATGGCTACACGTCTGCACTGCAGGAAGTAGAAACTGGGCTTTCTTTGCACATGCGCAGAACACCAACTGATTTCGTGGACGCGCACGGGAGCGGGCGGAAAGGAAGGGGAAGGACGCCTGGTCACCTGATAGGAACGCCGTTGACGTCACCCGATCAGTCACATGACCCTCAGTGGCCGGTTGGTGGCGTTACAGCGATGTCGTCCGAGCACTTTGAGACGCTGCACGAGCTGTTCGCGGAGCACTATGAGCAGCTGCAGCAGATGCCGGGGAGGCTGGAGAGCTGCCGCGGAGGTGACCGCCGGCCCCACTGCAGCAGACCCGCCCGTGTTGTGCCTGGGGCGGGGTGTGCGGCTGCATAACCGGGCATATTACAAGGGGGTCTCTAATATTGCAGGAGGTCTGTCAGTTCTCTTAAAGGGGCACTCCTATTACTTCCTGCACCAAGGAACACATGACCGCTGCAGCCAATCACTGACCTCAGCGGTGACCACCAGTGATTGGCTGCAGCGGTTATGTATTCATGGTCCGGAAGTAAGCAAAGACTGGTGGGGAGTAATTTTCTTTAAAAAAAAAAAAAATGCCAGAAAATCCCTTCTAGTGCCACAAGGTATGGATGGGTCAGCAAAAAAATGTCCAGCAGGCGTAGGCTATGGCGGTGTCATCCATGATCTAGTCATATAGGGGCTTCACCCCTATAAACCCACTGCTGCAGCAGAGAGTTCAGGGGCTGGTAACTGCAGTAAGGCTGCGCCGTGCTCCGCTCGCCCCCCAGGAGGCTCCTCAACATTTCCCCTCGGCTTGATGCTTGTCCAGAGCGAGCTCTGCCTGCATTGTAGTCACCGGCCCTGCACAGGCACAACGGCCCTGCACAGGCACAACGGCCCTGCACAGGCACAACGGCCCTGCAGGAGCCCAGCGAGTGTGTGCGCACAGTGCCGGGTGCTATCATCCCTCTCTTGCTGCACACAGGGTCAAACAGTAGCTTATGGCCAGTACAGACAGAAGAGGGATGAGAGCACTTGTGCACAGTCAGTGGTGCGCTCTTGTCTGGTAGTGTGGGATCCTGTGTGGCGCGAGCAGCCGCTGCAGACAGGAGAAGTAGATGAGAGCATGTGTGCACAGTCAGTGGTGCGCTCTCATCCCTCGTCCATTGTGGGGTCCTGTGTGGCGCGAGCAGCCGCTGCAGACAGGAGAAGTAGATGAGAGCATGTGTGCACAGTAAGTGGTGCGCTCTCATCCCTCGTCTGTTGTAGGATCCTGTGTGGCGTGAGCAGCCGCTGCAGACAGGAGAAGTAGATGAGAGCATGTGTGCACAGTCAGTGGTGTGCTCTCATCCCTCGTCCATTGTGGGATCCTGTGTGGCGCGAGCAGCCTCTCCAGACAGAAGTAGATGCGAGCACGTGTGCACAGTCAGTGGTGCGCTCTCATCCCTCTTGTCTGGTAGTGTGGGAACCTGTGTGGCGCGAGCAGCCGCTCCAGACAGAAGTAGATGCGAGCACGTGTGCACAGTCAGTGGTGCGCTCTCATCCCTCTTGTCTGGTAGTGTGGGATCCTGTGTGGCGCGAGTAGCCGCTGCAGACAGGAGAAGTAGATGAGAGCACGTGTGCACAGTCAGTGTTGCGCTCTCATCCCTCTTGTCTGGTAGTGTGGGAACCTGTGTGGCGCGAGCAGCCGCTCCAGACAGAAGTAGATGCGAGCACGTGTGCACAGTCAGTGGTGCGCTCTCATCCCTCTTGTCTGGTAGTGTGGGATCCTGTGTGGCGCGAGCAGCCTCTCCAGACAGAAGTAGATGCGAGCACGTGTGCACAGTCAGTGGTGCGCTCTCATCCCTCTTGTCTGGTAGTGTGGGAACCTGTGTGGCGCGAGCAGCCGCTCCAGACAGAAGTAGATGCGAGCACGTGTGCACAGTCAGTGGTGCGCTCTCATCCCTCTTGTCTGGTAGTGTGGGATCCTGTGTGGCGCGAGTAGCCGCTGCAGACAGGAGAAGTAGATGCGAGCACGTGTGCACAGTCAGTGGTGCGCTCTCATCCCTCTTGTCTGGTAGTGTGGGAACCTGTGTGGCGCGAGCAGCCGCTCCAGACAGAAGTAGATGCGAGCACGTGTGCACAGTCAGTGGTGCGCTCTCATCCCTCTTGTCTGGTAGTGTGGGATCCTGTGTGGCGCGAGTAGCCGCTGCAGACAGGAAAAGTAGATAAGAGCACGTGTGCACAGTCAGTGTTGCGCTCTCATCCCTCGTCTGTTGTGGGATCCTGTGTGGCGCAGGCAGACAGGAGGAGTGGATGAGTGAGCACCCTCCTCACCACAGTCTGTCGCTGGGCTTGTACGGTGGACGTTCAGGGATTCAGTTCAGGCAGCTCTCTGAATTTTCTCACTGGGCCAATCAAGCGAAGAGTAAATGCGTGCAATATGGAATGAGGGGACAGCACGGACCCCTGAGACCACGACCCCATCAAGGGTACCGAGGACCCCTTATTTACAAATGAAATTAAACAATTTTTCTGAAAAACTAAAGTGAAATCTATACTGCAGGTGTGAGTCTGAGGGGCTAAGCCCCCCTATAGGACTGTGTAAGAAATTTTGATCACATTTTGGGGGAGCAGTGCGATCTTGGCAGGGCGTCCGTTTGGGTACTCGCATTACCCCCCACAATGCGACTATTTGAGTGGCTATTGCAGCCGGGGACCCACTGATGGCCCTGAACCTCGTCATGTTGGCTGTCCCTTCCCATCACCGTGCATGTGCATAGCGGAGTCCTGCCCGGCACATATGACGCGAGCTCCCAGTGGAAATGCCCAGACTTTTATACCCTACTCTGGTTTACACTATTTATATTTGTTTTATTTTTTTTTTCTACAGAACAGCATAAAAGTTTACTACGAGAATTTGACAAGAAGCATCTAGAAGCAAATGAGATGGTAAATATACTGTGATAGCCCGGAGTTTACTCTTCTCACTTGTCACATTAGTAATATACTTTAATTCTGTGTTCAAGGGGTCGTCCAACGTTGGTGCATATAGTACAAGAGATTAGAGGTTCATGTTCCCTCAGGGGTGGATAAGGTGAGGGGGGGGGGGGGGGGGACAAAAAAAAGTTTTAAAAAGAAATTGATAAACATCAAAGTTGGGATCACATTCCCTTCCCTCCCTTTTCGAGATCCAAAAGTGAAAAAATAATTCACATTTTGCATCTTTGTGTAAGCATCAGCCCGATCTATGAAAATCTAAAATTAATAACACGAAAAATGAAAATTAAAAAATAAAAATATATATTTTTTTTTTTTCTGTCACCACACATTAATCCAAAAACACAATAAAAAAAACACCATCAAAATATTGTATGTACCCCAAAAAGGTACCAATAAAAAAAAAAAATAATAAAAAAAAAAACGGTTCAGCGAATAACAGGCCATCACACCGCTTCTTCAACAGAGAAATAAAAAGAGTGATGGGTCTCCAAAAATGGCGGCACTAACCAAATTTTCTTTCTTCATAGTATTGAATTTTTGTTATATTACACACATAAGATTCTATAAATTGAACCAAAATGAGATCAGGCAACAGCAGCTTGAAGATGGATTTAAGTCCACTTTTACTTGGAACCTAAGTGGAAAAGGTGATGGTTATAGACCTGCTAGGTTTTATATGGGAATTGCTTATTTTTTTTCTTTTAGCTTTCACAAATGGAAGAAGAACTAAAAGGTGCCCCACGATTGTTCCAAAATCAGATGTCAAATAAGATGCGCACCTATAGAAAAGGCCTCGGAGATCTGCAGCGAGACGCCAGAAATGCCAATATTGGATTTGCGAACGATGACGGCAGAAAAGGGTTTTACAGCATAGAAAATGAGCAAAGAGTGAGTTATATGTAGGGGGGATGGGCACCAAGAGCTCAGGTAAGAGACCTTACACCACCATGACTGCTCTACTGGGAGCGGAAGGGTGTGATAGCGACAGCCCTGCTCTGACTACTGGGAGCGCGGTGGTGTAATGGCGGCAGCCCCGCTCTGCTGAAAGGTGGGAGCAGCTGTATCTGGTGTTGGGTATTTGCACCACAAATCTCTCTCCAGTCCTAATAGTGCTGGTGGAATATATCTGGAGTGCAGACAGCATGTTGTGCACTACATTTCTCCTTACAACCTATAATGTCATTGCAGGCGGCTTTGGATCCACAAAGATCCCTGTTTCTCCAGGGTCATGAGAGTCTGAACAGGACCACAGACAGCATCGCCAGATCCCATCGCATCGCCGCTGAGACCGACGCCATCGGCCAGGATATTGTGGAAGAGCTCGGAGGACAAAGGGAGCAGCTGGAGCGCACGAAGGATCGTGTAAGTGAGCACTGCTCTCGGGGAGCGGCTTCCGCGGCAGAGGGGACCATGCCAGGCGGCTTTTATATCTGTGGGGACTGCTCTGACTACTGAGGTAGTAGTTTTAGCTTTGCCCTGTCCTGTGTTGTCACTTGTTTAGGAACAATGTGGGGGATTTATAAGAACTCTCTACTTGTTTTGGTGCATTAACCCTTTTCTATCATAGGATGTAATAGTACATGCTACATTAGGGCCCATGTTTGAAGCGGGCTCAGGAGCTGCGCCTGCACAATGACCACCAGATGCTGTCTGTGTTACGTAGCCAGCACCCGCCTATAAAAGAAGAGTCCAGAGAACCCCATTATTGTCTCTGAAGAGCTGGAGGGAAAAAAAATGGAACATTGGCTGTTGTGGGAAGGGTCCATGTCCTCGGGTGATAACAGATGGTTTCTGATTTCTTGCAGCTTATTAACACTGGTGAAAACTTGAGCAAAAGTCGGAAGATTCTGCGCTCTATGTCCCGGAAGTGAGTTCTGCTTTACTCTATGGATGTAGTCTCACGTCTTGTTTTCACCTTCACGTATCCGGTTATAGGAAAGCCGCCTTTACATGAAACTTCTGACCGGTCAGATAAACCCGTCCGAAGTCTTCATTTTGTCTGTAATGATAGGAATATTGCAAGTACCAGGCATCCATACCAGAAAGTGAATTGCTGAGCAGCTTGAAAAAGAAGGTCACCTGCAGGAATAATATTTAATTTATTTTATTTTTTTTACTTAAACTCCTATTAGGAGCTAAACATAATTTTTGCTATTTTGGTTTAATTAAAAACTTTGTTCCATTTTTGCCTTCTATCGCTTCCACGTTGGACTGTCTATTCATTCCTGGTTGTAGAAAGAGTTAACTGAGAATCTGTCGGTGAGCTTGCTATAATAGCTGTCTGATGGGAGAGTTTGTTGCTTTATCTGCCTTTTTCCTGAGCTCTTCTCCGCTGACTAATGACCACATCAAAGTTGAATGCGCAGGAAAGCAGAGAGCCTGTAAAAGGCAAACTGACCAATTTTTAATGAATGCCAATTGCAAAAAAGTTTACTCTCAAACTTATGCATTTAAAGGGAAAGTGCTGTGATTTTTAACTTTGTATTAATAATTATTGAATATATAATCAATTATTTTTAATACAAAATTAAACATACCACTTGATTTTAGTTTTTTTTATTTATTTTTACTTTAGCCACTGGGGGCCGCCATTTTTATCTGGGGAGTTTGTAAGAGTCTAAAGGCCCCGTCACACATAACGAGATCGCTAGCGAGATCGCTGATGAGTCACGTTTTGGTGACGCAATAGCGATCTCTCTAGCGATCTCGTTATGTCTGACAGGTAGCGACGATCAGGCCCCTGCTGTGAGATTGCTGATCGTTACAAAGCTTCCTGGACCATTCCTGGGTCGTTGCGCTCCCGCTGGGCAGGGTGCATCACTGTATTTGACACCTTATCAACGACCTCGCTAGCGATTCAGAACTGAGACACGTAGAGGTGCATAAATTGGACTTTTCTGCGTTCATCGTCCCCGATTGGTGGTCGCTACTGCGTCCCTGTTTTTTCAGATCCCACCAGCGTTCTCCGGCTGTGACTCCACTTTGAACAAATCAGACATCTTTAGCGAAGTAGGTATTGTTTGGGGTCTCAAATGAGTTTCCATTTTTAATTCATTTATAGGACATCTACCAATTATCTGCTATCATTGCTCTTCAGGGAGGGAGGGCTTGGCTTCAATAGCGATCTCGTTAGCGATCTCGTTATTTGTGACGGGGCACCAGGACCGTTAAAATACTGGCAGCAGTTGTCGCGGCAGGTCTTCGCATCATGGGTGTTTCTGCCATGTCCCACTGGTTGAAGGCCTGCAATTGCAGGATCGTTTGCACGCTATTCACCGAGCTCCACTTCCCCATTGGCTCGGTCCACAGAGTCCACAAAGCCAGGCGGACAGTACGTAATTGCATCACGTCGACGAAGAAAGTTTTGAAGCGTGCAACAGGCCAAAAGAACAGAGTCTATTGATTTAAGCTTCATGTTAATTGGCGTATGAAAAACTCTGAAGCGGTTGGCCACGACAGCGTGTCAGAAAACGTGCTGTGTGGGTGTGTGTGCACGAGACCCCTAAAATATCTGCCCATGCAAAAGCATATATATACAGATAGAAGCCAAGCCCTCCCTCCCTGAAGAGCAATGATAGCAGATAATTGGTAGATGTCTTATAAATGAATTAAAAATGGAAACTCATTTGAGACCCCAAACAATACCTACTTCACTAAAGATGTCTGATTTGTTCAAAGTGGAGTCACAGCCGGAGAACGCTGGTGGGATCTGAAAAAACAAGGACGCAGTAGCGACCACCAATCGGGGACGATGAACGCAGAAAAGTCCAATTTATGCACCTCTACGTGTCTCAGTTCTGAATCGCTAGCGAGGTCGTTGACAAGGTGTCAAATACAGCGATGCACCCTGCCCAGCGGGAGTGCAACGACCCAGGAATGGTCCAGGAAGCTTTGTAACGATCAGCGATCTCACAGCAGGGGCCTGATCGTTGCTACCTGTCAGACATAACGAGATCGCTAGCGAGATCGCTATTGCGTCACCAAAACGTGACTCATCAGCGATCTCGCTAGCGATCTCGTTATGTGTGACGGGGCCTTAAGCGGGACTCTTACACACCTCACTCACGGCAGCCCTGGGCATAAGAGACTACGATTTCTCTAGCATTAGAGGCCACTCATCCTACCTGCAAATTTCAGCAGCTGCTCCCCCTAGTGGTTAAAACGTTGAAATACCAAACCTTTTTCAATTAATTTTCATATTTTACTTCATTAAAAATAAATTATAATATTTAAAACATTAATACTTTACATTTTTTTTCAATTGTTGAGAGAAACATTTTTGGATGGCACCTTTGCCTTTAAATCTATTGTCCTTAGGTTTTTTTATTTATTTATTTTCTCAAACCAAATTGTAAATAAACATTTTATTTCCCCCATGAATTAATAATGAAGGCCTTTAGCAAGATATAGGGCCATATTGCATGTGACCGATCTCTGTAGCTCCGTTCATGGGGTGGTGTGAAGTTCCATCAGATTTGGTGGGACACGGCTGCGCCCCCATAGGGTGAACATTCACTGAATGTACACTGCGGTGTTATTAGACCCCTTATAATTTGATATTACTTAACCTTATTCCATGGTATCCTAGAAACTCTTCTTTTCCTTTTGTAGGATCGTGACCAACAAGCTCCTGCTGTCCATCATCATCATCCTTGAGCTGGCCATTCTCGGCGGCGTAGTCTACGTCAAGTTCTTCCGTAAAACGTGAGCCGTCTTCGCTCTCCATGGGACCCAGTGAAGGATTTCTGATGGGCGGTGAAGTGACTGTGCCCATCGGAGGGTAATAATGTATATATGTACAGACCCTAAGTGCAGCCGGCAGTATTTCTGGATCACTTCTCTAACCGGACTATGAAGACGTCCTTACGCGTCACTCATGATAGCAAGGAGTCCGGTGAAACTTATTTCTTACATTACAAGCATTAATTTTTTCCAAAATAATATCAAATGCATTAAATTGCACTTTGTTGTTGCTATTTATACTTCTGATTGTCCAATTAAAAAAAAAAAAAATCCCTGTTTGATGGAGTGCAAAGACGGCCATATTATCACTAGGGATGGGGCTCCTACCTAGTTTGGGTTTAACTATTACTAAAGTTCAGACGCTTGGGATTGGATTTAATAAGTGGCCTATACAATTTTCTTGTTTCAAACAAAAAGAAAAAAAACACGAACCCAAGTTGTAATGTGTGAATAAGACCTTTTAAAGGGTCTGTCCATAACGTGCATAATGACAGCATTTCATCAGTATCAGATGATTTGGGGGCCGAAATCCAGAACTTGCACCGATTCAGCTCCGTCCACTGTGTAGTGGCCGTTCTCAGGTATTGCAGCTCAGCTCCCAGGGACTTGAATGTGATCTGAACTGCTGTACCTGAGAGCGGCCACTACACGCTGTACAGAGCTGTGGTGCTCTGGCCCCGTACACTACGTGGTTACAGGGATGGGAACTGATGCCGAGAGTCTGACCTCCCCACCACCACCAATCTGAAATTAATGACCCAAATGTCAGCCAACCCCTTTTTAAGGTCCCTTCAGATGTATGGGTGATCATGGGATATTTGGAGTAGCACTGACAGATTTAATTTTATAGTTGGCTAGGTTACCAACCACCTCTGCAATCTGTTAGCAATGGCTAGGCTCCTAGGCAAGGAGCGCAGCGCACACAAGCACTCTCCAATAGAGCTTGTAAGTGCTGCACTGAAAAGGGTCAACTCTTGGGATCCCGCCAGCTTGAGTGTCCGATGCTGCACCTTTTACTTGCTCACAGTTCGGGCCAAGGATATTACGATTTTTTTGGATTGAATTGTCACTCAATGAGGAGCCCCCCCCCACACCGGCAAGCAGTCCAAGTGGGTGACAGTGTACTACGTGCCTGGTCAAGTCGATGGAAGTGGACCAGGGTGACACCCATATGCCCAGATTGGGGCTGTCCTATATTATATGTGCAAATCTATAAAGAAGAGAAGACCTACACAAGGATGTGAAGTGACACACAGGCCCAGACAATTTCCATTCTCAAGAAATTTTATTAAAAAATTAAAATTATGTAAAGTCAAAACATAATTCAGAGAATATATTTTATATATCCGCTACTAGTCTCTAGTAAGACGTTAGATACAACGCTATATAGGAGCTATCGATAGAGGTTCATCTACGACGGCCATTTGGTCTGCATGTTCGCTATGCTTCTCCCTAGAACACTGGTTAGTCTAAGTCAGGCATGTCTATGGCGGAAACACTTTCCGGTAGTGACAACATAGAAATCAGAGGATCCGTAACTCCGGTAGGGATTAATAGGGATAGGACAATTATAGAATATGCTGTAAATGTCTGATATATTGATATATGCAGGTCACACATCAGGACCCTCTTAATGGAGAGGTGGCTGTGTCTTCATTCACTTGTATGAGCGATCCAAAAATGCAGGCATGCTCGGCCATCCCATACAAATGAATAGCGAGATTTGCACTTTCATAGCCTCATTATGGACATGCATCTATCAGACACATATGTAGTACCCTTCAAGGGCTTGTCCACTATTGGGTACATTTTAGTTATTCTTTATTTTACTTAAATACATGTATTTGAGGCTAAAAATAATTGTTCCAATTTGGCTTCATTAAAAATGTTGCACCGTTTGCCTTCTATAGCCTTTGTGTTGCACTGACTATTGCTGACTGCAGAATGAGGTAACTGAAAATCCATCAGTGAGGTCGTTCTTACAGTTTGTAACTCTATCCTTTTTTTTTTTCACTAATTTATGACCACAGACCACATCTAAAGTGCATATAAAGGGAAACAGTCAGTAAAGGTTGTCAGGTACAAAATTTGTAAGGAAACAATTGCAAACATGATTTTTGGCCCCAAATACATACATTTTAAGTTTAAAAAAAAATTGTCCCCAAAAGGCGGACGACCTCTTATACTGTCGCAGATGAGGATACTCCTTTTAAGACCTTGTTTAAGCAGCATACTATTGGTTTGGAGCAAACAGCATCCCTGAAGCACAGCGTCTTCGGCCCACCCCATGCCATATGGAGCCGTAGTACTTGTGCATAAACAAGCCTTTAGTTTAGTGGTGTCTAACCTGCTGGAAGAACTATAACTCCCAGCATAGTGGGAGTTAGTTTCCCTTAATAGATTATATTTCTCAAACAAGCCTTATGCCGCGGCATTAATGTAGCACCAGGTAATGCTCGTAATTAACCCCGTCATCAGTGGTTCTGGAACTTCAGTATCCAATGTGGATGTCTGTAGCTTTCAGTCCATAAAATTGCAGGAAAATTTGCTATATTGCATCAGTAAAATGTCCCAGGACAAAAGAAAATAAAAATAACTTCACCATACGCCCTGGGTTACACCTTTTTTTTTGGTTGCTAAAATCTCCAAAATTGATGGTTCCCTTTTTTAAAAAGTGAACGAACACAAGAAAAAAAAAAATAAATCAAGACGGAATAATATGTAAGAGAACCCTAAGGTGTCAGTAGTTTACGCTATTTGTAGATTACTATGCCAACCAACTAGAACATTGGCTCGGTCTCTATTGCTGCCACGTCGTCCGCACTATTGCCTCGCTATTGCACTTGGTCTCTATGTATTACAGTCACTGGCCAAAGTCGCAACAGCGAGTTTTATTGACATCCGTACGTGCGTTTTGGGTTTTTCATAAGTCATTGTGCATCCTCATCCCTCTTAAATCCGTATCTGCTCTTCGTTGTCCGAGTCGAAGGCAGTGCCGGGTGTCGGCAGCGCATCGATAATGCCGTGAGCGCATTCTCTTGTCTGGCCGAGACATGATGCAACCACGTCCACGGCTAGGCTGGCGGTGGCCTTCACTTCATCGGTGGTGGCTCCAAGAATAGGGTTGACTTCTACCAAATCTAGAGCGGAAAGCATTCCTATAGGGAGAAAATACAAGTGTCTTACTGCTGAGCGGAAAGTGGTATCTATAGGAGAAATGAATAAGATAACCCCAGGCAAAATATGTTGTGTGTTAGCATGTGCCCAAGGCCGGCTGGAGGGAAGCATTGCATTCAGGTTTTTACTTCAGCCCCGTTACCCCCTGATGTATAACATCCGGCCCCCTCACCGAGGGCATAAATATCACCAACTTCCTGCTTACCCCAGAGCTCCTCTGGTATTATCAGCACAAACACTGCGCCCCCGCCAGGAGCTTCATGCCTGACCAGCTGCATGCAGCCGTACATCACCAAGCACAATGCCAAGCGTCGGAATGAGTGGTGTAAAGCTGTCATCACTGGTGGAAACGTGTTCTGGACAGTGACGGATCGCACTTCTCTATCTGGTATTTGATGGAGTCTGGGTCTGGTGATTCCAGGAGAACGTTACCCCCCTGACTGCATTGTGCAGCTATACGGTTTAGTGGAGGAGGATAATGCTATGGGGTTACTCTTCAGGGATTGGCCTCGGTGCCTTAGTTCTGGTGAAGGGAAATCTTAATAATTCAGCATTGTGGACAATTGTAGCTTCCAGCTTCGTGGGAAGAGTTTGGGAAAGGTCGTCTTTTATGCTGATGACTGTGCTCAGTGCACAAGGTCCATAATGGCATGGTTGGTGGGAAGAACATGACCAGCCGCACCAACACCTTTTGGATGAACTAGAGAAGGGATTAGGACCCCGGCTTCTCCTCCAACATCAGTGTCTGACCTCACAAACGCTCAAAAATTCCCACAGACGCCTCCAAAATCGTATAGAAATCCTTCCCAGGAGAGCAGGAGCTGTTACAGCTACAAAGGTGGGCCCAGCTCCATACTGTGGTCTATGGATGTAGAATGGAAAGTCCGAGAAGCTCTTGGAGGTGTAATGCGGGGTGGCACAATACCTATGTTGTCCATACAGTGTATCATTGCATACTAGGCCAGGATCACATCCTGTTTGTGTCCGCATTTATTACCCCAACAGGGACTTCTATCTGCTTGAAAAACGGAAATCCCTCTGATAGATCCATTGAGATCAACGAGGCAAACAGCGCCCAAACCAATGTTCATCTTTTAAGCTGGAAGCAATAGAATAGTCTATTATGTTTTTGTACCTAACTCTAAAGCTGGACAACACTGGGGAAAAAAAAAAACTTACAGACATTCATATTTTGGAGCTTGTTTGCCTCATTGTATTTAGCGGAATGGAGAGAATGACGTTGGAGCTTCAGATAAGGTTTTTATTAGTACCAATGCATGTCGGCGCTTTTCTCAAGGTCAAAAAAGCAAAAACATGTTTGCCTCATTGACCTGAATGAGGTGCTGGCAGGTGTTCCCTTCTAGATGTTACTCAGTGGTGTCTACAGCATCTAAGGGGTTTCATGGCCCTAATTAGAGGTTTCTCTGACCCTCGCATTCATGTATCGAACAATCAATGTCTTTAGGTGATGTACCTACACTCCTATACTCACCAGTGTTATGGATCTCTTCTGTGACATATATTCCTTCCCGGTATGTCAAGCCTCCAATCACAGGGGTTCCTGTAGCTGGTGCCAAGGTTGGATCAAAAGCATCGATGTCAAAGCTTAGGTGAATGGGCCTCTGTCTCCTAATGTGGACGGAATAAAAGCCGTAAGATCCATTGTCATCACCTCCCACACCATCCATAGGAAAGTCCAAATGGGCTCACGGATATGCAGAATTATACTTATGGATAGGGTCAGAGGTGTAACATGGCACCCATAGGAATCTATGAGCCCGTACTATACGTCCAATATTGTACTGAGGCGTACAAAATCGGATAGCAAAGTGATTGCACTAAATGTTGTAATAAAGATGTAATCTCCAGAAGATACTAGCATGTCACGTATCTTCTGGAGATTATATATAATGTATACACCATAAATATTCATCCACATTTACCTTCCCAGTAGCTGATCAAATGTTCTCTCCATCACTTTCTGGATTCCAATGCGATCGATTTGTCTCATTGAGTAATATGTGATATTATACTTCTTCAGAATGAACCTGAAATTACACAAAACAGGTGAATGCCTGTAGATTGCAATACCAAAAATTCCATTTACACATAGACCATTTGTCTATGTAATGTTCAAAAAAAAAAGTAAGGAGATTTTTCGAAGAGCGCAGAGGATAGATGATAACTTGCCGATCGTTCCCCGATGCGGAGGACGGGACTCTGGAGTGACGCCATTCAATAGAGAGATGGTCCCACATGCGCCTCTCTGCTGCATTCATTGTCCATGAGGCCGCAGGACTGGGCGATCACATGGATAATGGATTGAGTGGTGGGGCATACAGAGGACCACAGGGAAGAGTGGGTCAGAGTAGTGGAAACCCCCCATAGAAATCAGTAAGTAGGTAGGTGATGACATTCCTGCTCATACAACTCCCCTAATACTAAGTTTCCATGGCACGTGGACGCCGTCCAGCATTATTGGAGCCGCAGGAGAGTGGGAATTCTGACCCGACTGTTGTGGGGAGTCAAGTAATTTATGTATTTTTTTTCCTTCTACAGTTCATTTTTGTTTCTTCACCATAAATTTGTCATACTTAAAGAATAATGTGTTTCTATGGGGGCTTTTTTATTTAGTTAAAACATAAAAAAAAAAAAAAAAACTCTAGTGCCACCTATTGGTGGTAGCAAACCTGTCAGAGGCCTCTCACCCAGCCAACCAATTCTCCTGCTTTGCACTGATGAGGGGCAAAAACCCTCCAACACCGGTGTCTGATTTGGCTTTTTACCCTAAGTCAAGTCCCTTTTAAAGGGTCAATATTCATTTGCCATTAGAGTTCCTGTTGTCTTTCTTTCTGAAGAGTGTATTTGCACATTTAAAGAGGTTGTCCGCTACTTTATCATTAATGACCTACCCTTGGGATAGGTCATCAATGTCCGATCGGTCGGGGTCCGACACCCAGCACCCCCGCCAATCAGCTGTTATCGGTGTCCGCAGTGACGGACACCGGCCGGAGAGGCTCATTTGCAGATCTGCTCCGTCTTCTGATAGTGGCCACGGCCAGGTACTACACATCCGCCTCCTATTCAAATCAATACGGGGCAGATGTGCAGTACCCGGCCGCGGCCCCTATCAGAAGATGGAGCAGATCTGCAATTGAGCATCTCCGGCCCAAGAACAGCTGATCGGCGGGGATGCCGGGTGTCAGACCCCAAACAATCAGACATTGATGACCTATACTTGGTAATTTTACCCCTTAGGCCCACTTTAGTTAAAACAAAAACTCTATCCGCAGGAAAGGAGATAAATGTATGATTAGTGAGAGTCCAACTGCTGGGACCTCCACGGATATGAAGAACAGGGGCCTAATGTCCCCAGTGTAAAGGAAGTAGTGCACATATGTGACCGCTGCGCCAATCACTATAGCAGTGGCGGTCACACCACCCTTCCCACAGAAGGGAATGGAGCGGCGGTGCCGTGTGTGCACTACGCTCTCTTCACCCGGGGGACATGGGATCATATTCCTCTAAACTGTTGGGGATGGATAGGTAATAAATGCCATTCATGGGTTATCCCCTTTGTATAACAGGTTGCCTGATGAAAAGTCCTATGTTCTGCTGTCATGGTCAGAAAAAAAAAATAATCTTAAGGTTTAAGGGGAATCTGTCACCAGGTTTTTGCTCCCCTATCTGAGAGCAGGATGGTAAAGAAGCAGATCCCTGATTCCAGTTATGTGTCACTTACTGGGCTGCTTGCTGCAGTTTTGATAAAAATCCCTGTTTTCTCTGCTGCAGATCTACCAGTTCTTGGAATCCTAGGCCCTGTATAACCCCGCCCACAGCACTGATTGGCAGCTTTCTGTATACAATGTGGTGGGGGCGGGGTTACACAGAGCAGGAGGTCTACATGGCACGAGACAACTAGTCCTCTAGTGATACTCTCCTGCTGATAAAACACTGATTTTAGCAAAACTACAGCAAGCAGCCCAGTACGTGACACATGGCTGGAATCGAGGTCTCTGTCTCTACATTATGTTGCTCTAAGATAAGATGGCAAAAACCTGCTGACAGATTCCCATTAAGGGGTTGTAATACCTCTATAAGGTTTTATAGCACCCCAGAATAACTGGACGAGTCTGTGGTCCCTACTATTTCCCAAATAGGTCATATTCTCGGCAAAGTGACTGAACCATATGTTATATAGAATTTAAGAAAAGAAAAAAAAAATCATTGCTCAACTTACTGCTCAGCTGGATCCAGGTCTCGTAAGCCGATGTATACAATATCCGATGTAGAAATACAAGGTTTTGTCCAAGAGAAGCCAGGAATTAAAGGCACCTGCAAAAAAAAGAATTGTAACTAACATGGTTTAAATGACTGATCGTGTGCAAAGCAGCCTTTTCTTTTCCCAGTAATTTCAGACAACTTGATATCGTGATAGATAATGTGAGAAATAGAAAGTTTGCAAATCACCTAATGTAAAAATGATGTGGTCTTATCCCTGAAAGATCACTTCCAAGTGCTGGCCACCATGCGGTCTCCCATCTGTCTAACTTTCTGTCCACTGCCTGTTGTCAAGGGCAATCTGTCTGTAGCAGCAGACTCACAGAGACGGGTTACAGGAAGTAACGGACGGATATTTGTCTATCTACAGGAAGAGGGTGGGACTTTGCCCCTGCTCTCCTGTATGTCAGATTGCATACAGGCATAACAGTAACAGAGAGGCAGGCTTTTAAAGCAGGACAGGCAATCCATAGGACAATGGCAGCAGCAATAAAATTTGGGAGACGGGATACTCCAGCACCTAGAGTGCTGGCAGAATGCTGAAGAGAAACCTTCCACTAAAAGAAGCGTGAGAAATAGGAGCATTCATGGACATATTGCACTGGTATGTATACCAGTTTTAACTTGGATGAGGGCAGATACAAGTGTTTTGTGAAAGGACAGGAACGCTTTAAGCTATGTCCATGCAATGGATTAAGTAAATTAAAGCGCTACCTTAAGAGAAAAAATATTTTCACCAGTAATCAATTTGAAGGACCCTGATCAGTCGGATGTGGACCAGAGCCCTGCAAAACGTCGGTATCCTTGGCTCCTCTTCTGATATGTAGTCCTGGCGCGATGTCATTGTTGCCACGTGACGTTGTGCCAGGAGTACAAATTAAAAGAGGAGCCGGTAAGCCAGCAGGTAGGAGGCGTTTCACAGGGCTCTGGTTTATCTCTAATCACCAGTAGTTATACCTTGTCCTGCAGCTCCTTCAAAAGGAAGGACACTGGCTGACCGTGGAGATTTCCCGATGATGTTGTCAGTGGCGTGTTGATATCTGCGTGTGCGTCCACCCAAATTAGACAGAGGTCTGGATAATGCTGAGCATGGCCACTGACCGAGCCGAGGGCCAAACTAAAAGACAAGAAAAAAAACAAATGAGGTTAGTAGTATACATAGTATAATAAAAAAAAATGAACATATACTCTGCTGTAAATAACATTGGGGACTTAGTAAACACCGTTTTTGATTTAAAAAAAAGCGTAAAAGCCATCCAACCAGCGTCACGGTGACCCATATTAGGTAAAAGCCATCTCACCAACGTCACGTGACCCATATTAGGTAAAAGCCATCTCACCAACGTCACGGTGACCCATATTCGGTGACCAGGTCCCGAATATGGATACCTAACAAATGGGAAGCTATTTAAATGTAATGTCCAGCTCATACAGCTTCCCATTTGCTGGGTATCCATATTCGGGACCCGATGCTGCTCAGCCCTTATTCACACAGACGTCACTTTGACACATGGTAAGGTTTTAACACTAGAGGTTAGGACCATCCCGATTTGGGTACACCGTGACGCTGGTGGGATGGCTTTTATGCTTTTTTCATCAAAAACGGTGTTTACTAAGTACTCTACGTTATTTATATGCGCTATTGCTTTTACTTACATGTTCATTTTGTTTCTGTCTTAGGTTTTGTCTGTTTGGTGACCAGTGTGAACATGCTCCTATTTTGCATGCATACCAACTTATACTCCAGTTCATTTTTTCGGTTTAGTAATAGTAAAATATAAGCCTCACCGCCATAATGACCAGTCATAGGCCCACCCTATAGAAGATGGTTGCACCTAATGTTGGGAAATGCGGTCCTCACCTATGATCTCCTCCTAGGGTGACACATGTGTGACCGGCTCCGATTACTCTGTTCACTTCTTTAGCCAACCTATTACAGGCAAGCCCGACTGTCCGAGGGTATTTGACGGTGTTATTGTACAGTTCATCATCAGGGACCTGGACAAAGTTCAGATCTCCGACATCATATACATTGCATCCTGGGGAAAAAAAAACAAAGAAAAGATAGCTACCAGGCTCCTCAATACCCTTAAAACTAACCCCAGTAATACAATTCTGCCAAAACAGGGCACAAATTTCATTATTTGTGTATTGTAAGATTCTTTAAAGCTAAAAAGAAGTATTTCAGTCTTCAAAAATGATCAATTATCCCCTGAAATGCTAATAATTTTTAGAATGGTGTGGGTCCTCCTCTGATAGGTTCACATCCCACCGGCTGATTGTCATCTCCCCCTGGTGCAGGGATGTCAAACTTAAACACACAGAGGGCCAAGATGAAAAACTTGAAAAAAGTCACAGGCCAACCAGTATACAGAATAATGGCCCCCACATAGTCCTTCATACAGAATAATGGGCCCCACATAGTCCTCCATACAGAATAATGGGCCCCACATAGTCCTCCATACAGAATAATGGGCCCCACATAGTCCTCCATACAGAATAATGGGCCCCACATAGTCCTCCATACAGAATAATGGGCCCCACATAGTCCTCCATACAGAATAATGGGCCCCACATAGTCCTCCATACAGAATAATGGGCCCCACATAGTCCTCCATACAGAATAATGGGCCCCACATAGTCCTCCATACAGAATAATGGGCCCCACATAGTCCTCCATACAGAATAATGGGCCCCACATAGTCCTCCATACAGAATAATGGGCCCCACATAGTCCTCCATACAGAATAATGGGCCCCACATAGTCCTCCATACAGAATAATGGGCCCCACATAGTCCTCCATACAGAATAATGGGCCCCACATAGTCCTCCATACAGAATAATGGGCCCCACATAGTCCTCCATACAGAATAATGGGCCCCACATAGTCCTCCATACAGTATAATGGGCCCCACATAGTCCTCCATACAGAATAATGGGCCCCACATAGTCCTCCATACAGAATAATGGGCCCCACATAGTCCTCCATACAGAATAATGGGCCCCACATAGTCCTCCATACAGAATAATGGGCCCCACATAGTCCTCCATACAGAATAATGGGCCCCACATAGTCCTCCATACAGAATAATGGGCCCCACATAGTCCTCCATACAGAATAATGGGCCCCACATAGTCCTCCTTACAGAATAATGGGCCCCACATAGTCCTCCTTACAGAATAATGGGCCCCACATAGTCCTCCTTACAGAATAATGGGCCCCACATAGTCCTCCATACAGAATAATGGGCCCCACATAGTCCTCCATACAGAATAATGGGCCCCACATAGTCCTCCTTACAGAATAATGGGCCCCACATAGTCCTCCTTACAGAATAATGGGCCCCACATAGTCCTCCATACAGAATAATGGGCCCCACATAGTCCTCCATACAGAATAATGGGCCCCACATAGTCCTCCATACAGAATAATGGGCCCCACATAGTCCTCCATACAGAATAATGGGCCCCACATAGTCCTCCATACAGAATAATGGGCCCCACATAGTCCTCCATACAGAATAATGGGCCCCACATAGTCCTCCATACAGAATAATGGGCCCCACATAGTCCTCCATACAGAATAATGGGCCCCACATAGTCCTCCATACAGAATAATGGGCCCCACATAGTCCTCCATACAGAATAATGGGCCCCACATAGTCCTCCTTACAGAATAATGGGCCCCACATAGTCCTCCTTACAGAATAATGGGCCCCACATAGTCCTCCTTACAGAATAATGGGCCCCACATAGTCCTCCTTACAGAATAATGGGCCCCACATAGTCCTCCTTACAGAATAATGGGCCCCACATAGTCCTCCATACAGAATAATGGGCCCCACATAGTCCTCCATACAGAATAATGGGCCCCACATAGTCCTCCTTACAGTATAATGGGCCCCACATAGTCCTCCATACAGTATAATGGCCTCACATAGTCCTCCTTACAAAATAATGGGCCCCACATAGTCCTCCTTACAAAATAATGGGCCCCACATAAGGGTGGCGGTTCTGGTGTCATGGGGCAGATATAACCACCTTGCGGGTCAGATTTGGCCCATGGTGCGGAGTTTGACACCTATGTCCTGGCGTGATCTTGCAAGCAACAGGAGCACCAGGGTAAAGCACTGATCTAACACTTCCATGGACATCCAGTTTTTGCTCTTATTTTATACCCACTGATCCCGAGTATGCCTTTGTTTGTAAATGTGCCGTATGGTTCCAGAAATATGGGCCTTTTTATTTAGTGCCTATTATTATAGTGGCTCACTGGATCCTCGGGGGCGTGTCTTTAGAATAATCTGCATAATTACTGTGAGCCACGCCCCCTTATTAAAGACCATAAAAATCATCACTAAATATAAAAGTCCTTATCTCTGGAACCATATAGCATATTTACATTTTTTTTTGTTAAGGAGGGGCTTGGAGGATCTGCGGGGGGAGTGACCCAAATGGAGATTATTTAGTAGATTGGTAAAATAACAATGAAGAAAAGAGAACTGGAATATTAACAAAGTCGACCCAAAACTTCCAGGTTTTCAGAAGGAGCTCCATCAAGTCAGTACGGGTGGTATTTATTTTTTTCGTAAGTCATTAGCTTGACTTTTTTGAAGAGTGGAATACCCCTAAAATCATAAGCGGATTCTCACCAATGCTTGACAATCTTTCAATGAGTCCGGCACTTCTGATAGCTGCTGGTCCATGTTCTACTCCTTGCCGTTTCTAAAAGAAAAAAATAAAAGTGCAAAGTTTTAGATCACCGATGCACCGGCACCATGACGGGGTTCATTTATTCTACACAGTCCAACACAAAAATAAATAACTCTGTGGTTACCTGGACAAGTAGGCCATGTTGCTGCTGACAGATCTTATTGTGGTTGGTGCTTATTTTATGATTATCCAATATGTCAAATAACAAATGGATGAGTAGATTCTGGAATGATGTAATGATGGGGCTGGTCAGGGGTGTGTTTGGGTGTTTCCTACATGCAACTTACTGAACCTGAATGACTAAAGCCGGTTAATACAGAACTCGCTGATGGGTGCAGCCAGTTTCCTCATTAGCTGCCGGATTGTCACTGGCCGGGTATCGAAAACCAATGTGTCAATAGTTAACACACTAAACTTGTTTCCCTGACTCTCCAAATAAAATAGTTCTTATTAAAAAGCCCCAGAGTCTTGTAGCCTGCAGTCATGAAGACGCCCAACTCCATGACTGCTTCCTTAAAGATCAGGCAGAGCACTCAAACTCTGCCTGATCACTGAGAGACTGCGTCGTCTCAGAGCAGGAGAGGCCGAACTTGTTGTGCATATCAGGTCCAGCTTTCTCTGACCCATTTATAGTCGCTCATCTTCCGCCCTGGTTGCAGTACAAGGTTGAGGTGAAAGTCTATCAAGCCCTGAAGAAGCCGCTGTAATCATGTCTGACTCTTTCAATCGCTAAGGGAGGGGTTTTTTTTTTTTCAGTGGATCCTTTCCAAAATTTTCCTCAAAAACAGTTTAAAAAACGCTTTGGAAATTCTTAATATTCATTTTCAAGGGTTTGTTCACACTGAGTCTCTTTGCTGAGTTCTTAGAGATGAAGCTACGTGGAAACTCTCTAAAACCCTCTCCAAATACTCAAAACTCCTCCAAAACTTGGAGTTTCCTCTCCAGAAAATTTTGCAAAAGGAGTCAGATCACACAGAGAAATTTTTCTGGAGTTTTTGGAGCAACGCTCTAATAAAAACTCGAATATTTTTTTGTTTTGTTTCCGCTCAGTTTCTGGTCTAAAAACGTATCAAAGGAGACTCAGTGTGAACATAACTTTAGAAATGAATAGGAAGAATTTCCCAAATGTTTTTGAGAAGTTTTCGAAGCAGAAACTGTCCAAATCCTCCTCAAAAACTTTGATTTTTCTGCTCAGTTTCCATTCCAAAAACACATCAAAAAGTCGTTTTGTGCCCTAAGGGTGTGCTCTCACTGAGAAACTCTCCAATCCAAACTCATGATTTTTGAACTCCTTGTAATTTTTGAAGAGGTTTTACTCAGAGCAGTGGTCTGCATGATGGGCGATTCATTCTCTTGTCTCCTGAAGAACCCTGATATCAAGAGGGGGGGGGACACGCCAAGACTGGGAACTTGTATGGGCTAGGCCGGGGTCTGCACCTATAGGGGGACTGGATACTACACGAATTTGAACAGAACTCTTGCACACTGGTAGCAACATACAATATCATTATTACTATGATCTA
Organism: Phyllobates terribilis; assembly: GCF_046119375.1. Classification (NCBI taxonomy): domain Eukaryota; kingdom Metazoa; phylum Chordata; class Amphibia; order Anura; family Dendrobatidae; genus Phyllobates; species Phyllobates terribilis. The sequence goes on along the minus strand of NW_027362767.1, from coordinate 130,026,509 downwards.
CTACAATTGATACCTACTATAGGGCTATACAAGGGATGTCCACCATATCACTTATTAGGGTGCCAACCTGCACGGTAAGGCAGGGAACATTATTGTGTGGGGTACCCCAGGGCCATTGTAGGTCACGCTGACATACGGGACAATTGTCCCATTAGATCTTATCTTTTTGCTTCCTGATCAAAGACTAATAAAGAGAGTGGAACAGTGCACTTTATTCACGGCATCTTCAAAACTATTTTCTGTATTAACATTATTAGTTTTTACATTATTTTTGTTTTTCTCTTTTTTTTTATTAATAATTAATACATTTTATTAATAAAATAATAAAGATATTACATTTTAAGGGTAAGATTTTCTGGTACTATATTTCAATATATGATACCCTAATATATTATAGACGGTATACATCGTCTGTAATTCCCAAAGTAGCAAACATAAGGGATAATTTGCTGATCATTGGGGGTTCGACCATTGGGACCCCCAGCAACTCCGAGAATGGAGCGGTGGTTTACATACTCAACCTGTGCGTCATTCAGTGACAATGGGACTGTCGGAAATAGCCGAGCACTGGATTCAGCTTTCTCCCACAGTTCCATGGCTGATGAATGGGGCGAAGATCTAACATGTGCACCTCCGGTCCATTCAATGACTAAGGAACTGTTGGAAACAGCCAAGCACTGTACTTAGCTTTCTCCCACAGTCACATAGGTAATGAATGATGCGGAGATCAGGCATACGCACCTCTGGTCCACTCATTAACTATGGGACTGTCAGAAATAGCTGAGCATTGAATACAGCTTTCTCCGACAGTCCCATAGGTGATGAAAGGTGCTGAGATTGAGCATATACACCTCTGGTCCATTCAAGACAGGAATGCACAGCACCAAATGTTGAGAGGATCACTGGAAGTCCGACCGATCCATACGTTATACACTATACTATGGATAACTTGTAATCTTGGGAATACCCCTTTACATCCCCCCCAGCTTTATACCAGTAAACACGTTAGCTTTAACAGTAATTCAGTGTAGTCTATGGTGTAGATTTATTCATCTAACTTGGTGTTTTAAAGGTATTTTTATCCCAGAACTGCACTACATTCTAAAATATTTCCAGTTCTGGTCCAAAATGTTCCTCTTTCCAGGTGAATTGTGTATTGTGTAGGAATGGGTCCCTGGGAGTAAGTGTCGGCAGCCAGGAGGTTTATGTCTGCTGTAGGTAATTATAACTTGAACTCTGTGCCCCGTGTTCTTCTGAGAAGAGCTTGGCCCTGAATGGAAGATAAGTTTACAGAGAGGAGAAGCAGTGATCTGAAATGACCTTCCTATGTAACAAACTACGCGAAAGGCCAAGAAAAGTGTAGCTGGAAGGTACGTTCTACAGCCCTACAGGAGATATAGGACGATAGTCAGACATCGTTAGGGAGTCTTGGATTACATCAAACACCCCATCAAGTGGACATACCAGGTCCTCAGTCACAGAGTCCTGAGAGCATGGGCCTGACTATACTAAAAAAGTGCCTCCTCATCATATCCCTCCAGCCCCCCACCCCAGGCCTTCACAGCCACCCTACTACTTATATGTAGAGCCCTATAAATGGCTTAGGCTTCCAGCATTGTACTGACCTCTGTCACCATCTTGCACCTAAATGATTGGCGCTGCTCCAGACATAAGGTCTATCCATCTTCATTTTTTGGGTAGCTGAATGATCTTTTATTACTCCCTGTTATCAGCTATTTCAGACTGGAGAGAGGACTACCAATGTTACCAACATTTTGATGTCCTAAATTAAGACATTTAAGCCTTCAAAATACCCCCAAACACCCATATTTTTTGGGTATGAACCTTACCTTTTGTGGTTAGGTTCTTGGGATTATCCTGGCAAAAATCTGGGCTGTTGGCAAGTATGGCTGACTGGTTTTATTCCATAGGGCTAGTGTTAAAAAATACAAACCAAAGCCTGGGCTACACAGAGACTTTGGAAGGGACGCAGGTTGCATGGCCAAAGATTGATTGGTGCGGCATAATGCTGGCGAATGGGGTCACACTGCTTGCCCAGGGCCATGTGCTTCCTGAGGAAACCGACCACTTCTGATAGGTTACCGGCCAACATTACACTAGTTCTTGAGAACGGATTTTTTTTATAAGAGGTACCTTGCTAAGTTACTTGTTTTTTTACGAACATTTTGCAGTTTTAACAATTTCTGATCATGACAAAACTCTTTTAGGCTTTTTACATTACAAGAAGGGTCTATTTCTGCCTCATCCACATGCAATAGCAAATATAGACCATTAGACAAGTGTGGCGCTGTTTTTAGAAAAGTCACCAAACCTTTCTGTCATTGAAAACATTAAGATGAAACCCCTTCCTCCCCTCCTCTCTCACACAGAATTGCAGTACAAAAGAGAGCTTACAATCTACCAACCTCTTTTGATAATAGGACCACACAGTTAACATATGGTGTACTGAGGAATCCTAATTAAAATGCAGGAAGTCCCTTTGAAGCCCAGGTGACTGAATGAGGATATCTTTTGTTAAAGACTACGACTTATAGAATGGACAGGTAATTGGGCAGGAAAGGTCTTTTCCGAGGGCCGGATAACAATAGGGACATGCGTTTACACATGGATAGAGAAGTGGAAGAACCTTTTGTCCAGAGGAAATACATTGTTACCTTCAGGGGAAATGTTATACATTTACTTACACTAGACACAGTAGCACCAGTGGGGAGCTATGAATATTGAAGCTTGTATACATCCGATATGTGATGGGACATACATTTTCAGCCTCAGGATTAACAGGGGAAGAAGATGCATATTTTCTCATAAGTGTAACAACTGCCTATAAGCCCCATATCCATAGTGACCAGATCGCTGACAACAGCCATGTCATGTTTGGTCTCTGGGGAAAGATAAAATCCCAATAAAAAAAATATGGCAGTGATCCCAAACTTCTACGATTATCAGGAGGGAAGATATGTTGTAAGTTAGGAATTTCATAAAATCCAGAAGGGCTGAGAACATTCCACAACCCTGCTCACGTGAGGTCATCAATGGGGGGGGGGTGTGGGTGTAACTCAGGTGCTCATAAAAGGTCAAGCAGAATTATGTTCTGCGTTCCTGTAGAGAGATACACATCGGTGTATGCATGAATCCTGTTCACTGAACATCTCCAACTGCAGTGCTCTCTCCTTTGCTAAGCTGACTCATCTCTGTCAGAGGCGTAGTAAGTTTCTTTCGTTATTCCTTTTTATTTTATGTAACTGTATATGCTGTGTTGTTTTGTTCCCTTTATAAAATATTTTGTATTTTTTTTATTTTTTATAAACACTGCCTATTGTTCTGGATTAAATATAAAATGTAATAGTTCTGTTCCTTTTGTTCTGTAAACCGTGCCCCGAATCAGGTGACCAGTCAGCCTGTAAAAACGACTGGTGGTGGCAGTGAGTAGTCTTGGGTTATCGTGCAGTTCGCAGTGACCGTAGCGGGGCTATATACATATATTCCATGTGTTGGAATCGGAGGTGTATAGACTATACGCTCACTGTTAGTTTCCCAATAACCGGCCTATTAGTGGAAACAGCCTGCGGGGCCTCCTCCGTTGATCGGTCGCGTAATTGTTCAGATGATAGGGGGCAACAGAGAGCTGTTCATGACAAAAAGATAACAACGTGGTGGGTTCAGTTACCACCCCCTGCCTGTGATTAGTTGACACTTTCATTTTCTTCGATTACTCCCTTTTAGCATGGAACTAAAAATGCAATGTAATCATTACTAGACTATATATTTCCTACGATGTATAAGCTATAGTATATCTATATGTCCAAAAAACTGTCAGCCAGTAATCCAGCAGAGGACCAACGTGTACCAATATACAGGCCGTGCTGTCAATATGGCTGCAAGAACACCTCTTCCTAAAATAAAGTAGATTAGTTATGTAGTATGTGAGTCAGATTACTGGTGTAGAGCAAATCCTTCCTGTACAAGGGCGAGTCAGGCCGAGAGGATGGAGTAACACCTAAGCGATATTGCCCCTAAGCACACACACTCCCCCGGGAAGCCTTTATCAATGACGGAAGTGACGCCTTTCCTTCTGAATATCTGGATGTCCACATCGAGTTGTCCATTTACATTTGGCCAGAGAAAAATTCCCAATGTTTGCGCTGATTGTGAAACCCGAATATGTTTGGCTTAAGCAACAGAAGCTTAGGAACATAGTAAAGAAATAAATATAAACAGGCTGTTAAAGGGGTTGTCCGCCTTTCGGGACAATTCGGGACTCAAAGGCATGTATTTAAAGTGTAAATATAGAAAGTGAAATGTGCGGGGAAACATGTAAGAACCAAGCGGTGCAAACGTTTTAATAAACCACAGAGATTTTTAGCCCCAAGTACATGCAGCTAAATAAATATGTCCTCAAAGTTGGACAACCCTTTAACATGCCCATATTTTTTTATAATATATACATGCATATACAGTATATTAGATAAGCATTTGCTGGGCCTTCAGATTCTGGGGGAATAATAAGCAGTTTATGGGGGTTTATATATGTCACCATGATAAAAATTATACATTTTTAGCTAAAAATCATTTTATAGTATTTATGTAGTATGTATGGGGTGGTAGACCGGGAGGAATAGCGGTAGGCTGAGTATACATTTGAGAAAGAGCGAAAAAGAGAGCGAGCGAACGAAAAAGAAAGCGAGAGAGCAAAAAAGAGTGAGAGAGCGAACGAAAAAGAGAGCGAACGAAAAAGAGAGCGAGAGAGCGAACGAAAAAGAGAGCGAGAGAGCGAACGAAAAAGAGAGCGAGAGAGCGAACGAAAAAGAAAGCGAGAGAGCGAACGAAAAAGAAAGCGAGAGAGCGAGCGAAAAAGAAAGCGAGAGAGCGAGCGAAAAAGAAAGCGAGAGAGCAAAAAAGAGTGAGAGAGCGAACGAAAAAGAAAGCGAGAGAGCGAGCGAAAAAGAGAGCGAGAGAGCGAACGAAAAAGAAAGCGAGAGAGCGAGCGAAAAAGAAAGCGAGAGAGCAAAAAAGAGAGCGAGAGAGAAAAAGAACAAGAGAAAGAGAGCGAGAGAGAGAAAGAGCGAGAGAAAGGGCGAAAAGGAGAGCGAGAGAAAGAGCGAAAAGAAGAGATAGGAGAGCGTGTATGGTGTAATAGACTGGGAGGAATAGCGATAGGCTGAGTAGACATTTGGCCGTCTACATTATCCAGAAACAATAAACTCAAATATCTGATAACCACCAACCCAAGAGGCAGACACTGGGGATTGTGACCCACAGGGATGGTCCCACTCATCATATGTGGTCATCTCTAAAAACTGGCGGGCGAAGCTAAAAGAGGGAATGAGAAAGACGTTGACTGGACTTTTGATGATTCATCACCGATGAGGAATCGGGTGAAAGGATGACCCATCTACAGTACAGCATTTACTGAAGAGGAGTCTTGGCAGCCATTCTCCCATTTGGCAGGGTACGTCTTGTGAGGTCTGGTAACATCTCATCTTCCGGTACATTGTCCAGGACATGAAATCAGTCACCCTCTTCAGCTCCGGTCATACGAGGACATGGGCTGAATGAAGCATGTCCATGTCAAGGTAATGAGTGACTCCACTCCAGAGAATGATCATGAAAGATAACCGTGGAAAACTTTACAAGACATTTTGGATAATTGTAGCTTATAACGTTATGGGAACAGTTTGGGAAAGGCCCTTTTCTGTTCCTCAGTACACAAGGTCCATAAAGACATGGAGGAGGGAGTTTCGTGGAAGAACATGACCGGCTGCAGAGTCCTAACCTCAACCCCATCCAACACCAATGTTTGGACCAAGAACAGAGACTGTGATCCCGACCTCTCCCTAACATCAGTGTCTGAGACCACAAATGCTCTAAAATTCCCCAAAAGGCTTCCAAGGTCTTGTCGAAAACCTTCTCAGAAGAGCGGACGCTGTTATAGCTGCGAAGTGGGGCCTACTCCTTATTATTGGATCCCCCTTTTGGAAGTTAATTGGTATAGGTAACCTTTTTGGCGGCAGCGGTCCATCCGTCCGTGCATGACACTGCAAGTTCTTGAGCCTGCAGAGTTTCATACTCCGAGCCAAGCGAAATGAATATGCAACAGCTGCTTTTTTTTCCCGACCTGGATAGACGGTGGCTGCGAAAGAGCCCGTTACAATTGCACAATCCCTCTATAATTAGATGCATCAGCGCCGGCATCAGAGGAAAAACAGCTCCTAGGAATAGAACATCTACTTTGGAATAAAGTTACACGTTGACGGAAAATGCAGAATAAAATGCAAAGAACTTCTAAAGAGAGTGCAATGATGCAAAGGCCTGAAAGAGGATCTGTCACAGACGCAGAAGCATTCCTAGGTGTAGAATTGGGGTTTGCAAGGATTTTGGTACAGGAAAACCATTTCCTATTGATTTCAGCAGATTTCACTATGCAATAATATTTAATTATTTTTTTTGGACAGATCCCCCTGTAATGCTCTGTTTCACCTGCGGAGGCACTGTAGAGAAATTGCTGCTAGGTTGCTGTCACATATAGGGTCCCAGCAGCAGGACATCAAGGGATCCGACTATTGCAGTGGATTTATCTGTCGCCAGATTTCTCAATAAAAACTGCATACACCATAAAATACATTTCTTGGACCTGATGAGGCTGGTGAACTTGCTATGAAAAACACCTTTGAATGGCAGTGTAATCCCTTTTGAAAGTTTCCCAACCGAATATTAAAAAGGAGCATTTTAATACTAGGATTAGACAGACATCCTGAACCTTTAGCGAGTATTTTAGTAGGGGTATTGAGGGTCTTCTAACCTAATAATATATGATTGTTTTTTTTTTTAAATAAAAGTTGTGTTTTATTGCTTTTTTTCACATTAGACAATATTGATTACATGGTGACACAGCCCTTAGTCCTGATGAATGGTCTGCCATGTCTAAAGTGAGTCCTACCAAAAAAAGCAGAGAGACGCCTGATGTAACACTGATGTCATATCTGCCCCGTCTGTGCGGCCGAGTACCAAGGATTGTAGAAATAGCAACACTAACATTACCCGTATAGGGGGATCACTTATCATACAGGAGGGATCCCCATAATGAGGCAGGAAAAAGAAAGGGGGAGAGAGGAAAAAAAGAGAGCGTGAAACAGAGAGAGAGCGCGCGAAACAGAGAGAGTGCGCGAAACAGAGAGAGAGAACGAAACAGAGAGAGCGAAACAGAGAGAGCGAAACAGAGCGTGAAACAGAGAGAGAGAACGAAACAGAGAGAGCGAAACAGAGAGCGTGAAACAGAGAGAGAGCGCGAAACAGAGAGAGCGAAACAGAGAGCGTGAAACAGAGAGAGAGCGTGAAACAGAAAGAGTGAAACAGAAAGAGTGAAACAGAGAGTGAAACAGAGAGAGAAACAGAGAGAGAAACAGAGAGAGCGAGCGAAACAGAGAGAGCGAGCGAAACAGACAGAGTGAGCGAAACAGAGAGATTGCAAAACACAGAGAGAGCGCGAAACAGAGAGAGCGCGAAACAGAGAGAGCGCGAAACAGAGAGAGCGCGAAACAGAGAGCGCGAAACAGAGAGCGCGAAACAGAGAGCGCGAAACAGAGAGCGAAACAGAGAGAGCGCGAAACAGAGAGAGAGCGCGAAACAGACAGAGCGAGCGAAACAGACAGAGCGAGCGAAACAGACAGAGCGAGCGAAACAGACAGAGCGAGCGAAACAGAGAGATTGCAAAACACAGAGAGAGCGCGAAACAGAGAGAGCGCGAAACAGAGAGAGCGCGAAACAGAGAGAGCGCGAAACAGAGAGAGCGCGAAACAGAGAGATTGCAAAACACAGAGAGAGCGCGAAACAGAGAGCGAAACAGAGAGCGAAACAGAGAGCGAAACAGAGAGCGAGCGCGAAACAGAGAGATTGCAAAACAGAGAGAGCGCGCGAAACAGAGAGAGCGAGCGAAACAGAGATTGCAAAACACAGAGAGAGCGCGAAACAGAGAGAGCGCGAAACAGAGAGAGTGAAACAGAGAGCGAAACAGAGAGAGCGCGAAACAGAGAGAGCGCGAAACAGAGAGAGCGCGAAACAGACAGAGTGAGCGAAACAGACAGAGTGAGCGAAACAGACAGAGCGAGCGAAACAGAGAGATTGCAAAACAGAGAGAGCGCGAAACAGAGAGAGCGCGAAACAGAGAGAGCGCGAAACAGAGAGAGCGCGAAACAGAGAGAGCGAAACGAATTAGATAGATGGTAGATAATAGATAGGTAATAGATAGATGGATATATAGATAGATAGACAATAGATAGAGAATAGATATACAGACAGATAGATAGATAGATAGATAGATAATAGATATATGGATAGATGATAGATATATAGATAGATAGATAATAGATAGTAGATAGATAGATAGACAATAGATAGAGAATAGATATACAGACAGATAGATAGATAGATAGATAATAGATATATGGATAGATGATAGATATATAGATAGATAGATAATAGATAGTAGATAGATGGTAGATAATAGATAGAGAATAGATATACAGACAGATAATAGATAGATAGATAGATAGATAGATAGATAGATAATAGATAGATAGATAGATAGATAGATAGATAGATAGATAGATAGATAGGAAAAGGAAGGAAAGCTAGGAAGGAAGAGATTAGATTGCTAGCTTACAGGTGATAGTGGCTGATATAAGCCGCTGATCAGTCTCCCCTTCTCCCCTTCCTGGCCGTTCTGTACCCGGCTCTCCTCCCGCTGCTCTTCCCTTCTGTCCATGTCTTCCCTCCTATCTGGGTGATCAGACCCTACAGATACACACAGGACTGCTGCCCCCATTCTCTCCCTCCGCAGCCCCCATTCTCCCCCGGCTGCCGGTGTGTGATGTCACGCTGGTGACGATGATGTCACGGTGTCGCCTCACCTGTCCCTTGGAGAAGGGCGCCCCGATGATGGCGATGGAGTGCAGCGTCCTCCCGTGCAGGCTCTGGGTGCTGCTCGTCTTCTTGAGCAGCTGTAGGATGCCGGAGCGGAGCGCCATGTCTGGTGGTGCTGGGCTGCGGCTGGGCTGCGGCTGGGATGCGGCAGGGATGCGGTACGGATGCGGCGCTGAGCTCTGCCTCTGCCTTTGTTGCCTGGTGACCCAGCACACTGTGATGACAGCGGGATTTCATAGGCTACCACGGGACACGGCTGGCTCCGCCCACTGCCTGACGTCAGGGAGGATGTTGCCATTCCACCAATCCAGGGGGCGCGATGCGGAGGTGTGTGGGACACTGCCCGCCATACGCCCCTCTGCGTAGTAGCATTTGTGTCTGCGGCCAGAACGAGCCGGTGGAGGCAGGTGATACAGGAATGTCATCGTCATCACCTTCCTCCGCCCCCGGGGCACTGATACTAACCATCCACTCACTGGTGAAACCACTACCGCTCTATTCCCCCTGCTGCTGATGACGCATCCTGGCCAGGCAGAACGTGTGTTGCTAGGTGACCGGCCACAGTCATGTCCTATAATCTTATAAATATTTTTTTTAATTGTCCATAGCAACCAATCGTTACTAAGCTTTCATTTTGTTAATCAGCTCTGGTAAATGAAAGCCGCGATGTGGTTGGTGGTAATGAAAAATTTCAACAAATATTTCCCAATATTTTTCTTTAGCATGGCCGCCATTTAGCCTTCTTTATATCAGTGCGGTACATGTATGATACCCCTATTTTCGCAGTAAAATACTAAATTTATGCATTGGGTGCCAAATTTATCTTTTCACATGGCTTTAATTTTTTTAGGAATTTGGGAAAATCCCATCTAAAGCTAAAATATTATTATTATTTATTTTTAGAGTACCATATCAACATGCCCCACAGATTCGAAGGAAAGGATGGAAACCAAAAGCTCAATACCCTATGGGTGTTCTAGACTATAGTCACACTGAGTTTTCTGAGGCGTCTTATGGAGCAGATACGTTCCAAAAAACACTCAAAAACACTTGAAAGACCCTTCCTGTTCATTTCTATGTAAAAACGACCTTCTGATCATATGTTCAGTCTTTTAACCACTTCAGACTTCCAAAAATAAGCGGCCAAAAATAAGTGACCTGACCATCTTCAGACGTTTCCACTAGAAAGAAGCTCAATACTTTACAGTACAAGTCAGTGGGAAATCAAGAACACCTGGGCATGTTTTTGGAGTGTCCTTGAGGTGTTTTCACTTGGTGGCTATATACACAGAATTTTTTTTGAGGTTTTTGGAACAGAAACTGAGCAGGACCTCCCCAAATCCTCCTCAAAGGGCAAAAATCATCAAAAACTTGGAGGTTCTGCTCCGAAATCTCTTAATGAAAACTTCTATGGAGACATACCCAATGGATTTAAAAACTCGTGAGAAAATCACCCTCAAAAAACATTTACAGAAAACGATTAACAAAAACGGTTCAGGACAAAAAAAACCCTAAGAAACGCAACCTTGAAAGAACGTTTCCGGAAGTGGCTTCTGCTTGGAAAACTCGTTTTTGACCGCTTGGGAAAAACTCAGTGCTCACATATCCTTAGAGTATCTTCACATTGCCTCTTTTTTCATCATTTTTGGAACAGAAAATGCCGCAAAAAAAACCTCTCATGAGAATCAACATTTTCTTTCTATGTAAGGAAAATTGTCAAGCTTTTCAAGCCGAAGATGCTTCAGGAAAACCCCAGTGGTGTTTTCCTGCAGCAACTTTTTTTAGCACATTTTCCATTGTCGGACTAGCTACCGAGACTTTTTTTAAAAAGTCTATGTAGAAAATAGTGAGTGGCATCCAAGCTGCCAGAAAAATGGTCTTGTCACTTCTTTTCACCTTGTTCTTGCATTTCTAAAGAAGAGCAGGGCGAAAGTGATTCAGTGGCCAAGTGTCCCCTGATCTGAACCCAACCAAACACCTACGGGGAATTCTGAAGAGACAAGTTGTCATCACTCTCCATCCAGCATCCAGAATCTAGAAGAGGTCGTTCTTTAAGAATGGGAAAAGCTAGATGTTGCAGTATGTCACCAACTTGTTCATTCCTTGCCTAGAAGACTTGGTGCAGTCCTTAAAAATCATGGAAGTCACAAAAAATACTAAATGTAGCAGTGTTTTGATATGGGGTGTACTCATTTTTGCATCAACTATTTCGAGTAAAACTAAAGACTTTGTAATGAAAGTTATTAACCTTACTTTGATATGGGTTAAAAAAATGTTCAATGAAACTCGGTCTTGTTAAAATTTTGGAAATTATTCTTGTGTTCAGTGAGATATCGATAAAAATCTAATTTATGCTGAGCTTCCACTCTGGGAAGGTTTCCTACAAGATTTTGGAGGCGTTTGTGGGAATCCTTGCCCCTTCATCTAGAAGAGCATTTGTGAGATCAGACCCGATGTTGGACGAGAGGTCCGGGTTCATAATCTCCATTCTAGTTCTGCTGATAGAACATAGATTCCGATTTCGAAGGGAAGTAAGGATATTACATCTTTCATCTGCTCCACCGCTTCCTTGGCCGATCACTGCGTCTACTATCCTCAATGTTGCCCATTTCTTGGTGTCCTCAATGCTGAGAAATGCAGGAGATACTTCTCCATCATACATCACCATCAGGAGGCGTCTGATTGCCTCCAAATATATTTTGCAGCCGGACAATATCCCCAAACATCCAGACACTGTCACCAAGAGATATCTTCATCGTGAAGAAGAACAAGGAGTCCTGGAAGTGATGATCCGGCCCCGCGGACCCTGACCTCACCATCTGGGATCACATGGAGACACAGAAGGATTGTACAAGTGACATCCACGGATCTGTTGTTAGTTCTCCAAGATGTTTGGGACAAACTCCTCCCGACTTCCTTCATAAACTGTGCGCAACTGACAAGTACCTAGAAGAAGGCAGCGGCGGTCACCAAATATTGATGTGGCTCATACAGTACAGACCAAAAGTTTGGACACACCTTCTCATTTAAAGATTTTTCTGTATTTTCATGACTATGAAAATTGTACATTCACACTGAAGGCATCAAAACTATGAATTAACACGTGGAATTATATACTTGGCAAAAAAGTGTGAAACAACTGAAAATATGTCTTATATTCTAGGTTCTTCAAAGTAGCCACCTTTTGCTTTGATGACTGCTTTGCACACTCTTGGCATTCTCTTGATGAGCTTCAAGAGGTAGTCACCCGAAATGGTTTTCACTTCACAGGTGTGCCCTGTCAGGTTTAATAAGTGCTATTTCTTGTCTTATGAATGGGGTTGGGACCATCAGTTGTGTTGTGCAGAAGTCTGGTGGATACACAGCTGATAGTCCTACTGAATAGACTGTTAGCTGCTTTTTTGTTGCCATAATACAAATTCTAAGTAAAGAAAAATGAATGGCCATCATTACTTTAAGAAATGAAGGTCAGTCAATGCGAAAAATTGGGAAAACTTTGAAAGTGTTCCCAAGTGCAGTTGCAAAAACCATCAAGTGCTACAAAGAAACTGGCTCACATGAGGACCGCCCCAGGAAAGGAAGACCAAGAGTCACCTCTGCTCCTGAGGATAAGTTTATCCGAGTCACCAGCCTCAGAAATCGCAGGTTAACAGCAGCTCAGATTAGAGACCAGGTCAATGCCACACAGAGTTCTAGCAGCAGACACATCTCTACAACAACTGTTAATAGGAGACTTTGTGCAGCAGGCCTTCATGGTAAAATAGCTGCTAGGAAACCACTGCTAAGGACAGGCAACAAGCAGAAGAGACTTGTTTGGGCTAAAGAACACAAGGAATGGACATTAGACCAGTGGAAATCTGTGCTTTGGTCTGATGAGTCCAAATGTGAGATCTTTGGTTCCAACCACCGTGTCTTTGTGCGATGCAGAAAAGGTGAACGGATGGACTCTACATGCCTGGTTCCCACCGTGAAGCATGGAGGAGGAGGTGTGATGGAGTGGGGGGGCTTTGCTGGTGACACTGTTGGGGATTTATTCAAAATTGAAGGCATACTGAACCAGCATGGCTACCACAGCATCTTGCAGCGGCATGTTATTCCACCCGGTTTGCGTTTAGTTGGACCATCATTTATTTTTCAACAGGACAATGGCCCCAAACACACCTCCAGGCTGTGTAAGGGCTATTTAACCAAGAAGGAGAGTGATAGGGTGCTACGCCAGATGACCTGGCCTCCACAGTCACCAGACCTGAACCCAATCGAGATGGTTTGGGGTGAGCTGGACCGCAGAGTGAAGGCAAAAGGTCCAACAAGTGCTAAGCATCTCTGGGAACTCCTTCAAGATTGTTGGAAGACCATTTCCGGTGACTACCTCTTGAAGCTCATCAAGAGAATGCCAAGAGTGTGCAAAGCAGTCATCAAAGCAAAAGGTGGCTACTTTGAAGAACCTAGAATATAAGACATATTTTCAGTTGTTTCACACTTTTTGTGAAGTATATAATTCCACATGTGTTAATTCATAGTTTTGATGCCTTCAGTGTGAATGTACAATTTTCATAGTCATGAAAATACAGAAAAATCTTTAAATGATAAGGTGTGTCCAAACTTTTGGTCTGTACTGTATATCTTTTTAGTTCATTCACTCTGTGTTTTATTATTATTATTATTATTATTATTACTTGATAAAAATAAACTATTAACACATCTATTTTTGAAATATTTCTCAGTTTGACACATTTTTTTCAATACCTGCCTGAAACCTTTGCACTGTACTGTGTGTGTATATACAGTTAGGTCCATATATATTTGGACAGAGACATTTTTCTAATTTTGGTCCTAGACATTACCACAATGAATTTTAAACAAAACAATTCAGATGCAGCTGAAGTTCAGACTTTCATCTTTCATTTGAGGGTATCCACATTAAAATTGGATGAAGGGTTTAGGAGTTTCTGCTCCTTAACATGTGCCACCCTGTTTTTAAAGGGACCAAAAGTAATTTGACAGATTAAATAATTGTAAATAAAATGTTCATTTCTAGTACTTGGTTGAAAACCCTTTGTTGGCAATGACTGCCTGAAGTCTTGAACTCATGGACATCACCAGACGCTGTGTTTCCTCCTTTTTGATGCTCTGCCAGGCCTTCACTGCGGTGGTTTTCAGTTGCTGTTTGTTTGTGGGCCTTTCTGTCTGAAGTTTAGTCTTTAACAAGTGAAATGCATGCTCAATTGGGTTGAGATCAGGTGACTGACTTGGCCATTCAAGAATATTCCACTTCTTTGCTTTAATAAACTCCTGGGTTGCTTTGGCTTTATGTTTTGGGTCATTGTTCATCTGTAGTATGAAACGACGACCAATCAGTTTGGCTGCATTTGGCTGGATCTGAGCACACAGTATGGCTCTGAATACATCAGAATTCCTCCGGCTGCTTCTGTCCTGTGTCACATCATCAATAAACACTAGTGACCCAGTGCCACTGGCAGCCATGCATGCCCAAGCCATCACACTGCCTCCGCCGTGTTTTACAGATGATGTGGTATGCTTTGGATCATGAGCTGTACCACGCCTTCGCCATACTTTTCTCTTTCCATCATTCTGGTAGAGGTTGATCTTGGTTTCATCTGTCCAAAGAATGTTCTTCCAGAACTGTGCTGGCTTTTTTAGATGTTTTTTAGCAAAGTCCAGTCTAGCCTTTTTATTCTTGATGCTTATGAGTGGCTTGCACCATGCAGTGAACCCTCTGTATTTACTTTCATGCAGTCTTCTCTTTATGGTAGATTTGGATATTGATACGCCTACCTCCTGGAGAGTGTTGTTCACTTGGTTGGCTGTTGTGAAGGGGTTTCTCTTCACCATGGAGATTATGTTTTGTTATTCACATGTTTATTTCCTTTTTGTGTACTGGAACAACACAGAGAAAAAAAGCAAATTGGACATCATTTGACACAAAACTCCCAAAATGGGCCAGACAAAATTGTTAGCACCTTTCCAAAAATTTTGGTAAACAACTTTGTTTCAAGCATGTGATTCTTGTTCAAACTCACCTCTGGCAAGTAACAGGCAAGTAACAGGTGTGGGCAATATGAAAATCACACCTGAAACCAGATAAAAAGGGGAGACGTTGACTCAATCTTTGCATTGTGTGTCTGTGTGTGCCACACGAAGCATGGAGAACAGAAAGAGGAGAAGAGAACTGTCTGAGGACTTGATAAGTAAAATGTTGAAAAATGTCAATCTAAAGGTTTCAAGTCAATCTCCAGAGATCTTGATGTTTCTTTGTCCACAGTGCGCAACATAATCAAGAAGTTTACAACCCATGGCACTGCAGCTAATCTCCCTGGACGTGGACGGCAGAGAAAAATTGATGAAAGTTGCAACGTAGAATAGTGCGGATGGTGGATAAGCAGCAACAATCAAGTTCCAAAGAAATTCTGCAGGCTCAGGGTGCATCAGTGTCAGCGCAAACTGTCAGTCCACATATGAATGAGATGAAACGCTATGGCAGGAGACAAAGGAGGACCCCACTGCTGACACAGAGACATAAAAAAGCTAGACTGTAGTTTGCCAAAATTTACAAGAGTAAGCCAAAATCCTTCTGGGAAAGCATCTTGTGGACAGATGAGACCAAGATAGAGCTTTTTGGTAAAACACATCTTTCTACTTCTAGTGGAGGTTCAAAGATGTTTTGGGATTGTTTAGCTGCCTCTGGCACTGGGTGTCTTGACTATGTACAAGGATTTTTGGTCACAATGTAGTGCCTAGTGTCAGAAAGCTGGGTTTGTGTCCTAGGTCATGGGTCTACCAGCAGGACAATGACCCCAAACATACTTCAAGACGCCCCCAGAAATGGATGGAAACAAAGCGCTGGAGATTTCTGAAGTGGCAGCAATGAGTCCGGATCTAAATCCCATGTGGAGAGATTTTAACATTGCTGTTGGGAGAAGGCGCCTTCACATATGAGAGACCTGGAGGAGTTTTCAAAAGAAGAGGGGTCCAGGATTCCAGTAGAGAGGTGTAAGAAGCTGATGGTTATAGGAAGCGATTGATTGCAGTTATTTATTCCAAAGGGTGAGCAACCAAATATTAAGTTGAGGGTGCCAACAATATTGTCCGTCCCGTTTGAGGGTTTTTGTGTGAAATTATGTCTGATTTGCCTTTTTTCTCAGTTTTTTGTGTTGTTCCAATACACACAAAGGAAATAAACATGTGTATAACAAAACTTGTGTAATTGCAATACATATGTGCGTGTATGTATGTGTATGCTCATGATTTGGCAGGTTGTCGGTAAGGCGGTTGTTCTGCAGACAGAGTGTTTCGCAATTAATGATGGTGTGCAGATAACATATAATATGTGTCTGAACAGCTAGTAAGAGAAAACAGATTGTGCTGGGGCTGCAGCTGTCTTTTTTACTCTGGCTCACCCGGTGCAGGTAAACAACATGATTCAAGCCTACAGATCAGCAGCCATAATTAGTAATCCTATTTAAAGTCTATTTGTATAACCATGACTGTGCGCTTCGTAGCGGTAAATAAGGATGTGTGTTACATCTCACAAGTGGAGACAGATTATATGGCCCGGTAGAAAAGCCATCCTTCATTTTATTTTACTGTTTGAATTGACCTCTGATCCACCAGGATTCAAAGTAAAATATGAAATGTTTTTGACTTATATGTAGCGTATTTCCAAAAGAATATACAATGAAGCTGCTAATTTGTTTGCAAATATCCATTTTTTTTACTTCTCTTATTGCAATGTTATAGCTTGTAAGTTTTATTGATTCGTCATGAAGTAAAAGGAGACGCTAGCTACTTCCTCAGCTGCTTCCTTCCTTAGTAAAATCACCTTTAAACTATACTACTCAGTATCAATTATAGGAGCAGACCACACCACAGCTCCGGGGACCATGAAAAGAGGGGTTTCCAGCCCTAAAAGAGTTATCTGGTTTCAATAACGTCTTTTTGGTAGAAGGTTCCCACACTGATTGGCTGATCATTGGGTTCCCCACTGCTGCTATTGGTTGTAATCTGTGGGGAAGTGCGCAGCAAGTGTTCAGTGTCCCTACAGCACCTCTACAGGGCAGATAAGGCATTACTGTCAGAAGTTAATCCCAGAGAATGTCTTACTGAACTATCTGGGATACTGGACAGCTCCATTCCAGTGTCAGTGCCCAGTTTCACCAAGGTCTACTGATTATGAAGATGGTTCCAAGTCAATTTAGCTTTACCCTCTGCCCTTGTAAGTCACGATTGCCAATTTTTTTGTGGTTTGCCTCTAGTCTAGCATTTATACAGGCCACTAATCAGCTGAGTGATCATTCAATGGAGCCCTCCTTCCGATCAATGAATGAGCTGATTGGGTCATTAGCAAGGGTCATAAAAACATTGTTGATGGCAGCATGTGAGCAAGGGATGTGTTACCAATCTTCCATTCCTCCTGTTGGTAGTCACTTATGGGCAGACATTGCCACTTATCTGTATTCCAAACTTTAGTTGCTCCAGATACCACTACTTCTACTGTCTAACTCTGATGAAATCAGTCAACTTAGATAGGCATCAACGGACAGACTTTGCATAAACCATTATGCTTAGCAGGTCCAGGGCCACCATCAGGGCATTACTGCCCTTACTACTGTATGGGGCCCGGTGAGAAGAAGCAAAAAGGGGAGGCCCGGTCACGCTGGCAGCCCGGGGCCCTCCTCTCTTTGCTTCCGCTCACCGGGCCTCAGGAGCAGCAGCACCACCGCCGCCGCACGCCAGATGCATGATGCACCCGACAGACGGAAATGGGCGCTATACCTTTAAGCCGCTGCCGGGTGCATCGTGGTCCTGACTCCGATCTCCTGATACGCTGCACACTCATCTTCATTGCATTCCTTAGCAGAGCAGCGTGCCTCGGAGGAGATGGCAACGGAGGCCAGTGTGTGAGGTGGAGGAGGAGGCTGCTGAGTCTGGTGCTGAGGTGAGGATGGTGATGCTGAGAGGGGTCCTGGTGGTGCTGAGGGGGGCCTGGTGATGGTGAGGGGGGTCCTGGTGATGCTGAGAGGGGGGGTCTGGTGATGCTGAGGGGGGGCCCGGTGATGCTGAGGGGGGTCCGGTGATGCTGAGGGGGGCCTTGTGCTGAGGGGAGTCATGCTGAGGGGGGCCCTGTGGTGGGGGTAGTCGTGCTGAGGGTGGGACCTGGTGGTGAGGGGAGTCTTGTGCTGAGCGGGGGCCTGGTGGTGCTGAGGGGGGGCCTTGTGGTAAGGGGTCCTGGTGGTGAGGGGAGTCTCATGCTGAGGTGGACCTGGTGGTGATGAGAGGAGGCTGCTGGTGATGCTGAGGGGGGGGGGGGGGGTGTGACATGCAGACGTAGTGCTGTTGCTTCCAAAACATCCAGCAACTGCTACAAATAACACAAGCACAGGAGACAGGAAGTGTTGTGCTTCAGAAGCATTCAGCAACTAGAGGGGTTAACACAGTCACAGGAGACAGGGATTGTTTTAGCAGAACCCCAGAGGGATTGTGGGGAACTTGTTATTGTATTCTGGCTGCAGCAAAAGGGAGAAGTGGTGTGTGTGATCTGTATCTCACAGAAGTGCAGGAAAGAGAACAGGATTCAAGTCCAGGGTGAAGCTCAACACAGGTCAGATATCCTACACTGTTAGTTCAGGAAGTCTATCATCGGGGAAGAAGATAAGGACTGGAAGGAATTGTGTCACAGGGATCATCTCCCTCATCAAACCCTCCCCCCTCCATCTCCATGCCGGATAAAGAATGCTGGGTACTATTGTGTCCCTGTGAAGGAAAAGCCCCTGGTTGTGTATGCATAGAAGTGTCATGCAAAGAGATCTAATCTATGCTGAATTATGCTACTGTAGAGACTGTAATACTGTGCCTTGTGAAGAAACTACTGTATTGTTACTGGAGCCGGTTGCTCAAGAAACCCAGACTGTACTGTAATGAAGATTGTTGCTGTAATATCCCTGAATTGCACAGGCCATGCTTCAGATTAAACTCTACTGTTAAACTATTGAAAAAGACTCTTGTCAGATGTGTCTGGTCAGCAATTGAATCTATTGTGTGCCTGAGAGAAGCTGCAGCCTATGGTCGTCCTGAGTAACGGTTCCCCCAGTATTCCAAAGAATTCATGAAACCCATCTCGCCTTATCTGAACCTAGCAGCGTGCGTGTAACAGGGGCCTTGTGGTAAGGGGGCATGGTGGGGAGGGGAGTCTCGTGCTGAGGTGGGTCTGGTGGTGCTGAGGAGGAACCTGGTGCTGAGGGGGGCCTTGTGGTGCTGAGGGGAGGTTGCGTCCGGCAGGGTGAGGCTGAGGAGGCGGCGGCGAGGACGACCAGGGCTACTCCACGAGGAGTGGGGGCGCCAATTGCATTTCAAGAGGATGCCAACCTCTGCGGACAAGTAGGAGGAGCAAGAGTAATTGACAAAT
Source organism: Phyllobates terribilis (assembly GCF_046119375.1). Classification (NCBI taxonomy): domain Eukaryota; kingdom Metazoa; phylum Chordata; class Amphibia; order Anura; family Dendrobatidae; genus Phyllobates; species Phyllobates terribilis. Next base: position 130,007,146 of record NW_027362767.1, on the reverse strand, counting down.
AGGGTGATCCCTACCCCTTAGTCTTGACTACTTGATTTTTTTTTTATATTTATTTATATATAGTAATCAATTTTTGAGTTATAATGTTTTGAGGTGTATTTGTATTTGCATTCTAGAATTTATAGGTTTTTAATAAATACTAATAAAGATGTTTTTTGTAGTGTATAATTGGTGAATATATATGCAATAATTTACACTGTTAACATTTATTAATTCCATGATGGCAGGTGGCGGCGGTGGGCAAGCTGAAGCGGTCATTAGATTCTTCCTGACTGGGCATCGGGCACGGTGGCGGTGCCACTGACTATGTGAGTAGCTAACTTAAGTCGATGTATTAATTTGTCCACCATCTCAGCACGTGATTGTATGATACAATCATTCCCTCCCCTCCTGGAAGGAGGTATATATGATTGGGAAACATCTTTATCATTATGGCAGTGTAATTATTGAGGGGGAAATCGGTCTGCGCTCGGGCTGCAGTGCATGGACTGGGCGCCGATCTCCTGACCCGCACCCTCATACATGCTGTGAGGCTCCTGAGAGGAGGTCAGGAGACCCGCGGCCAGTCCATGTACTGCGGTCCGAGCACAGATCGATATTCACCGACAGCTGAATGAGCCTCAAAGGGCTAAATCCACAAGCCTGCGGTCCCTCTGTGTCACTGACTGCAGCCTTGTGAATCTTCGCATCGTACGCAATGTGCACTGTGAGGATTCGCCGGTGTCAGAACCAGGAACGGCGGTCACCTGGCTGCTAGGATGTGAAATGCAGACTCCTGGCCAGAAGGTGGGGGATGGAGATAGAGGGAAAACAAACAGGTGGGCAGGTGAATTTAAATGATTGGCTCCACCATGAAGCCCCGAGTGGCGGGACTTTGTTTGAACAGGGTCCCTTTAAACCTAAATCATACTTTCCTTCTGGCGTCTTCATCAATTTTCAGCACCTCTCTGGTCTTACAGCGCCATTTTGTCAGCGCAGCTTCTGACTGGCTGGAAGTTAAAAGCTATGTCACAATCTCTCAATGCAAGTCTGAAAGCCTGAAAGATGCTCTCATAGACTTGATCTGGTCATGGTGTGGTGGTATTTCTCCCTTGTATATGGTATTATTCGGTCACTATGTGGTGGTAATATGTGGTCTGGTCATGTTGTGGTGGTATTTGTCCCTTGTATGTGGTATTATTCGGTCACTATGTGGTCTGGTCATGATGTGGCGGTATCTGTCCCTTGTTTGTGGTATTATCGGTCTTTGTATAGTGGATTGTGTTGTGTATGAAGGTTACTTGTTCTCTCTGATATCAATAAGGGGAAGATTCTTTATTTCAAATAGAGATTACTTGGACATTTAACCCCTCCCTGTCCTGTGACTATTAGACAGTAGCAGTTATACACTTACAGAGGTCTTCGGTGAAAACAAGTAATCACCTATACGTTCACACGTTCAGTATTTGGTCAGTATTTCACACCAGTAAAAAAGAGTATTGGATATTTTAAGAAATGTTTAATAGTTTAGAGTAGAATAGGCCCGGCCAGAAGAGTCTACTTGTCGTGGTGGCGGCTTAAAAAATCGTTTGACCAAAACAAAAGCTGCTGGCTATGTGTGTGATCTGGTGTTTAAAAGGAACTGGTAATGTGTGATATGGTTGAGAACGTGGTGCAGAAGTGGAGTTTTTCCAAGAGTGAGTGGTGGGATTGTGGAAAGTTTGAGGGGTGGAGGCGGAGCTGGGCTGGAGCCTGGGCAGAGTCTCAAGGGAGTCCGAAACTTTTGCCAGTATAGGGCCCAGAAATTCTTAGTGGCAGCCCTGAGCAGGTCTCATGCACACCTGCCACTCCTGTGCAGGAATCTGTCCTTCAGTGTCAGGGCCCCTGGGCTGCATATACGGAGTAGCTGCTGGCAGGTGGCGCAAGTTGAAAGAAGAGACATGAGCAACTTGAGTTAGAACCTGAGAGATGGGGACATTCCCTAAATCAGAACCAAGCATGTAGTCAAGAGATAGCCAGATTAAAATCCACGACATTAGGCAAATGTAAAAGTTAGGCAGTCAAAGGTCAAATCCAGAAAGGGGTTAAATAGACAGGATAAACAGGAATGAGCTGGGTCAATCCACAACAGTACACAAGAGTAGTGTTACGTACCTGTCTCATTTTCAGGACCTGGCTGCGCTCACTTCCTTTGATAGTGGCCTGGTGTTGCTCAATGACATCATCTCCCAAGGCCTTTAAAGGCGTTGTCCCAGTAGTGGACAACCCCTTTAAGGTCCATTTTGACACACCTCTGTGTCTGAGTATTGAGACTGTAATATGTTCATAGTAACATAGTAACATAGTTTGTAAAGCCGAATAAAGACTTGCGTCCATCAAGTTCGACCTGTTAGTTCTGTAATTGCTAAAGTTGATCCAGAGGAGGGCAAAAACCCCAAATGATTTAGCCAATCTTCACCTGAGGAAAAATTCCCTCCCGACTCTGAAACCAGCCGTCAGAATAAATCCCTGTATCAACCTACTATTTTATTTTATTTTTAAGTATACGCTGAAATCTGTCCGGTATCTAGAAATGCATCCAGTCCCCGCTTGAACTGGTGTAGTGAATCCGACATTACCGTCTCCTCACTCAGTGAATTCCATATTCTCACTGCTCTTACCGTAAAGAACCCCTTCCTATGCTGGTGCTGAAACCTTTTCTCTTCCAGTCTTAGTGAGTGCCCTCTTGTTACCGTAATATCCCTCCTTTTGAACAAATCCCGGGCAAGATCTCTATACTGTCCCCTAACATATTTGTACACATTTATTATGTCCCCCCTCAACCTTCTCTTTTCCAGGCTGAATAGTCCTAGTTTTGCCAACCTCTCTGGGTATTGCAGTCCCTCCATTCCCTTTATTAATTTTGTTGCCCTCCTTTGTACCTTTTCAAGCTCATTTATATCCTTTCTATATATTGGGGCCCATAACTGAGCACAGTATTCCAAGTGTGGTCTGACCAGTGCTTTGTACAGTGGAAGAACAATGTTCTCCTCCTTTGCAGCTATACCTCTTCTGATACATCCCATTACCCTGTTTGCCCTTACAGCAGCCGCCTGACTTTGGGCACTCCAATTTAGTTTGCTATCAATCAAGATGCCCAAGTCCTTCTCCATCTCTGAATTCCCCAATGATTTCCCATTCAGTGAGTACTGGTGACTTCCATTTTTCCTTCCCATATGTATGACCTTACATTTCTCCTCGTTAAACCTCATTTGCCATTTAATGCTCCACCTACCCAGCTTATCCAAATCCCTCTGTAGGTCTGCACTGTCCTCTTTTGTATTAATTGTTTTACATAACTTTGTGTCATCTGCAAATATTGATATTTTACTATTTATCCCGTTGACTATGTCGTTAATAAAGATATTAAATAACATTGGGCCTAGTACAGACCCCTGTGGTACCCCACTAGTGACGCTTACCCAATCTGAGTATATTCCATTTATAACCACCCTCTGCCTTCTATCCTTTAGCCAGTTAGCTACCCACTTGCAGACATTTTCCCCCAGCCCCATCATTCTCATTTTGTATACCAACCTATTATGTGGCACGCTATCGAACGCTTTTGAGAAGTCGAGATACACGACATCCACTGGTTCCCCCTGATCTACTCGAGAGCTAACCTCCTCGTAGAAGTCAATCAGGTTTGTTTGGCAGGAGCGATTCCTCATGAATCCATGTTGGTTCGGGATTAAAAGATTATTAGCATCAAGATGCTCCGTAATTGCCTCTTTAATGAAGCTTTCAAAAATTTTGCCCACAACGGACGTCAGACTCACCGGCCGATAGTTTCCGGCGTCACTTTTCGCTCCCTTTTTGAATATTGGCACTACATTCGCCTGTCGCCAATCAAGTGGCACAGACCCAGTCTCAACAGAGTCCTTAAATATAAGATATAACGGTCTGTCTATCACATTACTTAGTTCCCTTAGTACCCGTGGGTGTATGCCATCAGGTCCTGGTGATTTGTTTATTTTAATGTTACTGAGGCGTTTCTGTACCCCAGCTTGGGTTAGATTTGTCATACTTAGTGGAGGATTAAGTTTGTCACTTCTCATTTCTCCTGTTAGTTCTATTTCCTTTGTGAAAGTTGTCGAAAAAAAATTATTTAATAGATTAGCTTTATCCTCATCTTTCTCTATGATTTTGCCTTCCTCACTTTTTATCGGTCCAATATTATCCGATTTAATCCTTTTACTATTTATATACGTAAAGAACAGTTTGGGATTTGATCTACTTTCCCTACCAATACGTCTCTCTGTTTCCGCCTTCGCTATTTTTATTTGTTTTTTACAGGTTCTCGTTTTTTCCTTGTAACACATTAGTGCCTCCTTACTGTTTTCCTGTTTTAATCTCTTGAATGCCTCTTTTTTGCTATTTAACGCCCCTTTTACGTTCTTGTTCAACCATATTGGTTTCCTCTTATTTCGGGCCCTTTTATTCCCATACGGTATATACCTCTCGCACTGAGTATTCAGAATTCTTTTGAAGGTTTCCCATTTACTATTCGTATTCCATTGATTAAGAACTTTGTCCCAGTCAATAAGTTGAAGGTTTTCTATCAGCTGATCAAACTTCGCCCTCCTAAAGTTTAATGTTTTTGTTGTTCCCTTATTGATAACGCTACTGAAGGCCATTTTGAAGTCGATAATATTATGATCGCTATTACCTAGGTGCCCCCCTATCTGTACCTCAGTTATTCTATCAGGCCTATTAGTCAATATTAAGTCCAACACGGCCTTCCCTCTCGTTGGTTCCTGCACTAGTTGGGAGAGATAATTATCCTTAATATTTGTCAAGAACCTTTTTCCTTTCTGAGATCTACAGGTTTCTGTTTCCCAGTCAATATCCGGGTAGTTGAAATCCCCCATTACAATCACTTCATTATGTTTTGCTACTTTGTCTATTTGTCCTAATAGCAGATTCTCATTCTCCTCTGTTATATTTGGTGGCTTATAGCAGACCCCCAGTAATATTTTATTATTATTTTTTGCCCCCTCTATCTCTACCCACATGGACTCGACCCCCTCTTCTCCCTCTCCTATATCTTCCCTTAGTCTGGGTTTTAGACATGACTTTACATATAAGCAGACTCCTCCGCCTTTCCCCTGTTTCCGGTCCCTTCTAAATAAACTATAATCGAATAAATTTACCGCCCAGTCGTAGCTATCGTCTAGCCAAGTCTCTGTTATACCTACGATGTCATACCTCTCCTCCGATATAAGCGCCCGCAGCTCATCCGCCTTATTGGTCAGGCTTCTTGCGTTGGTCAGCATGCAAGATAAAACTTTGGGGTTATTTAGCATCCTATTCTTCTCTAACGATCTAACTGTACTATCCCCACCCCCCTCTCCACCCTCATTATATTCACTTCTCCCCTTCCCCCTTGCTTGCCTCACATCCCACCTATTTCCTTGGTTCCCCCCCCCCCGTCTCTAGTTTAAAAACTCCTCCAACCTATTAGCCATCTTCTTCCCCAGCACCGCTGCACCCTCCCCATTGAGGTGCAGCCCGTCCCTACGGTAGAGCCTGTAGCCGACCGCGAAGTCGGCCCAGTTCTCCATGAACCCAAACCCTTCTGCCTTGCACCAACTCTTTAGCCACTTATTCACCTCCCTAACTTCCCGTTGGCGCTCCTGTGTGGCTCGCGGGATTGGTAGTATTTCTGAGAAAACTACCTTGGAGGTCCTTGCCCTAAGCTTCCTACCTAGGTCCCTGAAATCATTTTTAAGGACCCTCCATCTACCACTCACTTTGTCATTGGTGCCGATGTGGACCATGACCGCTGGGTCTTCGCCAGCCCCACCCAGTAACCTGTCAACCCGATCCGCGATGTGCCGGACTCGAGCGCCAGGGAGGCAGCACACCGTTCGGCGATCCCAGTCTTTGTGACAGATTGCCCTGTCTGTCCCCCTAATAATAGAGTCACCCACTACCAGAACCTGTCTTGCCTGCCCTACACTTCCCCCCTCCCCCTCATTACTGGAGCATACATTCCCCCGGCGGTCAGAGGATCTGTCGTGCTCCAATAATGCCGGTTCTGAACCAGCCTTCCTATACTTCTTCCCTCCATCCCTCCTAACTGTTATCCAGCTCCCTGCCTGTTCAGCCTGCACTTCCCCTCTATGCTCCACCCCCAGTATTGACCCATTGAGTGTCTGCTCAGTGAGCAGCAAACTCCGTTCCATGTTGTCGATGCTCCTCAGTATCGCTATCTGAGCACTTAGATCCAGAATTTGGGCTTCCAAGTGCACGATATGCTCACATCTCTTGCAGCAGTATGGATCCTCGAGCGGTTGCTCACGGAATGCATACATTGCGCAAGATGTACACTGCACGGCTCCGGCCAACATGGACATCATTCTAAATATGGGGATACAGTCAGTATATATATATAAGTACAAAACACAATTATTTATATATAGGTGTATGGACGGGGATCAATTAGGGATGTGCAAGTGTATCAATTAGATATCGGCGGGGGATCAGTTAAGTATCAAGTATGGACGGGGGAATCAGATACGTAGGTCAGGTGGATTAATTAAGTAAAAAGTAAAGTAAAGAAAGAATGAAATACAGTCAGCAATTCAGTCCTAAGTCTTCCCTTCCAAACTCCCTGAATCCAAAGTCACTGAAAAACAAGTCACACACTTAATTTCGTTCGCACTTACGCTCCGGACACACGCAGCTCGTTCACACTTGCAAACTAAGAGATTTAAAGAGTTTTTTTTTTTTTTTTTTTTCCTTTTCCAGCAATGTACCCTTCACCTCAATGCACTTCCAAAGGACTTGATGCCCAACCAGCTGCCCCTTATAAACCCTTAATTATGACCCCTTCCCCTTAATTAACCCCTTGTGAGTAAATCTACACCTCAGGATTTTAGTGCAATGTAGTTAACCCTTAAATACACAGGTAGTAAACTAAGAAACTAAAACTGTAGTGAGAAAATAGGTTTTAAAAAGCCCAATAAATCTAAACAGGGAGAAAAGCACTCAGCAGGTCACAATGCAGCACTCACCGCAATTCACACAGGTATTTTCTGCAGGATTCCCAATACCTCTTCACTCAATGCACTTCCAATTGCTATTTGTTTGGTGTTTGCTATTTTTAGCGTCTGTTCACATTACATTGCAATCTGCTGTGGATTCTTCAACTTGCACCTTCTGCTTCTGACTTCTGACCTGCTGTTTAAACCATCATTTGATGTAAGCATTACAACTGTTATTAGAGTCTGTTCACATTATGTTGCAATCTGTTGTGAATGATACAACTTGCATCTACTGCTTCTCAGACCTCTTTGTTAAACTATCGTATGCATCTACTGCTTTTGTGACCTGCTTGTTAACCCATCATTTGATGTAAGCATTAAAAACTGGTATTAAAGTCTGTTCACATTATGCTACACTCTTCTGTGGTTTTTACAACCTACATCTAAGTTCTGCTTCAGATCTGACCTTTTCCTCTTTATCTACCCTCCTGCTTCTTTAGTTTCCAGTGTCTTGTTTTACATTTGTTTGTCTGCCTCTAATAAGCTCTGAAGGCAGATTCTCAGGGAGATCTATGTCCGGTCCATAGATCTTAACACCTCATTTACATACTAAAAAAAATATGGATTTCTCTAGAACAAGACATCGGATCGCAGATATCAAGGTATTATAATATTCAGCTTCCTATGACCTACATGCCCATATAGACGGATTAGGTGGGACGATCCTACAGATTTCCATTAATTAAGTCTATTTGTTGTGCAGGGCACGCACCTCTCAGCAGCTGTGAAAAACGAAAAGTTCCTTAATGTTTGCTGGGCAGCCACCACACCTCTCCGCTGTCAGCACCACCTGCGGGAACAGAGCAGCTGCATCTGACAGTGGTGAAGACTGGTGCTGGAGCGTGTCTGTGTACCAAACATGCTTTTCACCATGTTTCTGCCTCATGCTCCAACTTTCACCAGTTAAAGGGGTTGTCCATTACTAGGGAAACCCTTTCTATATCTGAATGTTTTCCCCCCTAAAAGTAAAAAAGCTTATACTCACCTCCCGTGCCACTGACGTTCCAGCAGTGTCGCCACTCGCATTTCCGGGGCTCACGTCAGGTCAGGGTCAGATTGGGACATCGGGACACCGGAGAATTCTCCGGTTGGCCCAGGTCCTCAGCGGGCCCCCCAAGCAGGACCGGGACCCGGAGGTGCAAGGGGGCCCTTGCAGTGCGGCTGATTATGAGGGCAATCTGGCCTGCTTCTCGGACCCCCAGGCTCCGGGGGGTCCATGGCCAGATTGCCCTCATTGTGTGCGGCAGGTAGGGAGTGATCCCTGCAGCTCCGCTGCTGACAGGAGGAAAATGGCAGCAGAGATGAGGGATCCGTCCTCACCTCTGCTTCCTGCCCGATGCTTCCCCCCTGACACAGGCTCATGCAGCTTGATGACGTCAGCATACAGTGCGGGCCTGTGTCAGAGAGAAAGTTGCCGGCAACTACGAGGATTCTGCGGGGGAATGAGCAGAGAGGTAAGTGTTTTTTTTTTTTTTTAACTAATACACTGGGGATGAGGGAGAGCAGTGATGATGGAGGAGGTGGGTGGATATATGGCAATGATGATGGAGAAGGTGAGTGGAGATATGGCAATGATGATGGAGAAGGTGGGTGGAGATATGGCAATGATGATGGAGGAGGTGGGTGGAGATATGGCAATGATGATGGAGGAGGTGGGGGGAGATATGGCAATAATGATGGAGGAGGTGGTGGAGATATGGCATAGCAATGATGATGGAGGAGGTGGGGGGAGATATGGCAATGATGGTGGAGGAGGTGGGGGGAGATATGGCAATGATGATGGAGGAGGTGGGTGGAGATATGGCAATGATGATGGAGGAGGTGGGTGGAGATATGGCAATGATGATGGAGGAGGTGGGTGGAGATATGGCAATGATGATGGAGGAGGTGTGGGGAGATATGGCAATGATGATGGAGGAGGTGGTGGAGATATGGCATAGCAATGATGATGGAGAAGGTGGGGGGAGATACGGCATGGCAATGATGATGGAGGAGGTGGGGGTAGATATGGCATAGCAATGATGATGGAGGAGGTGGAGGGAGATATGGCATGGCAATGATGATGGAGGACGTGAAGGATGATATGGCATGGCAATGATGATGGGGGAGATATGGCATGGCAATGATGATGGAGGAGGTGGGGGAGATCTGCCATGACAATGATGATGGGGGAGATGGGGGAGATATGGCATAGCAATGATGATGGAGGAGGTGGGGGAGATATGGCATAGCAATGATGATGGAGAAGGTGGGGGGAGATACGGCATGGCAATGATGATGGAGGAGGTGGGGGGAGATATGGCATAGCAATGATGATGGAGGAGGTGGAGGGAGATATGGCATGGCAATGATGATGGAGGAGGTGGAGGGCGATATGGCATGGCAATGATGATGGAGGAGGTGGGGGGAGATATGGCATGGCAATGATGATGGAGGAGGTGGGGGAGATATGGCATGACAATGATGATGGAGGAGGTGGGGGGAGATATGGCATGGCAATGATGATGGAGAAGGTGGGGGGAAATATGGCATGGCAATGATGATGGAGGAGGTGGGGGAGATATGGCATGGCAATGATGATGGAGGAGGTGGGGGGAGATATGGCATGGCAATGATGATGGAGAAGGTGGGGGGAAATATGGCATGCAATGATGATGGAGGAGGTGGGGGAGATATATCATGGAAATGATGGAGAAGGTGGGGAAGATATGACAGTGATAAAGAAGGTGGGGGAGATATGACAATGATGGATAAAGTGGGGGAGAGCAATGATGGAGAAGGTGGGGGAAAGCAATGATGGGGATGGGGGAAAGTAATGATGGCATGGCAATGATGATGGAGAAGGTGGGGGGAAATATGGCATGCAATGATGATGGAGGAGGTGGGGGAGATATATCATGGAAATGATGGAGAAGGTGGGGAAGATATGACAGTGATAAAGAAGGTGGGGGAGATATGACAATGATGGATAAAGTGGGGGAGAGCAATGATGGAGAAGGTGGGGGAAAGCAATGATGGGGATGGGGGAAAGTAATGATGGCATGGCAATGATGATGGAGAAGGTGGGGGGAAATATGGCATGCAATGATGATGGAGGAGGTGGGGGAGATATATCATGGAAATGATGGAGAAGGTGGGGAAGATATGACAGTGATAAAGAAGGTGGGGGAGATATGACAATGATGGATAAAGTGGGGGAGAGCAATGATGGAGAAGGTGGGGGAGAGCAATGATGGGGAATTATTTGGACGCTATATGCTGTTAATATCTGGTCTGGTCACAGTGTGGTGGTAGTTCTCCCTTGTATGTGGTATTATTCGGTCATTATGTGGTGGTAATATGTGGTGTGGTCATGGTGTGGTTGTATTTCTCCCTTGTATGTGGTATTATTCAGTCATTATGTGGTGGAAATATGTGGTCTGGTCATGTGGTATTATTTGGTCACTATGTGGTGGTAATATGTGGTCTGGTCATGGGTGTCACTGTATTTCTCACTTGTATGTAGTATTATTCGGTCACTATGTGGTGGTAATATGTGGTCTGGTCATGGTTTGGCAGTATTTATCCCTTGTATGTGGTACTATTGGTGTCGGTATAGTGGATTGTGTTGTGTATGGCGGCCATTTGTTCTTTCTGATATTAATTAGGAGAAGATTCTTTATTTCTATTAGTGATTAAATACTTGGAACAAGATGCACTTACAGGGGTTCTCCGATGAAAACAAGTAATCACCTCTCCACAGGATAAGTGATAAGTTATTGATTAGTGGGGATCTGACTGCTGGGACCCGCACCGATTGGTAGAATGTGGAGCTTTTATCCCCATTAGACTGGAGCTCATGTGCGACTTGACCACTGATCCATTCATTCCCTCAGTGGCTGCTCTTGTTTTTTTCTGGAAGCCCCAAAGAGGATGAATGGAGCTGCGGTCAGACGTCCCACCTGCTGCTGCATTTTAAAATGGGATAAGTGTCCTGTCAGGGATGAAACTTCCCCATTCTTCCGATAGGTGCGTTTTCCAATGTTCGTACGCAAACGATCAATAAGTTATCACCGATCCTGTGGATTCCATGGATCGGCGATAACTTGTTACCTATTCTGTGGAGCTCATGGATCGGCGATAACTTGTTTTAGCCAAAGAACTCCTTTAATGCAAACTACCGTAATTGTACATCCCAGTTATGGTGGCGCACAGTAGATGTGCAGGAGCCACCTGTGATTTACAGTCGACGCTCCACTATAACAGGGCTAACAGGTATTTGCATATAGCTGTAGGGTGGGCCCTTAGGGTAAATTCCCAGAGTGGGCCCCAGACACCCCAGTCCGACACTGCATGAGGTTGTTATGACACGTGAGCCCTGCGTCCAATCAGTGCTACATCTCCTGCTTAGGACCTTATGACGCTCCTAACCTGGTTGACAGCTCATTTGTGGCCCTGCTACCTGTACCTGCTGATATCTCACACTGCTCAGTACCAGCTGCGGCTGTCAGCCTGTTGTGGGTGAGCGGAGTCTGAATACACTTCTACTCATGAGCTCTCTAACTCTTTATCTGAACTCATAAAATGTTCATTTTAATATCAGGATGATATAGCCATTGAGACATGCATTTTCATCATATTACACATGTCTCAGCAGGTCTTAGAGATCTATTTAATAAGGCATGCAGCTTGTATTGTGAAATCAGGTGACAGATTGACTTTAATAATGTCATAGTTTAAAGCACACGTACAGAAGAGGATAAAAAATGTAATTTAGCTTATAAGAGAAAATGCCTCTTTCCTCACTTATGAGCCACTTCTCTCTTGTGTCCTACATTGATCATTCACTCTCAAAATATACTCTATCTTCAGTTCTATCTTCAGTTAGGGATCAGACTACAGCTGCTGCTTATAAAAGTCTATGGAGGGGGGAAGGGAAGGAGCTGGAGAGAGACAGAAGCGGAGAAACACAAATAGAAACTTCTGCAGCTTCTAGTCACTAGAGGCTAAATAATGCACGATGCAAGTGATAGAATGGCCAGAAATAGTGTTATTTCTTATGTGCACATACCACAGTTTGTTTTGAAAAAATCAACTGAAAATGCGTTTTTTCCAGTCCTAACTTTTGTATTTTACTGTCACCATACAGTAGCTGCATTGTGTTTTGTGATACAAGTTTTGCATGCCGCCATTAAATTTACCAATACATGTACTGAAAAATAGTGTAGTTAAGAAAAAAAAGGGCAATTCTTCCATAGTTGCACAGATTTTGTTGTTTTTACAGCGTTCATTGTGTTGTAGAAACGATGCATTAACTTTATTTTGGGAGTTTTAAAAGTTTATGTTTTCTTTAAAAAAAACTTTAATTAGTTCAGGTTGTTCCTGACAAGACACATTTTCATCTTTTTCCTACATGCAGTTTAAAGAGCTGTAAAATATTTTTTTGTTCTGATACTCAAATAATTTTTGCATGTTTTTCTTTCCTGATACTTGGGCCATCATTTTTATGTTTTTTTTCATACCGAAAACAAATACATGTCTGTTTTACACATTCTTATATTTCTTTTATGACCATAATGGACCACTAAAATACATTTGAAAATTTGTTCCTCTTTCTGTAACAATAATTTTTATATATTGGACAAGGTTTTTTTTTCCAACAGGGTCAGGGCTAGTAACAACAATTTGGATTACAGCCGAGCTATTTATTTATTTATTAATTGATTGTTTTTTTTTCCCCTGCTTTTTATTTATTATTTTTCATTTATTTCACATATTGTGTCCCATAAATGTCATAAAAGACCTTTGGAGGGGGGCATTTCAAGATTAAAATACTTAAAAAAAAATCTGATTTCCCCTGTAACTGGGGCTGGTATATTGGCCCCAGTTACAGTGGAAATGAAGCCTCCTGATGGCATAGCAGAGCTGAGTTGATCTCCTACGACCCAGCAGTTCCTGCTTCCTACACCCAATGATTACATGACTGCTTTTTTGGGTTTCTTTTGTGCTGTGTGAGGACTTAGTACCATTACGAGATATATAGTGTGCTATGTTTCGATCAATTTTTGATCCGATTTCCTGGGTGAGGGGAGACAACCAAGAAAAAGCAATTCTGTATGTATTACATTTTTCTTTTAACAAGCTATTATTGGGATGGAGAACATCTATTTTCCAGTGTCAGTGTCCAGATTCATCAGGTTGGCTACTCACAAAACCTAGTTCTAGGTCTGTCTAGCTGGAACCTCTAACCTCCCATATAATCCTTTCTGGCACACTTCCTGGTCACCAGATTATTGTGTTTTGCCCTTATTCTTGCTGTGTGTGACAATAATAGATGTGAGACAATTTAGCCCATCTAGTGTTGGTGTTGTTATTTTATCTTGCTACTCCCTGCCACGAATTGGTTAATCTCTCTGGATATAGGTGGCTGGGACCATACAGAGGCAGGAGCCACCCCAGAAGTTGTGTGACCACCTTTATTTGTGCAAATATAATAAAATAAATCTGAAAATATATATATATTTCGATTCTGTAAGTCTCACTAGGTCAGTGGTTGCCAGCCAGCCACATGATGTTGGCCTTAGGAGTGGCCTTTGACTATATGAGCCACATTGTTACGGATCCGGGTGGTGGAACCTCTGTGCTGCGGTGCAAGGAGGGACCAGAGGGGCTTGACTAAGTGTCTACTCGGCCTGACCAAGGTCGCACAGCTGCTCAGTCGACTCCGTGAACCAGGGAGGGACCGAGCAGAGGGACCAGGTGCCACTCTTGGACTGACCTTGTATGAGAGCAGGTGACTCCCACGGGTCAGAAGGCGGGAACTGACCGATACAGCGGAAGGGCACGGCAGGCAGGCTGACGGGTGGTCCGGGTAGACAGGCAGGCTGATTCAGCTGGTAGCCAGACAGGTGCTCCAAGTAGGCAAGCTGGTGGGCACAACGGGTAACAGGCACGTGCTTCCAGGTACGCAGGCAAGCGGACACGGCAGGTAAAGGCAGGTGCTTCCAGGTAAGCAGGCAAGCGGGCATGGCAGGTAACAGGCAGGTGCTTCCAGGTAAGCAGGCAGGCGAGCACGGCAGGTGACAGGCAGGTGCTGCCAGGTAAGCAGGCTGGCAGGCACAGCAGGTAACAGGCAGGTGCTTCTGACACGTCCCCTGGGCCGTGGGGTACTCGGTGCTGGGCCGGTCGTTGCTAGAGGAGATGTCACAGTGGGGGTGACCCGGTCCGTGACCCAGGGCGGTCAATAAAAGGGGATATTGTTTACAGGGGATTTATGTTTTTTATATACAGTTCGTGACACTCCTGTGGTATGCGGCTATATGGAGCCGCCGCTGCGGAGCAGGTCCTCTGGAGCTGTTGTTAATGCAGCAGAGTTGGTTTAGCTCTCCACAGGTAGAGCTTAGCTCCAGGGCAGTGTAGACGTTGCTGTTATGGTGTAGTGCAGAGGATGGCGCAGTTAATTATCAGTCCACAACTTAATGGCGGTTTCCTCTTATATTTACTTGCGGTGGTTAGGCAGACCGGGGCACGGGTGCTAGCTGGTAGTAGAGGTCTGGGTGGCCTGGAAGCAAGTTGGGGGATCTACCTAGCCAGGTGGAGTTGTAGGCCTTCCCTTTGCGCTACCTATTTGGCCTTGCTGTGTATAGCTATGCTGCGGCCCTCATCCCTGAGTAAAACGTCTTTGTGCTCACCCGTATGGCAGGCAGCTCGGGCCTTCCTGAAGTGTCGCTCCCACGTGGCGGTGCTGGGCCCTATCGTGCTGCTGAGCCTCCAGGCGTCTTATGGGGCCAGGAGACCTGCAGTCTCCTGCCCTCCGGTTTCTGCTGATGGGCCTTCAGTGCCCCACAACCTCGGACTCCGGTGTCCGGTTCTTCTGCGCCTCCTCTGGGGTGAGCTGCCGTGCAGCTCCACTCCCTAGGTCCTTCCCTGTCGACATCCTGACTTCAACTCCTGTCTGCTCTCCTCACACTAACTAACCCCGCCACCAGATCCCAGTTGCTAAGGGGAGGAGCTCCCCTTGGTGGTCTGGAGCCAGGAAAGTGTTGCATGCTAGCAAAACCTGATTAGGGGACCCCTCCTTGCTTCCAGGCATGGCATCACCCCCTTGTGAGGGAGGCAATGCCACTGTGGCAACCGGACTCCTGGGGTGCCACATTCCCCCCTAGTTAACTTCAGTACTCCCGGACTGATGATACCTTTTTAAAATTAACAAGCAACAATAACAATTCACATTACAAACAGTTTACAAAATCTCAAAAAGCAAAAACTACAAAAACCCAAGCAAAAATGTACAGCAGTCACTGCGGTGCTTAGTCTTTACGCCACTATCCGGGTAACTGAAATTTGGCTGGTGGGAACCGCATCAACCCACTTTGTGTATCGTCCCTGGGCGTGGCTTCAGGGCACTCTTTCGGTGGGCCTGGTCTTCAGCCACGCATGCAGTTTATTTTCTAGGCCAATCAGTAACTATATCCAACATTGTCCTGACCACACCTAGTCCTGTGGTCCAATTGTCCATAAATTTAACAAATATAAATATATATCTAGCATTATTTAACAATTACAACTATTTATAACATACTCTTTAGTTCTCTTACACTTTAGTTCCTCCAGAGGGCAGGGAGCTGACCTTTAGTACTCCGGGTCGATCTACGTAGTACATTTGTTGTCACTGACCTACCCTGGTCCCTAGTGTCTACCCCTGGTGTGGTGGGTTCAGTGTGAACTACACTACGGGTAGTCTGAGGTAACACCGGTAGGCTGGGTAATCTCCTACGAATTCTTTGACTCACCATGGGTACGACAGGTTCACTGCTAGCAGAGGGTAGATTCTCCTGATCTGCTGCTGATGAAGCATCTGTCTCTGGGGCCGACTGGTCTTCCAGATGTTCTGGAGCCTCTGCAGCTTCCGGTGAGGCCGCTTGGAGAAAGGTTAGGACCGGTACCACAATTGCTCTGTTCACCTGCGTCCAAGACCGGGGAAATGCTCCAAGGACCGTCTGGATCATTTCTTCCACCTCTTCTGTGGGCTGAGGGCTGTCTTGGTCTTCTTCTCTGTGTTTCAACTGTTCAGGACATATCTTCAAGTGGTCTCTTGAGACTGCCGTTGAAGTTTCCCCTCCATCTTTACTGATGAGGCACACTTTGGTGTTATCGTAATTTGAGGGTAGGACGGTGTATGGCTCAACCTCCCACTGGTCATCTAATTTGTGGACTTGTCTCTTCCTTTTGAGTACTTGTTCTCCAGGTGATAAGGGAACGGCAGGTGCATGCTGATTATAAGTTTTCTCTTGCTTCTGTCTCGCCTGGGACAAACTTCTCTCCAGACATTCTTGCACCTTACGGTATTGTTGCTGCCGCTCTGTATCCCAATTTGCATCTGGTGATGTCGTCTCTGGTGTTAATACTCCCATGTCTAAGTCAATGGGTAGCTTGCCAGGTCTTGCTCTCATCAGGGAAGCAGGTGTACAGTTGGTGGAGTTCACCGGGATGTGGTTATATAGGTCCACCAAATCTGGTAATTTCTCTGGCCACAGGCTACGTTCTTCAAGGGGCAACGTCTTCAACAGGTCTATCACCACCTGGTTCATCTTCTCGCACAACCTGTTGGTCTGGGGATGATACGGCGTCATCCTGATTTTCTTGCAGCCGTACAAGTTACAGAATTCCTGGAACACCTCTGCTTCAAAGGCTGGACCTTGGTCGGTAAGCACTCGTTCAGGGTAACTGTGTGGACGACAAAAGTGTTGTTGAAACGCTTTGGCTGCCGTCTGATCTTTCAATGGCACTACTACCAAGAACCTGGAGTAGTGGTCTACTATGGTGAGAGCGTAGACATAGCCTGACCGGCTTGGGGCTGGCTTCACGTGGTCCAAGGCTACCAGTTCAAGTGGTTGTTTGGTGATTATGGGCTGCAGGGGAGCACTCTGGCTATCACGGTCTTGCCGTCTCAGGTTGCATGGACCACAATCTCGATACCATCTCTCGATTGCTTTCCTCGTGCCAACCCAGTAGAATCGCTCATGTAGCTGGACTTCAAACTTCTTCCACCCGAAGTGTCCTGCTCCATCGTGGTACGCTTCTAAGACCATTGGCGCATCCCGCCTCGGGATTACCACCTGCCAGATCAGTTCGTGTGTCCGGGAGTTGATACTTCTTCGACACAGCTTTCCCTCACAGATGAACAGTTTGCCCTTCTCCTTCCACAACTGTTGGGTCTCCTGTGGAGCATCTGGATCAGGGTGTGAGTCAGCTTGTGTCAGCAACTCCTTTACCAGGCGGACAGCTGGGTCGCTATTCTGCGTCTCTGCCCATCCATGATGGGGCAATGGGTTGAACGTGGCCTCTCTGTTGGCGGAGCGCTTGTCCCTCACACAGTGGGAGCACTGGGTCACCCCGTGACGATGGAAAATGGGTAGCTCTATCTCCTCCAGCTCTTCCGGGTCTTCTCCCCCATCTGGCAAGTTGGGCATCCTGGACAACGCATCAGCATTTGTGTTTTTATGCCCCGCTCGGTACTTGATGGTAAACTCGTAGTCAGACAGTCGGGCCATCCATCGTTGCTCGAGGGCACCAAGCTTCGCAGTCTCCAGGTGCGTCAGCGGGTTGTTATCCGTGAAGACTGTAAATCTGGAGGAGGCGAGGTAATGTTTGTAGCGCTCTGTTGCAGCCCAGACTATGGCTAAAAACTCCAACTTGATGGAACTTTAGTTGTCGGGGTTCCTTTCCGTGGGCCAGAGCTTCCTGCTGGCGTAGGCAATCAATCTCTCTCTGCCTTGCTGTGCCTGGGACAGCACCGCTCCCAATCCCACGTTGCTGGCATCAGTATGAAGTATAAAGGGTTGGCCATAGTCGGGGTACGCCAGGACTTCGTCTCCAGTAAGAGCCATTTTCAGTCGAGTGAAAGATTCGTCTTCTGGTTTACCCCATTTGAATGGAGGTTTCAGGTTCTTGGCCTTCTTGGACTGGCCCACTAAGAGGTCCTGCATGGGTGCCGCTATCTTGGTGAAACCCTTGATGAATCTCCTGTAGTAGCCTACCAGTCCGAGGAACTGCCGCACTTCCTTAATAGTGGAGGGTCTTGGCCAGTCCTTGATCACAGTGACTTTTTCAGGGTCTGGTGCTACACGTTCGGCGCTTACCACATGACCTAGGTACTGCACCTTGGGCTTCAACAGGTGGCACTTGGACGGCTTTACTTTTAGGCCATAACCAGATAGGGCTTCGAACATCTCGGCCAGGTGCTCCAGGTGGTCTTCATATGTCTTTGAGTAGACAATTACATCATCTAGGTACAGCAGATCAGTTTAGAAGTTTTTGTGTCCTAGGCAACACTCCATTAACCGCTGGAAGGTTCCTGGGGCGTTGCAGAGCCCGAATGGCATGCAGTTGAACTCGCTGAGGCCCATTGGTGTTGTAAACGCTGTCTTTTCTCTGTCCGCCTCTGCCACAGGAACCTGCCAGTACCCACTGGTGAGATCCAAAGTGGAGAAATAATTAGCAGATCTTAGTGCAGCTAATGATTCCTCAATTCTGGGTAATGGGTAGGCGTCCTTATGTGTAATGCGGTTAATCGGCCTGTAATCAACACACATCCTCATTGTACCATCTTTCTTTCTGACGAGAACTAATGGAGCTGCCCAGGGGCTACAACTATCTCTGATCACCCCAGCCTCCTTCATCTCCCGTAACATTCCTTTGGCACATTGATAGTGAGCTGGGGGTACAGGCCGGGACCTCTCTTTAATTGGCGGATGATCTCCTGTGGGGATATGATGTTGGATCCCTTTTACCTGCCCAAAGTCTAGTGGATGTTTGATGAATACTCGCTCATACTCTTGGACCACCCTGTATACTCCATGCTTGTGGTGCAAAGGGGTGGAGTCAGTGCCTACTTGTAGCTTCTGACACCAATCCTCCATCTGCCCCTTGGAGCCGTTATCCTCCGCCGGTTTGGATGGAGGCAAGGGTTCCACTGCCTTTATTGCATTGTTACTGACAGTGAACAGCTTAGCAAGGGTAGCATACCAGTGTAAATGGACCTCTTTCTCCCCACAATTCAGGATGCGTATCGGTACTCTCCCCTTGCGGACATCAACTACCCCCCTGGCTGTCAAGATGGTGGGCCTACTATCAGAGTACACGGGTTCTACCAGAGCCTGATAATCTTGACCCCTGAAACCTATTACTGCCCGACACCATATTAACATTTCACTCCTAGGGGGCATTGCAATGGGGAATGGATCACTCACTCTGACACTGCCGACTTCTCCTCCAGACAGCATTACCTGTTGTCTTTTCATCAGGGCTCTGATTTCCTTCTGCAGAACTCGCTGCTGACTGGAACTGGCAGTCTCTGCGACCTGCTGCAACAAAAGAATAATTTCCCCAAGACAATTCTCTATCACATTGGTGCCTAAAGTTATCATAGGATGACTTTCTCGGCGATCAATATCAACAATAATCATTCCTTGTGATGGCAGTTCTACTCGGCCAACTTTTATGGTCACCTCTTTATACCCCACCTGAGGCAAGGACTGACCATTGCTGGCTTAGATATTAAGATGTTCATCTGGACTGCGGGTAATGTCTGCATCAGTCCAGTATTGTTTATAAAGGATATATGGCATCGTTGTCACCTGGGACCCAGTGTCCAGCAGTGCGTTCATCGGGATGCCATCAAGCACGACAGGCAGGACCGGTCGTCCTCCCACGTACTTGTCTCGCCAGCTTTGTGGGCCTAGTCGTCTTACTCCTTGGGGTTGGCCCTCTGCCCCAGGGGTTGCTCGTTTAAATTACAGAATCTTGCGTAATGCCCCGCCTTTTGACAGCGGCGGCAGATGGGTTGTCCGTCCTGGTCGTAGCGATCGCTGTTCCTACCTCTGGTCGGTGGAATTCTTCTCTGTCGTCGCCACGGGACATCATCTGGACTAGAAGCCAGCTGGATCTTTTCCTTTGGAGACACTTGCATGGCCTGCACGGTTTTGGTTAACGCAGCCACACTTTTGGTCAGCTCCTGGACCTGAAGGCGTAGGTCTGCAGACGGGTCATTTTCTAGAGTCTGCGCGTCAGCCTCCACAGGTGCTGGGTGAAAGGACGCCACCTCCTGGTGGTATGTGATAGATGGACGCCGGAGGGATGCAGTGCCGCCTGGGGTTGGTTCTCGCAGCACCCGGATGGCTCGGTCTTTAAATTGCGCAAAGTCCAGAGCAGGGTTTTGCAGAGCCATAATGTGCAGCTGTGTCCGGTGAGCGTTAGACAGGAGCCCCTCAATAAACTGCTCAGTTAGCAATCTGTCCTCGTCTCGCACACTGTCGGGGTCTACCTGTTTGATAGCTCGCAGTGTCTCCTGCAGGTTTAGAGCATAGTCCCGTACACTGTCCTGCACCCTTTGTTTGCACCCTTAGAACTTCATCTTAATTTCTGCTGCGGTGCGGGTGTCAAAGGTATCCTTCAACAGGGCCAGTATTTCCTTGACAGTGCCTTTGTCCCTGCCCGGCCAGGACTTCACCTCTCTCTGGGCTGCACCGATTAGCTGGCCTATGAGGAGGCTGACTTTTTGCTCCTCAGACAGGGGGTACACTTTAAACAAACTGCGCAGTCTCTCCTCAAAGTCGTTCAGGGTGTGTGACTCCCCTGAGTACTGGGGCAATCACGCCGCCCCTGGTATATACGGCATCGATAACGCCATCACAGTGGCGGCGGCCGCGACTGAATCCTCTCCTCGGTTGGGCATCCTCCTCCCCCCTAGTGAACCTCAGCCAGGTCCTGGGCGGTTGCTGACATACCAGTATGCTGCTCTGCAGGCGGAAGGATCTCTTACCCGGCGGTTCCGGATCGGGGTCTCCTGCTTCCCCTCAGCTGACGGCAAATGTCGTGATAACACAGTTCATGACGCCAAGTTGATGCGCCCCCTGGGCCGTGGGGTACTCGGTGCCGGGCCGGTCGTTGCTAGGGGAGATGTCACAGTGGCAGTGACCCCGGTCCGTGACCCAGGGCGGTCAATAAAAGGGGATATTATTTACAGGGGATTTATGTTTTTTATATACAGTTCGTGACGCTCCTGTGGTATGCAGCTATATGGAGCCGCCGCTGCGGTGCAGGTCCTCTAGAGCTGTTGTTAATGCAGCAGAGTTGGTTTAGCTCTCCACAGGTAGAGCTTAGCTCCAGGGCAGTGTAGACGTTGCTGTTATGGTGTAGTGCAGAGGATGGCACAGTTAATTATCAGTCCACAACTTAATGGCGGTTTCCTCTTATCTTTACTTGCGGTGGTTAGGCAGACCGGGGCAAGGGTACTAGCTGGTAGTAGAGGTCCGGGCGGCCTGGAAGCAAGTTGGGGGATCCACCTAGCCAGGTGGAGTTGTAGGCCTTCCCTTTGCGCTACCTCTTTGGCCCTGCTGCGTATAGCTATGCTGCGGCCCTCGTCCCTGAGTAAAATGTCTTTGTGCTCACCCGTATGGCAGGCAGCTCGGGCCTTCCTGGAGTGTCGCTCCGACGTGGCAGTGCTGGGCCCTATCATGCTGCTGAGCCTCCAGGCGTCTGATGGGGCCAGGAGACCTGCAGTCTTCTGCCCTCCGGTTTCTGTTGCTGGGCCTTCAGTGCCCCACAACCTCGGACTCCGGTGTCCGGTTCTTTTACGCTTCTCTCTGGGGTGAGCTGCTGTGCAGCTCCACTCCCTAGGTCCTTCCTCTAGATGTCCTGATTTCAACTCCTGTCTGCTCTCCTCACACTAACTAACCCCACCTCCAGATCCCAGTTGCTAAGGGGAGGAGCTCCCCTTGCTGGTCTGGAGCCAGGAAAGTGTTGCATGCTAGAAAAACCTGATTAGGGGACCCCTCCTTGGTTCCAGGCATGGCATCACCCCCTTGTGAGGGAGGCAATGCCACTGTGGCAACCGGACTCCTGGGGTGCCACACTTCCAGGTAAGCAGGTGGCCAGAGCCCATAGACAGACTGGCGGACTGGACTGTAGGCAGACTGTCGGGCTGTAAAGTAGTCAGACTGAACTGAAGAACAGACTGGCGGACAGGACTGACTTGCAGAGGACCTGAGGGCTGAAGCAAAGTAAGTATAACAGAGCAACAACCTTGCACGGGCACCTCCATATTGGAGGAGGTGCCTTTTATAGAGAAAGTCCTCCGGCCATTGGTCGGGGACTTTTTAGGACAGCGCCCTAAGCACAGTGGCAGGGAAGCTGCGTGCACCAGCAGCAGCAACAGGGAGGACGAAAGATGCCGGAGCAGGACCGCGTCTCTGCCTGGCAGGGGGCAGAGACGCTGATGCTACACACATGATGTCGGCCTCAGGAGTGGCCTTTGACTATATGAGCCACATGATGTCGGCCTCAGGAGTGGCCTTTGACTATATGAGCCACATGATGTCGGCCTCAGGAGTGGCCTTTGACTATATGAGCCACATGATGTCGGCCTCAGGAGTGGCCTTTGACTATATGAGCCACATGATGGCCTCAGGAGTGGCCTTTGACTATATGAGCCACATGATGTCGGCCTCAGGAGTGGCCTTTGACTATATGAGCCACATGATGTCGGCCTCAGGAGTGGCCTTTGACTATATGAGCCACATGATGTCGGCCTCAGGAGTGGCCTTTGACTATATGAGCCACATGATGTCGGCCTCAGGAGTGGCCTTTGACTATATGAGCCACATGATGTCGGCCTCAGGAGTGGCCTTTGACTATATGAGCCACATGACGTCGGCCTCAGGAGTGGCCATTGACTATATGAGATGGTTATATATTACAATCTATTTCAATTCTTCCTCAATTTGCCTGGAGGTGGTCTTGAGTATGCCATATCTCATCATTACTTAAAGTAGTTATCCAGCGCTGGTCAATTCTGCATGCCGATCACGTTACGACCCTAAACACCTGCCGAGACGAGTGAACAATCTGTGCACAATAATAGCCAATTGTGCAAGTGAGCATTAAATCAGTGCTGTCCTTCCAATGTGGAAGTGAGCAGTGCCGATTACTTTACAACCCCAAACTCCTGTCGGGGTGCATGTACTTGCTGATCGTGCAGTCATCTTGGCAGGAGTCGTTACATCATCGGAACCGCTTACTTCCGATGTGGAAGTGAGCAGCGCTGGACGGTGCCGAATAACCCCTTTAATACATACATACTTTGCGAGACTGATTTATATCAGCTGTATGACTAGTACCCTATACAAGTCCTATCTCTGTACACTATTGATACCAAGGGACCCCCCCCTACCCTATGAATGATAGGCGTGGGAGTGCTTGTTCATCATCACTGTTTCTTACCTGTGCGAATTCCATGATATTTGCATTATGTGCTTTTAACCTGCCCTTGTATAAGGAAGTATGACATTTTCTGTGATCCCTCACTGTTATGAAAACTAGGAGAAATGAAAACTGCTAAACATAAGGTGCTTTTGCTGCCCCCCTAAGAATGCAAATAAAGTCACTGCTACCTGCCCCGTAATAGTGTGATAACCAGAAAGCTCCCACATGCACCACTTACCAAATCATGCTTATAGAGTGCCGGCTACAGTGCATGTGCACCCAAGATTCAACCATGTTCCCTTGCATTCTGTACAGCCACATGCCCCCCCATACACATTCCACTGTACTGCCTTATAGGTGCATACCCCCTTTCCCTATACAGACTACTAACCTTTCCAATAACCTAATGTCCCCCCTCCTCTTCTCACAGCAGTACTATGTGATATTGCCACCTAGTGGCCAATGCAATCATGTCTCTTCTAAAACAGTTGAGGCATATTTATTGAATAGGGATATTTGTGAAGACAACCCTCTCTGCATACCTCCTAGGACATATGATAATATAATAGATGGGGGTCCCTCGCTTGGGTCCCACTTATATGAGTGCAGAGAACTGATCTGATCAGACTCACGGCGTTTTTGTATTACATGGATAGATATTCTAATAAAACACCTTATAACCCACATGTAGGCGTTAACTGATTTTGAAGCATCAAAGGGTTTTCAGGTGCCAAGTTGGGTTTGCTAAGCCCCTGAGGTACCAGCACAGCGAAACCCAAGAGAGGTAACCTAATTATACAAACTGCACTCCTCAAGGCATTCATCTAGAAGTGTAATAAGCATCTTGAGCTCACAAGTTTTCCAGAAATAAACGCACAGTAGATGCTGGAAAGGGAGAAAAGGACGTTATTTATGGAATATGTTGTGCCCATCTTGGGCCACTGGAAACACAAACTACATAAAGTGGGTTTTAGGAATAAAAAGGTTTAAGCAATATATACAGTGAGTATGGAAAGTATTCAGACCCCTTTAAATTTTTCACTCTTTGTTTCATTGCAGCCATTTGGTAAATTCTAAAAAGTTCATTTTTTTCTCATTAAAATACACTCTGCACCCCATCTTGACTGAAAAAAAACAGAAATGTAGAATTTTTTGCAAATTTATTAAAAAAGAAAAACTGAAATATCACATGGTCATAAGTATTCAGACCCTTTGCTCAGTATTGAGTAGAAGTCCCCTTTTGAGCTAGTACAGCCATGAGTCTTCTTGGGAATGATGCAACAAGTTGTTCACACCTGGATTTGGGGATCCTCTGCCATTTTTCCTTGCAGATCCTCTCCAGTTCCGTCAGGTTGGATGGTGAACGTTGGTGGACAGCCATTTTCAGGTGTCTCCAGAGACGCTCAATTGGGTTTAGGTCAGGGCTCTGGCTGGGCCAGTCAAGAATGGTCACAGAGTTGTTCTGAAGCCACTCCTTTTTTATTTTAGCTGTGTGCTTAGGGTCATTGTCTTGTTGGAAGGTGAACCTTTGGCCAAGTCTGAGGTCCAGAGCACTCTGGAAGAGGTTTTCATCCAGGATATCTCTGTTTTTGGCTGCACTCAGGTTTCCTTCAATTGCACCCAGTCATCCTGTCCCTGCAGCTGAAAAACACCCCCATAGCATGACGCTGCCACCACCATGTTTCACTATTGGCATTGTATTGGGCAGGTGATGAGCAGTGCCTGGTTTTCTCCACACATACAGCTTAGAATTATCACCAAAAGTTCTATCTTCGTCTCATCAGACCAGAGAATATTATTTCTCATAGTCTGGGAGTCCTTCATGTGTTTTTGAGCAAACTCTATGCGAGCTTTCATATGTCTTGCACTGATGAGAGGCTTCCGTCAGGCCACTCTGCCATAAAGGCCAGACTTGTGGATCTCTGGAGCTCAGCCACAGTGACTTGGGGTTCTTCTTTACCTCTCTCACCAAGGCTCTTCTCCCACGATTGCTCAGTTTGGCTGGACGGCCAATCTATTTAAGGATTATGGAGGCCACTGTGCTCTTAGGAATCTTGAGTAATGCAGAAATTCTTTATTAACCTTAGCCAGATCTGTGCCTTGCCACAATTCTGTCTCTGAGCTCCTTGGGCTGTTCCTTTGAGCTCATGCACTGTGAACTGTGACTATATAGACAGGTATGTGCCTTTCCAAATCAAGTCCTACCAGTTAAATTAAACACAGCTGGACTCCAACGAAGGAGTAGAACCATCTGAAGGAGGATCACAAGGAAATGGACAGCATGTAAATATACACTTAAATATGAGTGTCTGAGCAAATGGTCTGAATACTTATGACCATGTGATATTTCAGTTTTTCTTTTTTAATAAATTTGCAAAAATTTCTACATTTCTCTTTTTCCAGTCAAGATGGGGTGCAGAGTGTACTTTAATGAGAAAAAAATGAACTTTTTAGAATTTACCAAATGGCTGCAATAAAACAAAGAGGGAAAAATTTAAAGGGGTCTGAATACTTTCCGTACCAACTGTAAGTCCTATATACTCCTTCTTAAGGATATCGATAGGGAGTTTGTCACCGCCAAAATGCATATTAAACTAGCTGTACAAGTCCTTTTTTTTAACCGCTCTACATATTTTGCATACCTATAAAGACAAAAAGGCGCAACAAGTCATGGCACGCAGATACCAAGTGGTAAATATAGATGACTGTATAATCAGCAGGGACAGATAATGTAATAGTAAATGTATTAAAACCTTACTTTTATTAGTATCATTAATATAAGGAGGACAAAAATACAGCACTGACCAAACATAAATGACAATATAAAATGCAAGTGCTCACAAATACCAGTGCTCATAAATAAATGGCACAATCTCACCCATGTGTCCTGAAGAGACGTATCCCTTCAAGGTCTATACAAGCAGGAGCTAGGGTAAATCGAGACTTGGCACTAAAATACCCTGTCTGGTCCCGTGTAAGACTCCTGCCCTTACGAAGGCAGTACCCAAGTTTGGTGCTGCATAGTATAAGGCCCAAAAGTCACCCTCCACATGTGTTTCTGCATTTCCTCCTCGATGCCAACGAATCTTCAGGGGAGTATGTAGGGGCATATCTAGGGGGGGGGGCGTAGGCGGGGCTGTCTGGCCCACTGACGTGGTGGTCTGAGGTGTCTCCACGGCGGCTGCATTTTGCCACCCACCCGTAGTGGGAGTTGGCCATTCTCTGAGGCGGCTGTCAAGCTGACAGCCAGCTCAGACAAGGTGCAGCGCGGCTCCCAGTGATCAACTGTACTTGTATCTTCGAGGCGCGAGTTCAATTGAAGCTCTGACCGCTGACACTTCCGGGTCAGGGAGATGTCAGCAGCGTGATTGGGTCATGTAGTCACACTGCTGATGTCACTCCTCGGCACTGCATAGGCGGCAGAAGTTTGGTGTAGTAAGTGCTCCAATGGAGCTGAAGACACTGAAGATTTAATGTAATTAGGGGGAGGGGTAAAAAAGTTTGAGTACACAGTATGGGGACAGAGGGTGAGGGAAATTTATGCAGACCCAGTATGGTGATCGAAGGGGAATGGGTGCCGACAGTATGGGGAGCGAGGGGGGGAATTATATGTGGACACAGTATGGGGGGCAAATGGGGGGGAGAAATTTGAGAACACAGTATGGGGAGTGAAGGGGGGAAGGGTGCGGACACAGTGCGGTGAGCGAGGGCCGGGATGGGAGCCGACTTAGTATGAGGAGCAATTGGGGAAATTTGAGGACACAGTATGAGGAGCGAGGGGGGATGGGTGAGGACAGAATATGGAGAGCGAGGGGAGAAGAAATTTGAGTACAGTATGGGGAGCGATGGGGTAAATTTCATACAGTTTAATGGGTCTCCATACAGTATAATGGCACCCACACTCCTCCAGCTGTGTCAATGACATTGCTTCTTGAACATTGTGGAAGTATCTGAAGCAGAGTCGCACCTCATTACTGTTTGTATGATTACCTCTAATATGCCTAAATAATATTAGGTGTTCAATTGTCCACCTCCTTTGATACTAACATATTTGTATATATTGTTTTATAACGCTCAGATTGTCAGCAGCAATATGACAGTCTGTCTCCATCAATATTAGATGATGTTTTTTTTCTATATATTTGTGTATGTTGATTTAGGGGTGAAGAGGCATACTAGGAGAATTCAGACATTGAGTAGGGGTGCCATGTCGAATTCTTAGGGTGCCAACCTCGGTAGTCAAGTAAGGTATCAGATTCTCAGGGACTGTTTAGGGTTAGCCTGCCTGATGTATCTACAGTATTTATAGCTCATTGATCCCTGCAATCTTCCCCTTTGCTTTTTAATAGGGTTTTGTCTATATATATTAATATTGACACTTTTAAAGTATCTATTAAAAGTTCATTTTAAGAAGTTTCTCCATATAGTATAATGGTCCCCACATAGCACTCCATGTAGTATAATGGCCCCCACATAGCCCTCCATATAGCATAATGGTCTCCACATAGCCCTCCATATAGCATAATGGCCACCACATAGCCCTCCACATAGTATAATGGCCCCCAAATAGCCCTCCATATAGTATAATGGCCCCCAAATAGCCCTCCATATAGTATAATGGGCCTCACATAGTACTCCATACAGAATAATGGGCCCCACATATTCCTCCATACATTATAATGGGCCCCAGACAGTCCTCCATACAGTATTATGGGCCCCAGACAGTCCTTCATACAGTATTATGGGCCCCACATATTCCTCCATACAGTATTATGGGCCCCAGATAGTCCTCCATACAGTATTATGGGCCCCAGACAGTCCTCAATACAGTATTATGGGCCCCACATATTCTTCCATACAGTATTATGGGGTCCAGATGGTCCTCCACACAGTATTATGGGCCCCACATTATCCTCCATACAGTATTATGAGCCCCAAACAGTCCTTCATACAGTATTATGCGCCCCAGACAGTCCTCCATACAGTAATGTGGGCTCCATACAGTATTATGAGACCCGTATAGTGCTCCATACAGTATTATGGGCCCAGTATAGTCCTCCATACATTATTAGGGGCCCCACATAGGCCTCCATACATTATTATGGGCCCCACATACATAGTCCTCCATACAGTATTATGAGTCTCACATAGTCCTCCATACAGTATAATGGCTCCCATATAGTCCTCCATACAGTATTATTGGCTCCATATAGTCCTCCATACAGTATTATGGGCCCCGTATAGTCCTCCATACATTATTATAGGTCCCATGTTGTCCTCCATACATTATTATGGGTCCCATATAGCCCTCCATACATTATTATGGGTCCCATGTAGTCCTCCATACATTATTATGGGTCCCATGTAGTCCTACATACATTATTATAGGTCCCATGTGGTCCTCCATACATTATTATGGGCCTTAGGATGCCGTAGCCACGCATGTCGTATTGCCAACAGCGCTGCACTTTGCGGAACATAAGAATACAGCATATGGCAATCAGTTCTGATGAAGGTCTGTTTGTAGGACCAAAATGTTAACAGCTATATGGATTGCCAATAAAATATTGTTTCACTCACTGCAATTTTCAGTGCCAAGTTCTTTACTTGCTTAACTAAGGATTGGAACCAGAAGTTTTACAGTTTGAGGGATATACTACATTTAGAAAGGACAGGAAAGACAAAAAAGGTGGAGGGGTAGGTATTTTCATAAGATCCAACTTAAAACCTGTGCTCAATGTTGACATTGGGGGGAGCTGGGACAATGTAGAGTCAGTCTGGGTAAATGTACATGGGGATGGCAATAATGGAAAGCTGCTAATTGGAGTTTGTTACAAGCCTCCTAACACAGCTAAACTGGAAGTGGATGAAATGCTGCAACAAATTAAAAATGCAGCAAATAATAATAGGGTTCTTATTATGGGGCATTTTAACTATCCAGACTTTCAATGGGACATAGAATCTTCCAGTTGTGCTAAAAGCTGCAAGTTCTTATCTACAGTTCAGGACAATTACCTTTCTCAGATGCTAGATATAGGGAAAATATATATTCTTGTACCGTGTTAGCCAGTAGATAGAAAAATATTTCGATTTGACAGTCCTTTTCAGTTAGCCATTAAAAGGTATCAACCACTGAGGACTCTCAAATCTAAATATTTTTCTCAGCTGCTAGATGAACCAACCAGGGGAGGTAATCTGCTGGATCTGGTGCTGTCAAATAGAGCAGATACAATTTCAGATCTACAGGCCCAGGAGCATCTGGGAAGCAGCGACCATAATATGGTAAGTTTCAATGTAATATTCAATAAAACATTTCAAAAATGAAATGCAAAAACCTGGAACTTTAGGAAAGCAGATTTCAACAAATTAAGTGAAGAGCTTAATCGTGTAGACTTGGACCATGTCATGGTAACTGGGGATACCGAAAGTAAATGGGGCATGTTTAAGCAAATACTACTAGAATCCTGTAGAAAATGTATACCCTCTGGTAATAAAATGTCCAGGAATAAAAAGAAACCATTATGGATAAATAAGACAGTACAAAGTTTAATAAGAAAAAAATAAAGGGCATTCAAGATCTTGAAGGGCTAGGAATACAGAAATAGCATTTCAGGAGTATAAAGACCTAAATAAGAAATGTAGAAATGTAAAAAAGAAATGAAGCTAGCAAAATTATCTACAGAGCAACAAATCGCTAGCGACATTAAAATGAATCATAAAAAAAATTATGAATACATCAATGCCAAAAAGAAAAAATCAGATGGTATAAGCCCATTAAAATACGATAATAACTAGAGATGAGCGTTGTTCTACTCGAACTGTTCGCCAATCTCAAATTCGAGCTGTTTTGGGAGGTGTTCGAGCCGTTCGGCGAACACGAACAATTTGAGAAAAATTCGGCTGTTCGAGGTTATGTTCGATAACTGTTCGTGCACCAAAATCATAACTGGATTTTTTCTCAGTAATGATGAAAATTAATGTTAATACGCAGTTTGAGTGTACAGCGGGGCGGGGGGAGGGGCAGGGGATGGATCTCTGCAGGAACAATGAAGATCTCCATTTTTTTTTTCTCTTTCCCGCATTTGCAGTGGGGAGGTGCAATCTGTCAGCCTATCAGCAGCGCACACACGGAGCGAACTGCTGTTTTTCACACAAGCAAGGGCATGTGTGATTGGCAGTGTATGTCACATGTCCTTGCCCTATAAGACCAAGCCATTTTCCCCGTCGCCACCATTTTCTCACTGCTGCAGCTGCGTGTTAGACGGCACCGCTGTTGCTGTGTGCGCTATACCTTGTTAATTTCAAGCCAATTTTCGCACAAATCTACAGATAGCTTGGGAGTAGGGAATAGTTGTGATTGCAGTCCTTTTAAGGACTAGGTTACAGCATTTCCTACGACTTTTATCAGGCAGGTCTGTGCTCTTAAATAGATAGATTGTGGGAGTAAAGACTAATTGTAATTGCAGTCCTTTTCAGGACTAGGTTACATCAGTTCCTATCAGTTTTTGCCAGGCAGGTCTGTGCCAGTGCTGTGCAAGTTTTTTTCACAGCATTTGGCTGAATCTAGCAAAGCTAATCCTTTTTGGCCTATTGCAGAGTGTGTTAGTCAGTGGAGTAGCCTATCTGTGTTGCAAGATATACCACCTGTGTATAGAATACCAATTTTTTTACTGCACCTAGTGAAGTAAAACCTTTTGGGCATAGCATCATTCTATTAGTCCATCTATACTGACCTCCATCAGGTTGCAAATTAAAACTAATTTTTATCTGCATCTACAGTACCTCTGAAAAAATATTTGGCCTTCTAGCAGTGTGTGGGACTTTCTCTATTAGTCCATCTATACTGACCTCCATCAGGTTGCAAACTGAATATAATTTTTTTCTGCATCTAGCTCTGAAAAATATTTGGCCTTCTAGCAGTGTGTCGGACTTTCTCTATTAGTCCATCTATACTGACCTCCATCAGGTTGCAAATTAAAAATAATTTTTATCTGCATCTACAGTACCTCTGAAAAAATATTTGGGCTTCTAGCTGTGTGTGGGACTTGTTGTATTAGTCCATCTATACAGACCTCCATCAGGTTGCAAACTGAATATATTTTTTTCTTCATCTACCTCTGAAAAAATATTGGGCTTCTAGCTGTGTGTGAGTCTTGTTCTATTAATCCATCTATACAGACCTCCATCAGGTTGCAAACTGAATATAATTTTTTTCTGCATCTAGCTCTGAAAAAATATTTGGCCTTCTAGCAGTGTGTGGGACTTGTTCTATTAGTCCACCTATACTGACCTCCATCAGGTTGCAAATTCAAAATAATTTTTTGTATGCATCTAGCTCTGAAAAAATATTTGGCCTTCTAGCAGTGTGTGGGACTTTCTCTGTTAGTCCATCTATACTGACCTCCATCAGGTTGCAAACTGAATATAATTTTTTTCTGCATCTAGCTCTGAAAAAATATTTGGCCTTCTAGCAGTGTGTCGGACTTTCTCTATTAGTCCATCTATACTGACCTCCATCAGGTTGCAAATTAAAAATAATTTTTATCTGCATCTACAGTACCTCTGAAAAAATATTTGGGCTTCTAGCTGTGTGTGGGACTTGTTGTATTAGTCCATCTATACTGACCTCCATCAGGTTGCAAACTGAATATATTTTTTTCTGCATCTACCTCTGAAAAAATATTGGGCTTCTAGCAGTGTGTGGGACTTGTTGTATTAGTCCATCTATACTGACCTCCATCAGGTTGCAAATTGAATATAATTTTTTTCTGCATCTAACCCAGCCAATAGTTTTGGCCTAATACCACAGTTTGGCCACTCAGCTCTGCTCGGTTACCATCCATTGTTTTTTTGTGCAAGCAACTCCAGAGTTGTGAATTAGTTAACCACCAAAATGAGTGGAAAAAGGCCTGCTGCTGGTGGAAAGGGGAATAGGCGTGTTGGGAAGGGGAAAAAAGGTTGTGTCCGTGGGGTAGGTGTTAAAGCAACAGTAACATCTGCAGAAGAAAGACCATCTTCCAGCCAAACTAAAATGTCTACTTCTTTTAGCGGACAATGTGATAAGATCCCTTTCTTACGGCCACGCCAATCGCTACAAATTCCAGATGAGGCACAAAAACAGCAGGTGCTTCAACGGATATCAAGTGCTCCTTTAAGTGGGCTCTCCTCCACATCAACTTCAACATCACAAATACTCCAGTCCTCAAAGGTGTCACCCCAATCGCACTTGCTTCCTCACAGCTCCCAAATCTCCAGCTGCCCGTCTGAGTATGAGGTAGAACAGATGGTTGAGTCTGCAGAGCTGTTTACTCATACTATAGCCTGGGAATCAGAGGTCGACTCCAGCGCTTCTGTGAATCCAGACGAGGAAATGATCTGCACTGATGCCCAGAATCTTTATGAGTCGGATCCAGGACCAACCAACCTAACATGTCCGCCTGCATCTTCCTCACAGACCGGCAGTTTGCCGGGGACACCCTTATCAACCCCGTCTAAGCACAATAGCCAGCCCTCGGTCCCTCAGATGTGGACAAGTAAAAGACCATTTCCTCCTAGCCATGAGAAAGCTAAGAGGTTGAATTTCACCATCTGCAAGCTCTTGGCTACAGAAATGCTGCCTTTCCGCCTGGTGGACACAGAGGATTTTCGAGACCTTATGTCCGTCGCAGTGCCCCAGTACCAGATGCCCAGTCGGCACTACTTCTCAAAGAAAGGTGTGCCTGTGCTCCACCAGCATGTCGCACACAACATCACCGCTTCTTTGAGAAACTCTGTGTGTGACAGGGTGCATTTCACCACAGACACTTGGACGAGTAGGCATGGACAGGGGCGTTACATGTCGCTGATTGGGCACTGGGTAACTATGGTGACAGCAGGACAAGGGGCTGCTGTCCAAGTCTTGCCGTCCCCACGAGTTGTGCGTCAATCCTCTTTATGTCAAAGTTCCTCCACTGCTTCTGCCTCCTCAACCTCCTCTCGGTCTTCCACCTGCACCCAAAGCCTGTCTGGTCATGCCACAAGCTTTCTAACTGCGCAGAAGGGATCCTGCACACCTCCTTACTATGCTGGCAGTAGGGCTCAACGTCATCAGGCGGTTTTTACATTGAAATGTCTGGGAAATGTGAGTCACACAGCTGAGGAGTTGTGGTCAGCTCTGGAGAACCAATTTCATGAATGGTTGTCTCCACTGGACCTGAAACCAGGGAAGGCCGTGTGCGACAATGCTGCAAACCTGGGTGCGGCCCTTCGCCGGGGCAATGTCACACACGTGCCTTGTATGGCTCACGTGTTGAACCTGGTTGTCCAGCAATTTTTAGCCCACTATCCCAGACTAGATGGCCTTCTGCAGAGGGCACGGTCGCTGTGTGCTCACTTCCGCTGTTCGCATCCCACAGCTCAGCGACTTACATCTCTACAGAAGTCGTTGGGCCTGCCACTTCACCGGCTAAAATGCGATGTGCCTACCCGGTGGAATTCAACTCTGCACATGTTGCAGCGACTGTGGCAGCACCGACAAGCCCTGGTGCAATACGTTCTGACGTATAGCCTGGGCCAACGAGATTCAGAGGTGGGGCAAATCACGCTGGAGGAGTGGTCTCAGATCAGGGACCTATGCACCCTTCTGTACAGTTTTGAAATGGCGACGAAGATGTTTAGTGCTGACGATGCCATTATCAGCATGACTATTCTGGTGATTTACATGCTGGAGCACATGTTAAACAGAATTCGGAGTCAGGTGGTGGCACAAGAGGAGGTGGAGGAAGTAGAGGAGGAGGAGTTGTATGCGGAAGGGCTAACATCTGCAAGGTCCAGACGGTCGGCAGCACCAAGGCGGCAGGCATGTGAGGGTGGGGGAGATGGTTTTACCAGGGCGCATGGTAGCAGCCAAACTAGTGAGGAAGGTGCAGGAGCCCAGGAAGAAGTGGAGGACGAACTGATGGAAGACTCATCAGATGAGGGAGACCTTGATCACATTTCTGTTGTGCGAGGTTGGGGGGAGAGGGCAGAGGAAGGAAGCATGATTGTTACCTCGCCACCAACACAACAGGGACTTGGTGCTCCTGGATGCGCAACACACATGAGTGCCTTCTTGCTGCACTACCTGCAACATGACCCTCGAATTGTGAGAATTAGAAATAATCCTGACTACTGGGTTGCCACACTGTTAGATCCCCGGTACAAAAGTAAATTTGCAGAAATTATTCCTGCCATAGAAAGGGATGCACGCATGCAGGAGTATCAGCAGAGACTGTTGCAGAATCTTACATGTGCTTTTCCACAAAATACCAGTGGTGCACGTAGTGAATCTCACAGTTCCAACTTGCCAACCGTGGGACCGTCAAGTGTTCAGCACTCAAACCGTAACAGAACCACAGTATCTGCTGGTAACATCAATTTTGCGGAATCATTTCACCACTTTTTTAGCCCATCCTTTGCAAGGCCACAGGAGACAA
This sequence comes from Phyllobates terribilis, assembly GCF_046119375.1. Taxonomy (NCBI): domain Eukaryota; kingdom Metazoa; phylum Chordata; class Amphibia; order Anura; family Dendrobatidae; genus Phyllobates; species Phyllobates terribilis. Next base: position 129,972,384 of record NW_027362767.1, on the reverse strand, counting down.
GAAGTCTGACACATAGTCAACGCCTAGAGACGATGGTACAGGAGTATCTCCAAGTAAACATTGAAGCCACGACTGTGTCACTGGACCCTTGCTCTTTTTGGGCTTCCAATCTGGATAAATGGCCGGAGCTAGCCACTTACGCCTTGGAGATCTTGTCATGCCCCGCAGCCAGCGTTCTGTCTGAACGTGTGTTCAGCGCTGCTGGTGGTGTGCTGACAGATAAGCGTACGCGGCTCTCCACTGATAATGTAGACAGACTCACGTTCATAAAGATGAACAAATCATGGATCCGAAACGACTTTTCTACCCCTGTGTCATCCTGGGGAGAGTAAAAGCTTGATGATTGGTTAAAATCACCCTACCAACCGTTTTAAGCTTTCAAATTACTAATCATGTTTATCTGTATCTTGACTGGAAAATAATTTGGGCTTTGTAGCAGTGTGCAGCACTGATCCTATTAGGCCATCTATACTAAAGCTTCACCAGATTTAAAATTAAAAATAATTTTTAGCTGCATCTTGCCCGGAAAATAATTTTGGGGCTCCGAGATGCGCAAGACACATAAGTGCTTTCTTGCTGCACTACCTGCAGCATGACCCTCATATTGTCAGAATTCGAAGTAATCATGACTACTGGGTTGCCACACTCTTAGATCCCCCAAACTTTTCGATCAACCTTTTCATTTTAATAAAGACCAAAAAAATGGTCATTTTTGAAATTATAAGCATTAGCAGGTTGTTAGAAACTGAAATCAAACAGTTTTCAACTCAAAACTTTATTCTAGGTGATGTTACATTTTCACATAGGACCCCTTGTTCGAAAGGAGCTTCTGAACTCTCTCGTCCATTGAATTTGTCAGGTTTTGGATGGTTTCTGCTTCAATTGTTTTGCATGAGGACAGAATACCCTCCCAGAGCTGTTGCTTAGATGTGAACTGCCTCCCGCCATCATAGACACTCCTTTTAATGATGCTCCAAAGGTTCTGAATGGGGTAGAGGTCAGGGGAGCATGGGGGTCACACCATAAGTTTGTCCCCTTTTATGCCCATATCAGCCAGAGATGCAGATGTGTTATGTGCAGCATGAGATGGTGCATTATCATGCAGAAAAATGATCTTGCTGTGAAATACACGGTTCTTCTTCTTGAACCATGGCAGGAAGTGCTGTTTGAGAAAATCCACATACATTATGGAGTTCATCTTTAGCGCCTTCAGGGATCCTAAAGGGGCCGACTGTTAGAACCTTGCTGTTAGGTTTTTTTCCTTTGCTGGTCACATGACCTTGTTGGCCTATTTAATCCTGCTCCGCCCTTCTGGCTTTGCTGGACTTCATTGTATATCTACTTTCTAGCTAGCCTGTGCTCTGTGTCTTGCTCTGTTAGTTTGCTTGGTTTACTGACCTCTATGTTCTTTATATTTTGTTTGTTCGTCTGTCTGCTACTATTTCTGTTAGGAGGTGTCCCCAGTGCTCCTTGGACACATTTGGCTATGGACTTTATAACTGACCTTCCCCCCTCTGAGGGTTTTACTGTCATCTGGGTGGTCGTGGACCGTTTTAGTAAGATGTGTCACTTGGTTCCCTTCATCAAACTGCCCTGCGCTAAAACTCTCGCTAAGGCCTTTGTCAAGGAAATTGTCAGACTTCATGGCGTTCCTACTGACATTGTTTCTGATAGGGGTCCTCAGTTCGTGGCTCGTTTTTGGCGTGCCTTTTGTGACAGGTTGGGAATTCATTTGTCGTTTTCGTCCGGATATCATCCTGAATCTAATGGCCAGACAGAAAGGAAAAACCAGGATGTTGAGCAGTTCTTGCGTTGTTTTGTGGCAGACAATCAAGAGGGGTGGTCTGAGTTTCTGCCACTTGCCGAATTTGCTCTGAACAATCATACATCTTCTTCTGCTAGTTGTTCGCCTTTTTTTTTGTTGTTCTGGGAGACATCCGTCGTTTGGGTCGTTCTCCAAGTTGGGATCTGCCGTGCCTGAGGAGGAGAATTTTTCCGGTGATTTGGAAAGAGTTTGGACGGATGTGCGTGGTAATCTTCAGGAGGCCAACAGAAAATCTAAAGACTACTTTGATAGGAAACGACAGGAGGTTTTGTTCGCTGTTGGTGACATGGTTTGGTTGTCCTCTAGGAATCTGCGGTTGAGGATTCCTTCTAAGAAATTGGGTCCCAAGTTTGTAGGGCCCTTTAAGGTGCTTCAGGTTGTCAACCAATCTGCTGTTAGGTTGGAGGTTCCTACCTCCTGGAGAATTAATCCGGTCTTTCATGTCTCTCTGTTAAAAAAAGCTGTTGTGTCGGATGGTGACGCCTCTGCCTCTGTTCCTCCGGTGGTGGAGGACGGGGAATATGAAATTTCTCGCATCCTTGACTCTAGACTGTATAGAGGTAGTTTGCAGTATCTTGTGGCCTGGAAAGGTTTCGGACCCGAGGATAACTCTTGGGTGAGGTCAGATGATGTTTCCGCGTCCAGACTTATCAGAGCGTTTCACAGGAGATTTCCTGATAAGCCTGGTCCTAGGGGATCCGGAGGATCCTCTTAGAAGGGGGGGTACTGTTAGAACCTTGCTGTTAGTTTTTTTTTCCTTTGCTGGTCACATGCCCTTGTTGGCCTATTTAATCCTGCTCCGCCCTTCTGGCTTTGCTGGACTTCATTGTATATCTACTTTCTAGCTAGCCTGTGCTCTGTGTCTTGCTCTGTTAGTTTGCTTGGTTTACTGACCTCTATGTTCTTTATATTTTGTTTGTTCGTCTGTCTGCTACTATTTCTGTTAGGAGGTGTCCCATATTCCTCCCAGTCCTTGGTACTTGTAGGGATTCCTCCCCCACATCTATAGGTCTTCGTACAGACTAGCTTGGGACTTTAGCAGGTCTGATCGCAGGATCAGGTTCCCTGTTACATCGTAGGGATTCAGCTGAGTTCTATCGTAGGGACAGATCTCCTCTCTTTCCTTAGCTCTGGTAGCAGAACATAACACCGACAATCTCTCTCCCCATGATTCCAGCCCAAAACATTACTCCACCTCCTCCTTGTTGGCGCTGTAGCCGTGTTTGCGTGGGGTGTCCATCAACCAGCCATCCTCCACTCCATCCATCTGGACCATCGAGCGCTGCATGGCACTCATCCGTGAACAAAACTGTTTTGAAATCAGTCTTCATGTAATGTTTGGCCCACTGGAGCCGTTTCTGCTTGTGTGAAGTGGATAGAGGAGGTCGACAGGATGGCGTATGCACAGCTGCAAACCTCTGAAGGACCCTGCATCTTGTTGTTCGGGGGACGTTGGAGGCACAAGCAGCTTCAAAAACTTGTCTGCTGCTATGACAAGGCTTTTTTGCCGCTGCTCTTTCAACCTGACGTAATTGCCTGTAGGAAAGAGTCCTCAATTTGCCCTTATCAGCACGCACACGTGTGTACTGTGAATCAGCTACATACTTCTTGATTGCCAAGACACTTCATCCTGATCATCGCACAATGTTGATTGTAGTCATGCCTTGACCTAAACACTCCACAATTTGTTGCTTCTCAGCAGCCGACACATCCTTTTTCTTTCCCATTTTGGCAGAAAATGTAGGCTGCTTAATAATGTGAGACAGCCTTCTTAAGTAGTCTTGCCTTTCATTGGACACACCTGACAAACTAATTAGCACAGGTGTCTGCAATTGCTTACAGTGATATAAAGAGCCCTGACACACATCACCATCAATGAGTTTAACTGACAAACAAACAAATTCTTCCCTTATCACTCCTAAACACTTTTTGCATAATAATTTGGAACGCAGTGTACATGTGCTTTTCCACAAAACACCAGCGGTTCACGTAGTGAATCTTACAGTTCTAACTTGCCAACCGTGGTCTGTATGGAGTTGTTCAATAAAGGGCCCAAAATTAAGATAACATAGATGGGAGAGGTCTCTATGAATAGGAATTCCTAAGTATTTGATACCCTGTGAGGGCCAGGCAAAGGGAAAGTTGGACTGGATGGAATCCTATATGGATTTGGGGAGGGAGACATCGAGGGCCTCAGACTTCGCTGCATTGATTTTAAAATTTGACCATGTAACAAAGTGATCTATTTCAGCCATAACAGCATGGATGGATATATGTGATTGAGTGATATATACTAGGACATCATCAGCAAATAGAGAGCACTTGTACTCGGTGCCTCCCACCTCAATCCACCTAATATTGGGGTTATGGCGAATTGATGAGAGCAGGTGCTCCGTCACTAGGATGTATAAGAGAGGGGACAGAGGACATCCCTGCCTTGTCCCATTGGTGATTGTGAAAGGTGATGAAAATGTTCTGACGCACCCCCTGGGCCTTGGGACACCCGGAGCCGGACCCTTTTTGGTGGATGCTGGTGGTTGTAGTCTTCGTGGCGGCGACCCGGTTCCGTGGCTCAGGGCGGTCAAACCAGTGGCGGAACTATTTATGTGGTTTTGATGTTTAAATGTACGACTACGCCACCCGTGGATTGCGGTCAGAGTGAACCGCCGCTACAGGGCAGACCGCTGAGGCTGGTGTTGTGGGTGCAGCAGAGAGTAGCATAACTCCCCACGGGAGGAGTATAGCCTCAGGGCAGTGTATGCGGAGGATGGGGGTGATGGTGCAGAGCAGCAGCAGTAACGACACGGAGTCAGTGATGCAGTTCAGGGCCTTTACTCACAGTTCTTATTATCCAGACCACGTCTGCAGGTAACGGCTGCCCACGTCGTACTGTGCTCACCAGGTGAGGGGCTCAGACAACTCCCAGATAACTTTGGAGCACTTCACAGGACCCCCTTTGTGTGTCCTTTGTCTGGCCTTTCTTACCAACACTTCTGTCCGGCTGCCTCGGGCCTCCTCTTGGTAAACTTGGTGCCAGTTTCCCTGACCCTATGTGGTGCCTTCCTAGCGGGTGTAGCGAGGGGCTGCGCCACATAAAATGTCAGAGCCTCCGGTTTCTAGCTGAGGGTCGTTTCCTGCCTCCACTAGTTCGGGGACCGGTCTCCCCCTTTGGCCTGACCCCTCCACGCAGGTGGATTCGGACGTGCGGTGGCGACTCGCCCGTCCGCACCCCTGGGATCCCTTCATTCCTCGTTCCTGGAGCCTTCTCCGCTCCTCTTCCTTCCTTCTCCCTCTTCCAGGCCTGGGCCTCTGTTACTAGGCCCGCCTCCGGAGCAGAGCTCATGCAGAGCCCCTGCTCCCTGCCACTTCTGCTCAGACTTCTCTGCACTGAACTAAGATGGTGCCCACCTTTTATACTCCCTTCTCAATGCACCCAGGAACTGCTTCCTCCCTGCTCCTGCACTACAGGGTTCCCCTTCCTCAGTGTTCCCTCCCCCCACTCCAGCCAGGGACAGGGACTGTCGTGCCCATCTCAGGGGCATATTGGTCGCCCTGCCCCACGGCAATGTGGTGTAATGCATGCAGGTGTCGGGTCCTGATCCACACTCCATCCTTACCTGAGAGTGAGATATCACACCTCTGGGTGAGGTGCAATACGTCTGTAGCAACCGAGCCCTCAGGGTGCTACAGTTCCATTTATCTTCAGCCTAGGTGACGTATTGTGATACAGGGCCGTGATTTTGGCTATAAAAGGGTCCCCTAGACCCCTACCCCAAGCTTTTTAAGAGAATCATATATGGCGTGCCAGGAGACTCTATGGAATGCTTTCTCAGCATCCAACGAGAGTATCTAATTACAAATTTTTAATTGCATCTAGCCCAGGAAATACTTTGTGCCTAGTAGCAGTGTCTGCTAGTCAGCGGATTATCCCGGCTGTTAAGCAAGCTACACCACCTGTAGTTTAGACACTTAATTTTTTCAAAGGAAATGCTTCGGGACCATGGGATACTTAGTGAAGAGCATCAGGAGGCACCCCAAGGCATAGGGGCTGGGACTGGCAGTAGGATGCCTTGCGGTGGACAGCCGAGCTCGATCCTTATAAAAGCTTTTTAACTGCAGCAGCTTTAGTGGACGCTACTGGAGCTGGAATTACGCGGCTGCTGGCATGAGACTTGCCCTCCAATAGATCCTTGTAAATGGATTTAAAGTGTATTCATTCAAATTAGAGAGACAATTTAAATTAAAAAGCTTAGAGCTGCCTCCACCACAGGGGGGCTCGCTCGACCCACCAGCGGACAGGCACCAGTATTGGGAGAGGGGGGCTGGCCGTCAGGGTTCACCGCGGCTCTGGCACAAGCCCTGCGACACGGAGGTGGCACGGGCAGGAGCGGACTGGCCGTGTCGGCTTCTCACTTTTTGGATTTTAGAAGGGCATGACATGCCTATATCTGTGTCTCCCCCTCCTTTTACTCCTCCACCTCTTTTATTTTCGCATGACTATATGTACTTGTCACTTTTCCATGTGTTAGTTATGTCTTCTGAGCAGTTTGTCAGCTTTTGGACACCTTTGAAGGTGTTTTCTATGTGCTTCTATGTGTTTTTGTTTGCCTGCCATTGGTTTTAACGGTGTTCGAAGGTGTTCGACGAACAGTTCGACGAACAGTTCGGCGAACACACGGGTGTTCGACGAACCGAACCGAACTCGAACACTACGGGGGTGGCTCAACACTAATAATAACAAGATAATTATAGAGGACAAAAATAAGGCTGAGATATTAAACAGGCACTTTTCATCCATGTTCACCAACAAACCATCTATTCCAGGGATCTTTCAACAGGGCAAAAATCAAAGTTCACCACCTGATATAACTAGTTAAAAAGAAGTACGCCTGCGTCTGGGCAAATTAAACATTGACAAAATTCTCTGGCCCAGATGGCATTCATCCACAGATACTGGGGGAATTGATCTCAGTAATTGACAGACCGCTGTATCTCATATTCTTAGACTCTCTTATAACAGGGGTAGTGCCACAGGATTGGAAGAGGCTGATGTGGTACTGATATTTAAGAAAGGTAAAAAGGTGGATCCAGGTAACTACCGTCCAGTAAGTCTGATATCAGTAGTGTGTGACATATGAGGGCATTATAAGAGATGACCTGCAGAGTTATATCGCAGAGAATAATATAATAAATGATAATCAGCATGGATTCATGAAAAATAGGTTGTGTCTAACCAACATGTTGGGGTTCACTGAGGAGGTAAGTGCAAATCTGGATGTTAGTAATGTGGATGATGTGATTTATCTGGACTTTATAAAGGCATTTGATCCTGTACCACATAACAGCCTTATACTGAAGCTTCAGAAGCCGAGACTGGGGGGAACTATATACAGATGGGTAAGGAATTGGCTAAATGATAGGAAACAAAGGGTCGTCATAAATGGTTCATTCTCTAAACGGGATACAGTCAGCAGTGGAGTGCCGCAGGGATCTGTACTGGGAGCTGTGGGGGCCACAGGGATCTGTACTGGGAGCAGTGGGGGCCGCCGGGATCTGTACTGGGAGCAGTGGGGACCGCAGGGATCTGTACTGGGAGCAGTGGGGGCCGCAGGGATCTGTACTGGGAGCAGTGGGGGCCGCAGGGATCTGTACTGGGAGCAGTGGGGACCGCAGGGATCTGTACTGGGAGCAGTGGGAACTACAGGGATCTGTACTGGGAGCAGTGGGGACCCCAGGGATCTGTTATCGGGAGTAGTGGGGACAGCACAAATCTGTACTGGGAACAGTGGGACCGCAGGGATCTGTACTGGGAGCAGTGGGGGCCGCAGGGATCTATACTGGGAGCAGTGGGGACCACAGGGATCTGTACTGGGAGCAGTGGGGACCGCAGGGATCTGTACTGGGAGCAGTGGGTACTGCAGGGATCTGTACTGGGAGCAGTGGGGGCCGCAGGGATCTGTACTGGGAGCAGTGGGGGCCGCAGGGATCTGTACTGGGAGCAGTGGGGACTGCAGCGATCTGTACTGGGAGCAGTGGGAACTACAGGGATCTGTACTGGGAGCAGTGGGGACCCCAGGGATCTGTTATCGGGAGCAGTGGGGACAGCACGGATCTGTACTGGGAACAGTGGGACCGCAGGGATCTGTACTGGGAGCAGTGGGGGCCGCAGGGATATGTGCTAGGAGCAGTGGGGGCCGCAGGGATCTGTACTGGGAGCAGTGGGGACCGCAGGGATCTGTACTGGGAGCAGTGGGGACCGCAGGGATCTGTACTGGGAGCAGTGGGGACCAAAGGGATCTAAACTGGGAGCAGTGGGGACCGCAGGGATCTGTGCTAGGACTGATTCTTTTTACCTCTTTATTAATGACCATGTGGATGGGATCGAGAGTAAATTGTCAGTCTTTTCTGACGACACCAAACTATGTAGGATATTAAAATCTAATCTTGACATTACGATGTTGCAGAACGATCTGGATTAGATGACTGAATGGGCAAACACTCTGCAGATGAGATTTAATGTAGATAAATGTAGAGTTATGCACCGAGGACGGAGTAATCGTATTGCTGCTGTAAGGCAGCACTAGTCATCATAATGGGGGATACTCGCTGCACCGGGTAAATTAAGCACACGTGCAGTGTCCTTCCGGTATTTCTCAATTCAGCAGTTTATTATTGCACTTCATAAACCGCAGTTCACACATATAAATAAAGTCCACGAGCCTTTCCAGTGGCAGCTATGCCCACTTGGCTCCTGGTAAACTATAACACTTGGCTTCAGCAAACGATAACAATGTCCATATATCACAATGTCCATATAACGTACAGCTTTTACCTTTTGCAGGGTCTTAACGGTTCCAGGTTTAGTTTGCCACCACTTTCACTTTTAGGCTTCCCAGGTGGGGGTCTCCAGCCCTCGTACCTTCGAAGGCTACTGGTATGTTTTCACTCACATCCAGTCTGCGCCTTTCAGGACTCTTGTATGCCAAGCTGGCTCTCCCTCAAAGGTCACTGGCATCCACGCACAGGATCCAGGCTCGACCTTTCAGGCTGCCAGGCTTCACTCTCGGCCTCACTAGGCCTCACACGAACGGTGTCCCACACACATGGGGAACAGGCCTCATGCCTCTCACAGAACACACCTGTCTCCCATCAATCAGGGTTTATATATGCATCCCGTGCACACACACACACATACTGACAGGACCTTGCTGATTTCACAGTCATGTGATCAGACAGACATTCTGTGCGTGCAGGACCTGTGCTATGTCACAGTCATGTGACCAGTCACCTGTGGGGGAAGGTACATGGTCAGGAAAAACACATCCTGGACCATTACCGTAATGCCAGCAAGTCGCTGCATTACACTGCATACACATTCATTGAGAGTAAATGTAACAGTGGGGAAGGACGTAGCCTTCTTTTGGCACTGAAGTAGTTAAAGAAAGTGTTCCCGTAGTTAGACCTCTCTGAACTGTTGGTAGACCAAGCTAAGGGGTTAGCTTTAGTGGTCCAGTCAGTAGAGTAGAGGGGGAACTTAGTGCCCTGATCAAGCCTTGAGTGATATAGAGCTTGTTCCTGACATAATTCCTTGTGTGCTGCAGTACCTGTAAACAGCCACAAGATGCTACTGTCCTGGGTGCAGATGTCAGGTGGAGTCTGCTAGCAGCGTTACAGACAGTGATGGGTTAATGCTGTGTGATGACAGCTCACTGAGGGTGGGGACATTAGGAAAATCTCTGTTTAGTTTCCAGGATCAGGAAGTGATTCTTCAGTAAGAGATAGGATGTTGAACTGTGCGGGCAGCCTGACTATATAGTGGCTGCTAGGGTAGACGGGAGCTCCATACCCTCAGACAGTGGGATCACCAGTGTGAAAGTCTCCCTATGCAAGAGCAAGAGTCCTGTTAGCCGGCCGGAGAAACTCAAAGGAAGTATTGAGGACCCGGGGCACTTCTAGTCTGCAGGAAGCAGAGGAAGATAAATAGGACTCCAGGCTAAGACGTGGGGGAGAGATATCGGATCCAGATCACTGTTGGTATTGCAGAAGAGTCTCTTGGACTAGAGATTAGAGTCACAGAGATGCTTCACTTAAAGAGGGAACCAGGGCTGAAGATGTTGCCAGCGCCTGTGAGAGAGAGAATAACCTGTTGGGCCTTATCCTTTATATCTGCCTGTAAATACTGTACATATTCCTCTTCCCCAAGTAAAGTCCAAGTTATGGTTAAGAACCTTGTGTCCTCTGAATTTATTGCTGCCCTGGTCCCAGAAGAGAAATGCCTGGAGACAGCCATGATCGGATGGTTTGAAGTAAGTGGAGAGCACCACATACACAGCCACACATCAGAGGGAGGACACGAATTGTCTGTAGGGTGCCAGAGCGAGAGGGGGCTACAGCTCGCCCACGACTACCTCGCTGGGGCACCTTACATTTGGCGTAGTCGGCAGGATGCGAGCCCCTCGCATGAAGAAAGCGGGGAAGAGCCGACGCAGAACACTGATGAGAAAGTGTTGGAAGACATGCGGCCCAAGATGGCGGCCCGAAGCATGGATTCCAAGATGGTGACAATGGTGGTAAAGTCTGGGAGACGAACCGCCTATCGTGGGAGTGGACGGCGCCGGAGAGTGCGAAAAGATGTCCAGCCCCTACGAGTTCCGGCCCAAAGAAGGATGGGCCCAGCAGTGAAGATGCGTCCCAGGATGGGATGTCCAGTGAGGAAGAGGGCGCGGTGCAAAGTGAAGTCCGGCCCAGTGAGTATCAGTGCACACAGAGAAGGGGGCGCGGCTGCAGGCGGAGCTGCCGAGAGTGACGAGTGACGCGGCGGACACGTCAGAAAGCTGACCCAGGAAGAGGAGGAGTTGGACGCGCAGGACGCGTGTCACTGGTAAGCGACCAGCGCCATTTTCTGTCCAGCACACGAGAGGAAGGAGGTGCTGCGGTGGACGCTCTGAGAGAATGGCGACCGGAGGATCGGATGACCTGTCCGGAATGAACGCCGAGGAAGAGATCTTAGAGCTGAGTACCCCAGGGGCTGCAACCGAGAGTCGCTCACCCGCGGATGCTGCCCGTGAGTCCTTGCCCCCAGTGGCTGTCCAGTGGTCCACTAGGCCCGATCCGGAGCTGGGCCTGCTCGTCCATGAGTTCCGTATGTGGTGCTGGAGCCGGATGCCGGAAGACCCGTCCCCCTCGGCCGAGGATGGAGAACATCCCGGTGGGGCCGGAGCAACAACTGCAGCGGGGCTTGATGGAGTTGAGCAGCCTATACCCCAGCAGCCAGTTTCGCCTGTGGCGCCTGCCGCGACAGCTTCCACGGCGACAGGGGCCCCTAGGCCTAAAGTCCAAGTTATGGTTAAGAACCTTGTGTCCTCTGAATTTATTGCTGCCCTGGTCCCAGAAGAGAAATGCCTGGAGACAGCCGCGATCAGATGGTTTGAAGTAAGTGGAGAGCACCACATACACAGCCACACATCAGAGGGAGGACACGAATTGTCTGTAGGATGCCAGAGCGAGAGGGGGCTACAGCTCGCCCACGACTACCTCGCTGGGGCACCTTACATATACTCAGGACTACAGAACAGGCGAAGGACTTGGGTATTCTGGTTACAAGTAAGCTGAGCAGCAGTACTCAATGTCAAGCAGCTGCCGCAAAAGCAAACAAGATTTTAGAATGTATAAAAAGAGAGATAAAATCCTGCGATCCCAAGGTATTGTTACCCCTTTATAAATCACTGGTGAGGCCACATCTAGAATATGGGAAACAGTTTTGGGCTCCACATTTTTTTTTTTTTTTCAAACATCATTTTTATTAGGATTTTCAGAAAAGAAAAAACATATAAAGACATATGAACAATGCCAAAATGAACATTAATCAGGAGCCCGTACGCAGATCAGGCACATTGTATAATCAATAAATTGTGATTAGCTGGCACAACAAATAAACAAATATTAAGTATTAACAACTTACAGTCATGATTGTCAACAAAAGGAATTAAGTAAATATAAATAATTCGTGCTGATTATCTCCCATGTTTTAGTTTACGCGTAATAGTCCTAATTTGTTGTTTAGATCCTCTAGAACAGGGGTCTCAAACACGCGGCCCGCGGGCTGCATGCGGTCCCTGAGGCTGCTTTATGCGGCCCGCAGGCACAGACCCCTTGGTGATCCTGACCAGGTCCAGGAGGAGCCGCCGACAGCAGCGCTGAATTGCCACACAGAGACTGTCTCCCAGCACTGCATTTCCAATGCCAGCCGCTGGCCAATCAGAGGCCAGCAGCAGATATCTGCGTGTCGGCGCAGCGAGTATGACGTCATTGCCATATGCAGATGTCAGCTGCTGGCCTCTGATTGGCCGGCGGCTGGCATTGGAAATGCAGTGCTGGGAGACGGTCTCTGTGTGGCAATTCAGCGCTGCTGTCGGCGGCTCCTCCTGGACCAGGTCGGGATCGTCAAGGGGTCGGACTCTGTGGTGCCTGCGGGCCACATCTGCAGGAAGGCCGCCGAGGGAACGGAGGACAGGTGAGAATCATCTTTTTTTTTTTCTATTTTATGTGTGTGAAGAACAACACAGGGGGCACATAGCCACAAGAGGGGACCTGGATGGGACACATAGCCACAAGAGGGGACCTGGATGGGGCACATAGCCACAGGATGGGGACCTGGATGGGGCACATAGCCACAAGAGGGGACCTGGATGGGGCACATAGCCACAAGATGGGGACCTGGATGGGGCACAGAGCCACAAGATGGGGACCAGAGCCACAACATGGGGACCTGGATGGGGCACATAGCCACAAGATGGGGACCTGGATGGGGCACATAGCCACAAGAGGGGACCTGGATGGGGCACATAGCCACAAGATGGGGACCTGGATGGGGCACAGAGCCACAAGATGGGGACCAGAGCCACAACATGGGGACCTGGATGGGGCACATAGCCACAAGATGGGGACCTGGATGGGGCACATAGCCACAAGAGGGGACCTGGATGGGGCACATAGCCACAAGATGGGGACCTGGATGGGGCACATAGCCACAAGATGGGGACCTGGATGGGGCACAGAGCCACAAGAGGGGACCTGGATGGGGCACATAGCCACAAGATGGGGACCTGGATGGGGCACAGAGCCACAAGATGGGGACCTGGATGGGGCACAGAGCCACAAGATGGGGACCAGAGCCACAAGATGGGGACCTGGATGGGGAACATTGCCACAGGATGGGGACCTGGATGGGGCACATAGCCCCAAGATGGGGACCTGGATGAGGCACATTAGTACAAGATGGGCGCCAGGATGGGGAACGTTGCTACAGGATGGGGACCTGGATGGGGCACATAGCCACAGGATGGGGACCTGGATGGGGCACATTAGTACAAGATGGGGACTTGGATGGGGAACATTACTACAAGATGTTTTCCATTATTACTATATGATGCTAATTGTAAGACAATATTACTGTATGTGGCCAATTGGGGGAAATAAAATTGTAAAAAAAATAAAAAATAAAATAAAGCATGAAAAAATATTGGGCACTAAAAATGCTGTTTTATATGTAAACTAAAGTAAACACAAAAAAGTGCACGTTTATTATCGCCACATCCATAACGACCCAAACCATAAAAAAATAAACACGGCAAAAATGTTTAAAAAGTGTATACAAAAAAAATGGTATCACTAAAAATGTCACATTGAACAAAGAATGCGGCCCCCCAAATTCAAATTTTTTCCATGTGCGGCCCATATACCCAGCCGAGTTTGAGACCCCTGCTCTAGAATATACTATTCTGTAGAAGTAAATGGTTCGACAATTTTATTTTTTTCAGTCAGAGAGCAACATGTTATAATAAACTGTCTCCATTTTGACAAACATTTGCCAGCCTGTTGTTCCTTGTTACTGAGGGCATCTAGTTGTTCTACTCCCATAAAGTGTTTCAGTTGGATTATCAGCTCTGCTATGGGGGGAATGTTAGGGTCTAGCCAGTGTTTGAGTAGCTGTTTTTTTGCCAGGAAGAGTAGAGTATGGAGCATTTTTTTTTTGTTATTTTGTAGTGATTCTCTGGGTTACTCCAATAATGTAGTAGGGCAAAGTATTGAGAGAGGGTGTCCTCTGGACCCCATATAGTATTCATCAAATCTGAAACCTGATCCCAATATACTGTTGAATCGGTGCAGGACCATAGGCCGTGCATAAGGTCAGAGTATGGATGATGACACTTAGGGAATGCAATTAGTCTATTTGATAATGGATCTTTGTTCGGTATATTAAATGCGTATATGGCCTCATGTATTATTTTATATTGAGTTTCTCTCCATGTTTCATTTATAATGTATTTTCTAAATATCTTCCAGCCTAGTCTGATCTTAGTGGGAATTTCAACGTCTTCCAATTGTTGCTTCCAATATTTAAAGAAAATGTCAGGGTGTATCTTTAACAAATTAGATTTCATAACCGAATAAAGACTAGATATTGAGGGGGTACCTGTTGGGGATAGTAGAATGAAGTCCAATTCATTTTGGGAAGTCTCGAAAATAACATCCCTTAAGTTTGACATAACGGAAAGTCTGATTTGTTCATATTGAAAGCCTTGTTGGAGAGGTAGACCATACTTATCCATACACTCTGGGTATGTCAACCATCTCTGATCGGTTGGATGGAGGAGATGAGATATGTTATCTATACCTGCTTGTTGCCATTTAAAAAATAATTTGTTCTCAATGCCCTGTGGAAATTCTGGACTCCACCATAGCGGCAGCTGCTTAGAAATTCTGAAAGAAAGGCCATATACAAAAAATTTACTGTACACAGGTGACATAACTGGACCAACTATGCATCGAAAACCCAAGTATATATAGATTCATGTAAACAGTGTAATCCAGTATTGACATATGTTATCACCCACACATACAAACTGAAAAATTCCATTAATGAAAAGTAAATAGATATACAAATATCCCTACCTTCTGCAGAGTGTGATGCCAAGCCCCGACGCGCGTTTCGATGTCATGCCTATGTCTGGGGGGTGACATCACATCTGCAGAGACATCTATTTAAATATGCTTATATTAAAGTATTACTAACTTTGAACATGAATCACCTATTTAAATTGGTCCATATTGTCACAGCCAATTGTCATTCATGTATCTCAGACCAACAGGATCCCACTGCACTGATGTAATGAGTAGAACACCAGTGCTAATAGGTGCACACCGCGATAACTAAAGCCCATTCCCCGGGGTGCATCATCAGTGACAGTGCGGCCTTGTGACCCAGGTCCCCGCCCACATAGAACTGTACATTTTAACAGTGCAGTGCCTGTGAAAAATAGTTTTAATTCAAATGCAAATGAGGGTGCTCTGGGGCACCTTTGGTGAGCACTTTTACACCCTATCAATTTGCATTTTGGGAATAACTCTGCTTCTAATTGACCAACTAAGTCAATGCTGCCTGAACTCAGCCCATGAGCAGCGAGTGTAGCGAGCGAGCAGACTCACTTTAAGGGTCTTTTTTTTTATTTAAATGCAAGTAGTTTTGGCTAAAATAATTTTTGTACTAGGGTTTAATTAATAAACTATTTTACTTGTTCAGCCCCCATGTATTAATGTGTCATAAACACATTGCTACAAAGGCTCTAGTACAGGGGTCTCAAACTCGGCTTTGCATACGGGCCGTACATGGAAAAATTTGAATTTGGGGGACCGCATTCTTTGCAGGTCAAAGTGACATTTTTAGTGATATCTTTTTTTTTTGTATACACCTTTTGAACATTTTTGCCGTGTTTATTTTATTTTTTTATAGCTCAGGTCGCAATGGATGTGGCGATAATAAACGTGCACTTTTTTGTGTTTAGTTTATATATAAAACAGCATTTTTAGTGCCAAAATATTTTTCATGCTTTATTTTATTTTATTTTTTTAACTTTTACAATTTTGTTTCCCCCAATTGGCCACATACATTAATATTGTCTTACAATTAGCACCATATAGTAATTCTGGCAAACATCTTGCAGTAATGTGTCCCCCATCCAGGTCCCCATACTGTGGCTGTGTCCCCCATACAGGTCCCCATACTGTGGCTGTGTCCCCCATCCAGGTCCCCATACTGTGGCTGTGTCCCCCATCCAGGTCCCCATCCTGTGGCTGTGTCCCCCATCCAGGTCCCCATACTGTGGCTAGGTCCCCCATCCAGGTCCCCATACTGTGGCTAGATACCCCATCCAGGTCCCCATACTGTGGCTATGTCCCCCATCCAGGTCCCCATATTGCGGCTATGTCCCCCATCCAGGTCCCCATATTGTGGCTATGTCCCCCATCCAGGTCCCCATATTCTGCCTATGTCCCCATCCAGGTCCCCATATTGTAGATATGCCCCCATCCAGGTCCCCGTAGATATGTCCCCATATTGTAGATAGCCACAATATGGGGACCTGGATGGTGACATATCTACAATATGGGGACCTGGATGGGGACATACCTACAATATGGGGAACTGGATGGGGACATACCTACAATATGGGGACCTGGATGGTGACATTGATGGTCACCATCCAGGTCCCCATATTGTGGCTATGTCACCATCCAGGACCCCATGTTGTAGCTATGTCCCCATCAATGTACCCATTCTGTGGCTATGTCCCCATATTGTGGCTATGTCCCCATCAATGTCCCCACGTTGTGGCTATGTCCCCATGTTGTGGCTATGTCCCCCATCCCCATCTACAATATGGGGACCTGGATGGGGACATACCTACAATATGGATATCTGGATGGGGACATACCTACAATATGGGGACCTGGATGGGGACATACCTACAATATGGGGACCTAGATGGTGACATTGATGGTCACCATCTAGGTCCCCATATTGTGGCTATGTCCCCATGCTGTGGCTATGTCCCCATGTTGTGGCTATGTCCCCATCAATGTACCCATGCTGCGGCTATGTCCCCATGTTGTGGCTATGTCCCCATCAATGTCCCCATGTTGTGGCTATGCCCCCATGTTGTGGCTATGTCCCCCATCCCCATCTACAATATGGGGACCTGGATGGGGACATACCTACAATATGGGTATCTGGATGGGGACATACCTACTATATGAGGACCTGGATGGGGACATACCTACAATATGGGGATCTGGATGAGGACATACCTACAATATGGGGACCTGGATTGGGGACATACCTACAATATGGGGACCTAGATGGTGACATACTGTAGATATGTCCCCATATTGTAGATATGCCCCCATGAAGGTCCCCATATTGTGGCAATGTTCCCATCCAGGTTCTTGTATTGTGGCTATGTCCCCATCCAGGTCCCCATATTGTGGCTGTGTCCCCATCAATGTCCCCATGTTGTGGCTATGTCCCCATCAATGTGCTTATGTTGTGGCTATGTCCCCATCAATGTCGCCATGCTGTGGCTATGTCCCCATCAATGTCGCCATGCTGTGGCCATATCCCCATTGATGTCGCCATGCTGTGGCTATGCTCCTATGGATGTCCCCATTGATGTCACCATGCTGTCGCTATGTCCCCATGTTGTGGCTCTGTCCCCATCGATGTCCCCATGCTGTGGCTATGTCCCTATGTTGTGGTTATGTCCCCCATCCAGGACCCCATGCTGTGGCTATATCCCCATCAATGTCCCCATGCTGTGGCTATGTCCCCATGTTGTGGCTATGTCCCCCATCCAGGACCCCATGCTGTGGCTATGTCCCCATCAATGTCCCCATGCTGTGGCTATGTCTCCATGTTGTGTCTATGTCCCCCATCCATGACCCCATGCTGTGGCTATGTCCCCATTAATGTCCCCATGTTGTGGCTATGTCCTCATCAATGTCCCCATGCTGTGGCTATGTCCCCATGCTGTGGCTATGTCCCCTATTGTGCTGTTCTTCAAACACAGAGAAAAAAAAAAAAGATGATTCTCACCTGTCCTCCGTTCCCTTGACGTCCTTTCTGCACATGAGGCCTGCAGGCTCCACAGAGTCAGACCCTTTGACGATCCTGACCTGGACCAGGAGGCGCCGCCGACAGCATCGCTGCATTGAGGCGCACTGCGCGCAGAGACAGTCTCCCAGCACAGCATTAACAATGCCAGCCGCTGGCCAGTCAGAGGCCAGCAGCTGATATCTGTGCATGGCAGTGACGTCATACGCCGCTGCGCCGGCACGCAAATGTCAGCTGCTGGCCTCCGATTGGCCAGCGGCTGGCATTGGTAATGCTGTGCTGGGAGACTGTCGGCGGCTCCTCCTGGACCAGGTTGGGATCGTCAAGGGGTCTGACTCTGTGGTGCCTGCGGGCCCCATAAAGCAGCCTCAGGGGCCGCATGTGGCCCGCGGCCCGCGTGTTTGAGGCCTCTGCTCTAGTACATACATTTTATTTATGACTCTAAGTGAACCATTATCAACCGCTGTACATATTTTGTATATTTGCACCCGTCACTCCATCAGTCACTTCTACAGATAATGTCAATATTGTCTCCAAATGAAACCAACTAAGCTCCCTGATAACTAGGGGGTGTAACCATGAAAACAAATAGGTCTTAAGTAATAGTAGTCATTTACATGCCACATCTTACTTTAATTTGTTACAGGAAAATAGGGAGTATGTAACAACGACAAATCATATAATTTACTTAGCAAAACATCGGTATCAGCAATTCCATGCAAATTTACCTCTGTGGAGAAATCTGCCTCTCTGCAGATTCCAGAAAATCAGGTTTCTCCATCACCTCGTGTGTTAAGTAATACATATTGGGAGTAGCTTTGTTAAGAATTAACATGTAGCGATGATTAGGCAACTCCCTGTTTTCCTTATTACGGGCATATATAAAGTCATGAAGTCACTGGGCATCAACGGCAAGATGACACGGATTGTGCTGCTAACCCTATGTGCCATCCTAGCAGACCTAGCCTCCGGATATGTTATTAGGAAACCCGAGGGTGAGCATACGACATCACAGCCATACTTACATGGAGATTAGATGCTAGATTTATGAATGTGGACCATCTCGAAATTGTGCCTCATGCAGAGTCTTAGTGCATCATTAATGTTTTATGTTGTTTTCCCTTCAATTCATTTTTGCATTTTGCTATTGATATTTTGTATGTATTTTAGAACTTTTATGGTTCTCCAATGGGAGAGGGGATGTAGCTAAAGGGAGCAGGCGGGGCAGCTGGAGGGGGGGGTAAGTAACTCTGCCTCAGCCAAGGAAAAAGCTAAAGGGCTAACTAAATCTTTGCCCCATGTAGAAAAAAACCTAAGGCCATGTTCACACTAGGCGTCTTTTTCAGAGGTTTTTTATGCAAAGTTTCAGCTGCATTTTACAGTACCAGCAAAGTCTATGAGATTTCAGAATTCTCATGCACACACATTGGTTTTTGTGTCATCACTATTTTGTTCTTTGCATTTTTTTGCACAATAGAGCATGTCACTTCTTTCAGCTTTTTTTTCAGCGTTTTTCACCCATTTAAAGTAATGGGTGGTGAAAAAACGCTGAAGAAACACCTAGTGTGAACATAGCTATCAGGTTTTGCTGTGTTTTTAGTGAAAAAAGCAAGTAGAGCAATATGTGAAACTCATTTATTTTTGTGATTTTACCAAGTTTACCATCTTGTCTTGGTCACCTGAGATGGCAGTTTGGAATAGGACAGTTTAATTAAATTAGTGATGTGTAAAAAAGTAAACATTGGTTGAGCTAGGTGTGATATTGAACAATACCTGGGGACCACAGTGGTGTGAAATTGAACTGTTCCTGAGCAACTCAATGGTAGACCTTAGTGTGAAAATAAAGAGTGTCCTACAAACTCAATGAACTGCCAGTGTCTTAGGTAAACTATTCCAGACCAATTCACCTGCCCCTATTGTTACATTTGAAATTCTGGTTAATATGGCTTCACATATGTCTTGCATTGGAGACCTGTATTCATGCTTCTGTGGTGGATGCAAAGATGAACTTTGGAATGCTGAAAAACGCATCAAAACCTGCGTTTGTCACCCAGCTTCTTTCCTGGCAAGAGATCAGGTTTTGCTGCAGAAAAAAAACGCTGAAAATACGCCTAGTGTGAACATACCTTAAGGTAATGTGCACACAAGGCCTGTGTCAGGCAGATTCTGCCTGGAACATGGCTGAAAAAAAAGCTTAAAAAATTCCAAAAACAGTGAATATATGCACAGCAATGTTTAAATGGCTTCTAGAAATCTGGTTTTCTGTTTTAGAGAAATTTGTTGTGGAAATTGTATGCTAATGAGTTGCAAGTACCTCGGCGGCAGGCACTGCACTTACAGCTCTCCTGCCTCTCTCTTTTTCCTGCTTTACAGGTCACTTCGCAAGTGCCATCAGTGCCTGGGGTGACGCATGCTCAGGAAGATCCTCGTGACATCACAAGATTCAGTGTACCGACCTGCGCATGTGCCACCTAAGGCACTGCTGGTACTTGAGAGTGATCTGGGTAAGGGAAGGCAGCTCACTGAGACAAGAGTGACCTGTCAATCAGAGTCAGGAGGCAGGCAGTGGGCGGGGAATAGGGAGAGAGGCAGGAGAGCTGGAAGTACAGTGCCCGCCCCCGCTGCACTTGGGGCTCATTAACATATAGCCAATAACGCTGGATTTTTCTAAAACGGAGAAATGGATTAATACAGACTTGCTAAGGAATTACTCAGCATTAAAGGTCCTTTACATACATGCCATTAGGTTGGGGTATAAAATCCTGATGACAGGTTCCCTGCTTTTTCTTTCTCCTCTTTCATTTTTTTCCTCCACTTCCTGCAATAGCCATAACTTTTTTTTATTCACCCGTCGACATAGCCATGTGAGATCTTGTTTTTTTTGCGGGACAAATTACAGTTTTGAATGGTAAAACGTATTTTTCAATACAATGTACTATAAAACGGGAAACAAAGAACATGTGGGATGAAATGGTGAAAAAAATGAATGCCACCACTGATTCTTGTTTTTTTGGGCGTTCATCGACCGGGAAATTTAATCCTCGATTGCGACAAACTTGAAAAGTTTTTTTTTAATTAAGTGATGAAAAAAGTGTGAAAGTTTGTAAAAAAAACAAAAAACATTTTGATTTGTGTTGCCATTTTACAAGATCCATCATTTTTTTCAGTCGAAGGAGTTGTGAGAGGGCTTATTTTTTTTGCGTTGCGAGCTGACAGTACTGAGCCAGAATGGAAAGCAACTGAGTCATCGTGATTCCTAAGTCTGAAGCTATGTCCACATTGATTTTTTTTTTCAAAATTGATGAGTTTTTCAAGTGGAAACAACTTGAGCAAAGGCTCCTTGTTGGAGTTTTTTTATTTCCTGAAGAGGTTTTGAAAGAGTTTTTTTCTCTCCTAAAGAGTGTTTTTTTGCAGCCTATTGATTGGACATTGCCTAGATAGGAATGAATTGTATCAGGATCTTCCTAGTGATCAACCTCCTTTTTTCCCACCAAGCGCTTTTCAAAACCTTAAGCGAGAAAAAAATTGCTAAAACGATTGAACATCGGACCGGCTAGTCATGTTATAATAGAGATGAATAGGAAGAATCTTTCAAGTGTTTTTTTGAGTGATTTTCAGGGGAGTTTTTTTTAGGAGGTTTTGGAGCAAGAAACTCTCCAAATTCTGTTCCAAATCTTAAAACTCCTCAAAAGGAGTTTCTGCCCAGTTTCCTCTCAAAAACTCAGCCAAAAGCCAGTTTTTATTTTTTTAATGAACTTCCTCTAAAATCTCAGTGTGCACATAACTCTAGGGGTTGTCTCTGAAGACGCATTCCCACTTAAAGAGATAGAGCCCCGTTTGATTTTGCACTGATTGCATGTAAGACAAGATTATACATGTAGACATTAAAGATGGAGTCATGACTGCTTACAAAAGATCTTCCATTGTGTGTAGCCGTGACTCATCTGGAACACGGTGACATGGGCATTGCCCATAATTATAAATGCCAAGCCACAATGGGTTGGGTTATATATGAATGTAACCTTTATATGCCACATAAAAAAAACAGATGGCATCTTTAACTTTACTGGAAAAAAAATGTATCTCCATTCAACTTTGTAATTTACAAGGTGGATTTTGAAGCGTATTCTTCTCCAAAATCCATGTTAAAAACCGCTTCAAAACCTTTTTTTTTAATAATTGCCCCAGAGTTTTTGGCAAGCTGTTTTTCAACTTCTAAAAACAGTTTTTTTAAAGAGTTTTTGGAGCAGAAACTGGATTTGTTCACAAAGGTTCTTTATGCTGGGTTTTCAGAGCAGAAACTTAATGGAAACTCCAAGTTTTTAAGCTTTTTTGAAACTTGGAAGAGGATTTGGAGATCTTTCGCTCAGTTTCTGCTCCAAAAACTCCTAAAAAAACGTACTCTGTACATAGTTCTGCTTTTTTTTAAGGAAACCAAGCAGAACCTCCTACTTTTTGAGCAGTTTTGCATTTTCGAAGAGAATTTTAAGAGTTTCTTCTTCAAAAAATCCTTGAAAAACTCAATGTGCACATAGGATAGCTGAAAAGAAAGTGTGCGGAAACTCTCCAAATCCTCCTCCAAATCCCAAAACTCTTCAAAAACGAGTTTCCGCTTAGTGGCTATGTACACACTGAGTCTTTTTTGATGAGTTTTTTAAAGCAAACTGAGCAGAACTTCCAAATTTATGCAAAAATTTAAGTCTCCTCTTGAAAAACTCCATGTGCACATATCCAGTTTCTGCTTAAAAAATTGTTGTTTTTTTTTTACACGTTTCCAAAAACACATTAAAAAAACAAAAACAATGACAAAAACTTGCATTTTGGTACAATTTACTCCCCAGAAAGTGTACTAAAGAATTAAAAGTCACATAGTAAGAAAATATGGAAAAAAAGAGATGTGCAGTATCGGCACATTTTCCCATTCAAATAAATGGGAAGCCTGTTGGATTTTAAGCGCTTTTAATGTGGATTTTAGCGCGTCAAAAACCGTGTCAAAAATGTGAACACAGACCTTCCGGTTTTAAAGGGAAACTTGAATATATTGAACGTGGTATTGTTTTTTTCCCTCTCCAAATTAGCAGAAGTCCCCCGACCTGAGAGAACACTCTGGCAGCTCTACTTCCAGCTTCTCCTTAAAGAGAAAGTATTAAATGTTGTCAACGTTTTTTTCATATCGCAATCTGTGTTAAAAAATAATTAAATCTTGCAATTCTCACACTGGCCACTGGGGATATTTTAGACTCCTGTTGTGCATATAAGACTTTTCAGCAGTCTCATTATCATCAGAGGCAGGATGACAAGGACAAGTAACACCTCTATACACAGCTGATAACACAGGATCCTATTTATATATATATATATATATATATATATATATATATATATATATATATACACAAATATATATTCTTAATAATTGTCAAGTTATTTTACAGGGGATGTTTCCTCAAAAAAATAAAATCGAAATAAAATGTATTTCCGTAGGAGAATGTCCTCGTGCTTTGCTAAATGTTCGCTGCCTTTCCAAAGCTGGTTATGGTTGTAATACAATGAATACCTGCAAATGGAACGAGAAATGCTGTTTCGATGGATGTAATCATCTGTGCATGAAGATTTCTGGAGGTAAAGGAACAAAAATTTTAATAGAAAAAAAAAAACTCTGACCCCGCTGCTCCTCTGCAGTTGCTCCAGGGGTCCTCACCAGTCTTGTTGGCTTTTTCTATAATGATGACGCTCAATAAGTGACAGTCTCAGTCAATCACTGATCTCAGGAAGCTCCACTAAGGCCAGTGATTGGATGTAGCTCAGCTCATATTTATTTTAATGGGCATTTATCTGCAGTACCAAAAACAGCCACTAGACAATGGATAGACCAAACAGCTTATCAATGGGCTTTTGGGGAGATTGGATCGGGTCAAAGACAAGGAGAGGAATAAAGAACGTAGAAAAAAAGAATGTTCTGGAAACAGCGCCACTGATGTATACAGGCCACGTGTAGCATTGTAGATCATCCACAAAAAGTAATCGTGGATAACTGTCAATAACAGATACCACCTATAGACAAGACTGGTGCTGTTTATGGAAAAGTGGACCCTTTAATAATCTAAAGAAACAACAACACTTTTGACATTTTGCAGAAGTGGGAGTCATTTTCACTGATTTGTCTTGAGATGTCACAAATGATGTCACCTCCTTTCTAAGGAGAAGTGTAGCAAGAGATATGGATGGGGTCATAGGCAGATAGGATAGGGCTGCAGCTGGAAGAGAGACGAGTGGGCTGTAGCCGGAAGTGAGATGGGTGGGCTGCAGCTGGAAGAGAGACGAGTGGGCTGAAGCCGGAAGAGAGACGAGTGGGCTGAAGCCGGAAGAGAGACGAGTGGGCTGCAGTAGGAAGAGAGACGAGTGGGCTGCAGTAGGAAGAAAGACGAGCAGACTGCTGTAGGAAGTGAGACGAGCAGGCTGCAGTAGGAAGAGAGACGGGTGGGCTACAGTAGGAAGAGAGACGAGTAGGCTGCAGTAGGAAGAAAGACGAGCAGACTGCTGTAGGAAGTGAGACGAGCAGGCTGCAGTAGGAAGAGAGACGAGTAGGCTGCAGTAGGAAGTGAGACGAGTAGGCTGCTGTAGGAAGTGAGACGAGTAGGCTGCAGTAGGAAGAGAGACGAGTGGGCTGCAGTAGGAAGAGAGACGAGTGGGCTGCAGTAGGAAGAGAGACGAGTGGGCTGCAGTAGGAAGAGAGACGAGTGGGCTGCAGTAGGAAGAGAGACGAATAGGCTGCAGTAGGAAGAGAGACGAGTGGGCTGCAGTGGGAAGAGAGACGAGTGGGCTGCAGTAGGAAAAGAGACGAGTAGGCTGCAGTAGGAAAAGACGAGTAGGCTGCAGTAGGAAGAGAGACGAGTGGGCTTTAGTAGGAAGAGAGATGAATAGGCTGCAGTAGGAAGAAAGACGAGTGGGTTGCAGTAGGAAGAGAGATGAATAGGCTGCAGTAGGAAGAGAGACGAGTAGGCTGCAGTAGGAAGAGAGACAAGTAGGCTGCAGTAGGAAGAGACAAGTGGGCTGCAGTAGAAAGAGAGACGAATAGGCTGCAGTAGGAAGAGAGACGAGTGGGCTGCAGTAGAAAGAGAGACGAATAGGCTGCAATAGGAAGAGAGACGAGTGGCTGCAGTAGGAAGAGAGACGAATGGGCTGCAGTAGGAAGAAACACAAGCGGGCTGCAGTAGGAAGTGAGATGAGTAGGCTGCAGTAGGAAGAGAGACGAGTAGGCTGCAGTAGAAAGAAAAACGAGTAGGCTGCAGTAGGAAGAGAGACGAGTAGGCTCCAGTAGGAAGAGAGACGAGTAGGCTGCAGTAGGAAGAGAGACAAGTGGGCTGCAGTAGGAAGAGAGACAAGTGGGCTGCAGTAGGAAGAGAGACATGTAGGCTGCAGTAGGAAGAGAGACAAGTAGACTGCAGTAAGAAGTGAGACGGGCGGGCTGCAGTAGGAAGAGAGAAGTGTAGGCTGCAGTAGGAAGAGAGACGAGTAGGCTGCAGTTGGAAGAAAGACGAGTAGGCTGCAGTAGGAAGAGAGAGGGGTGGGCTGCAGCCAGAAGAGATGGGTGGGCTGCAGTAGGAAGTGAGATGGGTGGGCTGCAGTAGGAAGTGAGATGGGTGGGCTGCAGCCAGAAGAGAAGCGGGTGGGCTGCAGTAGGAAGAGAGACAGGTGGGCCGCAGCAGGAAGCGAGACGGGTGGGTGGGCCGCAGCAGGAAGCGAGACGGGTGCGTGGCAGCAGCTATGCAAGGACCAAAGAGAAAGCAGCCGAGTATAAAATACAGTCACAGGGATTTTATCTATAAAGGGCCATAAAGCCTGTGATTTTTGATTGTGTACATTATAGTAACATTATTGTGCTTTTTTGCAGGGATCCGTCCTGTCTTCACAATTCCTCCTTTCTATGGACCTTTTCGGCCCGTCCCCACAATTCGTCCTTTGTATAGACCTGTTCGCCCTCCAGTTAAACCGTATTTTCCTTTCCCATATGATAAATACCCTCCACCAGGTTATGTGCCCGATTTTCCCGGAGTGTTATATCCCGCAATAGATCCACCCAACTATTACCCAGACAATGGTTTTCCCGTCTTCCCTGGAGGATATAATGATTTCCCATGATAACTATTGTCATCGATAGTATTTTGGACCTTTCTGTACAATCATAAAGGTGTTTGTAAACTTCCAGAATGAATAAATGACTTGATTCTCAAGATCAGAATATTTTCTAATGAAATACTCAGGGTGTGAATTCCACCCAGTGCCGCTCCAGCTACTGGGGCACTACAACTCCCAGTGTAAACTGCGTCTGCTTCTTTATCCTTATACAAAGGAGACCCCTGCAATTACCACCTCAAATACTTAAGCTCCAAGCTCAGGAATAGGTTTTTCATGTCGGTGGCATCACAATCCGCCTTGTAGACAAGCAGAAGAGTCGATGACACCAGCCTAACGTCGAAGGCATACATGTCAAACTCTGGCCAGGTGTGCCAAATCTGGCCCTCAAGGTGGTTTTATTTATCCCGCGACACCAGAACCATCACCCCTATGTGGGGCCCATTATACTGTATGGAGGACTATGTGGGGCACATTATACTGTATGGAGGACTATGTGAGCCATTATAGTGTATGGAGGACTATGTGAGGCCATTATACGGTATGGAGAACTACAACCCCTGGCAAAAATTATGGAATCACCGGGCTCGGAGGATGTTCATTCAGTTGTTTAATGTTGTTGAAAAAAAGCAGTTCACAGACATGGCACAAAACTAAAATCATTTCAAATGGCAATTTTAGGGCTTCAAGAAACACTAAAAGAAATCAAGATAAAAAATGTGGTACTCAGTAAGGGTAATTTTTTCAGACCAAGAAGAGGGAAAAAATTATGGAATCACTCAATTCTGAGGAAAAATTTATGGAATCACCCTGTAAATTTTCATTTCCAAAACGAACACCTGCATCAAATTAGATCTGCTCGTTAGTCTGCATCTAAAAAGGAGTGATCACACCTTGGAGAGCTGTTGCACCAAGTGGACTGACATGAATCATGGCTCCAACATGAGAGATGTCAATTGAAACAAAGGAGAGGATTATCAAACTCTTAAAAGAAGGTAAATCATCATGCAATGTTGCAAAAGATGTTGGTTGTTCACAGTCAGATGTGTCTAAAATCTGGACCAAATACAAACAACATGGGAAGGTTGTTAAAGGCAAACATACTGGTAGACCAAGGAAGACATCAAAGCGTCAAGACCGGAACCTTAAAGCAATATGTCTCCAAAACAGGAAATGCACAACAAAATAAAACAAATGAGGAACGAATGGGAGGAAACTGGAGTCAATGTCTGTGACCGAACTGTAAGAAACAGCCTAAAGGAAATGGGATTTACATACAGTAAAGCTAAGCATAAGCCATCATTAACACCTAAACAGAGAAAAACAAGGTTACAATGGGCTAAGGAAAAGCAATCGTGGACTGTGGATGACTGGATGAAAGTCATATTCAGTGATGAATCGCGAATCTGCATTGGGCAAGGTGATGATGCTGGAACTTTTGTTTGGTGCCGTTCCAATGAGATTTATAAAGATGACTGCATGAAGAGAACATGCAAATTTCCACAGTCATTGATGATATGGGGCTGCATGTCAGGTAAAGGCACTGGGGAGATGGCTGTCATTACATCTTCAATAAATTCCTAAGTTTACATTGATATTTTGGATAGTTTTCTTATCCCAAAAATTGAACGGATGTTTGGGGATGAAGACATCATTTTTCAAGATGATAATGCATCCTGCCATAGAGCAAAAACTGTGAAAACATTCCATGAAAGAAGACACATAAGGTCAATGTCATGGCCTGCAAATAGTCCGGATCTCAATCCAATTGAAAATCTTTGGTGGAAGTTGAAGAAAATGGTCCATGACAAGGCTCCAACCTGCAAAGCTGATCTGGCAACAGCAATCAGAGAAAGTTGGAGCCAGATTGATGAAGAGTACTGTTTGTCACTCATTAAGTCCATGCCTCAGAGACTGCAAGCTGTTATTAAAGCCAGAGGTGGTGCAACAAAATACTAGTGATGTATTGGAGTGCTCTTTTGTGTGTTTGTTTTTCATGATTCCATATTTTTTTCCTCAGAATTGAGTAATTCCATATTTTTTTCCCTCTGCTTGGTCTGAAAAAATTACCCTTACTGAGTACCACATTTTTTATCTTGATTTCTTTTAGTGCTTCTTAAAGTTTTGTGCCAGGTCTGTGATCTGCTTTTTTTCAACAACATTAAACAACTGAATGAACATCCTCCGAGCCCGGTGATTCCATAATTTTTGCCAGGGGTTGTATGTGGGGCCATTATACTGTATGGAGGACTATGCAGGACCCATTATTCTATATGGAGGACTATGTGGGGCCCATTATACTGTATGGAGGACTATGTGGGGCCCATTATACTGTATGGAGGACTATGTGGGGCCCATTATACTGTATGGAGGACTATGTGGGGCCCATTATACTGTATGGAGGACTATGTGGGGCCCATTATACTGTATGGAGGACTATGTGGGGCCCATTATACTGTATGGAGGACTATGTGGGACCCATTATACTGTATGGAGGACTATGTGGGGCCCATTATTCTGTATGGAGGACTATGTGGGGCCATTATACTGTATGGAGGACTATGTGGGGCCTATTATTATCCTGTGTAGAGGACTATGTGGGGCCCATTACACTGTATGGATGGCTGTATGGCCTATTATTATCCTGTATAGAGGACTATGTGGGGCCCATTATACTGTATGGAGGACTATGTGGGGCCATTATACTGTATGGAGGACTATGTGGGGCTCATTATACTGTATAGAGGACTATGTGGGGCTCATTATACTGTATGCAGGACTATGTGGGGCCCATTATACTGTATGCAGGACTATGTGGGGCCCATTTGGAGGACTATGTGGGGCCCATTATACTGTATGGAGGACTATGTGGGGGCCATTATACTATATGGAGGACTATGTGGGGGCCATTATACTATATGGAGGGCTATGTGGGGGCCATTATACTATATGGAGGGCTATGTGGGGGCCATTATACTGTATGGAGGGCTATGTGGGGGCCATTATACTGTATGGATGGCTATGTGGGGGCCATTATACTGTATGGAGGGCTATGTGGGGGCCATTATACTGTATGGAGGGCTATGTGGGGCCCATTATACTGTATGGAGGGCTATGTGGGGCCCATTATACTGTATGGAGGGCTATGTGGGGGCCATTATACTGTATGAAGGGCTATGTGGGGGCCATTATACTGTATGGAGGGCTATGTGGGGGCCATTATACTGTATGGAGGGCTATGTGGGGGCCATTATACTGTATGGAGGGCTATGTGGGGGCCATTATACTGTATGGAGGGCTATGTGGGGGCCATTATACTGTATGGAGGGCTATGTGGGGGCCATTATACTGTATGGAGGGCTATGTGGGGGCCATTATACTGTATGGAGGGCTATGTGGGGGCCATTATACTGTATGGAGGGCTATGTGGGGGCCATTATACTGTATGGAGGGCTATGTGGGGGCCATTATACTGTATGGAGGGCTATGTGGGGCACATTATACTGTATACTGGGTGGCCGGCAACTTCGTCCAAGTTTTTCATATTGGCCCCCTGTGTGTTTGAGTATGACATCCCTGCTGTAAGGCGTGACTCAAGAAAATCAATACATTTCTGTCTCCACCAAGTTCTAGCGCCAATGAGAACGTCTATTGGTCAGTCCCGAAAAAAGTGAGAAGGGAGAATGGCTTCTTTCTTCTCGGCACATCCCACAATGGATTCTGAAAACCCAACTCCTCAGATACCTACTAAAGTCACGCTTCCCCCAAACCTAAATGCTGTGTTCTTTTAGTGCAGAACATCTACTTAACAGATCAGGTAAAGCGGGTGCTATT
Source organism: Phyllobates terribilis (assembly GCF_046119375.1). NCBI lineage: Eukaryota > Metazoa > Chordata > Amphibia > Anura > Dendrobatidae > Phyllobates > Phyllobates terribilis. The sequence continues at coordinate 129,942,643 of NW_027362767.1, read as the reverse complement.
ACTTGTAAACTTGTGCACACTAAGCATTTCAAGACACGGTTGAACTGTTTTTCTATAGGTTTCAATGGGGAGACAATAAAAATCCATGTAAAAAAGGTCATTGTGCTTTAAAGTGCAGAAATACAGCCGTGTAGGTTTTACTAGTCCAAGGCCGATCTCCGGTGGCTTCGCCCCGTCCTGCTCCTGTACACACAGACAGGTTTATGTGGATGGAAGGAAAGACCTGTCTGTCATGATGAGAGGGGCGCGGAGACGCCGCCAGAGATCGGCCCCGAATTAGTCATCTGACACACAACATACTGATCCCTGCACAGAGCAGAAGATATTCTCTCAGATTCCTAAAGATGGAGCTCTGCTGAGTCCCATAATATAAAGGTCAATGAGTGTCTTCCTTCTGAAATATCATATTCCCCCATAGTGTAAGGTGTCCTGACACCAGCCAGATACACAGCAGGCTGACATTTTTGCATCATATCTAAATCTAATATTTAAGTGTCCCACAAATTGCCATAAAAACAGTCACAGCCTACTTAGGGTTAAAAATGGTTTCACAGTTTAATGTAGGATGAGTGGCCGAGCCCAGGGGCACAAGCTTCTTCTACAGACACACATTATAAGTAGATGAGGTGCACGGCTCAGCCTCCGCTGCTTTCCATCACCAGTCTGTTCCATAGATTAAGTAGTGAAATAATGGGGGCAATTACGCAGCGATTCACTCTGCCCACCCCTGTAGTCCGTACACAGGAGCAGAGCACAACAGCGATTGTACCGGTGAAGCAGAAGTGCCCCTCATCACTCAGAAAACATAGGGGGCGCAATCATAGGCTGTCACTAATGTGTGCTGCTGGACGGGAGCCCTGACAGAGGTCTCCTACCTCCTGCATCCGAGAGAGAGAGCGGCCTCCTACCTCCTGCATCCAAGAGAGAGAGCGGCCTCCTACCTCCTGCATCCGAGAGAGAGAGCGGCCTCCTACCTCCTGCATCCGAGAGAGAGAGCGGCCTCCTACCTCCTGCATCCGAGAGAGCGGCCTCCTACCTCCTGCATCCGAGAGAGAGAGCGGCCTCCTACCTCCTGCATCCGAGAGAGAGAGCGGCCTCCTACCTCCTGCATCCGAGAGAGAGAGCGGCCTCCTACCTCCTGCATCCGAGAGAGAGAGCGGCCTCCTACCTCCTGCATCCGAGAGAGCGGCCTCCAAGATCCTGGCATCTGCAGCTCTTCTTTTGACTAGCTGACCTGGCTCCACATGATACGTGTCACACTGTAATGACATCATGCCAGGCCGACTAATCAAAAGAAAATCTGCAGATGGTAGGAGGTTCTCAGGTCTTCCATCCAGAGGCCACAGACTACGGATGCAGACAATTGACCAGGTCCCGCTAACAGATTTGCACTGACTCAAACGGCAACTATTCCTTCTTTTATTATTTTAACACATTCAGGACCTTTAAAAAAAAACCTTAAAAATGGACAACCCTCTTTTATAGAAGGATTGTATCAGATGAGAAAAACATTAGTGCTTCCTTTTAGGCTACATTCACACAACCGTGTCCGATTTTGCATCTGTAAAAACAGATCACACATGAATGGCGCACAAATGGGCCAGAATTAGACATGTAGTGGAGTTTTTCTGTGTGCACCCTCCAAAAACCCCTCAATGTGTACGGGTCTGATTCGTGTGGCCCTGTGTGCCGTCTGCTTTTACAATGGAGTGCACAAAAACAAGGATAAGTGTAAGTGTTTAGGAACAGCGCATAAGTTGCACCTGGAATTGCAGTTCAGCCCCGGTAAAGTGAACAAGACTGAGCCTGAGGTGCAATATCAATGGCAGCCTATGGATAAAAAATAAAAAAAAGGTAAATGCAGCAGCCATGTTCTTCTTATTTAATGCAATCCCTTTAAAGATTATTACCAGCATGCTGCTTTTCCGAACACGTATCATTATATTAGCAAAAAAAAATTAGTAAATTTTTCTAACACAATCTATGTAAATGCTCAGACACCCAAGTGTGTTGTACATGCAGTTTTCATGATGCATAAAACACATCTCTAGGTCTCTACAGGCAGTGAGCCATTTATAATCTCTGCCGAGCCCCAAACAAAGCACGAAACACAGAGACAAAGGCAAAGCCCATAAAGGTCTACAGGAAATGGGGGCGAGTGGGTGAGTCCAGAGGGAAGAACTGCACGAGCTGATGAGTGGGTATTAACACGCCCCGGTGTCACTATCTCCTCTTCCCCACTCCGCTCTTCCCCAATTTGCTGCTGCTGCTGGATTTGCTGGAGGACTTTGATGTGAAAAGCCTGGTCATGAATTCGGAAACGTCCGGCAGCTCGGGGTTGGAGTTCAACATGTTCATGGACTGCTCCATTTCCTTAAGAAAAAAAAGAAAAGAAAAAAGAACAGTGAGGCAGGAAAGTGAACGTCTGGAGGTATGATAGCGACTTCGGCATGTCCCCTGCCTTACCGACGCGCGCCCTTACTCACCCGCCTCATTTCTGGGTCGCTCGTGTTCACAACTTTAGGAAGCAGTACGAAGATCAGCAGTGGCAGGACCATCATCATCACCTGTACAGGAGGAGAAAAGTCAGATTTTACTCGGAGGGAATTAATGGAATAACAAAAAAAAACAGATATGTCCTAGCAGCATTAACCCCTTAATGGCCAAGCATTGTTTTCTTTTTATTCTTGCCCTAAAAGACCTTACATATTATTACATCAAGTGGCGGGTGGGTGCTCAGCTTGTTCCAATTGCTGCTGTCAAACTTTGACAGCAAAATCTAAATGGCAGGATCCCCCTCACCCCATCGTGATGAGATCAAATGGTGTGGATGGGATGCCATGGCAGTCAGGGGGTCTGCTGGCTCCAGCAAAGGTCAGTCATAAATCAGGCTCCATAGAAAACCAGGATTTTCACTATAACTACATACTACATACCTGCAGAAGTGATCTGAGGTTCTGTGGGGACTAACAAATACAGTGTAAAAAAAAAAGGTTTTTTGTTTTTTTTTAATTCAAAAATTATATATATATATATATATATATATATATATATATATATATATATATATATATATATATATATATATATATATATATATATATATATATATATATATATATATATATATATACACACATACAGTACAGACCAAAAGTTTGGACACACCTTCTCATTTAAAGATTTTTCTGTATTTTCATGACTATGAAAATTGTACATTCACACTGAAGGCATCAAAACTATGAATTAACACATGTGGAATTATATACTTAACAAAAAAGTGTGAAACAACTGAAAATATGTCTTATATTCTAGGTTCTTCAAAGTAGCCACCTTTTGCTTTGATGACTGCTTTGCACACTCTTGGCATTCTCTTGATGAGCTTCAAGAGGTAGTCACCGGAAATGGTCTTCCAACAATCTTGAAGGAGTTCCCAGAGATGCTTAGCACTTGTTGGCCCTTTTGCCTTCACTCTGCGGTCCAGCTCACCCCAAACCATCTCGATTGGGTTCAGGTCTGGTGACTGTGGAGGCCAGGTCATCTGGCGTAGCACCCCATCACTCTCCTTCTTGGTCAAATAGCCCTTACACAGCCTGGAGGTGTGTTTGGGGTCGTTGTCCTGTTGAAAAATAAATGATGGTCCAACTAAACGCAAACCGGATTGAATAGCATGCCGCTGCAAGATGCTGTGGTAGCCATGCTGGTTCAGTATGCCTTCAATTTTGAATAAATCCCCAACAGTGTCACCAGCAAAGCTCCCCCACACCATCACACCTCCTCCTCCATGCTTCATGGTGGGAACCAGGCATGTAGAGTCCATCCGTTCACCTTTTCTGCGTCGCACAAAGACACGGTGGTTGCAACCAAAGAGCTCAAATTTGTACTCATTCAGACAAAAGCACAGATTTCCACTGGTATAATGTCCATTCCTTGTGTTCTTTAGCCCAAACAAGTCTCTTCTGCTTGTTGCCTGTCCTTAGCAGTGATTTCCTAGCAGCTATTTTACCATGAAGGCCTGCTGCACAAAGTCTGTTCTTAACAGTTGTCGTAGAGATGTGTCTGCTGCTAGAACTCTGTGTGACATTGACCTGGTTTCTAATCTGAGCTGCTGTTAACCTGCGATTTCTGAGGCTGGTGACTTAGATAAACTTATCCTCAGAAGCAGAGGTGACTCTTGGTCTTCCTTTCCTGGGGTGGTCCTCATGTAAGCCAATTTGTTTGTAGCGTTTGATGGTTTTTGCAACTGCACTTGGGGACACTTTCAAAGTTTGCCCAATTTTTCGGACTGACTGACCTTCATTTCTTAAAGTAATGATGGCCACTCGTTTTTCTTTACTTAGCTGCTTTTTTCTTGCCATAATTCAAATTCTAACTGTCTATTCAGTAAGACTATCAGCTGTGTATCCACCTGACTTCTGCACAACACAACTGATGGTCCCAACCCCATTTATAAGGCAAGAAATCCCACTTATTAAACCTGACAGGGCACACCTGTGAAGTGAAAACCATTTCCGGTGACTACCTCTAGAAGCTCATCAAGAGAATGCCAAGAGTGTGCAAAGCAGTCATCAAAGCAAAAGGTGGCTACTTTGAAGAACCTAGAATATAAGACATATTTTCAGTTGTTTCACACTTTTTTGTTAAGTATATAATTCCACATGTGTTAATTCATAGTTTTGATGCCTTCAGTGTGAATGTACAATTTTAAAAGTCATGAAAATACAGAAAAATCTTTAAATGAGAAGGTGTGTCCAAACTTTTGGTCTATACTGTACATACACCGTGAAAATGATAATTGCCCCTTTTCCACATGAAAAAAAATAATAATAATAATAATTAATAAGCAGATTTGGTCTCACAGCATCTGTATAAATTCCATAAAATTATTTTAACCCATACAGGGACATGACATATGACATAGCTGTACATCATATATCGGGAAGGGGTTAATAGCTCAAGGAAGAAGAGGAGGAAAAATATGAAATTGCAAAAAAACAAGAATTGAATGTGTAATCACAGATTTAAGGGCTTGTCCACTTTTAGAAAAGGTGCAGTGTTGTATAAAATGAAAGAAACTGACCTTTAGTCACCATCCCCGGGTCCAGCATGGTGCTTCTGCCCCTGCTCCCGGTCTCTGTCATTGGCTGAAGTGCTAATTTCAGGTTGGCAGCCAATCAGTGAGCTCAGTGGCTCTACCAGTGTAGAGGGAAGACTCAGCTCCGAGTTGTGGATGTGACGTCAGTACAACAGACACCAGGAGGAGCAGAGATTTGTTGCAGGACTCAGGGATGACGAGTAGAACACTTTATTCACCAAACTGAGCCCTGAGACCATCCCTTTAACAGGTAACAGGCTGCATGCAGCCACCACTAGGGGGAGCTTCCTACATACATCGTGCAATCGGCTCCCTCTAGTGGTGGTTTCAGGTCACAGAATGTGATCCTATCTCTATACAGGGAATTTGGAGTTTCTGTTAAACCCCCCCCCCCCTGAGGATATGAATCAGTACAGATAGTCAACTACATGACAATGGTTGTAATCTGTGCTGCAATCTCCATGCAGCACGGACTCAGTCACTGAGCACCTACCATGGGGTTCATGAGAAAGTCAGTCCACCCCCAGGTCTCTCGCTTGATGAAGTAGGATGGGGGTCCGGACGATTTCATCTGTAGAGGGTATGGCAGGCGGACCACTTCTGAGGTTTTGATGTGATTTACGTATCTTGCCCTTGAGAAAAACATGAAAAAGTCGGAGATTTACAGCAATATCAGCACCTGATAAAAAGAGGTAGATTCTATAGATAAAATATTAAAGGGGGTCTCGGTATGTCCCCTGCTATAAGTCACCCCAATGTCTGGTGCTGCACCGCCTCCATTATATCGGATGCTCATACCCGTGGTCCCGTACCTCATTTTCCCCTTGGATGTGATGTCGACACGGACAGGCTCGAATCGGTACGCCGGAGACACCACTTCCACCACGTAGGAGCCAGAAGGAACATCATGGACCATAAAGCTGCCGTCAGTCCTACACGTAGGAAGGAAGGGGAGGACACTGAGAAATGTCTGCCTGATAGGAGTCTGTGCAGCAGCAGCACTGCAGGCCATCGTTAAGCCCCTCGCTTACATGATACCCCATGGGCTCCCCGCAAGACGGTCACAGAGGAATTATGGGAGCCAACTTTTTCTGGCTAACTGTTTAGATGCTGTGACAGCATCATGTAAGGTGTTACACAGGCAGGATCTGAGTTCTCTGATCCCGGCCATTACAATGGGCTTTCATCTGTGCAATACAGCTGGCACCCGCAAATCAATTCATGTCACTAGTGTTCTGGAAAAAGTATAACACAGGACACACTGCAGATGTGAGAATCCCTGGCATGTCCTATTTGCTGAGGATTTCACCCACTAACCCCTTCCTGGTCCATACTATGACACCATAGAGCAAGGTCACAACCCACTGTCAATCACGGCTTCATTTTAGTGATAAGATCCAGGTAGAGCAGAGATGTCAAACTCAAACACACAGAGGGCCAAAATAAAAATCTTGGACTAAGTCGCGGACCAACCAGTATACAGCGTAAAGGGTGCCCACCCACACAGCCCTCCATACAGCGTAAAGGGTGCCCACCCACACAGCCCTCCATACAGCGTAAAGGGTGCCCACCCACACAGCCCTCCATACAGCGTAAAGGGTGCCCACCCACACAGCCCTCCATACAGCGTAAAGGGTGCCCACCCACACAGCCCTCCATACAGCGTAAAGGGTGCCCACCCACACAGCCCTCCATACAGCGTAAAGGGTGCCCACCCACACAGCCCTCCATACAGCGTAATGGGCCCACCCACACAGCCCCGCATACAGCGTAATGGGCGCCCCCACACAGCCCCCCATACAGCGTAATGGGCGCCCCCACATAGCCCTCCATACAGCATAATGGGCGCCCCCACATAGCCCTCCATACAGCATAATGGGCGCCCCCACATAGCCCTCCATACAGCATAATGGGCGCCCCCACATAGCCCTCCATACAGCATAATGGGCGCCCCCACATAGCCCTCCATACAGCATAATGGGCGCCCCCACATAGCCCTCCATACAGCATAATGGGCGCCCCCACATAGCCCTCCATACAGCATAATGGGCGCCCCCACATAGCCCTCCATACAGCATAATGGGCGCCCCCACATAGCCCTCCATACAGCATAATGGGCGCCCCCACATAGCCCTCCATACAGCATAATGGGCGCCCCCACATAGCCCTCCATACAGCATAATGGGCGCCCCCACATAGCCCTCCATACAGCATAATGGGCGCCCCCACATAGCCCTCCATACAGCATAATGGGCGCCCCCACATAGCCCTCCATACAGCATAATGGGCGCCCCCACATAGCCCTCCATACAGCATAATGGGCGCCCCCACATAGCCCTCCATACAGCATAATGGGCGCCCCCACATAGCCCTCCATACAGCATAATGGGCGCCCCCACATAGCCCTCCATACAGCATAATGGGCGCCCCCACATAGCCCTCCATACAGCATAATGGGCGCCCCCACATAGCCCTCCATACAGCATAATGGGCGCCCCCACATAGCCCTCCATACAGCATAATGGGCGCCCCCACATAGCCCTCCATACAGCATAATGGGCGCCCCCACATAGCCCTCCATACAGCATAATGGGCGCCCCCACATAGCCCTCCATACAGCACAATGGGCGCCCCCACATAGCCCTCCATACAGTATAATGGGCGCCCCCACATAGCCCTCCATACAGTATAATGGGCGCCCCCACATAGCCCTCCATACAGTATAATGGGCGCCCCCACATAGCCCTCCATACAGTATAATGGGCGCCCCCACATAGCCCTCCATACAGTATAATAGGCCCAAACATAGCCCTCCATACAGTATAATGGGCCCCACATAGTCCTCCATACAGTATAATGGGCCCCACATAGTCCTCCATACAGTATAATAACCCCCACATAGTCCTCCATACAGTATAATGGCCCCACATAGTCCTCCATACAGTATAATGGGCCCCACATAGTCCTCCATACAGTATAATGGGCCCCACATAGTCCTCCATACAGTATAATGGGCCCCACATAGTCCTCCATACAGTATAATGGGCCCCACATAGTCCTCCATACAGTATAATGGGCCCCACATAGTCCTCCATACAGTATAATGGGCCCCACATAGTCCTCCATACAGTATAATGGGCCCCACATAGTCCTCCATACAGTATAATGGGCCCCACATAGTCCTCCATACAGTATAATGGCATCACAAAGGGGTGGAGGTTCAGGTGTCACTAGTCAAATATAATCACCCTGTGGGCCAGAGTTTGACATGTGTGCGGTAGAGAATACACTTCCCTCCCTGAAACGCCATTGCAGGGTGCCAATAGGTCACCAAGGTAGATAGGGGATTGCAGAAGTCAGCCGCCGCCAGCCTGCTGCTCCAATAAAGCTGTGTTTCATAGGAGAACATGATTCTTACTATACACTACTAAGCACTATGAAGAGAAGAAAAAAACACATAAAAAGTCCCTTTAAAAAAAAAAAAAAAAAAAAAAAATCTAAAATTTTTTTTTTTTCAATTACTGCATCTATAAAAAAAATATATAAATGGTAGTAAACACCGAAAATCAAAAACACCAGAACTGAGGTTATTAGTTGTGCTACTTCCTCCAAAAATGCGTTAAAAAGTAATGAGAGCATCGCATGTACCCCAGAGGATAGAAATAAAGCGCGAAGGAGATGGAGATCCACTAATGGAAAAAGATCATGAAGTCGACAGAAACAAAAAATACATTTTCTCTTTTTTTTTTTTACAATATTCTACATTTTTTTTAGCCACTAAACAATAAGAAGTGCTGAGATTAGTGAGGTTGCATATATATTTTACACTCACTGACAGCAAACAGAGATCCTGAAAATATTATTTCATTTCAAGGAATTTTCCACAATTAAATGTGTACATTTAAAGGGCCAGTGCTGCTATTCTCAGCCCACGGAGGACAGCAAAGAGTTAATGACTCACCTGAGGAAACCGACATGTTCCTCTCCATCCACCAGGACCCGGGCCCCGCTCACCCAGTCCTGGGGTCTGACTCCCGGGACCACCGCCCGACCCTCCACCTTAAACTTGTCAGAGCCGGCGCTTATGATGTCCGTGTCCGCCCGGCACAGAGCCAGGAGGGGCAGGAAAACGAAGCTCCATCTGGAAAGAGAAGGCAGAAACCCCGACATGATGGGACAGGAAGACACAATCGGCCTCTGTGCTTCCTCTTCCGTCATGGACGCCTTGGAGCGGTTGTGCAATGAGTCAGCTGAGCGCTACATGTCTCCTGGGTCAGGGCTACAACAAAATGGCCGCCGCTCAATGTTTACCTCACAAATGGCGTCTGGTTGCCATGGCTCCTTAGTAACCAGTTTGTACTGGGATTTCTGAAGTCATTTTTTTTTTGTAGGCGACTTTCTCCTTTTTTTAATCCATTAAGCAATGACAAAACTATAAGCGTTGTGTGAGGGGAAAAAAACGCCTCAAAGAACATCAAGGCGTCTTATGAGTCTTGCCATTGGCTTCTATTATAAAATATGGAATGGAGGAAAACACCAGAAGAAATGCTAGTTTCACTTCTTTTAAGCGTTTGGCGTTTTAGAAAACCTGAAACGGTTAAAAGACGCTAAGGTGCCTGAAGGTCTGAACAGCGTGTTGTTTTTTTTCAGTCATTTTTTTGGAGCGCGCCCATCGTCAGTAACGTCCGCTTTTAAAGCAGAAGACGCCTTAGAAATCGCTACGGCTCTCTGGCATTTTGTTCACCTGTAGCATTATTTTTTGTCATTTTCTGAAGCCCTTTGTTATCGTTTTATGTCTGCGCTTTCGCTTAATATTTTTTTGCATCTTTTTATTGTTTTTCCTGACATCCGTTAAGCGCTCAATATATCGCTAGCTTTGTTTGAGGCAAAAAATGCTTATAAAGCGCTTAAAATGACGCCTGGCCCTTTTTTTGTGCCTTTCCATTGACTTCTGTTGTAAAGTACTGGGCGTCCTCTTGGGGGGGGGGGGACGTTACTTCTTTTTAAATGGTGGTGTTGAAATCCAAAAATAAAAAATACAGCAAACTTTTTTTTGTAAAAAATCTATAATTTTTCCGAGACTTTTTTTTCCCCAGTGTTTTTCGGAGCAGACCTGAGGCTATGTGCGCACGTTTAGGATTTGAAGCAGAAATTTCTGCAGTGTTTCTGCATCATCTTGGCAGGAAAAACGCTGCGGAAAAAAAACACGTTTTGCCACGATTTTGATGCGGTTTTTAATGTGTTTGTTCAATGAATGCTTTTTGGAGCTAAATAAAGTTATTTGAAAAAAGACACGTGGGACATTGCTTTAAGCCTTGGATTACAGTCAGACCTGGTGTGAGTATATTGGTTAATTTAAATGATTAAAGAATGTGTCTGTTGTATTTCAAATAAAGTGTTTGCTCTGGGTGTTAATTTAACTCTACTTTAATTAGGTGTAGTAATGAAAGGGTCTGATTGACACTTTGTCATCACCAAACAAAAGGGCTAGGTGTCAACTAATCACTTATACCCAATCTCATTAGCATTCCCATTCATGTAATTACTGGGGAGCTGAGAGCTACTATTTTTAGCCTAGGAAGGGGCCATTAGGCAAACATGTTCCCTAGCAAGTAATAACAGCTCACAGCTCTTTCATTAGCCGCTACGTCCTCCCCCAATCAACACTCAGCAGCGCTTTGGACGTAGCATATTTTTGCTGCGTCCAAAAAGGCTGTGTTCTAATGCAGCACTTTTGTTGTCATTAGTTGCAGATCCACCACATATAATGACACTTCAATTGGTCAAAATCTGCAGCAGAGACTAGCGTGTCCGCTACAAAAATTGACATGCTGCAGGTGCATTTGGGTACGTGGCCACAATCAGGAGCAGCTGCGTGTTAATGCAGCGTCCAGATGTTACAGAATAGTGGATGGTATTTCTAGAAATCCCATATCCACTATGCGTGCATCAGAAGTTGTGAATCACTTGTGGACACTGACATGCAGCGCATCTTTCAGGACCACAGCAAGTCAAATTCTGTTGCTGAGTCGTTAGTCTCCGCCACAGAAATTTGACCACTAGAACGTATTGAATGTGGTAAATCCGCAAGGTTCAGTGAACACATGCGGATTTAAGTGCATGCAATAGAATGCAGCAAAAATATGCTGTGTTTAAAGAGCTGCTACATCTGGATCGTGGGCACATAGCCTAAATAAAAAAAAAAAATAAATAAACAAAAAAAATGGCATGGGCTCTCGCATCATTTTTATAGCCAGCAGAGGAAAAGCCAACCCCCGGGAGCTGATATTAGTAACCGGGGAAGGGGTCATTAGCCAACAATGTTCCCTGGCTATTAATAACAGCCCACCGCTGTTTGCTTAACCTTTACTGGCTAGATTACAAGGGGACCCCAGAAAAAAAAATTGAAGTGGGGTCCCCCTATAAAATCTAACCAGAAAAGGCTAAACAGATAGCCCACAGATAGTAATAGCCAGGGAAGGGGCCATGGATAGAAGGCCCCCGCCGTGGCTAATAATATCACCCCCCAGCAGTCCCAGAACTGGCGCATCCATAAGATGTTCCAAATCTGGCACTTAGCCTCGCTCTTCCCACTGCCAAGTAGCGGTGGCGAGTGGGGTAATGGGGTTGGGGTTCACATCAGCCTTGTATCTGCGGCTGACGTGAAGCCCAGGTTAGTAATGGAGCGGCATCTATAAGATGCCCCCATTACTAACCCCGTAGTAAAGGGTATCAACACTTTTTCAATAAAGACGCGGCCAGAATAAAGTATTTTACTGAAATAAAATGACACACCGTTTTAATAATTTTTTTTTTTATTGCACGCCCAGTACCCCAAACCCTCGATCTTCTGTAAAAAAAACAAAACAAACAAACAACCATATCCCTCACCTGTCCGCCATCACAACGTAACCCAGATTGTCCCTTGGCGATCCGGGTCACTTCTACAGCAGTGACATCAGCAATCACTGATGTCACTGCTGTAGAAGACAGCAATGTACAGTGACAGGTACACTCCTGACAGTGTACATGGCTCTGCTGCAGGAGTGAGATCACTTAGGTTCAAAGGCTGAAGATCAGCCCCGGTGACCTCAGCATCAGTGGTAAGTGGGAACATTTTCACGAATGTTCCCACGCAGCACCAGTGTAAAGTGATGTCCCAAGCTCATCAGCTGATCTCCAGTTGTGAATTCGCGTGACCTCAGCCGACGGCAGCGATGTGCGCTACTGGGAGCGAGCGCGCTCCAGTCAGTGTACCGCTGGGTGATCAGGACACAGGGAGGACGGCAGGGGACGCTGGACAGGTGAGAATATATATATATATATATATATATATATATATATATATATATATATATATATATATATATATATATATATATATATATATATATATATATATATATATTTTTTTTTTACACTCGCAGCACACTTGCCGGCTCGGCTGAGGAGACTACTGCTCCCCTCAGCCGCACCGCTCTCGCTGTTATCAGCCAGAGCGGCGGCCAGATGATTGGAGAAGTAGTCACCCCCAGCTGACCCTGGTACCACTCTATGTGCGTTTTTGCAGCATATTTGACCGATTGACTAGTCAAATACACAGCAAACTGCAGCAAATGCGCAAATATATTTATACCTGTGGGTTTGTTTCGGTTCAATTAAACTCAATGGGCAGGAAACGCTGCAGAAACGCTACATAGAAAGGACATGCTGCGTATTTAAATGTAATGACAATTCTGAGCGGAAAATTCCGCATCATGTGCACAGCACATCAGGATGGTCATTGCATTAACTGGCACATGGATTACATAGCGCTTTTGATGCATTTCAGCGTGGTAAAACGATTCCGGTGATACCCAACATGTAGAGTTGTTTTTAAATTATTTTAGTGCCGAAAAAAAAAAAAAGTTTGCAAAAAAAATAAAAAAATCTTTTGGGGATTGTGTCGCCATTTTCCCATATCATATTATATTTTTCGACTGATGGAGCTGCGAGATTAGTTATTTTTTGAGGGGCAAGACTACGCTTTTAATATCATTTTGGGATAGATGTGACTTTTTGATCGCGTGTTGTAGCATTTTTTTGTGGAATTGCGGCCACAAAAAAAAAAAAAACGGTAAATTTTGGTGTTTTTGAATTTTTTTCTTTTATGATGTTTATCGATCGGGTTAATGGTTTTTACATTTTGATAGAGGAGACTTTTCTGAAAGCGGCGTAACCACGTGTATTTTTTCAATATCTTTATTTGCAAAGGGGGAAAAAAAAGAGGGGTGATTTGAACTTAGGATTTTACATATTTAAAAAAGATCCTAGTTACTTACCGGTAACGGGATTTTACAGAGCCCATGACAGCACCACCTGAGAGAGGGTATCCGCCCACCAAGGACAGGAACCTACTGAATAAAAAGGCGGTACCTCTCCTCCGCATCAGTTTTGTTTCAGAGCATGAGAGGGCCTCCGAAGACAGGTTAATACATAACCACCACCTAAACATATGTACTAAACACCTTAAAAAAAGTGCACACCACAGTGATAAAGGGGAGGGAATTAATAGGGTGCTGTCATGGGCTCTGTAAAATCCCGTTACCGGTAAGTAACTAGGATCTTTTCCCCTTCTCCCATGACAGCACCACCTGAGAGATTTATAGAGATCAAATACCAGAGGGAGGGATCACCGCTTGCAACACCCTTCTACCAAAGGACAGATCAGTAGAAGAGGAAAGGTCAAGACGGTAATGTTTGTAAAATGTAGCAGGGGATGACTAAGTTGCCGCCTTACATATAATGTCGATGGGCACATCCGCCTTCTCAGCCCAGGAAGCAGCTACCGCTCTGGTGGAATGGGCCTTCAGGTTCTCAGGAACCGGCAGATTGCTAGAAGAGTAGGCTAAGGTAATAGTATCCCTGACCCATCTAGCTATGGTCCCCCTTGTAACCTTAAGTCCTTTCCTAGCCCCCTGAAAGGATATAAATAAAGCGTCACTCTTTCTCCAGGCTTTTGTCACTTCCAAATACTGGACTAACACCCTCTTAACATCTAAGGTGTGAAGCTTATGTTCCTCAGGATCCCTAGGATTAGGATAGAAGGAAGGGAGAGTGATTACTTGCGTCCTATGGAACTTGGAGGCTACCTTTGGAAGATAGGCCGGGTCTGATCTTAAGATTACTCTATCCATACATACTTGAGTGAATGGATGGTTAACGGATAGTGCGTGTAAGTTACTGACTCTACGAGCTGATGTCAGGGCCACCAATAGCGCAGTCTTTAAAGTTAAGATTTTTTCTGAAACCTTCTCTAAGGGCTCGAAGGGAGGTTTGGTTAATGCTTCCAGAACTAAATTAAGGTCCCAAGGAGGCATTCTTGGAACAGGAATAGGTCTGGATCTATGACAGGCTTTAATAAATCTAATGATCCATCTATTTGCTGCCAAGTCATAATTATACAGTGCCCCCAGAGCCGATACCTGTACCTTAAGAGTACTGGTGGCTAGTCCCATGTTTAACCCCTTCTGGAGGAATTCTAGTATGGCCTCAATAGGAATCCTCCCTTTGGCAGACTGACCCGAGGTAGACAAGAACTTAGCCCAGGTTCTACCATAGATTCTAGTTGTTATCGGCTTTCTACTTGCTAGAAGGGTAGTAACAAGATCCGGAGAAAACCCCCTTTGCGTCAATAGCGATCTCTCAAAATCCAAGCCGTCAAATGCAGGCCCGCTCTTTGGGGATGACAGACTGGGCCCTGCCTGAGGAGATCCGGGATGTCCGGAAGAACCCATGGATCTGCTTGGGACATTCTCTTCATCCAAGTGAACCATGGTCTCTTGGGCCAGAACGGGGCGATCAATATAACCCTCGCCCGTTCCTCTCGGATCTTCCTCAGGATAGTAGGGATCAGTACTAAAGGGGGAAAGGCATAAGCTAGAGTGAAATCCCACTGAATCTGCAGCGCGTCCACCGCAAACGCCCCCTCTTTTGGATTCAGGGAGCAAAAGGTTTCGGTCTTCCGATTGTGTCTGTTTGCAAACAGATCTATCTGGGGCTGTCCCCACCGATCCACAATCTGCTGAAAAACGGCTGGATTCAACTCCCACTCTCCTTGTTTCAAGATGTGACGACTCAAGAAATCGGCCTTTATGTTCTCTTCCCCTTTTATATGCAGTGCCGAGAGCGTAACCAGCCGACTCTCGGCAAACCTGAAGATCTGATCCGCTATTAACATCAGAGGGAGAGACCTGGTACCCCCCTGATGATTGATGTAGGCGACTGTTGATCTGTTGTCTGACATTATCCTGACGTGAGGACCCTGAAGAACAGAACTGAATTCTTTTAGCGCGTTTCTGGCTGCCAACAGCTCTTTCATGTTGGAAGAGAGACTTGTCTCGCTGTCCGACCAGAGGCCTTGTAAAGAACGATCCCTTAGGTGAGCTCCCCAACCTTCCGCACTTGCGTCTGTTGTAATTGTATCCGACACCTGGAAGGTCCAAGGAACCCCCAAAGATAGGTTGACCGGAGATGTCCACCAGTCCAGGGAGTTGATCACAACATCTGGAAGAGATATTTTCCCATTCAGGCGACCTTTGAGCCGCCTGTCCGCTGCCAGAATCTCCTGTTGAAGACATCTGGAATGGTGCTGGGCCCACTGAACCGCCGGGATGCAAGACGTCATTGTACCCAACAGAGACATTGCACTCCTCAGGGTCATGGTCGGATTGCTGACAACCTGAGATGTTAGGGATCTGATCTTCAGTTTCTTTTCCTCTGGCAGAAGACAGGTTTGGTTTTCTGAGTCCAGAATGAGACCCAGGAAAGACTGAACCCTCTTTGGTTCCAGTCTTGACTTCTCCAGATTTAACAGCCAACCTAGGCGTCTTAGACTGGCCATGACGTCCGCCAGGGCTAGAGCACAGAGTTGACTTGATCTGCCCACTACTAAGAAGTCGTCCAGATAAGGGATGACCAAAATATCTCTTTCCCTCAAGTGCGCTGTGACCTCCAGAATGATTTTTGTGAAGACTCTCGGCGCCATGGAAATTCCAAAGGGAAGAGCTGCGAACTGAAAATGCCTTACGTGCCTGCCGAATTGTACAGCTACTCTTAGAAACTGTTGATGATCTGGCAAAATCGGGACGTGGTAGTAGGCGTCCTTCAGATCGAGGACGCACATAAAACAGTCCGGAAATAACATCTTTATGGCCGATTTTATTGTTTCCATCTTGAAAGGCCTGTAGATTAAATGATCGTTCAGTCTCTTTAAGTTCGCAATGGTCCTGAAGGAGCCGTCCGGCTTCTTTATTAGGAAGAGAGTCGAATAGAATCCTCTTCCTTGCTCGGGTGCAGGTGTTTCCACCAGAACTCCTTTCATGAGCAGAGAGAGAACTTCCTGCTGTAAGGCTATCTGTTCCGCTAAACCTCTGGGGGCTGATATTTTGACAGTGTTCTTGGGCCTGCTTTTGAACTCTAATGTGAGCCCCCTCCTGATTATCCCTAAGATCCAAGAATTGGATGAAATTTCCTTCCAGGCAGGCAGGAAGTGGGACAATCTTCCTCCCACCTGGGGGGAACTGTCACTTAGGGGCTTTCTTATTCTCGGAGGAGGGACCCCCAAACATGAAGCCTCTGCTATACGGCTTTCGGTCTTTCCAGCTACCTTGGTCTCTGGGAGCTTTACTGCAGCTGTATTTTCTCTTCCGAAAGGAACTGTTAAATCGGGAACCAGACACCGTGGGAAATCCATGTTTTTTGTCTGCGGCTTTATCTAGGATGTCATCTAGACCTTTGCCGAACAAGAAGTCCCCCTCACAAGGGATTGAGCACAGTTTACACTTTGACTGCACATCTCCTGGCCAGCTCTTGAGCCATAGCGCCCTACGGGCTGCATTAGAGAGGTTTGCAGACCGGGCAGCCAGCCTAACTGAATCTGCCGATGCATCTGCCAGGAATGCAGCCGCTCCCTGCACAAGAGGAAGGTCTGATAGAATTTTCTCCCTGGACACATTCCCCCTGATCTGGTCTTCCAATTGTTGAAGCCAGATCATCATAGATCTAGCAGTGCAGGTCGCTGCTACTGCCGGTTTAAAGGGCCCCTGCTGACGACTCCCAGGTTTGCTTAAGGAAGGACTCCGCTTTTTTATCCAGCGGGTCTTTTAAGGCTCCTAAATCCTCAAAGGGCAGAGTGGATTTTTTTGAAGATTTTGAAATGGCCACGTCAATCTTAGGGGTTTTGTCCCATTTAGCCGCATCCTCATCCTCAAAGGGGTACCTCCGCTTGGAGGATGACGGCAGCTGACCCTTCCTCTCCGGTTTCTTCCATTCCCTTTCTATCAGAGATTTAATCCTGTCATTGACCGGGAATGAGCGTCTCCTCCTTTGGTCTAAGCCCCCGAACATAACATCCTGGACTGTTCTGGGCACTTTGGTATCGGTAATACCCATAGTCCCTCTGACGGCTTTAACTAGTCTCTCAGTATTATCAACCGAAAAACAAGGTCTGCCCCCCCCATCATCATCCGAAGACTCCGATGACGATGAGGAGTGATTAGAGGAGGAAGGCAGTTCTCTCGTAAAACGGGACTCCACTGATTCCTCTGATTCTGAAGAAACTAGTTTTCGCTTCTTCTTTTTGAGTGAGGTTAAGCCTCTTAAAGACTCTCTGACCTCTGTCTGGATTAGATCCTTTAATTCTAAAGAAAACCTGGGGGACTCCTCTGCAATGGTTTTCTGAATACAGTCTGAGCATAGGTTTTTGGCATAGGAGGTGGGAAGACCGATTTTGCATAAAGCACACTCCCTGTTTTTACTTTTAGCACTACACTTCTTCGCCTCCTGCCCCAAGAAATAAAAGGAGAAGAAGGAGGAAAAGAGAGAGAGAGAGAGAAGAGCACATTATTCAAGGTGAGACTTTCACGAAGATCACTCACCACACTGCCGTTCAGACTAGGGTACCGGAGGCGGTGGTTGCCGTTCACATGAGGGCTCCCATCTGGCGGAGGTGGACTGACGAAGTCTTTTCTGACCAGTCTTGCCGGAACTCGTACGCCCCTCACTGCTGTGACTTTGTCGATGGGAAGATTCCCGTTCCATTTGTTTGAGCTGCTTGCGCTGCTTTGATGGCTGTGGCTGCTGCTGTACTTCCTGTGGCGGTGACAGCTGCTGCCCAGGTGACTGCGGTTCCTCATCCATCATGGCGGGGATGCAGACACCGCCATCCTGATTGCTCCCCATCCTTAAAAGCAGTAGGGCTCCTCCCCTTCCGGCAGCGTGCTCATCTCAAATTTTTTTTTTTTTTTAAATTTTAGCCAGCTGGCGCGCTACCCGCAGATCCACCTGCCTCTGCGCGTGCGCAGCCCAGCGGCACCCGGCGCGCTTGCAGCGGGATGACAGCTTCCCACCCGCGCATGCGCAGACCCGGTTTCCGGCGCACTCCGTGATAGGGCGCGTCATCACCCCGCGCGTGCGCAGCCCGGACTTCCGGCGCGCTCCGTCACAGGGTGCGACGCGACCCCCACGTGCGCAGCCCGGAAGACCTGCCGGCCGGCGCGCTCAGTTCATCTTTGCGAGGCGGAATCCAACGCGGAATCCAAAAAAAAAAAAGCACCTCCTCCCCACACGCAGACCCGGGCAGCAGCCAGACGGGCTGGGAACAGGGACCATCTGCTGCTTCCACGGCCTCCAGGCCGCACCGTCCATAATCCAGGTACGTGAGGTACCACCTGGTGAGGCTCCCATCAGGGACAGGAACCAAAACTGATGCGGAGGAGAGGTACCGCCTTTTTATTCAGTAGGTTCCTGTCCTTGGTGGGCGGATACCCTCTCTCAGGTGGTGCTGTCATGGGAGAAGCGGAAAAAATATTTTCTTCTTTACACAGCAATCACCTGCCAGGTAAGGAGTGGGCTCGCTTTGGGAGCCCGTTCCATACACACGCTTCCACCTTGCGCCGTACATGGTCGGTGGATGTTCTGAAGGGGTTTTCACAAGAACAAAGTTCACCTTAATCAATAGATCTTGGAATAATAAGTTCCACAATAGGATGTGTTTAAATAAAATGTTCCTGTGCCGAGATAATCTTATAAATGTGCCCCTGCTCCATAGCTGTCCAAACATAGCAGACAGAGCGTCCTCAAGCTGCCATGACAATACCATCAGCACCCTGCAAACAAGTTGCTGGAGCAAACTGGATTAAAAGGGGACAGCTTCACTCCCATTTCCAACTTCTTAAATGCTAATGGCACGATTAACAGTGGCATCAAAACAGTTAAACTGCCGTGATGAGAACTAGCTGTGATCACGGCAGTGTGACTTGGGTGCCGGCTGTATAACGCCTCCTGAGCCGGCTCCACACTCACAGTGCACATATACATAGTAAATGGACACCTGGGCAGAGGGGCTCATCCAGGCACCACAGTGCCCATGGCATTGCTCCTGTGCCTTTCTATTGAATATACATTTGGACGTTGTCACTAATACAATGATTTTCAATATATGGGGATCATATACACCGCAGTTTACACTTTTATTGTTCTTAAATTCAAGTCATGAGGCAATACGTAGGGTAAATAATGCATAGCAAGAACCCACCGATTGTCACCGCTATTGGGGGTATCTGTGACAACCATATCGCCCTTGTAAAAAGTACACAAGGAATTTTGGAGTGTATATTTACTAGCTTTACCCAGACAGACATCCCTAGGGGGTGGGGGATAGATTTACCCAGACAGACATCCCTAGGGGGTGGGGGATAGATTTACCCAGGCAGACATCCCTTGGGGTGGGGGGGGGGGATAGATTTACCCAGACAGACATCCCTTGGGGTGGGGGTGGGGTAGATTTACCCAGACAGACATCCCTTGGGGTGGGGGGATAGATTTACCCAGACAGACATCCCTTGGGGGGGGGGGGATAGATTTATCCAGGCAGACATCCCTTGGGGTGGGGGGGGGGGAATAGATTTACCCAGACAGACATCCCTTGGGGTGGGGGGGGGGGAATAGATTTACCCAGACAGACATCCCTTGGGGTGGGGGTGGGGTAGATTTACCCAGACAGACATCCCTTGGGGTGGGGGTGGGGTAGATTTACCCAGACAGACATCCCTTGGGGTGGGGGTGGGGTAGATTTACCCAGACAGACATCCTTTGGGGTGGGGGGATAGATTTACCCAGACAGACATCCCTTGGGGTGGGTGGGGGGATAGATTTACCCAGACAGACATCCCTTGGGGTGGGGGTGGGGATAGATTTACCCAGACAGACATCCCTTGGGGTGGGGGTGGGGTAGATTTACCCAGAGAGACATCCCTTGGGGTGGGGGATAGATTTGCCCAGACAGACATCCCTAGGGGGTGGGGGATAGATATACCCAGACAGACATCCCTAGGGGGTGGGGGATAGATTTACCCAGACAGACATCCCTTGGGGTGGGGGGGGGTAGATTTACCCAGGCAGACATCCCTTGGGGTGGGGGGGTAGATTTACCCAGAGAGACATCCCTTGGGGTGGGGGGGTAGATTTACCCAGAGAGACATCCCTTGGGGTGGGGGGGTAGATTTACCCAGAGAGACATCCCTTGGGGTGGGGGGGGTAGATTTACCCAGAGAGACATCCCTTGGGGTGGGGGGGGTAGATTTACCCAGGCAGACATCCCTTGGGGTGGGGGGGTAGATTTACCCAGAGAGACATCCCTTGGGGTGGGGGGTAGATTTACCCAGAGAGACATCCCTTGGGGTGGGGGGTAGATTTACCCAGAGAGACATCCCTTGGGGTGGGGGGTGGATTTACCCAGAGAGACATCCCTTGGGGTGGGGGGTGGATTTACCCAGAGAGACATCCCTTGGGGTGGGGGGTGGATTTACCCAGAGAGACATCCCTTGGGGTGGGGGGTGGATTTACCCAGAGAGACATCCCTTGGGGTGGGGGGTG
This sequence comes from Phyllobates terribilis, assembly GCF_046119375.1. Taxonomy (NCBI): domain Eukaryota; kingdom Metazoa; phylum Chordata; class Amphibia; order Anura; family Dendrobatidae; genus Phyllobates; species Phyllobates terribilis. The sequence continues at coordinate 129,921,633 of NW_027362767.1, read as the reverse complement.
GATTTACCCAGAGAGACATCCCTTGGGGTGGGGGGTAGATTTACCCAGAGAGACATCCCTTGGGGTGGGGGGTAGATTTACCCAGAGAGACATCCCTTGGGGTGGGGGGTAGATTTACCCAGAGAGACATCCCTTGGGGTGGGGGGTAGATTTACCCAGAGAGACATCCCTTGGGGTGGGGGGTAGATTTACCCAGAGAGACATCCCTTGGGGTGGGGGGTAGATTTACCCAGAGAGACATCCCTTGGGGTGGGGGGTAGATTTACCCAGAGAGACATCCCTTGGGGTGGGGGGTAGATTTACCCAGAGAGACATCCCTTGGGGTGGGGGGTAGATTTACCCAGAGAGACATCCCTTGGGGTGGGGGGTAGATTTACCCAGAGAGACATTCAGTGTGTTAACGTATTCAATTTAACATCAGTTGGTATATTTAATAGGTAAAAAATAAGTAATTGCTAATAAATCAGGCCCGCAATGTATCTTTAGTAGTGTCGTTGTGCCATAGCAATGCATAAACGTGCCCGAAACGTTAATGCACCCTAAACCAAAGGGGTGAAGTGAACAGCTTGTCTGATGAGAATGGTAGGCGCTAGCGTTGAGCGAGTATGTTCTATTAACCCTTTCGGCGAGTATGCTTGGGCCGAGCTCCGAGTAGTTACAGCTGCTCGGTGATCAGGTTAAATTTATCCCGTGTGCATGATTTGCAACTGTTTGACAGCTTTATTACATGTGAGGAATGTCTATTTCTTACACATTCCTCACATGTAATAAAGCTGTCAAACAGTTGCAAATCATGAGCACAGGAGCGATTCAACCATATCACCGAGCAGCTGTAACTACTCGGAGCTCGGCCCGAGCATACTTGGAACAGAACATACTCGCTCAACACTAGTGGGCGCCTGTTAAAGGGTGGGATAAGCGACGCAACAGGTGAACTATCAGTTCTTGAAGTAGATATGTCGGAAGCTGAGGATCAGAGTTTTCATGGGGCACATAATAGGTGTTCACCATATGCAGCGGTGACTGCCTCCCAAAAGTGGTCTAACCAAGGATAATCAATTACAGGGGAATGTCCCCATCCAGGACAATGCCACATCAAAAATCAATAAGAAATGAATCCTAGACCCCAATCAACACTACCTGGGGTCTCTCCCCGGGCTCTGTACATCCCACTTCCATTGCATAGATGTGACCAGGTGTGTGTACCCTTCATGGCATATTCCATGATAGCAGTGCCCTCTTAAGAAAATGTCCCTGGCACACTGCAAACATTACCCTGGGCCCAAATTCCCAGATCACAGTTAGGAGGTCTGCATTGCAGAACAGATCTGAACTACCAGATCCCACATGTAATTCTATTGCAAAAACGTCTTTAATATTAGGGTTTCAAATAATATAACAAAATAAACAAAACGGCTGCAATATCCAGTGTCCAGGGTTAAAATGTCTCAGTTTTAGGCACAGCGTTTTGCACAACCTCGCAGACACACACAATAGTGCATTTCTCCAATATGTCAGTTTCTCATGGATCTTGATCACGGATCAGTGATGTTGCGACACTTCCAAAATTCAAGTTTGTTTTTTTTCTTCTCCTCTGCCCCTCGGGCGAGGAGATGTGACCCTTGCAATGTCCGTGTCACGCAGGAGTGCTAGGTAAACATTACCTCAGTCAGTTAAGAAAAAAAAACACCCACTATCCGGAAAGAAGACTACTTCAATATGAAGCAGGCAGATGCCGCCTTGTCCGTGGCGGCATAATGAGCGTGTGTTTTGGAGATGAAGTCCTCTTTGATGATTCAGTGGTTTTAAGAGTTTCTTCTAGCAGCAGAATCACTCTGAGAAGGTCCTCAGAAGTCTGCCGTCTCATGAAGTCCCAAAATATATGCCGGATATATGGTGACACCTAGTTATCAACGGAGCTGTGATAAGTAGCCGTCCAAGTCCTAGGACAAAGAAGAGAATTAGTCAATTTTATTCACAAAGACGTCCACAGCCGGTCATCTATGGTACCAGATTTGCATAGAGGACTCTGATACTTCATACTACTTACATTACCTCCTCAGGTTGCCATTATTTGGATTATTCTATATCACAATATTAGCTATACTCACCCATCACTCCTCCAGTGATGCCTCCAGTCTTTATTGACAGGCTGCAGCAGTGAGGCCATGACTGTGGCAGTCAGTCACTGGGATTAGCAGTCCCATGTCACCTTTATTGTCATGACCACTAATCCCAGCAATCATCTACAGTGGTCACTTGGTGATGCAGTTATGATGTGACCGCTGCAGCCTGTCAAAGATAGGGTAGCGACAGAAAGGCAGTGCTAGGCGAGTATAGCTCATGGTTACCGTTTCACTTACTCAACCCCTTTAATATTTATCCTCACTGATCCCAAGAATGGAGCTTGCAGAGCATCATCTGAAGGGACTGGCGGGCAAACATGGGCATCATTGCTCCATTCATTTGCTATGGGACTGGCGGCTGAGAAAGGGGCTCAGCTATCCCAGAAAATGAATACAGTGAGGGTAGGCATGCACGACAGCAGATTCCGTGTTAGTGGGGGTCCCAGTGTTAGGACTTTTAGATAGGTGAGAATGTTGAAACTTAATATAAGCTTTACATGACATGGTCCGTGCAGCAAAAATTAAGTCTCTAAGCTGAGCGTGCGGGTCTACATTATTCTAATTATCATGGTAAGAGCCAAGAGCCTGTGCATGATAATGACAGCAATCCTTTACCTTGGCTATGTTGCCAGTATAACCTGGTACCGTTGCGAGGTGACTTTCTTGCTGCCACATTCCACTTAATTGTTGCTTTAGGATCAGGACGTTTCTGAAAACAGAGGAGGAGCAGCAGCGAGTCAGCGGAGGGGGGGGGGGGGGGTTTGTCACTTATACACATCCAAAATTTATGTGGGGTCACAGCACAGATCCTGTATCAGTATTCATGCAATCATTCATTAGTGTAATGCCGGAGCACGGCGGAGCTCACAGCGCAGGAGCAGCACTCACTCATCCCATGGCTCTTCTGAACTCGTAGACAGCTGCATCCACCATTTCTTCACAATCGCCTGCAGCCAGTTCAGGCCGACGATGACATATCTGCAAATTGAAGGAGTAAAATCTGATAAATCTAAATTGTAATTTATAACTGAATGCTTCCGCTACCAGAGACGCTAACACTAAAATGATAGTAATAACCCCTTCCCAACCCAGCGATTTGCCTTTTTTTTTTTTCCCCCCTCCTTAAATGAGCTGAAACGTTTTGGTTTTTCGTCCACCCTTCCGTATGAAGGAATATTTTATGAGTAGCAAATTGATGGTTTTAGTGATAAGAAGTGTTTTGTAGCATTGGGGCAACCAAAAAAATAACTACAAATTCTGTTTAGATTTTTCTCCCCCCTCTTTATGACGTTTACCAATCAGGTTAATCCCATTTTAGATTCTGACAGATTGGACTTTTATTTTTGTAATTATTTAATGGGGGAAATGGGGAGTAATTTGAATATATTTTTTTAGCCACCTTAGGGAGCTTGAACCTGCGATCATCTGAAACTATTGTATTGCAGTATATAGCAAAATTCATGGTCTACTGTGAAAGCCAGACACAGGCTGGACTTCAAAGGAGCACAGTCATAATAGGCATGGGGGTCTTCAGGACCCCGCTGGCTGACACTGCAATTCAACAGGACCATGAAATCACATGGCGGAGGGGGGGGGGGCAATAGTCACGTGAAATGGCGCCCCCTTTGGGTTGCAGAGACTGACAGCTCAGCATCATGCACTGCTGTTAGAGGCAGGTGATGGCTGATTAACACAGAAAATCTTTGCTGGGGAAGAGGAGGCCTCAGATTCTGAGCCCACATCAAAGGAGGGGACCCGATTTATGACGCAAGCGTAGGCCATGTCGGGAAGGAGTTAAAGGGGTTATTTTATCAGAACTGATAGAGTCTTGATTCTGGCAAACAGCTTTAAACAAAAGCAGTTTTTAAAAAGTTTTAAGTATCGTTATTAGTAACTAATACCTATAGATAAGAATATTGCTGTTGCTTGACATTTAATTCACTACCAGTCCCAGCCACTAGATGGCACCGCCACGTACAGCTAATAAGATTAGGATATCCCACTAAGAGCGTCTCACTTCCCTGCACCCACAAGTCTTGTGGCCCAACAGATCCGTATGCTGCTGTTAGGGTTAATGTTTAGGACCAAGGTCAGCCTGGGGCTTGCACTCATTACTGTGGCATGAAATTGGTCTTTAACTACTTTTCCATCTGCATTGGCTCCGTTAGGAAGCGGTCACAATTTCCAGCAGATCCTACAGGCGGCATAGCACTTCACAGGCTTTCACGGCCGCTTGTGGACAGTCAGCAGTGTGCAGTACGCCGTCCTTGACTTCAATGGGTCAAAGATGGCGGAAGTGAAATATCTGCTCCTCTCTGCCAGCCATAAAAGGGATCCCCACCCACTGTAAATATTGGCCACAAATAGATGACGATCGTGATTTTGCTGGGAAAAAAACAGAGTTAAAAATAACAAACTGCATTTTGCATTGGACACGAAGCAGAGCAGCGACACAGGACACCGGCCGCACACGCAGAGCGAGAACGGAGAACAATGAGTCATTGTAACAGAGAAGGAGAATGCAGGAAACTCACTCTTCAAATTTACTCTGAAGCAAAGACTTAACCAGCGGTAACAGATCGACACAGCAGCCGATGGAGACCGAGGCCTTGTCTTCCTGGAGGCTGAAACACAAGCGTCAGAAGGGTTACTTATATATAGGGGTGTTCCCATCTCCAGCAAGGCATAAATGTATATCAGAGAAATCGGATCCCGGGGTCCACGCTTCTACGGCTTTTACTAAGGAGAACCACATTACAACGCAATACCTCTTTTTACAAATTTTTTTTTGGGATGGGGGGCCAATTCAGCCATTTAGATTTCTTTTGCATTCATTATACAGGATAAAACACACAAGGCGATGACAAATATGTTCCTTTTATTTTTTTCCAAATTATGTTTCAATTATTTCCATATTATGCTTTATGTTTGGAAAAATGGAGCGATGTGGACACACTAGAAAATATTATATATATATATATATATATATATATATATATATATATATATATATATATATATATATATATATATATATATATATATATATATATATATACACATACACACACACTACCGTTCAAAAGTTTAGGGTCATTTAGAAATTTCATTATTTTTTAAAGAAAAGCACTTTTTTTTTTCAATGAAGCTAACATTAAATGAATCAGAAATACACTCTATACATTGTTAAAATGGTAAATGACTATTCTAGCTGCAAACGTCTTGTTTTTATTGCAATATCTACATAGGTGTATAGAGGCCCATTTCCAACAACCACCACTCCAGTGTTTTAATGGTACATTGTGTTTGCTAACTGTGTAAGAAGGCTAATGGATGTGTAGAAAACCCTAGAAAACCCTTGCACAAGTATGTTAGCCCAGCTGAAAATGGTTTGGCTGATTTGAGAAGCTATAAAATTGACCTTCCTTTGAGCTACTTGAGAATCTGGAGCATTACATTTGTTTGTTCTATGAAACTCTCAAAATGGCCAGAAAAAGAGAACTTTCATGTGAAACTCGACAGTCTATTCTTGTTCTCAGAAATTAAGGCTATTCCATGCGAGAAATTGCCAAGAAACTGAAGATTTCCTACAAGGGTGTGTACTACTCCCTTCAGAGGAGAGCACAAACAGGCTCTAACCAGAGTAGAAAGAGTAATGTGAGTCCCCGCTGCACAACTGAGCAACAAGACAAGTACATTAGAGTCTCTAGTTTGAGAAATCGACGCCTCACAGCTCCTCAACTGGCAGCTTCATTAAATAGTACACGCAAAACGCCAGTGTCATCGTCTACAGTGAAGAGGCCACTCCGGGATGCTGGCCTTCAGGGCAAAGTGGCAAAGAAAAAGCCATATCTGAGACTGGCTAATAAAAGGGAAAGATTAATATGGGCAAAAGAACACAGACATTGGACAGAGGAAGATTGGAAAAAAGTTTTATGGACAGACGAATCAAAGTTTGAGGTGTTTGGATCACACAGAAGAACATTTGTGAGACGCAGAACAACTGAAAAGATGCTGGAAGAGTGCCTGACGCCATCTGTCAAGCATGGTGGAGGTAATGTGATGGTCTGGGGTTGCTTTGGTGCTGGTAAAGTGGGAGATTTGTACAAGGTAAATGGGATTTTGAATAAGGAAGGCTATCACCCCATTTTGCAATGCCATGCCATACCCTGTGGACAGCGCTTGATTGGAGCCAATTTCATCCTACAACAGGACAATGACCCAAAGCACACCTCCAAATTATGCATGAACTATTTAGGGAAGAAGCAGGCAGCTGGTATTCTGTCTGTAATGGAGTGGCCAGCGCAGTCACCAGATCTCAACCCCATTGAGCTGTTGTGGGAGCAGCTTGACCGTATGGTACGCAAAAAGTGCCCATCAAGCCAATCCAACTTGTGGAGGGGCTTCAGGAAGCATGGGGGGAAATTTCTCAAGATTACCTCAGCAAATTAACAGCTAGAATGCCAAAGGTCTGCAATGCTGGAATTGCTGCAAAGGAGCATTCTGTGACGAAAGCAAAGTTTGAAGGAGAAAATTATTCTAATAAAAATCATTATTTCTAACCTCAATGTCTGGACGATATTTTTTAATCATTTTGCAACTCATTTGATAAATAAAAGTATGAGTTTTCATGGAAAACACAAAATTGTGTGGGTGACCCCAAACTTTTGAACGGTAGTACATATACATGTATATATAAAATCTTCGGGAACTTGAGCCTGTGATCGCCTATGCAATACATTGCATTAATGTGGTATCACAGTCTGTTGTATTGTTACCGGTCTCCCGTGAAGCCCAGCCACAGGCTTCATAGATGGCAGACATGGAGGAACGTCCGTGCCCCCAGCTCACAATCCAACTCCTTTCCTAGCCTCTTAAATACAGCCGGCACGATTTCAGAAGTTATTCTCAGATATTGGCTGTTAAATGCAGCCGGCACCTGCGCTGTATGAAGCCTCTTCATCTCCTGAGCCCAGAAACGTTCAGCATATGTCACCAAGAGGAGAAGTTGTAAGCGATCCCCTATCATAGCCGATCACTGGGGTCCAAACCTCTTGGCCCCACAAGGACCTCAGTAACAGGGCTCTGCAGCCCCATCTCAGAGGAGGAGAGGTCCAGTATGTGCACTTCTGCTCTATTCATTGTCTATGGGACTGCTGAAGATAGCCAAGCACGGTACAGATAAGGGCATAACCTGCTACATATACGTTAAATCCAATAAGAAAAAGAAATAAATGTTACCTATTTGTGAGGACTGGAAGACAATCTGCTATTACACCTAAATCTTGCATCCTGCAGAAACACAGGGAAAAAAACACAAAAAAACATTTTAAGGACATCAGTATCACATTTGCTTACTTTAGTCTACCAATATAAAAGGAGAATATTTTACCAAAGACCAGAGTGAGAGACATCCTCCTCCTGCCAATCGTTTCATGTATGGCGCATTCACATAAATACTACACATAATACATATACATCAACCAAAGAAGAGGCTTCAATCAGAGGAACTGATGGAGATGTGAACAGAGCCCAAGGAGAAGCTGCACCTCACCAATGTAAGGACACACGCCCAACAAACTAGAGGTCCAACTGTAAGCAAGCTGTGTGTCTATCAGATAGGAAACCCACTGAAGTGCAGACACGTCCACTACAGACTCACTGCCAAAGGTTAATATTGTCAAATTATAGACTTACAACAATAACGCCCATCCATCTGTACTATGTGGACATCTCCATCCATTAGCCAGAGCAGAGGACCACCCTAGAATATATGGCATGGCATGCAGTGGCCCATCCAGGGTGGCTATTTCCCGATATCTGTAGATAGATCCATTAGCTGATTTCTTGGGAAGACCAACCCTATTAAAGGCTTATTCCTCATCTTCATGGATGGATATTGTTGGATAGAGCAAGCAGTTTTGTGATTTACCACTTATTAGAATTTGCAGCCGTTCTTGAGATATTAACACTTTCCTATGCTTTGACTTACTGCTCTTTACCTAGGAGACCGACCACTGCTGCTGCCTGCGCCGACGTTGGCCAGGATTAGGAGGTAACGGCGCGCCAGGCCGGCTTCAAAAAAAGCGAGTACAAGCTTAATAAATAAAGAGCTTGTAAGCACTGTGCACGTTCTGCGGCGAAGCAGCAGTGGTCGGTCTCTAAGGCAACGAACCATAAACAAAAAGTGTTAATACCTCAAGTACAGTTGAAAGTTTTAAGAAGTGGAAAATTGCTAAAGCAACATGCTATTTATAAAGATGGAAAAAAAACAACAACTTTAAACTCCAAGGCTTCACCTCTCATAAATCAACCAGGGGTACAACATGGACGTATGGATATACCTGACTAGATAGGCTACAAGCTCGTTCACACTTCGCTTCCTCCAGAAAGTAAGAGCTACATTAAGCCTGAGGTTCCTGCTGAAGAGAACCTGCGCCATTGTATCATGATCCTTGGACACCTAGAAAGAAGTGAGGACAGTCAGATCATGAAGGGAATTCTCCACAATCGGGCTACCAATACATGTATACATATATACACGAAGAATGATAGTAAATATGGCAAATGGGTGGGGGATAAATAAATAAAATTGTATGTTTCCTTGGACAACTAAAAGTCAGACATGCAAGATATCCACACTAGGCCATGTTCACACACTGCAGATTTTTACTTCCTTGCTTAATGCACAGAATGCTGTCAATACCCAGAAAATCAGCAGCAAAATTCAAGCAGATTTGCTGCAGATGTCCATTCCCCTAGTGGGCGACATCAACAACACAAATCCAAGGAGGGAGCTGGACGTACGCACCACGTGGGACACTCCTGCAAAATCTACACAGCTGGTAGTGTATTACGCAGAGGATTTTCTACATGCAAACTTGTTCTGAAAATCTGAAGCAAATGTGCTACAAGTGTATCTGCACCCAAAATCCGCAATGGTGTTCAGTATGATGCAAGTGGACAGATTTTATAAAGCCCAGTTCACACACTGTGAGAAGAAAAAAAAAAGAAAAAAAAAAGCATATTTCATGACATGATGCAGCTTTTAGTGCGGATTTGTGACCACATCTGCCACATGTGAACATGGCCTTCTATATATCGCAGTCATACCTCTGCAAAGAAGCTGCTGTACTTTGAGGAGGCTCCTTCAGCCTGTGAGGAGCCGGAGTCACCGGGGTTCAGCACGAAGGTGTGCCGGTCATTCTGGAGCTTCTCGTGCAGGTTCCCTGCCGCCAGCTCATTTTCCTTATTGGCCATGTCACAGCCCCAGCCTTTCTGATACTGCTTTCTTCTGTAAGGGGGGCTCAGGGCTTGGTGCGAGGCTTTCCTCTTACAGACCACCACTCTGTAAAGCTGCTGATCGCTGATTGAGCGCTGCCGACCTGGATTTCTGCAGGAAATGGGAAAAAGGATATATCTGAGCCCACAGAAGTCATTCCATAAAGGGTTATTCCCATCGGATAGTCCTTGTAAATACAGGCAATTGTGCAATTTACTGCTTTTTAAAATTGTCAGCAGTTCTTGAGATCTTATCATTTTAGAGATCTTAGAGACCGACCACTGCTGCTCTTTTCCATGGAGCTTGTAAGCAGTGTGTTAAAGTTGGCCAGGATCTCTGGAGCGCACTGTAACCTCCTGACCATGGCAGGCTTCAGTGCAGTAAGCTAGACAGCAGCAGTGGTCGGTCTCCTAGGCCAGGGTTCCCCAACTCCAGTCCTCAAGGCCCACCGACAGCAATACGAGGGAAATCCTGAAAACATGACCTGTTGGTGGGCCTTGAGGACTGCAGTTGGGGAGCCCTGGAAGTAAAGTGTTACTAGCTAAAGAATGGCTGCAAATCTTAACCAGTAACTTGCAAAAGTGCTTGTTTTTATAAGCTCTAGCTAACTGTGAAGATGGGAACAGTCCTTTAAGGGGGATCTGTTGCAATCCCACTAGCTCTTATTGGGAATAGTAAACAATCTTACCAGCTATTCACACTAGTATAATATAAATATAGGGTGGTCCAAAAGTAGATGGACAGAAAATAATAACATTTGAATTAGGCTGTCGCTGTATCTGGGGAACAACTTGATTCATTAGAATTTGGAGATATTTATCTCCTGTGACTGTTCCATCAAAAAATATTGGTCCTAAAACACTAAAACTTGAAATACCACCCCAAACATTGACACCAGGCTCATTTAGTTGTTTCTCTAATGTTAAATGCATGTTCTCATTATACCAGTAAATACAACTATGTCTGGTAATATGGCCGGAGAATTTGAAAGAAGCTTCATCACTCCACATAATGTTATCTAAAATTACTGGATTTTCTTCAGTGTCGTTGAGCATAATCTCAGTAAATTGCAGCTGCCTGTCTGGATCATCCTCCAATAAACCATGAATTAGACGTGGATGATAAGCTTTCCACCCAATAGAAGCTCGTGAAATTCCCAATTCCACAGAGGCTCTTCTGGGGACTTTTTTGGACTCTGAACAAATGTTTCAGCAACAAGTTGTTTATTATCTTCTGTACAGACTGTTTTGGGTCGAGCAGTTTTTGGAGCATTAAGGATTGAGCCAGTGGCATTGAATTTGTCATGAATGCGGTAAATGGTTTGTCTCTTTGGAGCTTGAGTACCAAATCTTTCAACCCAATTTGCTCTAATGGTTTCAGCATTTTGAGATTTCCAATACTCTGTTAAAATCGATTTTCTTCGATCTGTATTTAAATTATTTGCCATTATGTGTTATCTGAATTATCTGAAAAGAAAACAGATTTGGGGGAGATCTATCTGTGAAAACTAGTTCTGTGAAACTGGCTCAGTTGCCCTTAGCAACCAATCAGATTCCACCTTTCATTTTCCAAAGAGCCTGTGAGGAATGAAAAGTGGAATCTGATTGGTTGCTAAGGTCAACTGAGCCAGTTTCACTTTACACCATGTTTGATAAATCTCCCCCTTCATAACCTTATTACACTTTCTGTCCACCTACTTTTGGACATGTATGTGTGTAAATTATATATATATATATATATATATATATATATATATATATATATATATATATATATATATATATATATATATATATATATTCAATAGGACTCAGGATTGCACACTCACCTGTTTACTACAGACACCAACTCTTCCTGTGAAATGTTTCCCTGGGTAATAGAGAAAATCATTACTTAAGTTATGGAACTCCTCAAACTTATTAAAAAAAAAGGGTAATTTCCCCTACTGGGCCGCAGATTCTGTCACCTGTTCCCCAAGGTTACAGGGAGCTCGGTACACTATAGGCCATCAAAAAGATTGCACCAGGACTGCAGGGTATGTGCAGGATATTGCTCATTATTGGGGGTCCCACTGCTGGGATCATGAGAATTGGGGACTAAGAGAAATGTGGGGGGCTGCATGTGCATTGCCACTACAATAGATTGGTTTTGGGTGTGTGGGTTAACACAGGAGGCATACTAACAAGTTATCACCTACCCTGCAAATAACGGAGAACTTTTTATCTTAGTACCACCAGTTTTTTTAAAATGGTGGTTTGCATGAAAAACAAAACAAAAAAAAAAAAAAAGCTTGTATTGTGTCATTGCAGATGACTGTGCAATAGCACTGGACAGCCGAGCCTTTGCTAAGGAGTCTACAGCACGTCCTTGGGGCCAGACAGTTGTGGGTCCCACCACCTTGTGCAGCTTGTCTGATTCCCATAGACCCGTGTGACCACCCTCCTGCCAGCCCCTCACCAGGAGGGAGGGCAATAACCGCCTCTACCAAACATTACAGCCTCTACTCTGCATTTCTGTTGCGTGGGTGACCGTGAATAAAGCGAGCTGGTCTGTACCTCCTTCATGTTCTGCTTGGCTGCAGCAGAGACCCTTTTCCTCTGGCGGTCATTGGCGCAACCCTCATCTAGGTCCCGCTTCTTGGCATCGCAGGCTTCAAATGCCATAATCCCCAGATAGTCTGCAACCAGAACACAGAAGACATGGTGTAATGCAATAACGCAGGTCTGAGAGGAGGCATAGAAGGAATGGACGCCGGGGATAGAGAAATATTAAAGGGCTTGTACAAGGTTAGGAGAACCATGGCGGCTGTGCTTCATATCTGGCTCTGCTCACGTATAGTGAATGTGGTTGAGCTGTAATACCGCACACAACCTGTGGACTGGGGTGGCAGTAGTCAGGTTCTTCTAGGTTGGTAACATTCAGGTTGTGTGAGCAGTGTCTTACCCATCAGATTCGTATAAGATACCATCAAATATAATGAATAATAACGTCATATACACTTTTCTATAGGATTTGTCTGCAGCAGTAACATTAGATCTACATATAATATAGATGGTGGGCTGGACAGTTTTGCCTCTCCCTTCTTAAGGTTTTTTTTTTCCCCATACCCTTAATATTATTGCAATGGGGGTCTAAGCCCCGGGATCCCTGCAGATTCCAGATCACAAAAACAAGAAGATTGAGGCTTCAGCATTGCTCCAGGACAGCGGACTGCAGCCGACATATTGGACGGAAAGCCTTATAACCACTTAGGGGACATTGGCTGAAGCAGCGCTGCAGCATCTGTTCCCTTCACACCCTCCTATCAGCACACACTAATGCCAGGGGAAAAACGTTATACCAGCAGTGGACACTAGGGGGTACCTGCATTGAGTTCAATGGTGGCACGGTGGCGCAGTGGTTAGCACTGCAGCCTTGGGGTCCTGGGTTCAAATCCCACCAAGGACAACATCTGCAAGGAGTTTGTATGTTCTCCCCGTGTTTGCGTGGGTTTCCTCCGGGTTCTCCGGTTTCCTCCCACACTCCAAAGACATACTGATAGGGAATCTAGATTGTGAGCCCCGATGGGGACAGCAACGATAATGTATGTAAAGCGCTGCGGAATATGTTAGCGCTATATAAAAAAAATAATGATTATTATTAATGGTGCGGTATAAATCTGTATGCAGTGAGCTCCCCCTGGTGGTACATATGTGAAACATGATCTTGCAGTTAGGGAAGAATGGGTGACATATCCCTCAGATCTGGTAACCAGTTTTGGGGAGGAGAGAGTCATGTAGACAAGCGATAACTTGTAATACAATTAACCCCTTATTGACACAACCTTATTTAGTTTTCTTGGTTTTATTTTATTTCAAGATATAGATTTTTTAAAAGATACTTTCAACAGTTTTTTTACACCTGCGTACTTTTGTCTTCCCTACTGCGGGCAGAGCCTAAGGGCACATGCGCTCTTCTGTTTTAGGTTCTGCACGCAGTAGGGCAGGCCAAAGTGCGCAGGCGCGAGCTACGTGGATGATGCAGGAGGTGTATATTGCAGTCATCATATTATACAGCACTGTGTACTTACAATTGCTCATTTTGCCTTTCCACCCAGCTAATTCTTCTCTATTCCATTAGGTCTATGACATGACATTTATTAAAAACTGACCAGCTGAATTCTTCTAAGCTCTATGTAGAAACAGGAGGTCAATTTTCCCTGCATGACTCATCAGTCACTGCAAAAGTCTATGGTGGGGGGGGGGGCTGGGTCAGGAGGTGAAGAGGGGAATGATAAATGCAGAGATAAGAGACTTCCTGTTTGTACATACAGCGGAGAAAAGAGAAGAATTAACTGGGTAGAAAGGAAAAATGAGCAATTGTAAGTGCACAGTGCTGTATAATACGATGACTGCAATATAGTAAGAAGATAAAAACTTTGATGGGAGGAAGAGGAGGAGGAGGGCTTCTTTAGGGAACCTGTAATGTTGACACAGAATCTGCAGATGGGATGAGCTTCAGTCCCCATGCTGCCGCTGCTAGGGGTGCGAGAGAGCACAGTTCGTACTAATGTTGCGACCATGAGGTTGATTCAAAATAGTCAACTTTCAGGAGCACAGTCATGGGCAACCTAGAAGCCGGGAGGCAGAGGAGCTATGTGCTCCTGAAGAAAGACGATGAGGTAACCCCTATAAAGTGGCATTGTGTCAATGTATAACAGGTAAGGGTCCTCCTCTAGGACCCCCACAATCTGTGTCCTGCTGCATCCATGTGTTTTTTCACTGCACAGAGGCGGTAACTGCCCGCAGCACCACAGCTATAACCTGTCTATTGCCGTTTACTGGAGCGTCCAAATCTGCAGAACAGGGTCAACTTATAGCCATGAATAGCGCCAGGCTCTGGGCAGCCAGAATCGCCATGAAGTCTGTACCTGAGGAAGGAAAGGCAAGCGAGGGCAACATGACGTCTTATCTTGCCTTGTGGCTGCATGTATATCGCAAGTAAGGTCGGTCACACACTATACAGTGCCTACAAGTAGTATTCAACCCCCTGCAGATTTAGCTGGTTTGATAAGATGCAAATAAGTTAGAGCCTTCAAACTGCAAACGAGAGTAGGTTTTATGAACAGAAGCATAAATCTTACAAACCAAAAAGTTATGTTGCTCAGTTGAATTTTATTAAATTTTAACCATAAAAGTGTGGGTCAATTATTATACAACCCCTATGTTTAATATTTTGTGGAATAACCCTTGTTTGCAATTACAGCTAATAATCGTCTTTTATAAGATCTGATCAGGCCGGCACAGGTCTGTGGAGTTATCTTGGCCCACTCCTCCATGCAGATCTTGTCCAAGTTATCTATGTTCTTTGGGTGTCTCATGTGGACTTTATTCTTGAGCTCCTTCCACAAGTTTTCAATTGGGTTAAGGTCAGGAGACTGACTAGGCCACTCCAACACCTTGACTTTTTCCCTCTTGAACCAGGCCTTGGTTTTCTTGGCTGTGTGCTTTGGGTCGTTGTCTTGTTGGAAGATGAAATTATGACCCATCTTAAGATCCTTGATGGAGGAGCGGAGGTTCTTGGCCAAAATCTCCAGGTAGGCCGTGCTATCCATCTTCCCATGGATGCGGACCAGATGGCCAGGCCCCTTGGCTGAGAAACAGCCCCACAGCATGATGCTGCCACCACCATGCTTGACTGTAGGGATGGTATTCTTGGGGTCGTATGCAGTGCCATCCAGTCTCCAAACGTCACGTGTGTGGTTGGCACCAAAGATCTCGATCTTGGTCTCATCAGACCATAGAACCTTGAACCAGTCTGTCTCAGAGTCCTCCAAGTGATCATGAGCAAACTGTAGACGAGCCTTGACATGACGCTTTGATAGTAAAGGTACCTTACGGGCTCGTCTGGAACGGAGACCATTGCGGTGGAGTACGTTACTTATGGTATTGACTGAAACCAATGTCCCCACTGCCATGAGATCTTCCCGGAGCTCCTTCCTTGTTGTCCTTGGGTTAGCCTTGACTCTTCGGACAAGCCTGGCCTCGGCACGGGAGGACACTTTCAAAGGCTATCCAGGCCGTGGAAGGCTAACAGTAGTTCCATTAGCCTTCCACTTACGGATGATGCTCCCAACAGTGGAGACAGGTAGGCCCAACTCCTTGGAAAGGGTTTTGTACCCCTTGCCAGCCTTGTGACCCTCCACGATCTTGTCTCTGATGGCCTTGGAATGCTCCTTTGTCTTTCCCATGTTGACCATGTCTGAGTGCTGTTCACAAGTTTGGGGAGGGTCTTAAATAGTCAGAAAAGGCTGGCAAAAGAGATCTTTAATCCACACATGTGAAGCTCATTATTCTTGGTGTCTGAACTACTTCTTAATACTTTAGGGGGACCAAACAGAATTCTTGTGGTTTGAGGGGTTGAATAATAAATGACACTCTGAATTAACTTTTAACGTTTTAAAAACAAAAACAAAAAAAAAACAAAAACAAAATTTGCTGCAGTGCATTTCCCACTTCCAGGCTGATCTACAGTACAAATGACACAATGCCAAGTTAATTCCGCATGTGTCAACCAGCTAAATCTGCAGGGGGTTGAATACTACTTGTAGGCACTGTACATAGCTGTCAGGCAGCATGAAGTGTATGATGGCCGCGCCACCACATGTACATGGGCGCAGCTGGTGTCCCCTCTACCTATGCCATAAATGTGCATGCTCAGCCAATAGAACATTAATGCCAGGACCATGGATGGTGCTTAATATAACCAAAACTTATTTCCTGAACAGCTGGGCTTACATGAGCAGTAGAAGTAATTACCAAACCCAAGATGGCGGTATGTGGATTATGATTAAAAGGGTAGCTCCATCTTTGGAAGCGTGTGCTCATCCTCCGTTCCAGTCATTGTCTATGTGACTGACGCTGCAGTCACCTTTCTACGGCAGTCCGATACACAATGATCGGAGGTCGAGCATGTGCTCCTCTGCTCTGTTCAAGGCAACAGCCAGATTCCTGTTCTCAGGATGGCTGGGGTCCCAGCAAGTAGTAAATTGTCCCTGATCCCATAAATAGCGATTACTATTGATTCTGGGAATAACCCTCTACAGGGGACGTCCATCAGCCTGTACACAAGGGGTAACCTGCATGGCCAGCCCCTCTTCTTCTAACCCTGACAGTCTCCATGCTTCCGGGACAGGATATATAGTAACATCCTGTCCATGTTGTACAAGTATGTGACTGCTGCAACTGTGACACACTGGTCTGTGATTGGCTGCAGTGGTCACATGCTAGTCCTGGGCTGAAAAGGAAGAACAGAGACCGATAGGGGAGCTGGGATCGGTACGTTGAGTACAGTTTACAGCCGGCTACACATCTATATCAGGGGTGGGAAACATCATGGCCCAGCCCTATAATTAGTTAGGGGGTCAGAATCCTGGCACCACCAACAATCAGCTGATGAAGCTCCCAATAGGAAGTATGCTGGCATTAAAGGGGTTCTCAGCTCTCAGGTGAAAGCTCACTCTGCGATGTGCACACTGTCATGATCCCCCTGTATGAGAATCATTGCAGTGTGCACACCGCAAAGAGTGACTGTCTGCAGACTTTTCTTCTTAGACTGGACAACCCCTTTAACGCTTTCCACTAGTTTAAAGGGTTTGTCCAGTTTGCATTAAAAAAAAAAAAAAAAAAAAAAAAAAAAACACTCCACACAAAAAGGTAAGGCTACTTAAGCAGGTAAAGCCAGCAGCATTCATCAGTTGATGCTCCTTGCGCCCTCCACTCGGTTGACTGTCTGCAGCGGTAACATAACATCCACAGTGCACATGCTGCACCCAGCCTCTTGTAAGGTTGCAGTAGTCAGGATGAGCCTGCTGACAGGCTGTAGTAGTAACATCACCACTGCAGACCGGACACCAGATGCTTTTAAAGGGGTTGTCTATTACATAAAGGGATGTATTTTTGGCTAACAATAATTTGTGTAATTGGTTTCATTAAATACTTTGCAGCGTTTGCCTCCAATGGCCTGTGTGCTGCACAAGGAGCTAACTGAGAATCTGTCAGGGAGCTCCTATCAGCTGATTTATGACCACATCAAAAGTTTAATGCTAAGAGACTGTAAAAGCCAAACGGTGCAGCATCTGTAAGGGAACCCGACTGCAAAAGTTATTGTGCCCCAAGTAAAGTAAAATGTAGATATATTTCCTGGAAAACTCTAGCTACTATACAAGAGACCACTAGGGCAAAGCAGTCCGCCATGTCTCCCCGGGATACCAGCACGGCCTAGCTGCAGCGCTCACAGTCACTCCGAGCACACACTTACCGGCTCATGGCCCTGCCGGGGGCAGTCAGTGACGAGAGCTGCCGCCGCTCCACACACCGCGGAAGCAGCACAACAACAAGGAGCGGAGGTTCCTTCCTGACAGGAGGCTGCGCCATTCAAACTGCCCCGCAGGGCATTGTGGGAAAGCTGCAACCGCTGTCAATCACACCCTGGCCTCGGCTCGCTGCGATTGGCTGACAGACGCTGAAGAGGAGGGCGGGGCGAGAATGACGTACGGGAGAAGTCATGTGACATGACGTCACGGCGCTGCACGTCTCCTCACGTTTGTCAGTATCAGAACGTTCCAGGACGTGACGTGACGTGTGCGTGTCGGTGGCACGTTGCAGTGTGTCGACAGTCCGTCCGTCCGTCTGTCCGCCCCTCTAGTCTAGTCTAGTCTGTCTTCACGGCTGCTGGAAGCTGCAGAACACTGGGGTTTTTCATGTTTTTTCCCATTAAATTGCAGTTTTCACATATAACGCAGAGAGAAAAAAAAGCGCCGTCTGTACTGTGCCTTGTTGTGATGCAGATTTTAGGTTTGCCTCCACTTCTTCCCAGAACTAAATATATGTTTTTTTTTAGGTGGCAAGTTGTTGTTTTGATTCCATTTATTTTATCATGTAAATAAAAAATATCCAAGTTGGGAGAAGTTTTTTTTCTAACAGTTTCTTCTGCTTCAGCCATCCTTTTTTTTTTCTTTTTTTTTTTGAGAGGGGGTGTTTTTTATAGTGTTCTCTTTACGGTAAAAATGTGCGATTTCGAACAAAAGCATTTAGTTTTTAAAATATTTTAGTTATTTGAAAAAAAAAATCAGAACTTTGCAAAAAAAAAACTAAAGAGAAAAATACACTGCTCAAAGAAAGGGAAAATAAAGGGAACACTTAACAATATATCTCCAAGTAAATCAAACTTCTGTGAAATCAAACTGACCACTTAGGAAGCAACACTGATTGACAATCAATTTCACATGCTGTTGTGCAAATGGAAAAGACAATAGATGGAAATGATTGGCAATTATCAAGACACCCTCAATAAAGGAGTGGTTCTGCAGGTGGGGACCACAGACCACATCTCAGTACCAATGCTTTCTGGCTGATGTTTTGGGCACTTTTGAATGTTGGTTGTGCTTTCACACTCGTGGTAGCATGAGACGGACTCTACAACCCACAGAAGTTGCTCCGGTAGTGCAGCTCATCCAGGATGGCACATCAATGCGAGCTGTGGCAAGAAGGTTTGCTGTATCTGTCAGCGTAGTGTCCAGAGGCTGGAGGCGCTACCAGGAGACAGGCCAGTACACCAGGAGACGTGGAGGGGGCCATAGGAGGGCAACAACCCAGCAGCAGGACCCCTACCTCCGCCTTTGTGCAAGGAGGAACAGGAGGAGCACTGCCAGAGCCCTGCAAAATGACCTCCAGCAGGCCACAAATGTGCATGTGTCTGCACAAATGGTTCGAAACCAACTCCATGAGGGTGGTATGAGGGCCCGACGTCCGCAGATGGGGGTTGTGCTCACAGCCCAACACCGTGCAGGACGCTTGGCATTTGCCACAGAACACCAGGATTGGCAAAGTCGCCACTGGCACCCTGTGCTCTTCACAGATGAAAGCAGGTTCACACTAAGCACATGTGACAGACGTGACAGAGTCTGGAGACACCGTGGAGAGCGATCTGCTGTCTGCAACATCCTTCAGCATGACCGGTTTGGCAGTGGGTCAGTAATGGTGTGGGGTGGCATTTCTTTGGAGGGCCGCACAGCCCTCCATGTGCTCGACAGAGGTAACCTGACTGCCATTAGGTACCGAGATGAGATCCTCACACCCCTTGTGAGACCATATGCTGGTGCGGTTGGCCCTGGGTTCCTCCTAAAGCAGGACAATGCCAGACCTCATGTGGCTGGTCTGTGTCAGCAGTTCCTGTAAGATGAAGGCATTGACGCTATGGACTGGCCGCCCGTTCCCCAGACCTGAATCCGATTGAGCACATCTGGGACATCATGTCTCGCTTCATCCACCAACGTCACGTTGCACCACAGACTGTCCAGGAGTTGGCGGATGCTTTAGTCCAGGTCTGGGAGGAGATCCCACAGGAGACCATCCGCAACCTCATCAGGAGCATGCCCATGCGTTGTAGGGAGGTCATACAGGCACGTGGAGGCCACACACAATAATGAGCCTCATCAGGAGCATGCCCAGGCGTTGTAGGGAGGTCATACAGGCACGTGGAGGCCACACACAATAATGAGCCTCATTGTGACTTGTTTTAAGGACATTACATCATGGTTAGATCAGCCTGTAGTGTGTTTTTCCACTTTAATTTTGGGGGTGACTCCAAATCCAGGCCTCCATTGGTTAATAAATTTGATTTCCATTGATGATTTTTGTGTGATTTTGTTGTCAGCACATTCAACTTTGTATAGAACAAAGTATTCAATGAGAATATTTCATTCATTCAGATCTAGGATGTGTTATGTGAGTGTTCCCTTTATTTTTTTGAGCAGTGTATAATGTCGTCCTTTGCTGAGACCTGATGCCTTTAAATTTCACTGTGGATGTTGCCGTGTGCGGCCTTTAGTGACACCAGTTGGCGGCACACGGCTCTGATTTCTTTGCATTGCATGCTTTGGGGAAGGTGCAGCGACGGAGAAACTTTAATTCTGCTGTTACAATTTTTTTTTAACAGCATTTACTTGAAGGTTAAGTGATGTATTTTGATTGGAGTTTACAGAGTCAGTGATAGGAAATAGGGGTATTTTTGTTATTTATTTTTGGATGAGGAAAAGGAGGGGGAATAAACCTTTTTTTTGTTTCATTTTACTATTATTTATTTATTTTACTATATAAATTTTTGATCCTTCAGGGCAGAGCACTCCAACCTTTCTTACCTAGAGAGCCACATTCAGCTCCAAGAGAGGTCCCGCTTCAGCCCCCCAGAGTAGTGACACCCAGCTCCTGCCCCCAGAGTAGTGACATCCACCTACTGCCCCCCAGAGTAGTGACATCCAGCCCCCCATAGTAGTGACATCCAGCTCCGGCCCCCTAGAGTAGTGACATCCAGCTCCTGCCCCCAGAGTAGTGACATCCAGCTCCGGCCCCCTAGAGTAGTGACATCCAGCTCCGGCCCCCTAGAGTAGTGACATCCCGCTTCGGCCACCTAGAGTAGTGACATCCTGCTCCTGCCCCCAGGATAGTGGTATCCTGCTCCTGCCCCCATGAGTAGTGACATCCAGCTACTGCCCCCCAGAGTAGTGACATCCAGCTCCGGCCCCCCAGAGTAGTGACACTCATCTCCGGCCCCCCAAAGTAGTGACATCCAGCTTCGGCCCCCCAGAGTGGTGATATCCAGCTCCGGCCCCCCAGAGTAGTGACATCTAGCTCCGGCCCCCCAGAGTAGTGACATCCAGCTCCTGCCCCCCAGAGTAGTGACACCCAGCTCCTGCCCCCCCAAAGTAGTGACACCCAGCTCCTGCCCCCCAGAGTAGTGACATCCAGCTCCGGCCCCCCAGAGTAGTGACATCCAGCTCCTGCCCCCCAGAGTAGTTACACCCAGCCCCCAGAGTAGTGACATCCAGCTCCTGCCCCCCAGAGTAGTGACATCCAGCTCCGGCCCCCCAGAGAAGTGACATCCAGCTCCAGCCCCCCAGAGTAGTGACATCCAGCCCCCCATAGTAGTGACATCCAGCTCCGGCCCCCTAGAGTAGTGACATCCAGCCCCCCATAGTAGTGACATCCAGCTCTTGCCCCCAGAGTAGTGACATCCAGCTTCGGCCTCCCAGTGTAGTGACATCCAGCCCCCCAGAGTAGTGACATCCAGCTCCGGCCCCCTAGAGTAGTGACATCCAGCTACTGACCCCCAGAGTAGTGACATGCAGCCCCCCAGAGAAGTGACATCCAGCTCCAGCCCCCCAGAGTAGTGACATCCAGCTCCGGCCCCCTAGAGTAGTGACATCCAGCCCCCCATAGTAGTGACATCCAGCTCCTGCCCCCAGAGTAGTGACATCCAGCTCCGGCCCCCTAGAGTAGTGACATCCAGCTCCGGCCCCCTAGAGTAGTGACATCCAGCTTCGGCCTCCCAGTGTAGTGACATCCAGCCCCCCAGAGTAGTGACATCCAGCTCCGGCCCCCTAGAGTAGTGACATCTAGCCCCCCAGAGTAGTGACATCCAGCTACGGCCCCCTAGAGTAGTGACATCCAGCTACTGACCCCCAGAGTAGTGACATGCAGCCCCCCAGAGAAGTGACATCCAGCTCCAGCCCCCCAGAGTAGTGACATCCAGCCCCCCATAGTAGTGACATCCAGCTCCGGCCCCCTAGAGTAGTGACATCCAGCCCCCCAGAGTAGTGACATCCAGCTCCTGCCCCCAGAGTAGTGACATGCAGCCCCCCAGAGTAGTGACATCCAGCTCCGGCCCCCTAGAGTAGTGACATCCTGCTCCTGTAGTGACACTCAGAGCCCCCATTACTGCTATGACAGCCAAAGCTTTCTCACAGAAACCTCACTGAGGCAGAAGTCACCGTCTGGACTCCTGCTCTTCATATCTGTTTGCTAGACGTGGCGCTAATGCACCAAGCTGGCAGACAGCAGCGAGCCGCTGATCATAGACCCGCGAGGCACATGTGGCACCTGAACCACAGGATGGGGAGACCTGTTCTAGGAGACTATATTCAGCAATACTATGGTACTGAAAACATTAATCCTGGTGTACCCCATATTTGTTGTGTCTCTATCTCCAGGCCCTTCCCCCTCCCCCCTGCATAGAATCTCATCAGTAGCCATTTCCATCTCTTATCTCAGTAATGTAACAATCTGTAGCAATGTAAAAAAAAACAAAAAAAAAAACGTAAGAATAACAAAAGATAAATGTTTCATGCAAAAAGAAAAGTACACATATTTGGTATCGCTGGGTCCAGAACGACCCGAACTATAACACTGCCACACTATTTAACCCCTACATTGAACACCATAGAAAACCCATGACAAAAACGCAGTTTTTTGCAGCATTCCACTACACAAAGTTGTCTAAAATGAGAAAAAAAAAGTTTTATGTGAATAAAAATAGTATCACTGAAAACGACAATTCGTGCTACAAAAAACAGGCCCCCGCTTAGCTGTCCGGTGAACAATACGTAGATATAACTCAGAATATGGTGATACAATAACAGTTTCTCTTAAATAAAATTGATTTTATTATGCAAAAGTAGCAAAATACAGTATGTAATAACCTACAGTACAGACCAAAAGTTTGGACACACCTTCTCATTTAAAGATTTTTCTTTTTTTTTATGACTTTGAAAATTGTACATTCACACTGAAGACATCAAAACTATGAATTAACACATGTGGAATTATATACTTAACAAAAAAGTGTGAAACAACTGAAAATATGTCTTATATTCTAGGTTCTTCAAAGTAGCCACCTTTTGCTTTGATGACTGCTTTGCACACTCTTGGCATTCTCTTGATGAGCTTCAAGAGGTAGTCACCAGAAATGGTTTTCACTTCACAGGTGTGCCCTGTCAGGTTTAATAAGTGGAATTCTTGCCTTATAAATGGGGTTGGGACCATCAGTTGTGTTGTGCAGAAGTCAGGTGGATACACAGCTGGTAGTCCTACTGAATAGACTGTTAGAATTTGTATTATGGCAAGAAAAAAGCAGCTAAGTAAAGAAAAACGAGTGGCCATCATTACTTTAAGAAATGAAGGTCAGTCAGTGCGAAAAATTGGGAAAACTTTGAAAGTGTCCCCAAGTGCAGTTGCAAAAACCATCAAGCGCTACAAAGAAACTGGTTCATATGAGGACCGCCCCAGGAAAGGAAGACCAAGAGTCACCTCTGCTTCTGAGGATAAGTTTATCCAAGTCACCAGCCTCAGAAAACGCAGGTTAACAGCAGCTCAGATTAGAGACCAGGTCAATGCCACACAGAGTTCTAGCAGCAGACACAACTGTTATGATCTGCTACAAGCACTAAGGAAAGAAAGGAGATCTGTCCCTACAATAGAACTAAGCTAGATCCCTACGATGTAACGGGGAACCTGATCCTGCGATCAGACCCGCTAAAGTCCTCGGCTAGTCTGTACGAAGACCTATAGATGCAAGGGAGGGATCCCTACAAGAGCTAGGGACTGGGATAAAGTTGGGCACCTCCTAGCAGAAATTGTAGCAGTAAAAGACAAACTCACAACATAGAACATAAAGGTCCGAAGACCTAGCTAAACTGACTGAGAAAGGTAACTAAGCACCAGGCTAGCTTAAGAGTAGAAATTACAATGAAGTCCAGCAAGGCCAGGAGGGCGGAGCAGGATTAAATAGGCAAAAAAGGTCATGTGACCAGCAAAATAGAAAAAAACTAACAGGAGGGTTCTAACAACATCTCTACCACAACTGTTAAGAGGAGACTTTGTGCAGCAGGCCTTCATGGTAAAATAGCTGCTAGGAAACCACTGCTAAGGACAGGCAACAAGCAGAAGAGACTTGTTTGGGCTAAAGAACACAAGGAATGGACATTAGACCAGTGGAAATCTGTGCTTTGGTCTGATGAGTCCAAATTTGAGATCTTTGGTTCCAACCACCGTGTCTTTGTGCGTCGCAGAAAAGGTGAACGGATGGACTCTACATGCCTGGTTCCCACCGTGAAGCATGGAGGAGGAGGTGTGATGGTGTGGGGGTGCTTTGCTGGTGACACTGGTGGGGATTTATTCAAAATTGAAGGCATACTGAACCAGCATGGCTACCACAGCATCTTGCAGCGGCATACTATTCCATCCGGTTTGCGTTTAGTTGGACCATCATTTATTTTTCAACAGGACAATGACCCCAAACACACCTCCAGGCTGTGTAAGGGCTATTTGACCAAGAACGAGAGTGATGGGGTGCTACGCCAGATGACCTGGCCTCCACAGTCACCAGACCTGAACCCAATCGAGATGGTTTGGGGTGAGCTGGACCGCAGAGTGAAGGCAAAAGGGCCAACAAGTGCTAAGCATCTCTGGGAACTCCTTCAAGATTGTTGGAAGACCATTTCCGGTGACTACCTCTTGAAGCTCATCAAGAGAATGCCAAGAGTGTGCAAAGCAGTCATCAAAGCAAAAGGTGGCTACTTTGAAGAACCTAGAATATAAGACATATTTTCAGTTGTTTCACACTTTTTTGTTAAGTATATAATTCCACATGTGGTAATTCATAGTTTTGATGCCTTCAGTGTGAATGTACAGTTTTCATAGTCAAGAAAATACAGAAAAATCTTTAAATGAGAAGGTGTGTCCAAACTTTTGGTCTGTATTGTATATACACACGTGGTCAAAATTGTTGGTACCCCTCGTTTAATGAAAGAAAAACCCACAATAGTCACAGAAATAACTTGAATCTGAAAAAAGTAATAATAAATGAAAAATCTATGAAAATGAACAAATGAAAGTCAGATATTGCTTTTCTGCTTCCACAGAATTAAAAAAAAAGTTAAACTCATGAAATAGGCCTGGACAGAAATGTTGGTCCCCCTGAAAATAATGTGACAAAAGGGACATGTTAAATTAAGTTGTGTCCACTAATTAGCATCACAGGTGTCTACAATCTTGTAATCAGTCAGTGGGCCTGTATATAGGGCTACAGATACTCACTGTGCTGTTTGGTGACACGGTGTCTACGACACTCAGCATGGACCAGAGGAAGCAAAGGAAAGAGTTGTCTCTGACTTTCATTTGTTCATTTTCATAGATTTTTAATTTATTATTACTTTTGTCAGATTCAAGTTATTTGTGTGACCATTGTGGGTTTTTCTTTCATTAAACGAGGGGTACCAACAATTTTGACTAAGCTGTCTTGGTACTGTTACTGCTCAGTGAATGGCACAATACATAATTTAGAGAATTGCAATTTTTTTGTTCATTCTGCCGCCCAAAATTCTGAATTGGAAATGATCAAAAAATGTTATTCACCCCAAAACAAGTCCTAACACCAGTTTTTCGGCAGAAACAAATTGAAAAGTAATAACTCTCAAAAAATGGCCATGCAAATATATACTTTTTTTTTGCAAAAATTACTTCAGTTTTTGGGAAAAACCTGTGGCAATAAAACAATCACTGCACCTGTAGATGAATTCCCAGAGGGTTGTAATTTCCCAAATGGGGCTTCTGATGATCTGACACATTAGGCTCTGCAATCTATTCCAGGAAAATCTGCACGTGAAATAGCGCTCCTTATCTTTTGAGTTCTGACGTGCTCCCAAACAGTAGTTTCCGACTACATGGGGAGTATTGGTGTACTCAGGAGAAATTACGCAACAAGTTTTCTCTTATATCTTCACCACTCGTGTAAAAAAAATGGGGCTGAAACAATATTTTTGTGGAAAAAACTTAAAGGGGTTGTCTGGTCAAAAACAACAAGTCTGCAGTCACTCTATGTGACACTCTATGTGACTGCAGACTTGTGAATCCTCAAATAGTGCACACTGCTCGCTGTCAGGATTCTCTGGTGTAAGTGCCAGGAATGGCTGTCACGTGAATGCAAATATGTGATATGCATACTACTGGCCAGGATCCGACTAGACCGTTTCCGGCCTTGTGCAATACACTCGCATTGAGCACTCTGGAAAGGGTCTGTCTGGGAGTATGGAGTATGTATATTGCATACTTGCGGTCACGTGCAATTTGTGCACTGTGAGGATTCCCAAGTCTGCAGTCACCTAGAGTGACTGCAGACTTGTCGTTTTAGACCGGACAAGACCTTTAATTTTTCATTCTCATGGCCCAATCTCGCAAAATTCTGGGAAGCATCTGTGGGCCCAAGATGTTCATTTTACCCCTATATTTATTCCTTGAGGAGCAGAGTTTCCAAAATGAGGTCACTTGTGGGGGATGGGGGTGGGTCTGCTATTTTGGCCCCCTGGAGGCTATGAAATTATGACATGGCGTCTGAAATCTATTCCAGACAAATTTTCACTTCAAAACTAAAAAGTACTTCATCCCTTCCGAGCCCTGTCCAAACAGTAGCTTCCGGTTTAGTGCTCCCGCTCATCCTGCATTTACAGGACGTAGCTAGTACGCGTCTATTTTATTGAGATCCATTCCACATATTATTAATTTTTTTATCAGTTATATACTGTATTAATACATGATATGCATTGTGGTAATACCCTTTTAGCCCTAACTTACAATTGTTTTCGTCATCTCACGTTCTAAAGAAATAGAATATAAAGCATTAAAAGGTTATATACAGTCATATGAAAAAGTTTGGGCACCCCTATTAATCTTAAGCTTAATGTTCTATAAAAATTGGTGTTTTTGCAACAGCTATTTCAGTTTGATATATGTAATAACTGTTGGACACAGTAATGTTTCTGCCTTGAAATGAGGTTCATTGTACTAACAGAAAATGTGCAATCTGCATTCAAACAAAATTTGACAGGTGCATAAGTATGGGCACCTCACCAGAAAAGTGACATTAATAGTTAGTAGATCCTCCTTTTGCAAAATTAACAGCCTCTAGTCGCTTCCTGTAGCTTTTAATGAGTTCCTGGATCCTGGATGAAGGTATTTTTGACCATTCCTCTTTACAAAACAATTCCAGTTCAGTTAAGTTTGATGGTCGCCGAGCATGGACAGCCTCTTCAAATGATCCCACAGATGTTCAATGATATTCAGGTCTGGGGACTGGGATGGCCATTCCAGAACATTGTAGTTGTTCCTCTGCATGAATGCCTGAGTAGATTTGGAGCGGTGTTTTGGATCATTGTCTTGCTGAAAGATCCATCCACTTTGTAACTTCATATTTATCACTGATTCTTGAACACTATTGTCAAGAATCTGCTGATACTGAGTGGAATCCATGCGTCCCTCAACTTTAACAAGATTCCCAGTGCCAGCATTGACCACACAGCCCCAAAGCATGATGGAACCTCCACCAAATTTTACTGTGGGTAGCAAGTGTTTTTCTTGGAATGCTGTGTTTTTTTGCCACCATGCATAACGCCTTTTTGTATGACCAAATAACTCAATCTTGATTTCATCAGTCCACAGGACCTTCTTCCAAAAAGAAATTGGCTTCTCCAAATGTGCTTTTGCATACCTCAGCCAACTCTGTTTGTGGCGTGCTTGCAGAAACGGCTTCTTTCGCATCACTCTCCCATACAGCTTCTCCTTGTGCAAAGTGCCTTGTATAGTTGACCGATGCACAGTGACACCATCTGCAGCAAGTTGATGCTGCAGCTCTCTGGAGGTGGTCTGAGGATTGTCCTTGACTGATCTCACCATTCTTCTTCTCTGCCTTTCTGATGTTTTTCTTGGCCTGCCACTTCTGGCCTTAACAAGAACTGTCCCTGTGTTCTTCCATTTCCTTACTATGTTCCTCACAGTGGAAACTGACAGGTTAAATCTCTGAGACAGCTTTTTGTATGCTTCCCCTGAACAACTATGTTGAATAATCTTTGTTTTCAGATCATTTGACAGTTGTTTTGAGGAGCACATGATGCCACTCTTCAGAGGAGATTCAAACAGGAGAACAACTTGCAAGTGGCCACTTTAAGTAGCTTTTCTCATGATTGCATACACCTGGCTATAAAGTTCAAAGCTCCATGAGGTTACAAAACCAAAAAAAGTGCTTTAGTAAGTCAGTAAAAAGTAGGTAGGAGTATTTAAAACAAGAAAATGATAAGGGTGCCCATACTTATGCACCTTTCAAATTTTGTTTGAATGCAGATTGCACATTTTCTGTTAGTACAATAAACCTCATTTCAAGGCAGAAACATTACTGTGTCCAACAGTTATTACATATATCAAACTGAAATAGCTGTTGCAAAAACACCAATTTTTATAAAACATTAAGCTTAAGATTAATAGGGGTGCCCAAACTTTTTCATATGACTGTATATGCCAAAATGGTACCCTGCAAAAAAAAAAAAAACAACCTCACACAGCTATGTGAACAGTAGAATAAAAAGAATGTATGGATCTTCATCATAGGCGAGGGTTGAAAAAATGAAATATGGCTGCAGCAGAAAAGGGTTTCAGGGAATCTAACATCAGTATCACACTGGGCCTCATAATAGAAACTTTCTGTGTTTTAATTTCATGGTCTGAGTACGGACTGTGAAGTGTGGACGGGCTGCGGATCTCCTGACCTGGATTCAGCAGCTGGGTGTATGACTGAGGCCACGGAGTTCAGATCAGGAAACCAGCAGCCGATCTGGACATCGCAGTCCGTACTGTGACTGTTGGATGTGTGAAACTGGCCGTGAAGATTTATTTTAGGCTTGTAAGACGAAGTTTGCAGCTGTGTCACCCAGTTAAGCTGTTCCTCCTGGCCTTACTATTAGGCCACGTTCACACGTTCAGTATTTGGTCAGTATTTTACATCAGTAAAAAAGCAGCATTGCTATTTGCTTTTTATTAAAAATTCTCTCTGTTCACAAGAAAAGGGGATTTTTTAAATTTTATTCTTTACTGTTTGTTGCCTAGGTTACCGACCACCGCTGCAGTCTATCAAGAGGTGGCCGTTACCCTTGCCAAGGAAGGCAGCACTGCTTTGCCACTAGCCATATTGCTGGATCCGGCAACTTCAGCGTCCTTGCGCTCCTCCGATGCTGCAAAGGAAAAGCAGCCTCTGCTCACGGCATGAGGGAGCACATAGTTCGGGATAGCTGCTTAGCCATGCTGCTGGTCCAAACTGTCAATCATCATGAACACAACACCCCCCGGCAAGCAGTTATGGCTGCCGATAGTCGGCAAAAGAAGTCAAGGAGGCGTGTTCTGACTCATTTATTATTCCCATGTGGCTGCAATAAAGCAACTTTTATCCAAAAAATGGCTGCTATGATCAAACACAATCAAGTGAAAGGAAAAAAAATAAGGCAGACCTTTCCCTTTAATGTAGAGGGAGGAGATATCGGTGTGATGTAAGTGCTCTGCTGGCGATGTGTGCACTGTAAGTGTGCCAATGTATTTGGTTTGTTTGTTATGTTGGAGGAAGAACATGATGACTTATTAGATTGAAATGTTTAGTGTTTGTTGGCAAAACAGGCAGAACTGCTCCATGTTATGTAAGAACGACTATAAAACATCCCATACACTGTACGGTGTGGTCACATGCACTGCTTACTACCGTAATACTACCAATTTACACAGCATTCATGTGACCTCATCTAGAAATTGCAGCTTATTACTGGGCACCAGTTCATAAAAAGGATGCTCTGAAGTTAGAAGAGGTACAAAGAAGAGCCACAAATCTGATGAGGTGCATAGGGGATCTTGATCATGAGGAAAGGTTAGCAGAATTACATTTAGAGAAATGATGTCTAAAGCATCGTTCACACCACTGTATTTTTGGTCTGAATGCTATCTAGGGCCAATGTTATTTAACAGAGCCATTCAGATGCGTACAAAGCATGCACTATTCTGTTCCATACATCGGATGAGAGTCGCCCATATGGGTGCTACTTCTTCATACTGGAAACTGTTTGGTCTTGTAAATTTTAATAACTGCTGATATATACAGTACAGACCAAAAGTTTGGACACACCTTCTCATTTAAAGATTTTTCTGTATTTTCATGACTTTGAAAATTGTACATTCACACTGAAGGCATCAAAACTATGAATTAACACATGTGGAATTATATACTTAACAAAAAAGTGTGAAACAACTGAAAATATGTCTTATATTCTAGGTTCTTCAAAGTAGCCACCTTTTGCTTTGATGACTGCTTTGCACACTCTTGGCATTCTCTTGATGAGCTTCAAGAGGTAGTCACCGGAAATGGTCTTCCAACCAGAGTTCCCAGAGATGCTTAGCACTTGTTGGCCCTTTTGCCTTCACTCTGTGGTCCAGCTCACCCCAAACCATCTCGATATGGTTCAGGTCTGGTGACTGTGGAGGCCAGGTCATCTGGCGTAGCACCCCATCACTCTCCTTCTTGGTCAAATAGCCCTTACACAGCCTGGAGGTGTGTTTGGGGTCATTGTCCTGTTGAAAAATAAATGATGGTCCAACTAAATGCAAACTGGATGGAATAGCATGTCGCTGCAAGAAGCTATGGTAGCCATGCTGGATCAGTATGTCTTCAATTTTGAATAAATCCCCAACAGTGTCACCAGCAAAGCACCCCCACACCATCACACCTCCTCCTCCATGCTTCACGGTGGGAACCAGGCATGTAGAGTCCATCCGTTCACCTTTTCTGCGTCGCACAAAGACACGGTGGTTGGAACCAAAGATCTCAAATTTGGACTCATCAGACCAAAGCACAGATTTCCACTGGTATAATGTCCATTCCTTGTGTTCTTTAGCCCAAACAAGTCTCTTCTGCTTGTTGCCTGTCCTTAGCAGTGGTTTCCTAGCAGCTATTTTACCATGAAGGCCTGCTGCACAAAGTCTCCTCTTAACAGTTGTTGTAGAGATGTGTCTGCTGCTAGAACTCTGTGTGGCATTGACCTGGTCTCTAATCTGAGCTGCTGTTAACCTGCGATTTCTGAGGCTGGTGACTCGGATAAACTTATCCTCAGAAGCAGAGGTGACTCTTGGTCTTCCTTTCCTGGGGCGGTCCTCATGTGCGCCAGTTTCTTTGTAGCGCTTGATGGTTTTTGCAACTGCACTTGGGGACACATTCAAAGTTTGCCCAATTTTTCGCACTGACTGAGCTTCATTTCTTAAAGTAATGATGGCCACTCGTTTTTCTTTACTTAGCTGCTTTTTTCTTGCCATAATACAAATTCTAATAGTCTATTCAGTAGGACTATCAGCTGTGTATCCACCTGACTTCTGCACAACACAACTGATGGTCCCAACTCCATTTATAAGGCAAGAAATCCCACTTATTAAACCTGACAGGGCACACTTTTTTCACACTTTTTTGTTAAGCATATAATTCCACATCTGTTAATTCATAGTTTTGATGCCTTTAGCGTGGATGTACAATTTTCAAAGTCATGAAAATACAGAAAAATCTTTAAATGAGAAGGTGTGTCCAAACTTTTAGTCTGTACTGTATATATATATATATATATATATATATATATATATATAAACAGTTATATGAAAAAGTTTGGGCACCCCTATTAATCTTAAGCTTAATGTTTTCTTAAAATTGGTGTTTTTGCAGCAGCTATTTCAGTTTGATATATGTAATAACTGTTGGACACAGTAATGTTTCTGCCTTGAAATTAGGTTTATTGTACTAACAGAAAATGTGCAATCTGCATTCAAACAAAATTTGACAGGTGCATAAGTTTGGGCACCCTTATCATTTTCTTGTTTTAAATACTCCTACATACTTTTTACTGACTTACTAAAGCCCTTTTTTTTGTTTTGTAACCTCATTGAGCTTTGAACTTCATAGCCAGGTGTATGCAATCATGAGAAAAGCTACTTAAAGTGGCCACTTGCAAGTTGTTCTCCTGTTTGAATCTCCTCTGAAGAGTGGCATCATGGGCTCCTCAAAACAACTGTCAAATGATCTGAAAACAAAGATTATTCAACATAGTTGTTCAGGGGATACAAAAAGTTGTCTCAGAGATTTTACCTGCCAGTTTCCACTGTGAGGAACATAGTAAGGAAATGGAAGAACACAGGAACAGTTCTTGTTAAGGCCAGAAGTGGCAGGCCAAGAAAAACATCAGAAAGGCAGAGAAGAAGAATGGTGAGATCAGTCAAGGACCATCCTCAGACCACCTCCAGAGAGCTGCAGCATCAACTTGCTTCAGATGGTGTCACTGTGCATCGGTCAACTATACAACGCACTTTGCACAAGGAGAAGCTGTATGGGAGAGTGATGCGAAAGAAGCCGTTTCTGCAAGCACGCCACAAACAGAGTCGGCTGAGGTATGCAAAAGCACATTTGGAGAAGCCAATTTCTTTTTGGAAGAAGGTCCTGTGGACTGATGAAACCAAGATTTAGTTGTTTGGTCATACAAAAAGGCGTTATGCATGGCGGAAAAAAAACACAGCATTCCAAGAAAATCTCTTGTTACCCACAGTAAAATTTGGTGGAGGTTCCATCATGCTTTGGGCCTGTGTGGCCAATGCCGGCACTGGGAATCTTGTTAAAGTTGAGGGATGCATGGATTCCACTCAGTATCAGCAGATTCTTGACAATAATGTTCAAGAATCAGTGATAAAGTTGAAGTTACGTAGGGGATGGATCTTTCAGCAAGACAATGATCCAAAACACCGCTCCAAATCTACTCAGGCATTCATGCAGAGGAACAATTACAATGTTCTGGAATGGCCATCCCAGTCCCCACACCTGAATATCATTGAACATCTGTGGGATCATTTGAAGAGGCTGTCCATGCTCGGCGACCATCAAACTTAACTGAACTGGAATTGTTTTGTAAAGAGGAATGGTCAAAAATACCTTCATCCAGGATCCAGGAACTCATTAAAAGCTACAGGAAGCGACTAGAGGCTGTTATTTTAGCAAAAGGAGGATCTACTAAATATTAATGTCACTTTTCTGGTGAGGTGCCCATACTTATGCACCTGTCAAATTTTGTTTGAATGCAGATTGCACATTTTCTGTTAGTACAATAAACCTCATTTCAAGGCAGAAACATTACTGTGTCCAACAGTTATTACATATATCAAACTGAAATAGCTGTTGCAAAAACACCAATTTTTATAAAACAATAAGCTTAAGATTAATAGGGGTGCCCAAACTTTTTCATATAATGTATATATATATATATAATGATAGAGAGGAAAAGTGTGTCATTTTTTTTCTGGATGAAAATCAAACAATTCATTTTATTGACACGTGTTAACTTAGCCTAAGCGCTCATTCACACAATTTTTCTCGTACAAATAAAAAAAGAAAAAAACTGTCAGTGTGTTTTTTATCAGTTTGGTCATCAGAGTTTCATCAGTTTTTCTCAGATGAGAAAGAAACCTGATTGCGTTGTCTCATAATCCCTGACAAGCGGCAGATTGGTTTGTGCACTTTTCATGTATCTATATTCCTTCTCTTTATCTTTTATTATTGACTTGATGGACCTGCATATTTTTTGCTATGTAACAGTTTATATTGTGTTTTTTGCTGAGTTAATGATGCTTCTGTTTTTACATTGTCTGTTTATCATCATTTATGGGGGCGTTTGCCCATACGCTGCAGCAATATGAGCTTTCTAGGAGTTGAGTATAATGTTACAACTACACAAATGTGACACCAGCACACCAGTAACTGAGCATTTAACTCTTCAATGAGGATCTGTCACCGGATTTCACAATACAAACTGCAGATATTGAGAAAGGATAATTCTCACCTTTATAAATTGGTCAAATTGAAAAGAACTTGTGAAAACAAGAAACTCTGCAATTCACATCTCATCATCAGAAATCTTCCCCGTTCTAAAGAACGACGGGGATTATCAATTCTATAGTTTATAGTCAGAGGCGTAGTTGGGGTTCACTTCAGGGCGGGGCAAACCAGGTAACCCTGATTACAACTATGGTGGACACAAACAGAAAAGGCCCCTGTCCAAGAACAATATATGGGCCCTTTGCAGCCCAAGAGCTCCTGAAAATGCAAAATTGCACTTGCTCTGGAGATAAAAATAGGTCCCCTTACCTCTTGGGCCCCAGTTGCACCAATAATATGTCCGCCCCTGTGGCGCACCCTAATAGTGGATGTAGGAGAACCTCAGCAGATGACTGCGCTGTCACTGAAAATAATCTCTATACAAAGACCAGCACTGATATTACTGCCATACGGTGACCATATAGTGGTAGATACCAGTGCTGCAGAACATATAAGAGATCACAGTACAGTTATATATAGCACCTTACAGCTGACGTTCTTTCTTATGGAGTCGTTCTCTTTTCCCATCTTTTCCATCTGGACCATACCGCCATAACAACTTCTCCAGCCACAACTCGTCTGCAGAGATTACAACAATGACTTCTCTCATTTCCAGCACTGTCACCATCTATCCCCAGCCTGCACAAACTATTCATCCTATTGATACCCCAATACAGAGCCTCTGCTGCTGTATGTGTCCCTATTACTGCACCTTCTGTTTGGAACAGTAACAGAGTGCCTCTTGCAACCCTACATAATAATGCCCCACTATGCCCCTTACTAAGTAAAATGCCTCCTTTGTGACCTCTAGATTGTAAAATTGCCCCGTGCAAATGCTCTAGAAAACAGTGTCCACATTTTGCCCATAGAAAGAAGTAATAATGCCCCATGTGCAGCTTGGACAGTCACAATACTGAGTGCCCCAATAATGCTTCTTCTGAGTATTTAACATTTAATAATGTCTCATGAGTCCTCCTATGTACAGCACTCCTATACACAGTACAATGGGCCCACAGCTCTCCTATACATAGTATGGTGGGCCCACAGCTCCCTTACACACAGTAGCATGGGCCTCCAGCTTCCCTATATACAGTATGATAGACCCACAGCTCCCCTATACACAGTATAATGCCCCCACAGAAACCCCTATACACAGTATAGTGGGCCCACAGATCCCTTATACACAGTAACATGAGCCCCCAGCTTCCCTATACACAGTATGATAGACCCATAGCTCTCCTATACACAGTATAATGCCCCCACAGTTCCCCAATACACAGTATGGTGTGCCCACAGCTCCCTTATACACACTGTGATGGGCCCACAGTTCCACAGTATGATCGGCCCACAGCTCCCCTATACACAGTATGATGTCCCCACAGCTCTCATATACAGAGTATAATGGCCCCACAGCTCCCTTATACACAGTATGATGGGCCCACAGCTCCCTTATACACAGTATGATGGGCCCACAGCTCCCCTATACACAGAATGATGAGCTCACAGCTCCCCTAAACACATTATGATACCCACAGCTCCACTATACATAGTATGACGGGCTCACATCTCCCCTATACAGAGTATAATGAACTCCACAGTAGTCCTCACTCTGTATGATGGCACCAACTCTGAATGATGGCCACCACAGAGTATAATAGCCCCCACACTGTGTAATGCCTCCCACAATAGACCCCACGCTATATAATGGCTCCTACAGTAGCCCCCACACTGTATAATAACCCCCACACTGTATGGGGGTCCTTACACTGTATGAGGGCCCCCCACAGTAGCTCTCAAATTGTATAATAGCCTCCACATTAGCTTCCACACTTTATAATGGCCCCCACAGTAGCCCCTAAACTGTATAATGGCCCCCACATTAGCTCACACACTGGATAATGGCCCCCAAAGTAGCCCCTAAGCTGTGTAATGGCCTCTATATTAGCTCTCACACTGTATAATGGCCCCCACAATATTCCCCAAACTGTATAATGGTCACAGCATTAGGTCTTACACTGTATAATGGTCCCCACAGTAGTCCCAGCACCATATGATTGCCCCATGCTAGGCCTCAAACTTTATAAGGGGCTCACACATTAGCTCCCAAACAGTATAATGGCCTCTACACTTTATGGAGGCCCCACATTGTATGAGGGTTCCCCACAGTAGTTCCTACAATGTATGAGGTCCCCCCAGTAGCCTCCACACTGTATGAAGGCACTCCACACTGTATAATGGCCCCCACACTGTATGACGGCCTCCCACAGTAGCCCACACTGTATGAGGGCCACTTACTGTAGTCCCTACAATGTGTGAGGGTCCCCCATACTTTATGATGTTCCCACAGTCACACCAAATGTTTTAATTAAAATAAAAAACATCACATGCTCACCTAATCCAGGATCCTTATGTTATGAGTCCACCTGCAAAGCGTCGGCACACGCACTGGACATCAGAGTCCCTGTGTGGCGCGGTGACAACATCACATGGCGCAGGGACTTTGATGTCCAGTGCATGCGTCGGCGCTTCTGTCCCTGCATCACCTTGTTTTTCTGTAGACCACAGGCATAAAGCAACCTAAGATCTACAGAAAGTAGAGCAATAGTGCAGGGAAATAGCTTGCAATCTGATCCCTGCACAGCTTTCAAGCGCTGCTCTGAAGGTGGTTGAATTACTGTGTTTGGCCAGCTTCAGTGCCCCTGCTCATCTCTATGCCACTAGCCTGAACTGTCAATCATCAGTAGTGCACCGCCTCACAGCAAGGAGGAAGCTGGGAGGCTGGGGAGAAGCACACTCCTGTAGATTGGAGATGGGACCTTTAAATAGATCACTAAGATCTGATGAGGCTGGTGTACCTACACTGAAAATCTATGTCAGAATGGATAATCTAGATATTAAGAGAAGTATGTTTATGAGCCCCATAAAGTGCTCATCTTAATATACTGGAAAAAATTTCAAAGAGGATTATACCATCATACTCATGTTTCAAAGTAAGCACAACAGCCTCATCAGTCCTAAGAGATCTATTTAACATTGTATGCAGTTTGGATTGTGAAATAGTGAACTGGCTGAAGCAGTTGGGCTCTAGAGGCTGGATGATAGGGAATTTAAATTGTGAGCCGCAATGGGTACGCTGACGATAATATATGTAAAGTGCTGCGAAATATGATGGTTCTATAGAAGAATGCATAATAAGTAAATAGACACCACCCCGACGCCTCCGGAAGAAGCTAGTGGTGAAACGCACGTCGGGGTGTGGGGACACTGTGCTGACTGCTCCTGACTTCACCTATCATCTTTACCTTACCTACCATACAGCTATTATTTTGAGGGCTTCTCCCCTCCACTATATTTGGGGGGGTTATCTTTGGCACCTTCTTCTATACACTTATAGGCTAGGCTGTAATTAGACCATACTGTATGTAGCATGTTCTATTTTTCTCTATGTTTTCAATTGTATTTACATGAATGAATTCATTGTTTTCTACCCTGTTAAATCAATACCTTGGTGTATTCATTTGCTGGTGGCCTTACCTCTTGTTCCCTGTTATACCACAGTTAGGGTTCAGGTGTCAGTTTATACTGCTTGAATTGAATTCCTTCAGATATACCCTGGTGATTACACCAGTAATTTAATTATTTTAGGGATTTCATTGATGTGGTTTGTTGTGATCTATCATATGGGGAGTTACTTTATCTATAAAGTATCCCATATTTTGATTATCACACCCCTATCATTGTAGCAGTTTATCCATCTACCAGTCTGGATACAGTGGCGATCCCCATACAAGGCACTCTGCATTTTTAGAATCTGTTTTTATATTTTGTCTCCAATAAAGATTTCTTGATTTTAGCAGAGCTAGTGTTGTAGCAGAGCTGAGTTAGTCAGGAGGCAAGCTAACTACATGTTGCATAGCTAATACAGGAAAGCTGACAGAGTAGTAAGGTAGACACCAACTACTTGAATACTCAAGCGTTGAGACACGACTTGAGCTAGTTTATAATCCCTGAGAGCATGATGTCAGAGGTGTGCCCCAAGGAAGTGAAGCAAGGTAAAAAAGGAGGATACCATTAGGGTGCTGTGAGAGAGGAGACCTGCCAAACCGGATGAAGACAAACTATTTAACCAACACTACGCAGTGTGCCCCAGGATACCAAGGCAACCTGGTGCTCCAAAGAGCGGAAAGTGCATGTGGCAGGAGGAAGTGTCTCATCTTCCTGAAAAACTCACTTTCTGATTGCGCTTGGTGCTGAAACTAGGAGAATTGAGTAGCAATTGCAAAGGTATTGATGCATCCCAAGTGGGCTCAAGTGCAAATGTTAAAAGTGAAACACTCAAGATATGAAAAGAGCCAATAAGAGTTGCGGAATATAACAGAAGTATATCACCAAATTAAATGTAGCAGCACGGGATAGGGGAGACAGGCTCGGAATGTGGGGAGACAGGCTCGGAATGTGGGGAGACAGGCACGGAATGGGGGGAGACAGGCACGGAGTGGGGGGAGACAGGCACTTAATGGGGGGAGACAGGCACGGAATGGGGGGAGACAGGCTTGGAATGGGGGGAGACAGGCTCGGAACGGGGGAGAGAGGCACGGAACATGAGAGACAGGCACGGAATGTGAGAGACAGGCACAGAATGTAAAAGACAGGCACGGAATGTAAGAGACAGGCACGGAATGTAAGAGACAGGCAGAGAAAGTGGGAGACAGGCAGAGAAAGTGAGAGACAGGCACGGAATGTGAGAGACAGGCACGGAATGTAAAAGACAGGCACGGAATGTAAAAGACAGGCAGAGAAAGTGAGAGACAGGCACGGAACGTGAGAGACAGGCACGGAATGTGAGAGACAAGCACAGAATGTAAAAGACAGGCACGGAATGTAAAAGACAGGCAGAGAAAGTGAGAGACAGGCACGGAACGTGAGAGACAGGCACGGAATGTGAGAGACAAGCACGGAATGTGAGAGACAGGCACGGAATGTGAGAGACAGGCACGGAATGTGAGAGACAGTCAGAGAAAGTGGGAGACAGGCTTGGAATGTGGGAGACAGGCAGAGAAAGTGGGAGACAGGCACAGAATTTGAGAGACAGGCACAGAATGTTGGAGACAGGCTTGTCTTCAATATCCCATGCTGCTACATTTGCTTTGGTGATATGTTTCTGTTATTTTACACATACAGTATGAGGACTAACACATACTGTACATACATACATTTTGAGACATGTCACATACTGTACATACACATACAAAAATGAAGAACGATGCATCCAGCACTGGAAATCCGGAGAAGTTAAATGTCTATTTAAAAAACAACATTTTACTGAAAAAAAACTATTAAAAAAACATAATTTTTAAAAAAAAGGCGTATGGTCAGGGTCATGCTCACTGGCGCGTTTCGAACATAAATTGTTCACACATGCCATACTAAGATTAAGACATTTAACTTCTCCGGATTTCCAGTGCTGGATGCATCGTTCTTCATTTTTTGCCTTGTTCAACTTGCACCAACACAAGTCCTTTCTGGATCCGTGAACTTTCTGGAGAAACACTTCCTAGGAAGTTGGTGAGCTGGAAAAAACTTTTTTCTTTTTTTTGCAATTTGTACATACCCATACATACATTTTAAGACACGTTACATACTGTACATACATCTACATTACAAACATTCCGAGGAATGACACAACTAGACATTCGGAGCCCTTTTTATGGGGGATCTTATATAATGTTTAGTATAAATGTTTTAACAGTGATTATCTTGT
The DNA here is from genome assembly GCF_046119375.1 of Phyllobates terribilis. NCBI lineage: Eukaryota > Metazoa > Chordata > Amphibia > Anura > Dendrobatidae > Phyllobates > Phyllobates terribilis. The sequence goes on along the minus strand of NW_027362767.1, from coordinate 129,881,888 downwards.
TAGGCGCAGATGTTTGTATGGGGAAGTGAGTTCACAAGAGAACATCAGAGGCTCGTGGGGCAGGAGTTTACACTGTATGAACATGCCCCTGTGCATTGATGTCATCTCGCAGTCATCTGTTTTCTCTCCTTTACGGGCTCCATTACTGCATCATTCAGTCATAGTAGCTCCATGATGCTATGTTCGGAAGACAGGTTCAGCAAGCATCTGCCCACGCTGGAATCTGGTCACATGTTGTATCCTGTTCTTTATGACTCCATGCTCTTCCGGATGTGTAGTATAGGACGATTACATACTGCTGGTGCTGCCACCTTACCGGGTGCCGGGACATCAGGGAGTGAATTTCTATGTTAGGCATAGAACATCCCATTCTTTTCTTGAATTGACACATCATTCTGTGCACATTTGTTTATCCTACGATCCTTTGTTGCAATGGGCTACAAACAAGAGGCCATCAATAGCACTTGCCCATAGCTGTACCTTGGTATTAGAGATATTTTAGGGATATTTGCAAATTGACAAGTTTTTTGCTTCTCTGAATGGAACATTAAAAGGAGCAGAAAAAGTTGTTTGCCGGCACATGGCCAATAGCATGAAAACATGGGCAGGCAATAGAGGAGAATCCTGACAATGAGCATCTCCAGCACTGTTAAGATTCGGCAATCTGCAGTCAGATGGACAAAAAAGAAATTTCCAAAAAAAAATAAATAAAAAGATTAATATATTTTGCACATCCTTGAAGGTTCAATGTGTAAAAATATCAAATTATTTAACCAGTAAGGAAAAAATAATAAATTTAATATAATAAAAAGCATATGTACCCCAAATGGTACCAATAAAAACTTAAGCTCACAGCTCCATCAACAGAAAAAACTGAAATAAAAAGTTACGGATCTCCTAAACCAAATTTATTTTTTAAAGTTCAATATTTTTTTGCAACCAATAAAATTATGTCAAGTTGGAAATTTCCGTGATTCAACTGTCCTGAAAAAAACAGGTTCCCAGGTTATTTTTACTGCACAATGAACACCATTCCATGGGAAAAAACAATAGTTGAACTCCTCCCGAAAAAAACAAAAACAAGCCTTAATAGGGCTATGTGGATGGAAAAAGTTATGGCACTTGGAAGCAGGATAGAAAAAAAAAAGCAAAAGCATAAAAATGAAAATTAAAGTAAAAAAGTATTAAAGCGACCCTGTCCTTCTGTACATCCGTCTAACAAGCGTGGAAAGATGTAGGGAGCTTGGTGGACAGGTCAGTTGCAGAGGTAGCCTAATGACTTCAGAGAAATTGTTTGCATGGATCCTTTTTTCATTAATAGCACTTGGGCTTGCGACTTTTTTGTACGTGCTTGAAGTGACATCATGAAGAGTTTGGTAATGAATATAGAAATTATAGTAAATTAAAAAAAAACAACAAATAAATAATGTAATACATAAAAAAGAAATAAATGACAATATAGTAAAACGCTTGAATCTAAACCCAATATACATATCAAGCCTTAACCTACTAAATTCTTTTTATTTTTTATTGAATTGCCATACACAATGTGTTCTATAGGTTGCACTGGGGGAATATGTTACTTCTGTCATATCCCAGGTTACTTTTTTCCCTAATTCGCCATCCGCAGACTCTCACGCCCTGCACGGAGGACAGTCCTTTTACAAGACTATGGCAAGTAACTATAATTGTATGTTGCGCTTCGTTTTACCCGTCTGACAGCTTCACTACTCTTAAGAGGTTTTTGCCAGTAAGATACTAAACCTTTGAAGTCCTGTCTTAAAGAATGAAGTAAATTATGATTATATAGAGAGTATGGTACAGGACACGATGAACCTACAAGTATGGCTTTTTAAAATATTTATGGCTAACAGTCCCTTCCTACGCTTTAGTTACATGATCAGGGCCAGATCCAGGTGTATGGAGACCCTCAGACAAAATCAAACATCACTGACGTAACCTAATTCTCTGCTCTTGGGAAAACATCAATCAACTAACTAACTTTTAACATACTTTAATTTTTTTTGTGTAACCATGATGAGATAAGCTGTGCCGGCCTGCTGCTGTTTTCTGTGCATTCTTGATTTTTCCGAGGTAAGACCTTCACCTAATGGTCATTTATGGCAGATCTTGTGGTTATGAGAAGTTTTATTTCCCTGGCACTGTTTACATATCCCTTTAAAAAAGACTAGTCATGAGTTGTATATGTGTAATTGCTATATATGTGTAATATATGTGAAATATACAGTATATGTGTAATTGTTTTGCCTGGTGTAAATGCCGCCATTCTCCTGAATCCGGCATTGTTTTTTTTTCGTTCCTGCGCCTCTCCGTTCATGAGATATTGTCTCTTCTCTTCTGTATATAAATGTAGTCAAATGGGTGTAATCCTAAAATCATCTTTGTGAGTGTCTACTTAAGGACCACGCCCACTTGGAAAACAGTACTAGATTTGCATACAATGAACAGGGGGCGATATCTCAGGAACGGAGAGGCGCAGGAAGAAAAGAAAAGCCAAGCCGGGTTCAAAAGACCAGCAGCATTTACACCAGGTTTAAAAAATGACATATGTATGGCAAGTGACGGGTCATTTTTAAGGACTAAACACATTTTTTATTTTGTGTTTCGTCCTCGGAATTCCAAAGTGTATACCTGTTTTATTTTTGAGTGAACATGGGCCATTTTCTTGTGGGACATTTTTTTGACTTTCTACGTTCAGAAATATACGGTTTATACGTTATCATTCACTTTTCAATAATTTTCATTTGGATCTACAAGTGAAATAAAAATGATTGCGGCTTGTTTGTTTTTTTTCTTAGGCTGCTCAGCACTGATTGAAGTAAAGTAGTTTTGCTAATTGTACTATTTTATTAACTACATTTTTTTATTCAGATTTTTTGCACATTTTTTAAACTGCTGAGATCTGCATTTTCTCCATTCCCAAGCAGGAGAAGGTTTGTGCATTACAACTTTGTTCTCGGTGCTGATCCCATAGGTGCCAAATACTTCCCTACCTTGAATCACAGGAAAGAGCAACATATATTGTGGCACAGCAGAGTGCACCACGGGAATCACAACCCAAACCTAGCCAATTCCTTTTTGTGTGCTCACACAAAAATTGTGCATCTAGTGAAACCCCTTTTATGGCCCCACAGTACCTCTCCATACAGCATGATGCCCCAAAGATGCCCAGACACTGTAAAGCCAGCATTCCTGCATGGTAACTCTCACTCCTCCCGGCAGGCAAGCCGACATGCTCACCACCATTCATGGCCCAGCTCTGTCCTCTGCTCCAGCTCCTGTGTCCCAGGAACTGTGCACATGGCGCAGGCCTCCTGTCAGCACGCATTGGGCGCACGCACTCCCTACCTCTTAAAGAGGTAGCACACGCACTCCTAATGTGTCCCCAACACATAGCTGGGAGGCACTAAAGTATTTAAGGCACCTTCCCCTGTAGGGAGGTGCCTGTGCAACATTCTTGTTTAGTTAGGCTGCAGGTGACTAACGCCTTTGTCAGGTCCCTAAATCCTGAAACTGAAACCGCACTGCGGTCACAGAGCCTGATACCGCTCTGTGCAGCCCCTGAACCTGAAACCGCACTGCGGTCCCTGAACCTGAAACATCTCTGGAGTCCCTGAACATGAAACCGCTTTTCAGTCCCTGAACCCGCTCTGGGGTCCCTGAACCTGGGACCGCTCTATGGTCCCTGAATCTGAATCCACTCTGTGGTCCCCGAACATGAAACCGCTCTGCGACACCTGAAACTGAATCTGCTCTCCGGTTCCTGAACCTGAATCTGCTCTGTGGTACCTGAACCTGAATCCATCCTGTCTGAACTTGAGCCTTTTTCGGAGACTGTCCTGTCTGAACCTGAACCTGTTCCTAAATTCGTCCTGCCAGAACATGATCCAGAGTCCAGAACTTGTCTAGTCTGAACATGTTACCTGTCTTATATCCATATGCCGCACTGTCTGAACCCGTATCAGTGGCTGTCCTGTCTTAAATCCAGAAGCTGCACCAGTATCCATTCCTGCCTGGAACTCTGAATCTGAAACAGTTTCCCTGACCCTTGGGGGTCAGCTGCTACAGTTCTGGACACTGCCCTGGAGTGGTACCTGGTGGCTACCTGCAGCTCAAGCCTTACCTCACCATCAGAGGCTCCAGTGAAAACCAGGTAGAAGCTTAGTTACGCACCTCCAGGGTAAGCCCTCCCCGTGGTGCAGTGGGTCCACAATCCACCAGCATGACAGACACACTATGATGCCTCTACAGTGCCTCTCCCATGCAGCTCCCACAATGTATTCAATATAGGGTGATGCCTTAACAGTGGACCCCACAATGATGCCCCCACATTATGATGCTGTCACGGTGTGTCAGGTGTAATAGACAGTCGCTCTGGACCTAGCTGTAGAAGGTCACTGTGCTTGGCATTGCAGACACCTTCTTAATCCTTCTTCCTTTAAGACCCAGCAGCGACGTCCCTCCTGCTGCTGATTGACACACCCTTGCATGGGAGTTAAAAACACTCAGTTTGCCAGTCGGCTAGCGTCTTCTCTGGTGCCCTTGGAGGACAGTTGGTGTTACTCCTCTGGGGTCTGCTGAAGCTAAGTTAATCCCCTTTGTATGTCTATCTTGTTGTCTTTAGTTTGTAGTGGGGCCTGACCATTGCTCACCCCTCCCCCTCCCTATCTAGGGCCAAGCTCTAGGGTCATCCAGGGCTTAGAGTCCTGCTCGGCGATAGGTGTGGAACCTATATAGGGACGGTAGGGTAGGCAGGGTGATATTATATCTGCCTAGGGGTCTCCACTCCCCCTTTCCCTAGTGTTTGGGCTTCCTCCCCCTCTTCCCTTTGTGTTGTACTTAGTCTTTCCCATACCTTGCGTGACAGATGCCTCCAAAGTGCTTACTACACAGTATGATACCCCCAACTCCCCCCACACACTGTGATGTCCTAACGTGAACACTTCCACCAGTATGGTGACATTCTACTCCACTGACAAATGATAAAAAAAATACCTAGTCCTCTTCCCATATTGAGTGGAGCAGACGATGTTGTGTCAGCTGTGCTGCTGCCAATCACTAGACTCAGCTGCTCTGTTGATGTAAAAGATGCCAACTGCAAAGTCAAGTGATTAGCTGCAGCACTGTTGACGTGACATCAACACTGCAGCCTGTCAAAGACCAGACGTAGAAGCGAAGAGACGAAGCAAGAGAGTAAAGCTTCGTTCATTATTTTGGGACCTACTAAAAAGAATGAAGAAAAGAAACAAATAAAAAGAATAAATATAACTTACTATATATTATATTCCCTGTGCTTGTTAACAGGGGAATGAACATGAGATTCAGTTTCCATGTACAAGTTTGGGCACCCCTGGTCAAAATTACTGTTATTGTGAACAATTTAAGTTGAAGATTAAATGATCTCTAAAGGCCTAAAGTTAAAGATGACACATTTCCTTTGTATTTTAGACAAAACAAAATATATTGTCATCGTTTACATTTTAAATATTACGAAAAAGAAAATGGACCAATGCAAAAGTTTGGGCTCCCTGCATGGTTAGTACCTTTTGAAAGTATCAAAGCTTGTAAACACTTTTTGTAGCCAGACAAGAGTCTTTCAATTATTATTTGAGGGATTTTCATCCATTCCTCCTTGGAAAATTCTTCCAGCTCTGTAAGATTCCTGGGTCATCTTGCATGCTCTGCTATTTTGAGGTCTAGTCACAGATTTTCAATGATGTTCAGATCAGGGGACTGTGAGGGCCATTGTAAAACCTTCAGCTTGCGCCTTTTGAGGTAGTCTATTGTACATTTTGACGTGTGTTTAGGATCATTATCCTTTTGTAGAAGACATCCTCTTTTCAACTTCAGCTTTTTTACAGATGGTGTTATGTTTGCATCAATCCTAAGTCATATTGCACGACTCATTAAAGGGTTGATTGTGACTTGTAGGATTGCTGCTTCCAATAGGTGGCGCTATAGAGTACAAGTCCTCTTTTTCTCTGCAGAGGCAATTTGCATATTAAATTTCCCAGAGGAGCATTGCACGGCGAATAAGCCTCCTTACCTTGACGTGCCAGAGCTTGTGTCACTCTCCATAAGGAGAAATGTTACTCCTTAGACCTGTTTGCATCAAGAATTTGTTGAATTTTTATTGAATCCATTCTTCCCTCTACCCGTGAAATGTTCCCTGTGCCATTGTTGCAACACAACCCCAAAGCATGATTGATCCACCCCCATGCTTAATGGCTGGTAGGATGTGCTTTTCCTGAAATTCTGAGCCCTTTTTTCTCCACACATACAGTACAGACCAAAAGTTTGGACACACCTTCTCATTTAAAGATTTTTCTGAATTTTCATGACTTTGAAAATTGTACATTCACACTGAAGGCATCAAAACTATGAATTAAAACATGTGGAATTATATACTTAGCAAAAAAGTGTGAAACAACTGAAAATATGTCTTATATTCTAGGTTCTTCAAAGTAGCCACCTTTTGCTTTGATGACTGCTTTGCACACTCTTGGCATTCTCTTGATGAGCTTCAAGAGGTAGTCACCGGAAATGGTTTTCACTTCACAGGTGTGCCCTGTCAGGTTTAATAAGTGGGATTTCTTGCCTTATAAATGGGGTTGGGACAATCAGTTGTGCTGTGCAGAAGTCAGGTGGATACACAGCTGATAGTCCTACTGAATAGACTGTTAGAATTTGTATTATGGCAAGAAAAAAGCAGCTAAGTAAAGAAAAACGAGTGGCTATCATTTCTTTAAGAAATGAAGGTCAGTCAGTCCAAAAAATTGGGAAAACTTTGAAAGTGTCCCCAAGTGCAGTTGCAAAAACCATCAAGCGCTACAAAGAAACTGGCTCACATGAGAACCACCCCAGGAAAGGAAGACCAAGAGTCACCTCTGCTTCTGAGGATAAGTTTATCCGAGTCACCAGCCTCAGAAATCGCAGGTTAACAGCAGCTCAGATTAGAGACCAGCTCAATGCGACACAGAGTTCTAGCAGCAGACACATCTCTACAACAACTGTTAAGAGGAGACTTTGTGCAGCAGGCCTTCGTGGTAAAATAGCTGCTAGGAAATCACTGCTAAGGACAGGCAACAAGCAGAAGAGACTTGTTTGGGCTAATGAACACAAGGAATGGACATTAGACCAGTGGAAATCTGTGCTTTGGTCTGATGAGTCCAAATTTGAGATCTTTGGTTCCAACCACCGTGTCTTTGTGCGACGCAGAAAAGGTGAACGGATGGACTCTACATGCCTGGTTCCCACCGTGAAGCATGGAGGAGGAGGTGTGATTGTGTGGGGATGCTTTGCTGGTGACACTGTTGGGGATTTATTCAAAATTGAAGGCATACTGAACCAGCATGGCTACCACAGCATCTTGCAGCGGCATGCTATTCCATCCGGTTTGCATTTAGTTGGACCATCATTTATTTTTCAACAGGACAATGACCCCAAACACACCTCCAGGCTGTGTAAGGGCTATTTGACCAAGAAGGAGAGTGATGGGGTGCTACGCCAGATGACCTGGCCTCCACAGTCACCAGACCTGAACCCAATCGAGATGGTTTGGGGTGAGCTAGACCGCAAAAGGGCCAACAAGTGCTAAGCATCTCTGGGAACTCCTTCAAGATTGTTGGCAGACCATTTCCGGTGACTACCTCTTGAAGCTCATCAAGAGAATGCCAAGAATGTGCAAAGTGTTACGCTCGCCCCTGACTGACTGGTGTGAGAGTGATTAGTAATCCCACTGTACCATGAACCGAGGAGTGCCTGGAGGGGCATAACTAAGTATCTACCCAATCCGACCAAGGTCGCACGGCGGCTAACGACTCCGTGAACCATGGAGGAACCGAGCAGAGGGACCAGGTGCGACTCCAGGTCAGACCCCGACAACAGCTGTTGACCCACACCGGGGAATGCAGGAACAGGCAGGTTAGGCTGGCATACAGACAGGTGGGTATTGGCAGGCACGGCTGGTATGCAGACAGGTGGATACTGGTAAGCACGGCTGGTATGCAGACAGGTGGGTGCTGGCAAGCACGGCTGATATGCAGACAAGGGGGGGTGCTAGCAGGTTGGAGCGCAGGCAGGATAGGGTCCAGTACAGACTGGGATTCAGGAACAGAACTGCAGATGCGGTAGACAGGCAGAGCAGAGCGGAACCGCCGGAGCGGTGAACAAGGCAGAGCAGGGAGGAACCGCCGGAGCGGTGAGCAAGGCAGAGCAGGAAGGAACCGCCGTAGCGGTGAGCAAGGCAGAGCAGGAAGGAACCGCCGGAGCGGTGAGCAAGGCAGAGCAGAGTGGAACCGTCGGAGCAGTGAAAAAGGCAGAACAGAGAGGAACCGCCGGAGCGGTGAGCAAGGCAGAGCAGAGAGGAACCGCCGGAGCGGTGAGCAAGGCAGAGCAGAGAGGAACCACCGGAGCGGTGAGCAAACCAGAGCAGAGAGGAACCGCCAGAGCGGTGAGCAAGGCAGAGCACAGAGGAACCGCCGGAGCGGTGAGCAAGGCAGAGCAGGAAGGAACTGCCGGAGCGGTGAACAAGGCAGAGCAGGGAGGAACCGCCGGAGCGGTGAGCAAGGCAGAGAAGAGAGGAACCCGTCGGAGAGGTGAGCAAGGCAGAGCAGGAAGGAACCGCCGGAGCGGTGAGCAAGTCAGAGCAGAGCGGAACCGCCAGAGCGGTGAACAAGGCAGAACAGAGAGGAACCGCCGGAGCGGTGAGCAAGGCAGAGCAGAGAGGAACCGCCGGAGCGGTGAGCAAACCAGAGCAGAGAGGAACCGCCGGAGTGGTGAGCAAGGCAGAGCAGAGAGGAACCGCCTTAGCAGTGAGCAAGGCAGAGCAGAGAGGAACCGCCGGAGCTGTGAGCAAGGCAGAGCAGAGCGGAACCAGCCGGTGCGGTGAACAAGGCAGAGCAGGGTGGAACCGCCGGAGCGGTGAGCAAGGCAGAGCAGAGAGGAACCGCCGGAGCGGTGAGCACGGCAGAGCAGAGAGGAACCGCCGGAGCGGTGAGCAAGGCAGAGCAGAGAGGAACCGACGGAGCGATGAGCAAGGCAGAGCAGAGAGGAATCGCCGGAGCGGTGAGCAAGGCAGAGCAGAACGGAACCGCTGGAGCGGTGAACAAGGCAGAGCAGGGAGGAACCGCCGGAGCGGTGAGCAAGGCAGAGCAGAGAGGAACCGCCGGAGCGGTGAGCAAGGCAGAGCAGAGAGGAACCGCCGGAGCGGTGGGCAAGGCAGAGCAGAGAGGAACCGCCGGAGCGGTGAGCAAGGCAGAGCAGAGAGGAACCGCCGAAGCGGTGGGCAAGACAGAGCGGAGCGAAACCGCAAGTGCAGTGGACAAGGCAGAGAGGGCAGGGCTCTGCTCACACTGAACAGACTGGAAGGGACAAGCAGAACCAGATACACACAAGGTACTTGCAATGAAGTAGCGAATGGTCTCTAAACTCACAACAAAAGTACAGAGACAACGAGTAGGAGTTAGGTGCAGGTTCAAATACTGCTGGAAAAGGGAAGGTACGGACAAAGAGACAAACAGATAACAGGCTAGGATGCAGTTCAGACAGGAACTGCTACTGCAAGGAGATACAAGAACAGGCCTGGGTATACAGCCCCCAGAGGTGGAAACAGACTAGAAGTCACAGGTAACAGGTCTGGGAATGCGGCCCCCAGAGTGGCGGGAACAGACTAGAAGTCACAGGTAACAGATCTGGGAATGCAGCCCCCAGAGTGGCAGGAACAGACTAGAAGTCACAGGTAACAGGTCTGGGAATGCGGCCCCAGAGTGGCGGAACAGACTAGAAGTCAGAGATAACAGGACATGACCTGGCAATTCAGTAGCAAGGACTAACTGAGTGAAGGTGTTGCTCAGGCACCTCCTACAGGGTGGAGGGGGTTTAAATATCCAGTGACTCACAGCAATAGGCTGGAGACGCATAAGGGGTGCGCCCACAGCAGCTATAAGAATCAGGAAGTAACCGGGCCGCCGCCCTAAGCAGTCAGTCAAGGGACATACACACAGCATGAACTGGAGCAGGAATAGCAGACTGGACAAACAGGTAAGATTGCGGTCTTGCATAGTGGGAGGTGGTGCACTATGCAAGCACACCGCCAGGGATGTTACACAAAGCAGTCATCAAAGCAAAAGGTGGCTACTTTGAAGAACCTAGAATATAAGACATATTTTCAGTTGTTTCACACTTTTTTGTTAAGTATATAATTCCACATGTGTTAATTCATAGTTTTGATGCCTTCAGTGTGAATGTACAATTTTCATAGTCATGAAAATACAGAAAAATCTTTAAATGAGAAGGTGTGTCTAAACTTTTGGTCTGTACTGTACCTTTGATCATTGTGGCCAAAGAGTTCTATTTTACCTCATCAGTCCACAGAACTTGCATCAGGCTTGTTTAGATGTTCTTTTGCATACTTCTGACGCTGAATTTTATGGTGAGGACACAGGAGACGTTTTCTTCTGATGACTCTTCCACGAAGGCCATATTTGTGCAGGTCTCTATGAACAGTAGAACAATGTACCACAATTCCAGAGTCTGCTAAGTCTTTCTGAAGGGTTTTTACAGTCAATCGGGGGTTCTGATTTGCCTCTCAAGCAATCCTACAAGCAGCTCTCACTGACATTTTGCTTGGTCTTCCAGACTTTATCTTGACCTCCACTGTTCCTGGTAACTGACATTTCTTAATTACATTTCAAGCTGAGGAAAGGGCAACTTGAAAACGCTTTGCTATCTTATTGCCTTCTCTTGCTTTGTGGGCCTCCATCCTTTTCATTTTCAGAGTGCTAGGCAGCTGTTTAGGAGAACCCATGGCTGCTGTTTTTGGCACAAGGTTAAAGGAGGCTGGGTTTTTATAAAGCTGGGAAATTTACATCACCTGGCCTTTCCTAATGATGATAGTGAGCAAGCCATAACCCTAACAGGCTAATTAAAGTCTGAAACCTTGTTCAAAGTTATCTGAGCACACAAATCTCCAAGGGTGCCCAAACTTTTACATCAGACCATTTTCCTTTTTGTAATTTTTAAAATTTAAGTATTTGATACACAAGTTTTGTCACCTACAAAGAATGGAGAGGTCTGTAATTTTTATCGTAGGTACACTTCACCTGTGAGAGATAGAATCTTAAAAAAAAATCCAGAAAATCAAATTGTATGATTTTTACATGATTAATTTGCATTTTATTGCATAAAATAAGTATTTGATAAAATAGAAAACAGAACTTAATATTTGGTATAGGAACCTACACCACTGCAACAGGGATTTTGGCCTACACTTCCATACAGATCTTCTCCAGATCTTTCAGGTTTCGGGGCTGTTGCTGGGCAACATTGAATTTCAGCTCCATCTAAAGATTTTCTATTGGATTCAGGTCTGGAGACTGGCTAGGTCACTTCAGAACCTTGAAATGCTTCTTACAGAGCCACTTCTTAGTAGTCCTGGCTGTGTGTTTTTTGGGTTATTGTCATGCTGGAAGACCCAGTCATGACCCATCTTCGATGCACTTACTGTGGGAAAGGGGTTGTTGGCCAAAATCTCGCAATACATGACCCCATTCATCCTCCTTTCAGTACGGTGCAGTTGTCATGTCTCCTTTGCAGAATTGCACCCCCAAAGTGTGAGGGAAATATTAATGTCAGGAAAATGTTCTTCCATATTTGCCTGACATAGATGTTCACCCCCCTCCCTTATTCCCCTTCTGCTCCGCACAAAACCCCAATTAACACACACCTGGGAAATAGCTTACACAAACAAATACCAGCCTAGGAGTGTTATAACTTCATTTAGAAGCAAGCATCTTGTCCCTGGAAGAGGCAGGGGGTAATTACTGGCAGGGTTGCACTAATTCGCGTGTAACTGGGAAAGTTGCTTTCCCAAGCTTCAAAGAGAGTTTAACAGAAATTTCCAGCCGCGCCGACTCCGAAACGAAATATGAAATATTGTGAGTTCCATACGTCTGACAGTAACGGGACCCATATGTTTAGTGACCAAATCAGCCCAGGAATGTATATGTAGTTTTCCAGGGCTATAAGCAAAATCAGGGAGCTGTAGCACAAAAACACCAGAATAGCAGACTGCAGCTATGCGATGTTTGGTCTGTAACTGAAGAAAAAATCATAAGGGAAAAAATGGCATCGTTTGCACGCTTCTGCGAGCAACGGGTTTTATCACAGAAGTTAGCGTTTTTAATAAAAATGTACAGGCTGGAGACCGACCCACATGATGTCACCACAGAGGGTGTGTGGACAGATCTCCCCTTAGGTATAAGAGAACTCATGAACAGTACAGAAGCACTCATTGTCAGGGGTTATAAGGATTATAAGCAACGGGTCGCGTTTGATAACACTTAAATCAACTGGGGAGCCCCTCCTTCACCTATGCTGATTCGTCCCTGCGAACTGTATAGTGTAAGTTGTCTTTTATCCTGTTTATTTTATGTAATTGCTTATGTAATTTTAATGTCTCCTTTGTAACATCTTTGTATATAGTTTTTCTTGAACACTGCCTCCCTTTTGGATTAAATATAAAATTTAATAGTCCTGTTTCTTTCGTTCCCTTTCCCGAAGCCATACCCGCTATCAAAACGCAGGCGACCGGCCAGGCCTGTATTATATTTCAAACTTGGCCGGTTAGGGCAGGGAATAGTAATAATTGGGCTATCGTGAAGCTGACAGTGACCGTACGGAGGGCGTTAAACACGGATTCCAGGCTTTTGGAACCCAGAGGTGTGACGCCATACGCTGACTGGTCGCTTACCGATACCTACGCAGCGAGTAATCTGGATCGCGTGCTCGCGATTCCGGACCAAATACTGACAGAGTGACGGCAATGTGAGATATCGTGTGATCTGTCCGGTGTCGCTCCTCTGTGTGTGTTGGAATCCCTGACAAATTGGTGGCAGCGGTATCCTTGAGCCCCATAGTGACTTTATCACCCACGGTGACTGATTGCAAATTGTCACAGACCCCCCCAACCGCTCCACCCACAAAAAGAACTGCTACAGCAGGCCCCTGAGCCTTAGGTGTGGGTTTCTTCTTCTGCCTCTGTGGGCAGGTGAGGCTGATGTGACCAGTCTTGGCACAGGTGTAGCACTTACGGGAGTCAGATGTGCGCCGGGTGCTGAAAGATGGGGCAAGACGCACTGTGGGCCGGCTGGCTGTAACACTGAGGGTGGTCATCGGCTTAACCCTTTCCAGCAGGCGGCAGCTGACTTCCGTACCTCTGGTGTGCGGTTGGCCTCATAGGTATCCGCGATCTGGGCTGCTTTGGCGGCTTCCTTCGGCTCCCGGTCAAGCACAAACTGTCACACTTCCACTGGGAAAAGATGAAGAAACTGGTCCTTCACCATCAGATCCTTCAGGTTCTCTAAGGTGGTGACTGACAGTTCTAGGATCCACTGCTCAAAGTTGGTTCTGAGACAGTCTACCACGTCACTGTATGTGTCATGTGGTCCACGTTGGAGGGCTCTGAACTTTTTCCAGTAAACCTCCGGAGTCAGCTGGTACTTTTTTATCAGGGCCTGCTTCACGGCCTCAAAGTCTCCATCTTGTTCCTGAGGGAGAGAAGCAAACACCTCCAGGGCTTTTCCTCTGAACCCTGGAGTTAAATACCTTGCCCACTGGTCCGTGGGCAGCTGATACTGCCTGCAGGCCTTTTCAAACCCTTGCAGAAATATGTCCAAGTCCCCATCCTTTTCCATCACAGGGAAAAGCTCAGGACGGGGTTTAAAACAGTTGGCACTGTTGGACTCACAGATCTGCGTGGAGGATGACTCCTTCTGAATCTGGGCTAGCTCCAGCTGGTGTTGTCGGTCAGCTTGTCGCTCAGCAGCCTCTCAGTCAGCCTCTCAGTCAGCTCCTGGAATTTCAGGATCAGCTGCAGTCGTCCATCACGATCGCCTGCGGCGAGCTGCTCCAAGGCTATCTGCAGGTGGGGGTCCACACTACCCTGGCTGCGGGTATGGCTGGCAATCACAGGTGGGACCCTGCAGCAGCACCTTCTGGTCCTTGGCTGACCGCCCCATCGTCGGGGCTCTGCTGTGGGACAGGCTCTGCAGCACCTTGCAACAGTTCAGCAATCATTTGGGCCTTTTTTTGGCCGTGGGGTCAATCTGTTTCAGCTCACAGAGGGCAGTGAGAGTGGCCTTCGACTGCTGTTGATACCAGGGCTCTCCACGTGTAGCCATCATAGCCAAATAAAAGACAGGAAAGAAAAACAAGAGAAGGGAAAGGGATGCAACTTGCTACACGTACAGTAATATCCCAGATAAAAAATATTAAACACTGAGTCTGATTTCTTAAAACTCTGCACAGAATTCACGCAAGAACCGTGCAAGTTTTCAGTGACAGGAATGATTGCTCAATCCAGCCACTGGTGTTCTGTAATATCCCACCGCTGCCACCAATTTGTCAGGGATTCCAACACACACAGAGGGACGACACAGGGGAGATCACGCGATATCTCACTGTGCCGTCGTGCTGTCAGTATTTCGTCCGGAATAGTGAGCACGCGATCCAGACTACTCGCTGCATAGGTGTCGGTAAGAGACCAGTCAGCATATGGCGCCACACCTCTGGGTTCCAAAAGACTGGAATCCGTGTTTAACGCACTACGTCCGGTCACTGTCAGCTTCACAATAGCCCAATTATTACTATTCTCTGCCACCACTGGCCGAGTTTGAAATATAATAATAGGCCTGGCTGGACGTCTGCGTTTTGGTAGCGGGTATGGCTTAGGGGAAGGGAACGATTACAGAACAAGAGAAACAGGACTATTAAATTTTATATTTAATCGAAAAGGGAGGCAGTGTTCAAGAAAAATATATACAAGGATGTTACAAAGGAGACATTAAAATACATAGGCAGTTACATGAAATAAACAGGATAAAAGAAGATAACTTACACTATACGATTGCTCAAACGATTCAATATAGGTGGAGGAGGGGCTCCCTGTTGATTTGAGCGTTATCAAATGCGACACGTAGCTTATAATTCTTATTTCCCCCTGGCAGTGAGTGAGTCTGTACTGTCCATGGGTTCATTTCTACCTAAGGGGAGATCTCTCAACACACCCCCTGTGGTGACATCATGTGGGCCGGTCTCCAGCCTGAACATTTTTATTAAAAACGCTAATTTCTGCGATAACTCATCGCTCGTTGGTCGCAGAAGCGTGCAAACTACGCCATTTTTCCCTTATAATTTTATCTTCAGTTAGAGACCAAACATCGCATAGCTACAGTCTGCTATTCTGGTGTTTTTGCGCTACAGCTCCCTGATTCTGCTTACAGCCCTGGAAAACTACCTATACATTCCTGGGCTGATTTGGTCACTAAACATATGGGTCCCGTTACCGTCGGACGTATGGAACTCACAATATTTCATATTTCATTTCGGAGTTGGCGCGGCTGGAAATTTCTGTTAAAATCTTTTTGAAGCTGGGGATAGCAACTTTCCCAGTTGCACGCAAATTAGTGCAAGACTGCCAATAATTACCCCATGCGTCTTCCATGGACAAGAGGCTCGCATCTTAACGAAGTTTGGTGACACCTCTTGGCTGGCATTCGTTTGAGTAAGGCCTTTTGGCTGTGGGCGATAATTTGCAGGAATACACTGTATAATTGTCATCTCTGAACAAACAATACGGGAGAGGGCACGGGAGAAGGGGCTAATATTCTGTTAATATTCTCCAGACATTAATATGTCCCTGACAAGCGCAGAGTCCTATAAAACAACAGAGTCCTAAAACACCGCAGAGTCCTATAATACGGCAGAGTCCTATAATACGGCAGAGTCCTATAACCCCGCAGAGTCCTATAACACCAGAGGGTCCTATAATAGTGTGGAATCCTATAATACAGCAGAGTCCTATAATACAGCAGAGTCCTATAACACCACAGAGTCCTATAACTCCGCAGAGTCCTATAATACCGCAGAGTCCTATAATACCGCAGAGTTCTATAATACAGCAGAGTCCTATAACACCGAAGAGTCCTATAATAGTGCAGAGTGCTACAATACAGCAGAGGCCTATAATACCGCAGAGTCCTATAACACCGCAGAGTCCTATAATACGGCAGAGTCCTATAATACAGCAGAGTCCTATAATAAGGTAGAGTCCTATAATACCGCAGAGTCGTATAATACAGCAGAGTCCTATAATAAGGCAGAGTCCTATAATATCACAGAGTCCTATACAGTAAAACAGCAGAGTCCTATAATACAGCAGAGTCCTATAATACAGCAGAGTCCTATAACACCGCAGAGTCCTATAATACGGCAGAATCGTATAATACGGCAGAGTCCTATAATAAGGCAGAGTCCTATAATACGACAGAGTCCTATAACACCGCAGTCCTATAATACAGCAGAGTCCTATAATACCGCAGAGTCCTATAACTCCGCAGAGTCCTATAATACCGCAGAGTCCTATAATACCGCAGAGTCCTATAATACAACAGAGTCCTATAACACCGCAGAGTCCTATAATAGTGCAGAGTGCTATAATACAGCAGAGGCCTATAATACCGCAGAGTCCTATAACACCGCAGAGTCCTATAATACGGCAGAGTCCTATAGTACAGCAGAGTCCTATAATACAGCAGAGTCGTATAATACAGCAGAGTCCTATAATAAGGCAGAGTCCTATAATATCGCAGAGTCCTATACAGTAAAACAGCAGAGTCCTATAATACAGCAGAGTCCTATAATACAGCAGAGTCCTATAACACCGCAGAGTCCTATAATACGGCAGAATCGTATAATACAGCAGAGTCCTATAATAAGGCAGAGTCCTATAATACGGCAGAGTCCTATAATACAGTAGAGTCCTATAATACAGCAGAGTCCTATAACACCACAGAGTCCTCTAACTCCGCAGAGTCCAATAATACCGCAGAGTCCTATAATAGTGCAGATTCCTATAATAGTGCAGAGTCCTATAATACAGCAGAGTCCTATAATAGTGCAGATTCCTATAATAGTGCAGAGTCCTATAATACAGCAGAGTCCTATAATAGTGCAGAGTCCTATAACACCGCAGAGTCCTATAATACCGCAGAGTCCTATAATAAGGCAGAGTCCTATAACACCGCAGTCCTATAATACAGCAGAGTCCTATAATACCGCAGAGTCCTATAACTCCGCAGAGTCCTATAATACCGCAGAGTCCTATAATACCGCAGAGTCCTATAATACAGCAGAGTCCTATAACACCGCAGAGTCCTATAATAGTGCAGAGTGCTATAATACAGCAGAGGCCTATAATACCGCAGAGTCCTATAACACCGCAGAGTCCTATAATACGGCAGAGTCCTATAGTACAGCAGAGTCCTATAATACCGCAGAGTCGTATAATACAGCAGAGTCCTATAATAAGGCAGAGTCCTATAATATCGCAGAGTCCTATACAGTAAAACAGCAGAGTCCTATAATACAGCAGAGTCCTATAATACAGCAGAGTCCTATAACACCGCAGAGTCCTATAATACGGCAGAGTCCTATAATACAGTAGAGTCCTATAATACAGCAGAGTCCTATAACACCACAGAGTCCTCTAACTCCGCAGAGTCCAATAATACCGCAGAGTCCTATAATAGTGCAGATTCCTATAATAGTGCAGAGTCCTATAATACAGCAGAGTCCTATAATAGTGCAGAGTCCTATAACACCGCAGAGTCCTATAATACGGCAGAGTCCTATAATACAGCAGAGTCCTATACTACAGCATAGTCCTATAATACTGCAGAGTCCTATAACACCGCAGTCCTATAATACAGCAGAGTCCTATAATACCGCAGAGTCCTATAACTCAGCAGAGTCCTATAATACCGCAGAGTCCTATAACTCCGCAGAGTCCTATAATACCGCAGAGTCCTATAATACAGCAGAGTCCTATAACACCGCAGAGTCCTATAATAGTGCAGAGTGCTATAATACAGCAGAGGCCTATAATACCGCAGAGTCCTATAACACCGCAGAGTCCTATAATACGGCAGAGTCCTATAGTACAGCAGAGTCCTATAATACCGCAGAGTCGTATAATACAGCAGAGTCCTATAATATCGCAGAGTCCTATACAGTAAAACAGCAGAGTCCTATAATACAGCAGAGTCCTATAATACAGCAGAGTCCTATAACACCGCAGAGTCCTATAATATGGCAGAGTCCTATAAAACAGTAGAGTCCTATAATACAGCAGAGTCCTATAACACCACAGAGTCCTCTAACTCCGCAGAGTCCAATAATACCGCAGAGTCCTATAATACAGCAGAGTCCTATAATAGTGCAGATTCCTATAATAGTGCAGAGTCCTATAACACCACAGAGTCCTCTAACTCCGCAGAGTCCAATAATACCGCAGAGTCCTATAATACAGCAGAGTCCTATAATAGTGCAGATTCCTATAATAGTGCAGAGTCCTATAACACCGCAGTCCTAAAATACAGCAGAGTCCTATAATACCGCAGAGTCCTATAATACAGCCGAGTCCTATAATACGGCAGAGTCCTATAATACAGTGGAGTCCTATAATACAGCAGAGTCCTATAACACCACAGAGTCCTATAACTCCGCAGAGTCCAATAATACCGCAGAGTCCTATAATACAGCAGAGTCCTATAACACCGCAGAGTCCTATAATACAGCAGAGTCCTATAATACAGGAGAGTCCTATAATAGTGCAGATTCCTTTAATAGTGCAGAGTCCTATAATACAGCAGAGTCCTATAATAGTGCAGAGTCCTATAACACCGCAGAGTCCTATAATACCGCAGAGTCCTATAATACTGCAGAGTCCTATAACACCGCAGTCCTATAATACAGCAGAGTCCTATAATACCGCAGAGTCCTATAATACAGCAGAGTCCTAAAATACCGCAGTCCTATAACACCGCAGAGTCCTATAACACAGCAAAGTCCTATAATACCGCAGCGTCCTAAAATACCGCAGAGTCCTATAATACAGCCGAGTACTATAATACGGCAGAGTCCTATAACACCGCAGAGTCCTATAATACAGTGGAGTCTTATAATACAGCAGAGTCCTGTAATAGTGCAGATTCCTATAATAGTGCAGAGTCCTAGAATACAGCAGAGTCCTATAATAGTGCAGAGTCCTATAGCACCGCAGAGTCCTATAACACCGCAGTCCTATAATACAGCAGAGTCCTATAATACCGCAGAGTCCTATAATTCCGCAGAGTCCTATAATACAGCAGAGTCCTAAAATACCGCAGAGTCCTATAATACCGCAGAGTCCTATAATACCGCAGAGTCCTATAATACAGCAGAGTCCTATAATACAGCAGAGTCCTATAACACCGCAGAGTCCTATAACACCGCAGAGTCCTATAACACCGCAGAGTCCTATAAAACGTCAGAGTCCGATAATATGGCAGAGTCCGATAATACAGCAGAGTCCGATAATACAGCAGAGTCCTATAACACCGCAGAGTCCTACAATACAGCAGAGTCCTATAACACCGCAGAGTCCTATAATACGGCAGAGTCCTATAACACCGCAGAGTCCTATAATACAGCAGAGTCCTATAATACTGCAGAGTCCAATAATACAGCAGAGTCCTATAATACGACAGAGTCCTATAATACAGCAGAGTCCTATAACACCGCAGAGTCCTATAATACGGTAGAATCTTATAATACAACAGAGTCCTATAATACGGCAGAGTCCTATAACACCGCAGAGTCCTATAATACCGCAGAGTCCTATAATACCGCAGAGTCCTATAATACAGCAGAGTCCTATAACACCGCAGAGTCCTATAATAGTGCAGAGTGCTATAATACAGCAGAGGCCTATAATACCGCAGAGTCCTATAACACCGCAGAGTCCTATAATACGGCAGAGTCCTATAGTACAGCAGAGTCCTATAATACCGCAGAGTCGTATAATACAGCAGAGTCCTATAATAAGGCAGAGTCCTATAATATCGCAGAGTCCTATACAGTAAAACAGCAGAGTCCTATAATACAGCAGAGTCCTATAATACAGCAGAGTCCTATAACACCGCAGAGTCCTATAATACGGCAGAATCGTATAATACAGCAGAGTCCTATAATAAGGCAGAGTCCTATAATACGGCAGAGTCCTATAATACAGTAGAGTCCTATAATACAGCAGAGTCCTATAACACCACAGAGTCCTCTAACTCCGCAGAGTCCAATAATACCGCAGAGTCCTATAATACAGCAGAGTCCTATAATAGTGCAGATTCCTATAATAGTGCAGAGTCCTATAATACAGCAGAGTCCTATAATAGTGCAGAGTCCTATAACACCGCAGAGTCCTATAATACCGCAGAGTCCTATAATAAGGCAGAGTCCTATAACACCGCAGTCCTATAATACAGCAGGGTCCTATAATACCGCAGAGTCCTATAACTCCGCAGAGTCCTATAATACCGCAGAGTCCTATAATACCGCAGAGTCCTATAATACAGCAGAGTCCTATAACACCGCAGAGTCCTATAATAGTGCAGAGTGCTATAATACAGCAGAGGCCTATAATACCGCAGAGTCCTATAACACCGCAGAGTCCTATAATACGGCAGAGTCCTATAGTACAGCAGAGTCCTATAATACCGCAGAGTCGTATAATACAGCAGAGTCCTATAATAAGGCAGAGTCCTATAATATCGCAGAGTCCTATACAGTAAAACAGCAGAGTCCTATAATACAGCAGAGTCCTATAATACAGCAGAGTCCTATAACACCGCAGAGTACTATAATACGGCAGAGTCCTATAATACAGTAGAGTCCTATAATACAGCAGAGTCCTATAACACCACAGAGTCCTCTAACTCCGCAGAGTCCAATAATACCGCAGAGTCCTATAATAGTGCAGATTCCTATAATAGTGCAGAGTCCTATAATACAGCAGAGTCCTATAATAGTGCAGAGTCCTATAACACCGCAGAGTCCTATAATACGGCAGAGTCCTATAATACAGCAGAGTCCTATAATACAGCATAGTCCTATAATACTGCAGAGTCCTATAACACCGCAGTCCTATAATACAGCAGAGTCCTATAATACCGCAGAGTCCTATAACTCCGCAGAGTCCTATAATACCGCAGAGTCCTATAACTCCGCAGAGTCCTATAATACCGCAGAGTCCTATAATACAGCAGAGTCCTATAACACCGCAGAGTCCTATAATAGTGCAGAGTGCTATAATACAGCAGAGGCCTATAATACCGCAGAGTCCTATAACACCGCAGAGTCCTATAATACGGCAGAGTCCTATAGTACAGCAGAGTCCTATAATACCGCAGAGTCGTATAATACAGCAGAGTCCTATAATATCGCAGAGTCCTATACAGTAAAACAGCAGAGTCCTATAATACAGCAGAGTCCTATAATACAGCAGAGTCCTATAAGACCGCAGAGTCCTATAATACGGCAGAGTCCTATAACACCGCAGTCCTAAAATACAGCAGAGTCCTATAATACCGCAGAGTCCTATAATACAGCCGAGTCCTATAATACGGCAGAGTCCTATAATACAGTGGAGTCCTATAATACAGCAGAGTCCTATAACACCACAGAGTCCTATAACTCCGCAGAGTCCAATAATACCGCAGAGTCCTATAATACAGCAGAGTCCTATAACACCGCAGAGTCCTATAATACAGCAGAGTCCTATAATACAGGAGAGTCCTATAATAGTGCAGATTCCTTTAATAGTGCAGAGTCCTATAATACAGCAGAGTCCTATAATAGTGCAGAGTCCTATAACACCGCAGAGTCCTATAATACCGCAGAGTCCTATAATACTGCAGAGTCCTATAACACCGCAGTCCTATAATACAGCAGAGTCCTATAATACCGCAGAGTCCTATAATACAGCAGAGTCCTAAAATACCGCAGAGTCCTATAACACCGCAGAGTCCTATAACACAGCAAAGTCCTATAATACCGCAGCGTCCTAAAATACCGCAGAGTCCTATAATACAGCCGAGTACTATAATACGGCAGAGTCCTATAACACCGCAGAGTCCTATAATACAGTGGAGTCTTATAATACAGCAGAGTCCTGTAATAGTGCAGATTCCTATAATAGTGCAGAGTCCTAGAATACAGCAGAGTCCTATAATAGTGCAGAGTCCTATAGCACCGCAGAGTCCTATAACACCGCAGTCCTATAATACAGCAGAGTCCTATAATACCGCAGAGTCCTATAATTCCGCAGAGTCCTATAATACAGCAGAGTCCTAAAATACCGCAGAGTCCTATAATACCGCAGAGTCCTATAATACCGCAGAGTCCTATAATACAGCAGAGTCCTATAATACAGCAGAGTCCTATAACACCGCAGAGTCCTATAACACCGCAGAGTCCTATAACACCGCAGAGTCCTATAAAACGTCAGAGTCCGATAATATGGCAGAGTCCGATAATACAGCAGAGTCCGATAATACAGCAGAGTCCTATAACACCGCAGAGTCCTACAATACAGCAGAGTCCTATAACACCGCAGAGTCCTATAATACGGCAGAGTCCTATAACACCGCAGAGTCCTATAATACAGCAGAGTCCTATAATACTGCAGAGTCCAATAATACAGCAGAGTCCTATAATACGACAGAGTCCTATAATACAGCAGAGTCCTATAACACCGCAGAGTCCTATAATACGGTAGAATCTTATAATACAACAGAGTCCTATAATACGGCAGAGTCCTATAACACCGCAGAGTCCTATAATACAGCAGAGTCCTATAACACCACAGAGTCCTATAATACAGCAGAGTCCTATAATACCGCAGAGTTCTATAATACAGCAGAGTCCTATAATACAGGAGAGTCCTATAACACTGCAGAGTCCTATAACACCGCAGAGTCCTATAACACCGCAGTCCTATAATACAGCAGAGTCCTATAATACCGCAGAGTCCTATAATTCCGCAGAGTCCTATAATACAGCAGAGTCCTAAAATACCGCAGAGTCCTATAATACCGCAGAGTCCTATAATACAGCAGAGTCCTATAATACAGCAGAGTCCTATAACACCGCAGAGTCCTATAACACCGCAGAGTCCTATAACACCGCAGAGTCCTATAAAACGTCAGAGTCCGATAATATGGCAGAGTCCGATAATACAGCAGAGTCCGATAATACAGCAGAGTCCTATAACACCGCAGAGTCCTACAATACAGCAGAGTCCTATAACACCGCAGAGTCCTATAATACGGCAGAGTCCTATAACACCGCAGAGTCCTATAATACAGCAGAGTCCTATAATACTGCAAAGTCCAATAATACAGCAGAGTCCTATAATACGACAGAGTCCTATAATACAGCAGAGTCCTATAACACCGCAGAGTCCTATAATACGGTAGAATCTTATAATACAACAGAGTCCTATAATACGGCAGAGTCCTATAACACCGCAGAGTCCTATAATACAGCAGAGTCCTATAACACCACAGAGTCCTATAATACAGCAGAGTCCTATAATACAGCAGAGTCCTATAACACCGCAGAGTTCTATAATACAGCAGAGTCCTATAATACAGGAGAGTCCTATAACACTGCAGAGTCCTATAACACCGCAGAGTCCTATAATACTGCAAAGTCCTATAATACTGCAGAGTCCTATAACACCGCAGAGTCCTATAATACGGCAGATTCCTATAATACTGCAAAGTCCTATAATACAGCATAGTCCTATAATACCACAGAGTCCTATAATACCGCAGAGTGCTATAAAACGGAAGAGTCCGATAATACGGCAGAGTCCGATAATACGGCAGAGTCCTATAATACAGGAGAATCCTATAATACGGCAGAGTCCTATAATACAGCAGAGTCCTATAACACCGCAGAGTCCTATAACACCGCAGAGTCCTATAACACCACAGAGTCCTATAACACCACAGAGTCCTAATACAGCTGAGTCCTATAACACCGCAGAGTCCTATAATACGGTAGAGTCCTATAATACGGCAGAGTCCTATAATACAGCATAGTCCTATAATACCACAGAGTCCTATAATACAGCAGAGTCCTATAAAACGGAAGAGTCCGATAATACGGCAGATAATACAGGAGAATCCTATAATACGGCAGAGTCCTATAATACAGCAGAGTCCTATAACACCGCAGAGTCCTGTAACAAAGCAGAGTCCTATAATACCGCAGAGTCCTGTAACAAAGCAGAGTCCTATAATACCGCAGAGTCCTATAACACCACAGAGTCCTATAACACCACAGAGTCCTAATACAGCTGAGTCCTATAACACCGCAGAGTCCTATAATACGGTAGAGTCCTATAATACAGGAGAATCCTATAATACGGCAGAGTCCTATAATACAGCAGAGTCCTATAACACCGCAGAGTCCTGTAACAAAGCAGATTCCTATAATACCGCAGAGTCCTGTAACAAAGCAGAGTCCTATAATACCGCAGAGTCCTATAACACCACAGAGTCCTATAACACCACAGAGTCCTAATACAGCTGAGTCCTATAACACCGCAGAGTCCTATAATACGGCAGAGTCCTATAACACCGCATAGTCCTATAATACAGCAGAGTCCTATAACACCGCAGAGTCCTATAATACGGCAGAGTCCTATAACACCGCAGAGTCTTATAATACAGCAGAGTCCTATAATACGGCAGAGTCCGATAATACGGCAGAGTCCTATAACACCGCAGAGTCCTATAACACCACAGAGTCCTATAACACAGCAGAGTCCTATAATGCCGCAGAGTCCTGTAATACATCAGAGTCCTATAACACCGCAGAGTCCTATAATCCAGCAGAGTCCTATAACATCGCAGAGTCCTATAATACGACAGAGTCCTATAACACCGCAGAGTCCTATAATACGGCAGAGTTCTATAACACCGCAGAGTCCTATAATACGGCAGAGTCCTATAATACGGCAGAGTCCTATAATACAGCAGAGTCCTATAACACCGCAGAGTCCTATAATAGTGCAGAGTGCTATGATACAGCAGAGGCCTATAATACCGCAGAGTCCTATAATCCAGCAGAGTCCTATAACATCGCAGAGTCCTATAATACGACAGAGTCCTATAACACCGCAGAGTCCTATAATACGGCAGAGTTCTATAACACCGCAGAGTCCTATAATACGGCAGAGTCCTATAATACGGCAGAGTCCTATAATACAGCAGAGTCCTATAACACCGCAGAGTCCTATAATAGTGCAGAGTGCTATGATACAGCAGAGGCCTATAATACCGCAGAGTCCTATAATCCAGCAGAGTCCTATAACATCGCAGAGTCCTATAATACGACAGAGTCCTATAACACCGCAGAGTCCTATAATACGGCAGAGTTCTATAACACCGCAGAGTCCTATAATACGGCAGAGTCCTATAATACGGCAGAGTCCTATAATAGTGCAGAGTGCTATGATACAGCAGAGGCCTATAACACCGCAGAGTCCTATAATACGGCAGAGTCCTATAATACAGCAGAGTCCTATAATAAGGCAGAGTCCTATAACACCGCAGAGTCCTATAATAGTGCAGAGTGCTATGATACAGCAGAGGCCTATAACACCGCAGAGTCCTATAATACGGCAGAGTCCTATAATACAGCAGAGTCCTATAATAAGGCAGAGTCCTATAATACCGCAGAGTCGTATATTACAGCAGAATCCTATAATAAGGCAGAGTCCTATAATATCGCAGAGTCCTATACAATAAAATAGCAGAGTCCTATAATACAGCAGAGTCCTATAGCACCGCAGAGTCCTATAATACGGCAGAATCGTATAATACAGCAGAGTCCTATAATAAGGCAGAGTCCTATAATACGGCAGAGTCCTATAATACAGTAGAGTCCTATAACACCACAGAGTCCTCTAACTCCGCAGAGTCCAATAATACCGCAGAGTCCTATAATACAGCAGAGTCCTATAATAGTGCAGATTCCTATAATAGTGCAGAGTCCTATAATACAGCAGAGTCCTATAATAGTGCAGAGTCCTATAACACCGCAGAGTCCTATAATACCGCAGAGTCCTATAATACTGCAGAGTCCTATAACACCGCAGAGTCCTATAATACCGCAGAGTCCTATAATACAGCAGAGTCCTAAAATACCGCAGAGTCCTATAACACCGCAGAGTCCTATAACACAGCAGTGTCCTATAATACCGCAGCGTCCTATAATACCGCAGAGTCCTATAATACCGCAGAGTCCTATAATACAGCAGAGTCCTATAATACGGCAGAGTCCTATAACACCGCAGAGTCCTATAATACAGTAGAGTCCTATAATACAGCAGAGTCCTATAACACCACAGAGTCCTATAACTCCGCAGAGTCCTATAATACCGCAGAGTCTTATAATACAGCAGAGTCCTATAATAGTGCAGAGTCCTATAGCACCGCAGAGTCCTATAACACCGCAGTCCTATAATACAGCAGAGTCCTATAATACCGCAGAGTCCTATAATTCCGAAGAGACCTATAATACAGCAGAGTCCTAAAATACCGCAGAGTCCTAAAATACCGCAGAGTCCTATAATACCGCAGAGTCCTATAATACAGCAGAGTCCTAAAACACCGCAGAGTCCTATAATACCGCAGAGTCCTATAATACCGCAGAGTCCTATAACACCGCAGAGTCCTATAACACCGCAGAGTCCTATAATATGGCAGAGTCCGATAATACGGCAGAGTCCGATAATACAGCAGAGTCCGATAATACAGCAGAGTCCTATAACACCGCAGAGTCCTATAATACGGCAGAGTCCTATAACACCGCAGAGTCGTATAATACGGCAGAGTCCTATAACACTGCAGAGTCCTATAACACCGCAGAGTCCTATAATACGGCAGAGTCCTATAACACCGCAGAGTCCTATAATACGGCAGAGTCCTATAACACTGCAGAGTCCAATAATACAGCAGAGTCCTATAATACGGCAGAGTCCTATAATACAGCAGAGTCCTATAACACCGCAGAGTCCTATAATACGGTAGAATCTTATAATACGGCAGAGTCCTATAATACGGCAGAGTCCTATAACACCGCAGAGTCCTATAATACAGCAGAGTCCTATAATACAGCAGAGTCCTATAACACCGCAGAGTCCTATAACACAGCAGAGTCCTATAACACCGCAGAGTCCTATAATCCAGCAGAGTCCTATAACACCGCAGAGTCCTATAATCCAGCAGAGTCCTATAACATCGCAGAGTCCTATAATACGGCAGAGTCCTATAACACCGCAGAGTCCTATAATACGGCAGAGTCCTATAATACCGCAGAGTCGTATAATACAGCAGAGTCCTATAATAATGCAGAGTCCTATAATACGGCAGAGTCCTATAATATCGCAGAGTCCTATACAGTAAAACAGCAGAGTCCAATAATACAGCAGAGTCCTATAATACAGCAGAGTCCTATAACACCGCAGAGTCCTATAATACGGCAGAGTCCTATAATACGGCAGAGTCCTATAACTCCGCAGAGTCCTATAATACCGCAGAGTCCTATAATACCGCAGAGTTCTATAATACAGCAGAGTCCTATAACACCGCAGAGTCCTATCATAGTGCAGAGTGCTATAATACCGCAGAGTCCTATAACACCGCAGAATCCTATAATACGGCAGAGTCCTATAATACAGCAGAGTCCTATAATAAGGCAGAGTCCTATAATACCGCAGAGTCGTATAATACAGCAGAGTCCTATAACACCGCAGAGTCCTATAATACCGCAGAGTCCTATAATACCGCAGAGTCCTATAACACCGCAGAGTCCTATAACACCGCAGAGTCCTATAATATGGCAGAGTCCGATAATACGGCAGAGTCCGATAATACAGCAGAGTCCGATAATACAGCAGAGTCCTATAACACCGCAGAGTCCTATAATACGGCAGAGTCCTATAACACCGCAGAGTCGTATAATACGGCAGAGTCCTATAACACTGCAGAGTCCTATAACACCGCAGAGTCCTATAATACGGCAGAGTCCTATAACACCGCAGAGTCCTATAATACGGCAGAGTCCTATAACACTGCAGAGTCCAATAATACAGCAGAGTCCTATAATACGGCAGAGTCCTATAATACAGCAGAGTCCTATAACACCGCAGAGTCCTATAATACGGTAGAATCTTATAATACGGCAGAGTCCTATAATACGGCAGAGTCCTATAACACCGCAGAGTCCTATAATACAGCAGAGTCCTATAATACAGCAGAGTCCTATAACACAGCTGAGTCCTATAATACAGCAGAGTCCTATAATACAGCAGAGTCCTATAATACAGCAGAGTCCTATAACACCGCAGAGTCCTATAACACAGCAGAGTCCTATAACACCGCAGAGTCCTATAATCCAGCAGAGTCCTATAACACCGCAGAGTCCTATAATCCAGCAGAGTCCTATAACATCGCAGAGTCCTATAATACGGCAGAGTCCTATAACACCGCAGAGTCCTATAATACGGCAGAGTCCTATAATACGGCAGAGTCCTATAATACCGCAGAGTCGTATAATACAGCAGAGTCCTATAATAATGCAGAGTCCTATAATACGGCAGAGTCCTATAATATCGCAGAGTCCTATACAGTAAAACAGCAGAGTCCAATAATACAGCAGAGTCCTATAATACAGCAGAGTCCTATAACACCGCAGAGTCCTATAATACGGCAGAGTCCTATAATACCGCAGAGTCCTATAACTCCGCAGAGTCCTATAATACCGCAGAGTCCTATAATACCGCAGAGTTCTATAATACAGCAGAGTCCTATAACACCGCAGAGTCCTATCATAGTGCAGAGTGCTATAATACCGCAGAGTCCTATAACACCGCAGAATCCTATAATACGGCAGAGTCCTATAATACAGCAGAGTCCTATAATAAGGCAGAGTCCTATAATACCGCAGAGTCGTATAATACAGCAGAGTCCTATAACACCGCAGAGTCCTATAACACGGCAGAATCGTATAATACAGCAGAGTCCTATAATAAGGCAGAGTCCTATAATACGGCAGAGTCCTATAATACAGTAGAGTCCTATAACACCACAGAGTCCTCTAACTCCGCAGAGTCCTATAACACCGCAGAGTCCTATAACACCGCAGAGTCCTATAATACTGCAGAGTCCTATAACACCGCAGAGTCCTATAATAGTGCAGATTCCTATAACACCGCAGAGTCCTATAATACCGCAGAGTCCTATAATACTGCAGAGTCCTATAACACCGCAGAGTCCTATAATACCGCAGAGTCCTATAATACAGCAGAATCCTAAAATACCGCAGAGTCCTATAGCACCGCAGAGTCCTATAACTCAGCAGAGTCCTATAATACCGCAGCGTCCTAAAATACCGCAGAGTCCTATAATATCGCAGAGTCCTATAATACAGCAGAGTCCTATAATACAGCAGAGTCCTATAATACGGCAGAGTCCTATAACACCGCAGAGTCCTATAACACCGCAGAGTCCTATAATACAGTGGAGTCCTATAATACAGCAGAGTCCTATAACACCACAGAGTCCTATAATAGTGCAGAGTCTTATAATACAGCAGAGTCCTATAATAGTGCAGAGTCCTATAATACAGCAGAGTCCTATAATACGGCAGAGTCCTATAACTCCGCAGAGTCCTATAACTCCGCAGAGTCCTATAATACCGCAGAGTCTTATAATACAGCAGAGTCCTATAATAGTGCAGAGTTCTATAATACAGCAGAGTCCTATAATACAGCAGAGTCCTATAACACCGCAGTCCTATAATACAGCAGAGTCCTATAATACCGCAGAGTCCTATAATACAGCAGAGTCCTATAATAGTGCAGAGTGCTATAATACAGCAGAGTCCTATAATACAGCAGAGTCCTATAATACCGCAGAGTCCTATAATACAGCAGAGTCCTATAACACCGCAGAGTCCTATAATACCGCAGAGTCCTATAACACCGCAGAGTCCTATAATACCGCAGAGTCCTATAACACCGCAGAGTCCTATAAAACGGCAGAGTCCGATAATATGGCAGAGTCCGATAATACAGCAGAGTCCGATAATACAGCAGAGTCCTATAACACCGCAGAGTCCTATAATACAGCAGAGTCCTGTAACACAGCAGAGTCCTATAACACCACAGAGTCCTATAATACGGCACAGTCCTATAACACCGCAGAGTCCTATAATACGGTAGAATTTTATAATACGGCAGAGTCCTATAATACGGCAGAGTCCTATAACACCGCAGAGTGCTATAATACAGCAGAGACCTATAACACCGCAGAGTCCTATAATACGGCAGAGTCCTATAACACCGCAGAGTCCTATAATACGGCAGAGTCCTATAATACAGGAGAGTCCTATAACACCACAGAGTCCTATAATACTGCAAAGTCCTATAATACTGCAGAGTCCTATAACACCGCAGAGTCCTATAATACCGCAAAGTCCTATAATACTGCAGAGTCCTATAACACCGCAGAGTCCTATAATACAGCAGAGTCCTATAATACAGCAGAGTCCTATAATACAGCAGAGTCCTATAATACCACAGAGTCCTATAATACAGCAGAGTCCTATAATACCACAGAGTCCTATAATACCGCAGAGTCCTATAATACAGCAGAGTCCTATAATACAGCAGAGTCCTATAATACCACAGAGTCCTATAACACCGCAGAGTCCTGTAACACCGCAGAGTCCTATAATACGGCAGAGTCCTATAATACAGCAGAGTCCTATAATACAGCAGAGTCCTATAATACCACAGAGTCCTATAATACGGCAGAGTCCTATAATACAGCAGAGTCCTATAATACTGCAAAGTCCTATAATACTGCAGAGTCCTATAACACCGCAGAGTCCTATAATACAGCAGAGTCCTGTAATACAGCAAAGTCCTTTAATACAGCAGAGTCCTATAATACCACAGAGTCCTATAATACCGCAGAGTCCTATAACATCGCAGAGTCCTGTAACACCGCAGAGTCCTATAATACGGCAGAGTCCTATAATACAGCAGAGTCCTATAATACAGCAGAGTCCTATAATACCACAGAGTCCTATAATACGGCAGAGTCCTATAATACCGCAGAGTCCTATAACATCGCAGAGTCCTGTAACACCGCAGAGTCCTATAATATGGCAGAGTCCTATAATACAGCAGATTCCTATAATACAGCAGAGTCCTATAATACCACAGAGTCCTATAATACAGCAGAGTCCTATATCAAAGCAGAGTCCTATAATACAGCAGAGTCCTATATCAAAGCAGAGTCCTATAATACGGCAGAGTCCTATAATACGGCAGAGTCCTATAACACCGCAGAGTCCTATAATACAGCAGAGTCCTATAATACGGCAGAGTTCTACAATACGGCAGAGTCCTATAACACCGCAGAGTCCTATAATACAGCACAGTCCTATAATACAGCAGAGTCCTAAAATACAGCAGAGTCCTATAATACAGCACAGTCCTATAATATCGCAGAGTCCTATAATACAGCAGATTCCTATAATACGGCAGAGTCCTATAATACTGCAGAGTCCTATAATACAGCACAGTCCTATAATACAGCAGAGTCCTAAAATACAGCAGAGTCCTATAATACAGCACAGTCCTATAATATCGCAGAGTCCTATAATACAGCAGAGTCCTATAATACAGCAGAGTCCTATAATACCGCAGAGTCCTATAATACAGCAGAGTCCTATAATACCGCAGAGTCCTATAATACAGCAGAGTCCTATAATACGGCAGAGTCATATAATACGGCAGAGTCCTATAACACCGCAGAGTCCTATAATACAGCAGAGTCCTTTAATACAGCAGAGTCCTATAATACAGCAGAGTCCTATAATACCGCAGAGTCCTATAATACAGCAGAGTCCTATAATACGGCAGAGTCATATAATACGGCAAATTCCTATAACACCGCAGAGTCCTGTAATACAGCAGAGTCCTGTATCACCGCAGAGTCCTATGACACAGCAGAGTCCTATAATGCCGCAGAGTCCTGTAATACATCAGAGTCCTATAATACGGCAGAGTCCTATAATACTGCAGAGTCCTATAATACATCACAGTCCTATAATACAGCAGAGTCCTAAAATACAGCAGAGTCCTATAATACGGGAGAGTCCTATAACACCGCAGAGTCCTATAATACGGCAGAGTCCTATAATACAGCAGAGTCCTATAACAACGCACAGTCCTATAACACCGCAGAATCCTATAATATGCTAGAGTCCTATAATACGGCAGAGTCCTATATTAGTGCAGAGTCCTATAATACAGCAGAGTCCTATAACACCGCAGAGTCCTATAATACTGCAAAGTCCTATAATACTGCAGAGTCCTATAACACCGCAGAGTCCTATAATACTGCAAAGTCCTATAATACAGCAGAGTCCTATAATACCACAGAGTCCTATAACACAGCAGAGTCCTATAATACCACAGAGTCCTATAATACCGCAGAGTCCTATAATACCACAGAGTCCTATAACACCGCAGAGTCCTGTAACACCTCAGAGTCCTAAAATACGGCAGAGTCCTATAATACAGCAGAGTCCTATAATACAGCAGAGTCCTATAATACCACAGAGTCCTATAATACAGCAGAGTCCTATATCAAAGCAGAGTCCTATAATACAGCAGAGTCCTATATCAAAGGAGAGTCCTATAATACGGCAGAGTCCTATAATACGGCAGAGTCCTATAATACAGCAGAGTCCTATAATAGTGCAGAGTCCTATAACACCGCAGAGTAATATAATACAGCAGAGTCCTATAATACGGCAGAGTTCTATAATACGGCAGAGTCCTATAACACCGCAGAGTCCTATAATACGGCAGAATCCTATAATACAGCAGAGTTCTATAATACGGCAGAGTCCTATAATACAGCACAGTCCTATAATACAGCAGAGTCCTAAAATACAGCAGATTCCTATAATACAGCAGAGTCCTATAATACGGCAGAGTCCTATAACACCGCAGAGTCCTATAATACAGCAGAGTCCTATAATACAGCAGAGTTCTATAATACGGCAGAGTCCTATAATACAGCACAGTCCTATAACACAGCAGAGTCCTATAATACAGCACAGTCCTATAATATCGCAGAGTCCTATAATACAGCAGAGTCATTTAATACAGCAGAGTCCAATAATACAGCAGAGTCCTATAATACAGCAGAGTCCTATAATACAGCAGAGTCCTTTAATACAGCAGAGTCCTATAATACAGCAGAGTCCTATAATACCGCAGAGTCCTATAATACAGCAGAGTCCTATAATATGGCAGAGTCATATAATACGGCAGAGTCCTATAACACCGCAGAGTCATATAATACGGCAGAGTCCTATAACACCGCAGAGTCCTGTAATACAGCAGAGTCCTGTATCACCACAGAGTCCTAAAATACAGCAGAGTCCTATAATACGGCAGAGTCCTATAACACCGCAGAGTCCTATAATACGGCAGAGTCCTATAATACAGCAGAGTCCTATAACAACGCACAGTCCTATAACACAGCAGAATCCTATAATATGCTAGAGTCCTATAATACGGCAGAGTCCTATATTAGTGCAGAGTCCTATAATACAGCAGAGTCCTATAACACCGCAGAGTCCTATAATACAGCCGAGTCCTGTAATACAGCAGAGTCCTATAATACAGCACAGTCCTGTATCACCGCAGAGTCCTATAATACGGCAGAGTCCTATAATACGGCAGAGTCCTATAATACGACAGAGTCCTATAATACGACAGAGTCCTATAATGCCGCAGAGTCCTGTAATACGGCAGAGTCCTATAACACCGCAGAGTCCTATAATACGGCAGAGTCCTATAATACGGCAGAGTCCTATAATACAGCAGAGTCCTATAACAACGCACAGTCCTATAATACAGCAGAGTCCTATAGTAACGCAGAGTCCTATAATACGGCAGAGTCCTATAATACAGCAGAGTCCTATAACAACGCAGAGTCCTATAACACCGCAGAATCCCATAATACAGCAGAGTCCTATAATACAGCAGAGTCCTATAATATAGCAGAGTCCTGTAATACAGCAGAGTCCTGTAACACCGCAGAGTCCTATAATACGGCAGAGTCCTATAACACCGCAGAGTCTTATAATACAGCAGAGTCCTATAATACGGCAGAGTCCTATAACACCGCAGAGTCCTATAATACAGCAGAGTCCTATAATACGGCAGAGTCCTATAACACCGCAGAGTCCTATAACACAGCAGAGTCCTATAACACAGCAGAGTCCTATAACACAGCAGAGTCCTATAACACCGCAGAGTCCTATAATACGGCAGAGTCCTAAAACACCGCAGAGTCCTATAATACAGCAGAGTCCTATAATACGGCAGAGTCCTATAACACCGCAGAGTCTTATAATACAGCAGAGTCCTATAATACGGCAGAGTCCGATAATACGGCAGAGTCCTATAATACAGCAGAGTCCTATAACACCGCAGAGTCCTATAACACCACAGAGTCCTATAACACAGCAGAGTCCTATAATGCCGCAGAGTCCTGTAATACATCAGAGTCCTATAACACCGCAGAGTCCTATAATCCAGCAGAGTCATATAACACCGCAGAGTCCTATAATCCAGCAGAGTCCTATATCATCGCAGAGTCCTATAATACGGCAGAGTCCTATAACACCGCAGAGTCCTATAATACGGCAGAGTCCTATAACACCGCAGAGTCTT
Source organism: Phyllobates terribilis (assembly GCF_046119375.1). NCBI lineage: Eukaryota > Metazoa > Chordata > Amphibia > Anura > Dendrobatidae > Phyllobates > Phyllobates terribilis. The sequence goes on along the minus strand of NW_027362767.1, from coordinate 129,847,153 downwards.
ATAATACGGCAGAGTCCTATAATACGGCAGAGTCCTATAATACAGCAGAGTCCTATAACACCGCAGAGTCCTATAATAGTGCAGAGTGCTATGATACAGCAGAGGCCTATAACACCGCAGAGTCCTATAATACGGCAGAGTCCTATAATACAGCAGAGTCCTATTATAAGGCAGAGTCCTATAATACCGCAGAGTCGTATATTACAGCAGAGTCCTATAATAAGGCAGAGTCCTATAATATCGCAGAGTCCTATACAATAAAACAGCAGAGTCCTATAACACCGCAGAGTCCTATAATACCACAGAATCCTATAATACGGCAGAGTCCTATAATACAGCAGAGTCCTATAATACTGCAAAGTCCTATAATACTGCAGAGTCCTATAATACAGCAGAGTCCTGTAATACAGCAAAGTCCTTTAATACAGCAGAGTCCTATAATACCACAGAGTCCTATAATACCGCAGAGTCCTATAATACCACAGAGTCCTATAACACCGCAGAGTCCTGTAACACCGCAGAGTCCTATAATACGGCAGAGTCCTATAATACAGCAGAGTCCTATAATACCACAGAGTCCTATAATACGGCAGAGTCCTATAATACAGCAGAGTCCTATAATACAGCAGAGTCCTATAATACCACAGAGTCCTATAATACAGCAGAGTCCTATAATACAGCAGAGTCCTGTAATACAGCAAAGTCCTATAATACTGCACAGTCCTATAATACAGCACAGTCCTATAATACAGCAGAATCCTAAAATACAGCAGAATCCTAAAATACAGCACAGTCCTATAATATCGCAGAGTCCTATAATACAGCAGAGTCCAATAACACCGCAGAGTCCTATAATACAGCAGAGTCCTATAATACGGCAGAGTCATATAATACGGCAGAGTCCTATAATACGGCAGAGTCCTATAACACCGCAGAGTCCTATAATACAGCAGAGTCCTATAACACCGCAGAGTCCTATAATACGGCAGAGTCCTATAACACCACAGAGTCCTATAACACCGCAGAGTCCTATAACACCGCAGAGTCCTATAATACGGTAGAGTCCTATAATAAGGCAGAGTCCTATAGTACGGCAGAGTCCTATAACACCGCAGAGTCCTATAATACGGCAGAGTCCTATAACACCGCAGAGTCCTATAATACAGCACAGTCCTATAACACTGCAGAGTCCTATAATACAGCACAGTCCTATAACACTGCAGAGTCCTATAACACCGCAGAGTCCTATAATACGGCAGAGTCCTATAACACCGCAGAGTCCTATAATACAGCACAGTCCTATAACACTGCAGAGTCCTATAATACAGCAGAGTCCTATAATACCGCAGAGTCCTATAATACGGCAAAGTCCGATAATACGGCAGAGTGCGATAATAAGGCAGAGTCCTATAATACAGCAGAGTCCTATAACACCACAGAGTCCTATAATACCGCAGAGTCCAATAACACCGCAGAGTCCTATAATACGGTAGAGTCCTATAATACGGCAGAGTCCTATAATCCAGCAGAGTCCTATAACACCGCAGAGTCCTATAATACGGCAGAGTCCTATAACACCGCAGAGTCCTATAACACCGAAGAGTCCTATAATACGGCAGAGTCCTATAATACGGCAGAGTCCTATAATACCGCAGATTCCTATAATACGGCAGAGTCCTATAATACGGCAGAGTCCTATAATACCACAGAGTCCTATAATACGGCAGAGTCCTATAATACGGCAGAGTCCTATAACACCGCAGAGTCCTATAATACAGCAGAGTCCTATAACACCGCAGAGTCCTATAACACCGCAGAGTCCTATAACACCACAGAGTCGTATAACACCGCAGAGTCCTACAATACAGTAGAGTCCTATAACACCGCAGAGTCCTATAACACCGCAGAGTCCTACAATACAGTAGAGTCCTATAACACCGCAGAGTCCTATAACACCGCAGAGTCCTATAACACCACAGAATCCTGTAATACAGCAGATTCCTATAACACCGCAGAGTCCTATAATACCGCAGAGTCTTATAATACGGCAGAGTCCAATAACACCGCAGAGTCCTATAATACAGCACAGTCCTATAATATCGCAGAGTCCTATAATACGGCAGCGTCCTATAACACCGCAGAGTCCTATAATACGGTAGAGTCCTATAATACCGCAAAGTCCTATAATACCGCAGAGTCCTATAACACCACAGAGTCCTGAAATACAGCAGAGTCCTATAATACAGCAGAGTCCTGTAATACAGCACAGTCCTATAATATCGCAGAGTCCTATAATACGGCAGAGTCCTATAACACCGCAGAGTCCTATAATACAGCAGAGTCCTATAATACCGCAGAGTCCTATAATACGGCAGAGTCCGATAATACGGCAGAGTGCGATAATAAGGCAGAGTCCTATAATACAGCAGAGTCCTATAACACCACAGCGTCCTATAATACCGCAGAGTCCAATAACACCGCAGAGTCCTATAATACGGTAGAGTCCTATAATACGGCAGAGTCCTATAATCCAGCAGAGTCCTATAACACCGCAGAGTCCTATAATACGGCAGAGTCCTATAACACCGCAGAGTCCTATAACACCGCAGAGTCCTATAATACGGCAGAGTCCTATAATACGGCAGAGTCCTATAATACCGCAGATTCCTATAATACGGCAGAGTCCTATAATACGGCAGAGTCCTATAACACCGCAGAGTCCTATAATACAGCAGAGTCCTATAACACCGCAGAGTCCTATAACACCGCAGAGTCCTATAACACCACAGAGTCCTATAACACCACAGAGTCCTATAACACCGCAGAGTCCTATAATACAGCAGAGTGTTGTAACACCGAGGAGTCCTATAACACCACAGAGTCCTATAATTCGGCAGAGTCCTACAATACAGTAGAGTCCTATAACACCGCAGAGTCCTATAACACCGCAGAGTCCTATAACACCACAGAATCCTGTAATACAGCAGATTCCTATAACACCGCAGAGTCCTATAATACCGCAGAGTCCTATAATACGGCAGAGTCCAATAACACCGCAGAGTCCTATAATACAGCACAGTCCTATAATATCGCAGAGTCCTATAATACGGCAGCGTCCTATAACACCGCAGAGTCCTATAATACGGTAGAGTCCTATAATACCGCAGAGTCCTATAATACCGCAGAGTCCTATAACACCACAGAGTCCTGAAATACAGCAGAGTCCTGTAATACAGCAGATTCCGATAACACCGCAGAGTCCTATAATACCGCAGAGTCCTATAATACCACAGAGTCCTATAACACCGCAGAGTCCTATAATACAGCACAGTCCTATAATATCGCAGAGTCCTATAATACGGCAGAGTCCTATAAAACCGCAGAGTCCTATAATACAGCAGAGTCCTATAATACGGTAGAGTCCTATAACACCGCAGAGTCCTATAATACAGCACAGTCCTATAATATCGCAGAGTCCTATAATACGGCAGAGTCCTATAACACCGCATAGTCCTATAATACGGTAGAGTCCTATAATACCGCAGAGTCCTATAATACGGCAGAGTCCTATAACACAGCAGAGTCCTGTAATACAGCAGATTCCTATAACACCGCAGAGTCCTATAATACCGCAAAGTCCTATAATACAGCAGAGTCCTATAACACCGCAGAGTCCTATAATACGGTAGAGTCCTATAACACCGCAGAGTCCTATAATACAGCAGAGTCCTATAATACGGCAGAGTCCTATAATACGGCAGAGTCCTATAACACCGCAGAGTCCTATAACACCGCAGTCCTATAATACGGCAGAGTCCTATAACACCGCAGAGTCCTATAATACAGCAGAGTCCTATAACACCGCAGAGTCCTATAACACAGCAGAGTCCTATAATACGGCAGAGTCCTATAACACCGCAGAGTCCTATAATACGGCAGAGTCCTATAATACAGCAGAGTCCTATAATACAGCAGAGTCCTATAATACGGCAGAGTCCTATAATACAGCAGAGTCCTATAACACCGCAGAGTCCTATAACACCGCAGAGTCCTGAAATACAGCCGAGTCCTATAACACAGCAGAGTCCTATAATACAGCAGAGTCCTATAATACGGCAGAGTCCTATAATACCACAGAGTCCTATAATACGGCAGAGTCCTATAACACCGCAGAGTCCTATAACATCGCAGAGTCCTATAACACAGATGAGTCCTATAATGCCGCAGAGTCCTATAATATCGCAGAGTCCTGTAATACAGCAGAGTCCTATAATACCTCAGAGTCCTATAATACCACAGAGTCCTATAATACAGCAGAGTCCTATAATACAGCAGAGTCCTATAATACCACAGAGTCCTATAATACAGCAGAATCCTATAACACCGCAGAGTCCTATAATACGGCAGAGTTCAATAACACCGGAGAAACCTATAATACCTCAGAGTCCTATAATACCACAGAGTCCTGTAATACAGCAGATTCCTATAACACCGCAGAGTCCTATAATACCGCTGAATCCTATAATACGGCAGAGTCCAATAACACCGGAGAAACCTATAATACCTCAGAGTCCTATAATACCACAGAGTCCTATAATACAGCAGAGTCCTATAATACCACAGAGTCCTATAATACCACAGAGTCCTATAATACAGCAGAGTCCTGAAATACAGCAGAGTCCTATAACACCGCAGAGTCCTATAATACCGCAGAGTCCTATAATACAGCAGAGTCCTATAATACAGCAGAGTCCTATAATACAGCAGAGTCCTATAATACCACAGAGTCCAATAATACAGCAGAGTCCTATAATACGGCAGAGTCCTATAACACCGCAGAGTCCTATAATACAGCAGAGTCCTATAATACAGCAGAGTCCTATAATACAGCAGAGTCCTATAACACCGCAGAGTCCTATAACACCGCAGAGTCCTGTAATACGGCAGAGTCCTATAATACAGCAGAGTCGTATAACAACGCACAGTCCTATAACACCGCAGAGTCCTATAATACAGCAGAGTCCTATAACACCGCAGAGTCCTATAATACGGCAGAGTCCTATAATACAGCAGAGTCCTATAATACCACAGAGTCCTATAATACAGCAGAGTCCTATAACACCGCAGAGTCCTATAATACGGCAGAGTCCTATAATACAGCAGAGTCCTATAAAACCACAGAGTCCTATAATACAGCAGAGTCCTATAACACCGCAGAGTCCTATAATACAGCAGAGTCCTATAATACAGCAGAGTCCTATAAAACCACAGAGTCCTATAATACAGCAGAGTCCTATAACACCGCAGAGTCCTATAATACAGCACAGTCCTATAATACCACAGAGTCCAATAATACGGCAGAGTCCTATAATACGGCAGAGTCCTATAACACCGCAGAGTCCTATAATACAGCAGAGTCCTATAATACAGCAGAGTCCTATAACACCGCAGAGTCCTATAACACCGCAGAGTCCTATAATACAGCAGAGTCCTATAATACAGCAGAGTCGTATAACAACGCACAGTCCTATAACACCGCAGAATCCTATAATATGGTAGAGTCCTATAATACGGCAGAGTCCTATAATACAGCAGAGTCCTATAATACCACAGAGTCCTATAATACAGCAGAGTCCTATAACAATGCAGAATCCTATAATACAGCAGAGTCCTATAACACCGCAGAGTCCTATAATACAGCAGAGTCCTATAATACCGCAGAGTCCTATAACACCGCAGAGTCCTATAATACAGCAGAGTCCTATAATATCGCAGAGTCCTATAATACAGCAGAGTCCTATAATACAGCAGAGTCCTATAATACAGCAGAGTCCTATAACACCGCAGAGTCCTATAATACAGCAGAGTCCTATAATACCACAGAGTCCTATATTACCACAGAGTCCTATAATATAGCAGAGTCCAATAACACCGCAGAGTCCTATAACACCGCAGAGTCCTATAACACCGCAGAGTCCTGTAATACAGCAGAGTCCTATAACACCGCAGAGTCCTATAACACCGCAGAGTCCTATAATACAGCAGAGTCCTATAATACGGCAGAGTCCTATAACACCGCAGAGTCCTATAATACAGCAGAGTACAATAATACTGCATTGTCCTATAATACCGCAGAGTCCTATAATACAGCAGAGTCCTATAATACAGCAGAGTCCTATAACACCGCAGAGTCCTATAATACAGCAGAGTCCTATAATATCGCAGAGTCCTATAATACAGCAGAGTCCTATAACACCGCAGAGTCCTATAACACCGCAGAGTCCTGAAATACAGCCGAGTCCTATAACACAGCAGAGTCCTATAATACAGCAGAGTCCTATAATACGGCAGAGTCCTATAATACCACAGAGTCCTATAATACGGCAGAGTCCTATAACACCGCAGAGTCCTATAACATCGCAGAGTCCTATAACACAGATGAGTCCTATAATGCCGCAGAGTCCTATAATATCGCAGAGTCCTGTAATACAGCAGAGTCCTATAATACCTCAGAGTCCTATAATACCACAGAGTCCTATAATACAGCAGAGTCCTATAATACAGCAGAGTCCTATAATACCACAGAGTCCTATAATACAGCAGATTCCTATAACACCGCAGAGTCCTATAATACGGCAGAGTTCAATAACACCGGAGAAACCTATAATACCTCAGAGTCCTATAATACCACAGAGTCCTGTAATACAGCAGATTCCTATAACACCGCAGAGTCCTATAATACCGCTGAATCCTATAATACGGCAGAGTCCAATAACACCGGAGAAACCTATAATACCTCAGAGTCCTATAATACCACAGAGTCCTATAATACAGCAGAGTCCTATAATACCACAGAGTCCTATAATACCACAGAGTCCTATAATACAGCAGAGTCCTGAAATACAGCAGAGTCCTATAACACCGCAGAGTCCTATAATACCGCAGAGTCCTATAATACAGCAGAGTCCTATAATACAGCTGAGTCCTATAATACAGCAGAGTCCTATAATACCACAGAGTCCAATAATACAGCAGAGTCCTATAATACGGCAGAGTCCTATAACACCGCAGAGTCCTATAATACAGCAGAGTCCTATAATACAGCAGAGTCCTATAATACAGCAGAGTCCTATAACACCGCAGAGTCCTATAACACCGCAGAGTCCTGTAATACGGCAGAGTCCTATAATACAGCAGAGTCGTATAACAACGCACAGTCCTATAACACCGCAGAGTCCTATAATACAGCAGAGTCCTATAACACCGCAGAGTCCTATAATACGGCAGAGTCCTATAATACAGCAGAGTCCTATAATACCACAGAGTCCTATAATACAGCAGAGTCCTATAACACCGCAGAGTCCTATAATACGGCAGAGTCCTATAATACAGCAGAGTCCTATAATACCACAGAGTCCTATAATACAGCAGAGTCCTATAACACCGCAGAGTCCTATAATACAGCAGAGTCCTATAATACAGCAGAGTCCTATAAAACCACAGAGTCCTATAATACAGCAGAGTCCTATAACACCGCAGAGTCCTATAATACAGCACAGTCCTATAATACCACAGAGTCCAATAATACGGCAGAGTCCTATAATACGGCAGAGTCCTATAACACCGCAGAGTCCTATAATACAGCAGAGTCCTATAATACAGCAGAGTCCTATAACACCGCAGAGTCCTATAACACCGCAGAGTCCTATAATACAGCAGAGTCCTATAATACAGCAGAGTCGTATAACAACGCACAGTCCTATAACACCGCAGAATCCTATAATATGGTAGAGTCCTATAATACGGCAGAGTCCTATAATACAGCAGAGTCCTATAATACCACAGAGTCCTATAATACAGCAGAGTCCTATAACAACGCAGAATCCTATAATACAGCAGAGTCCTATAACACCGCAGAGTCCTATAATACAGCAGAGTCCTATAATACCGCAGAGTCCTATAACACCGCAGAGTCCTATAATACAGCAGAGTCCTATAATATCGCAGAGTCCTATAATACAGCAGAGTCCTATAATACAGCAGAGTCCTATAATACAGCAGAGTCCTATAACACCGCAGAGTCCTATAATACAGCAGAGTCCTATAATACCACAGAGTCCTATATTACCACAGAGTCCTATAATATAGCAGAGTCCAATAACACCGCAGAGTCCTATAACACCGCAGAGTCCTATAACACCGCAGAGTCCTGTAATACAGCAGAGTCCTATAACACCGCAGAGTCCTATAACACCGCAGAGTCCTATAATACAGCAGAGTCCTATAATACGGCAGAGTCCTATAACACCGCAGAGTCCTATAATACAGCAGAGTACAATAATACTGCATTGTCCTATAATACCGCAGAGTCCTATAATACAGCAGAGTCCTATAATACAGCAGAGTCCTATAACACCGCAGAGTCCTATAATACAGCAGAGTCCTATAATATCGCAGAGTCCTATAATACAGCAGAGTCCTATAATACAGCAGAGTCCTATAATACAGCAGAGTCCTATAACACCGCAGAGTCCTATAATACAGCAGAGTCCTATAATACCACAGAGTCCTATATTACCACAGAGTCCTATAATATAGCAGAGTCCAATAACACCGCAGAGTCCTATAACACCGCAGAGTCCTATAACACCGCAGAGTCCTGTAATACAGCAGAGTCCTATAACACCGCAGAGTCCTATAACACCGCAGAGTCCTATAATACAGCAGAGTCCTATAATACGGCAGAGTCCTATAACACCGCAGAGTCCTATAATACAGCAGAGTACAATAATACTGCATTGTCCTATAATACCGCAGAGTCCTATAATACAGCAGAGTCCTATAATACGGCAGAGTCCTATAACACCGCAGAGTCCTATAATACAGCAGAGTACAATAATACTGCATTGTCCTATAACACCGCAGAGTCCTATAATACAGCAGAGTCCTATAATACAGCAGAGTCCTATAACACCACAGAGTCCTGAAATACAGCACAGTCCTATAATACCGCTGAATCCTATAATACAGCAGAGTCCTATAATACCACAGAGTCCAATAATACAGCAGAGTCCTATAATACGGCAGAGTCCTATAACACCGCAGAGTCCTCTAATACAGCAGAGTCCTATAACACCGCAGAGTCCTATAATACAGCAGAGTCCTATAACACCGCAGAGTCCTATAATACAGCAGAGTACAATAATACTGCATTGTCCTATAATACCGCAGAGTCCTATAATACAGCAGAGTCCTATAACACCACAGAGTCCTGAAATACAGCACAGTCCTATAATACCGCTGAATCCTATAATACAGCAGAGTCCTATAATACCACAGAGTCCAATAATACAGCAGAGTCCTATAATACGGCAGAGTCCTATAACACCGCAGAGTCCTCTAATACAGCAGAGTCCTATAACACCGCAGAGTCCTATAACACCGCAGAGTCCTATAACACCGCAGAGTCCTATAATACAGCAGAGTCCTATAATACGTCAGAGTCCTATAAGACCACAGAGTCCTATAATACTGCAGAGTCCTAAAACACCGCAGAGTCCTGTAATACAGCAGAGTCCTATAATACGGCTGTGTCATATAATACGGCAGAGTCCTATAACACCGCAGAGTCCTATAACACCGCTGAGTCCTATAATGCCGCAGAGTCCTATAATATGGCAGAGTCCTATAACACCGCAGAGTCCTATAATACAGCAGAGTCCTATAACACCGCAGAGTCCTATAACACCGCAGAGTCCTATAATACAGCAGAGTCCTATAATACAGCAGAGTCCTATAATACAGCAGAGTCCAATAACACCGCAGAGTCCAATAACACCACAGAGTCCTGTAATACAGCAGATTCCTATAACACCGCAGAGTCCTATAATACAGCAGAGTCCTATAACACCGCAGAAACCTATAATACAGCAGAGTCCTATAACACCGCAAAGTCCTATAATACAGCAGAGTCCTATAACACCGCAGAGTCCTATAATACAGCAGAGTCCTATAACACCGCAGAGTCCTATAATACAGCAGAGTACAATAATGCTGCATTGTCCTATAATACCGCAGAGTCCTATAATACAGCAGAGTCCTATAACACCACAGAGTCCTGAAATACAGCACAGTCCTATAATACCGCTGAATCCTATAATACAGCAGAGTCCTATAATACCACAGAGTCCAATAATACAGCAGAGTCCTATAACACCGCAGAGTCATCTAATACAGCAGAGTCCTATAACACCGCAGAGTCCTATAATACGGCAGAGTCCTATAATACGGCAGAGTCCTATAACACCGCAGAGTCCTATAACACCGCAGAGTCCTATAACACCGCAGAGTCCTATAACACCGCAGAGTCCTATAATATGGCAGAGTCCTATAACACCGCAGAGTCCTATAATACGGCAGAGTCCTACAACACAGCAGAGTCCTATAATAGTGCAGAGTCCTATAATACCACAGAGTCCAATAATACCACAGAGTCCAATAATACAGCAGAGTCCTATAATACTGCAGAGTCCTATAATGCCGAAGAGTCCTGTAATACAGCAGAGTCCTATAATACGGCAGAGTCCTATAACACCTCAGAGTCCTATAATGCCGCAGAGTCCTGTAATACATCAGAGTCCTATAACACCGCAGAGTCCTATAATATGGCAGAGTCCTATAATAGAGCAGAGTCCTATAATACGTCAGAATCCTATAATACGGCAGAGTCCTATAATACCACAGAGTCCTATAATACCACAGAGTCCTATAACACCACAGAGTCCTATAACACCGCAGAGTCCTATAATACAGCAGAGTGCTGTAACACCGAGGAGTCCTATAACACCACAGAGTCCTATAATTCGGCAGAGTCCTACAATACAGTAGAGTCCTATAACACCGCAGAGTCCTATAACACCGCAGAGTCCTATAACACCACAGAATCCTGTAATACAGCAGATTCCTATAACACCGCAGAGTCCTATAATACCGCAGAGTCCTATAATACGGCAGAGTCCAATAACACCGCAGAGTCCTATAATACAGCACAGTCCTACAATATCGCAGAGTCCTATAATACGGCAGCGTCCTATAACGCCGCAGAGTCCTATAATACGGTAGAGTCCTATAATACCGCAGAGTCCTATAATACCGCAGAGTCCTATAACACCACAGAGTCCTGAAATACAGCAGAGTCCTGTAATACAGCAGATTCCGATAACACCGCAGAGTCCTATAATACCGCAGAGTCCTATAATACCACAGAGTCCTATAACACCGCAGAGTCCTATAATACAGCACAGTCCTATAATATCGCAGAGTCCTATAATACGGCAGAGTCCTATAACACCGCAGAGTCCTATAATACAGCAGAGTCCTATAATACGGTAGAGTCCTATAACACCGCAGAGTCCTATAATACAGCACAGTCCTATAATATCGCAGAGTCCTATAATACGGCAGAGTCCTATAACACCGCATAGTCCTATAATACGGTAGAGTCCTATAATACCGCAGAGTCCTATAATACGGCAGAGTCCTATAACACAGCAGAGTCCTGTAATACAGCAGATTCCTATAACACCGCAGAGTCCTATAATACCGCAAAGTCCTATAATACAGCAGAGTCCTATAACACCGCAGAGTCCTATAATACGGTAGAGTCCTATAACACCGCAGAGTCCTATAATACAGCAGAGTCCTATAATACGGCAGAGTCCTATAATACGGCAGAGTCCTATAACACCGCAGAGTCCTATAACACCGCAGTCCTATAATACGGCAGAGTCCTATAACACCGCAGAGTCCTATAATACAGCAGAGTCCTATAACACCGCAGAGTCCTATAACACAGCAGAGTCCTATAATACGGCAGAGTCCTATAACACCGCAGAATCCTATAATACAGCAGAGTCCTATAACACCGCAGAGTCCTATAATACGGCAGAGTCCTATAATACAGCAGAGTCCTATAATACAGCAGAGTCCTATAATACTGCAGAGTCCTATAATACAGCAGAGTCCTATAACACCGCAGAGTCCTATAACACCGCAGAGTCCTATAATACGGCAGAGTCCTATAATACAGCAGAGTCCTATAATACAGCAGAGTCCTATAATACAGCAGAGTCCTATAACACCGCAGAGTCCTATAATACAGCAGAGTCCTATAATACAGCAGAGTCCTATAATACAGCAGAGTCCTATAATACGGCAGAGTCCTATAATACGGCAGAGTCCTATAATACGGCAGAGTCCTATAAGACCGCAGAGTCCTATAATAGTGCAGAGTCCTATAATACAGCAGAGTCCTATAATACGGCAGAGTCCTATAATACGGCAGAGTCATATAATACGGCAGAGTCCTATAATACGGCAGAGTCATATAATACGGCAGAGTCCGATAATACCGCAGAGTCCTATAATACAGCAGAGTCCTATAATACGGCAGAGTCCTATAATACGGCAGAGTCCTATAACACCGCAGAGTCCTATAATACCGCAGAGTCCTATAATACAGCAGAGTCCTATAATACAGCAGAGTCCTATAATACAGCACAGTCCTGTAATACAGCAGAGTCCTATAATACGGCAGTGTCATATAATACGGCAGAGTCCTATAACACCGCAGAGTCCTATAACACAGCTGAGTCCTATAATGCCGCAGAGTCCTGTAATACAGCAGAGTCCTATAATATTGCAGAGTCCTATAACACCGCAGAGTCCTATAATACAGCAGAGTCCTATAATACAGCAGAGTCCTATAACAACGCACAGTCCTATAACACCGCAGAATCCTATAATATGGTAGAGTCCTATAATACGGCAGAGTACTATAATACCACAGAGTCCTATAATACAGCAGAGTCCTATAATACCACAGAGTCCTATAATACAGCAGAGTCCTATAATACCACAGAGTCCTATAATGCAGCAGAGGCCTGTAATACAGCAGAGTCCTATAATACCACAGAGTCCTATAACACCTCAGAGTCCTGTAATACAGCAGAGTCCTATAACACCGCAGAGTCCTGAAATACAGCCGAGTCCTATAACACAGCAGAGTCCTATAATACAGCAGAGTCCTATAATACGGCAGAGTCCTATAATACCACAGAGTCCTATAATACGGCAGAGTCCTATAACACCGCAGAGTCCTATAACATCGCAGAGTCCTATAACACAGATGAGTCCTATAATGCCGCAGAGTCCTATAATATCGCAGAGTCCTGTAATACAGCAGAGTCCTATAATACCTCAGAGTCCTATAATACCACAGAGTCCTATAATACAGCAGAGTCCTATAATACAGCAGAGTCCTATAATACCACAGAGTCCTATAATACAGCAGATTCCTATAACACCGCAGAGTCCTATAATACGGCAGAGTTCAATAACACCGGAGAAACCTATAATACCTCAGAGTCCTATAATACCACAGAGTCCTATAATACGGCAGAGTCCTATAATACCACAGAGTCCTGTAATACAGCAGATTCCTATAACACCGCAGAGTCCTATAATACCGCTGAATCCTATAATACGGCAGAGTCCAATAACACCGGAGAAACCTATAATACCTCAGAGTCCTATAATACCACAGAGTCCTATAATACAGCAGAGTCCTATAATACCACAGAGTCCTATAATACAGCAGAGTCCTATAATACCACAGAGTCCTATAATACAGCAGAGTCCTGAAATACAGCAGAGTCCTATAACACCGCAGAAACCTATAATACAGCAGAGTCCTATAACACCGCAAAGTCCTATAATACAGCAGAGTCCTATAACACCGCAGAGTCCTATAATACAGCAGAGTCCTATAACACCGCAGAGTCCTATAATACAGCAGAGTACAATAATACTGCATTGTCCTATAATACCGCAGAGTCCTATAATACAGCAGAGTCCTATAACACCACAGAGTCCTGAAATACAGCACAGTCCTATAATACCGCTGAATCCTATAACACAGCAGAGTCCTATAATACCACAGAGTCCAATAATACAGCAGAGTCCTATAACACCGCAGAGTCATCTAATACAGCAGAGTCCTATAACACCGCAGAGTCCTATAATACGGCAGAGTCCTATAATACGGCAGAGTCCTATAATACGGCAGAGTCCTATAACACCGCAGAGTCCTATAACACCGCAGAGTCCTATAACACCGCAGAGTCCTATAATATGGCAGAGTCCTATAACACCGCAGAGTCCTATAATACGGCAGAGTCCTACAACACAGCAGAGTCCTATAATAGTGCAGAGTCCTATAATACCACAGAGTCCAATAATACCACAGAGTCCAATAATACAGCAGAGTCCTATAATACTGCAGAGTCCTATAATGCCGCAGAGTCCTGTAATACAGCAGAGTCCTATAATACGGCAGAGTCCTATAACACCTCAGAGTCCTATAATGCCGCAGAGTCCTGTAATACATCAGAGTCCTATAACACCGCAGAGTCCTATAATATGGCAGAGTCCTATAATAGAGCAGAGTCCTATAATACGTCAGAATCCTATAATACGGCAGAGTCCTATAATACCACAGAGTCCTATAATACCACAGAGTCCTATAACACCACAGAGTCCTATAACACCGCAGAGTCCTATAATACAGCAGAGTGCTGTAACACCGAGGAGTCCTATAACACCACAGAGTCCTATAATTCGGCAGAGTCCTACAATACAGTAGAGTCCTGTAACACCGCAGAGTCCTATAACACCGCAGAGTCCTATAACACCACAGAATCCTGTAATACAGCAGATTCCTATAACACCGCAGAGTCCTATAATACCGCAGAGTCCTATAATACGGCAGAGTCCAATAACACCGCAGAGTCCTATAATACAGCACAGTCCTATAATATCGCAGAGTCCTATAATACGGCAGCGTCCTATAACACCGCAGAGTCCTATAATACGGCAGAGTCCTATAATACAGCAGAGTCCTATAATACCACAGAGTCCTATAATACAGCAGAGTCCTATAACACCGCAGAGTCCTATAATACGGCAGAGTCCTATAATACAGCAGAGTCCTATAATACCACAGAGTCCTATAATACAGCAGAGTCCTATAACACCGCAGAGTCCTATAATACAGCAGAGTCCTATAATACAGCAGAGTCCTATAAAACCACAGAGTCCTATAATACAGCAGAGTCCTATAACACCGCAGAGTCCTATAATACAGCACAGTTCTATAATACCACAGAGTCCAATAATACGGCAGAGTCCTATAATACGGCAGAGTCCTATAACACCGCAGAGTCCTATAATACAGCAGAGTCCTATAATACAGCAGAGTCCTATAACACCGCAGAGTCCTATAACACCGCAGAGTCCTATAATACAGCAGAGTCCTATGATACAGCAGAGTCCTATAATACAGCAGAGTCCTATAATACAGCAGAGTCCTATAACACCGCAGAGTCCTGTAATACGGCAGAGTCCTATAATAGAGCAGAGTCGTATAACAACGCACAGTCCTATAACACCGCAGAATCCTATAATATGGTAGAGTCCTATAATACGGCAGAGTCCTATAATACAGCAGAGTCCTATAATACCACAGAGTCCTATAATACAGCAGAGTCCTATAACACCGCAGAGTCCTATAATACAGCAGAGTCCTATAACACCGCAGAGTCCTATAATACAGCAGAGTCCTATAATACCGCAGAGTCCTATAACACCGCAGAGTCCTATAATACAGCAGAGTCCTATAATATCGCAGAATCCTATAATACAGCAGAGTCCTATAATACAGCAGAGTCCTATAATACAGCAGAGTCCTATAACACCGCAGAGTCCTATAATACAGCAGAGTCCTATAATACCACAGAGTCCTTTAATATAGCAGAGTCCAATAACACCGCAGAGTCCTATAACACCGCAGAGTCCTGTAATACAGCAGAGTCCTATAACACCGCAGAGTCCTATAACACCACAGAGTCCTATAATACAGCAGAGTCCTATAACACCGCAGAGTCCTATAATACAGCAGAGTCCTATAACACCGCAGAGTCCTATAATACAGCAGAGTACAATAATACTGCATTGTCCTATAATACCGCAGAGTCCTATAATACAGCAGAGTCCTATAACACCACAGAGTCCTGAAATACAGCACAGTCCTATAATACCGCTGAATCCTATAATACAGCAGAGTCCTATAATACCACAGAGTCCAATAATACAGCAGAGTCCTATAATACGGCAGAGTCCTATAACACCGCAGAGTCCTCTAATACAGCAGAGTCCTATAACACCGCAGAGTCCTATAATACAGCAGAGTCCTATAATACTGCAGAGTCCTATAACACCGCAGAGTCCTATAACACCGCAGAGTCCTATAATACAGCAGAGTCCTATAATACGGCAGAGTCCTATAAGACCACAGAGTCCTATAATACTGCAGAGTCCTATAACACTGCAGAGTCCTGTAATACAGCAGAGTCCTATAATACGGCAGTGTCATATAATACGGCAGAGTCCTATAACACCGCAGAGTCCTATAACACCGCTGAGTCCTATAATGCCGCAGAGTCCTATAATACAGCAGAGTCCTATAATACAGCAGAGTCCAATAACACCGCAGAGTCCTATAACACCGCAGAGTCCTATAACACCGCAGAGTCCTATAACACCGCAGAGTCCTATAATACAGCAGAGTCCTATAACACCGCAGAGTCCTATAACACCGCAGAGTCCTATAACACCGCAGAGTCCTATAATATAGCAGAGTCCTATAATACAGCAGAGTCCTATAATACAGCAGAGTCCAATAACACCGCAGAGTCCAATAACACCACAGAGTCCTGTAATACAGCAGATTCCTATAACACCGCAGAGTCCTATAATACAGCAGAGTCCTATAACACCGCAGAAACCTATAATACAGCAGAGTCCTATAACACCGCAAAGTCCTATAATACAGCAGAGTCCTATAACACCGCAGAGTCCTATAATACAGCAGAGTCCTATAACACCGCAGAGTCCTATAATACAGCAGAGTACAATAATACTGCATTGTCCTATAATACAGCAGAGTCCTATAACACCACAGAGTCCTGAAATACAGCACAGTCCTATAATACCGCTGAATCCTATAATACAGCAGAGTCCTATAATACCACAGAGTCCAATAATACAGCATAGTCCTATAACACCGCAGAGTCATCTAATACAGCAGAGTCCTATAACACCGCAGAGTCCTATAATACGGCAGAGTCCTATAATACGGCAGAGTCCTATAACACCGCAGAGTCCTATAACACCGCAGAGTCCTATAACACCGCAGAGTCCTATAACACCGCAGAGTCCTATAATATGGCAGAGTCCTATAACACCGCAGAGTCCTATAATACGGCAGAGTCCTACAACACAGCAGAGTCCTATAATAGTGCAGAGTCCTATAATACCACAGAGTCCAATAATACCACAGAGTCCAATAATACAGCAGAGTCCTATAATACTGCAGAGTCCTATAATGCCGCAGAGTCCTGTAATACAGCAGAGTCCTATAATACGGCAGAGTCCTATAACACCTCAGAGTCCTATAACACCTCAGAGTCCTATAATGCCGCAGAGTCCTGTAATACATCAGAGTCCTATAACACCGCAGAGTCCTATAATATGGCAGAGTCCTATAATACAGCAGAGTCCTATAATACGTCAGAATCCTATAATACGGCAGAGTCCTATAATACCACAGAGTCCTATAATACCACAGAGTCCTATAACACCGCAGAGTCCTATAATACAGCAGAGTCCTATAATGCCGCAGAGTCCTATAACACCGCAGAGTCCTAGAACACCGCAGAGTCCTATAACACAGCTGAGTCCTATAATGCCGCAGAGTCCTGTAATACATCAGAGTCCTATAACACCGCAGAGTCCTATAATATGGCAGAGTCCTATAATACAGCAGAGTCCTATAATACGGCAGAATCCTATAATACGGCAGAATCCTATAATACGGCAGAGTCCTATAATACCACAGAGTCCTATAACACCGCAGAGTCCTATAATACAACAGAGTCCTATAATACTGCAGAGTCCTATAATACAGCAGAGTCCTATAATACAGCAGAGTCCTATAATACGGCAGAATCCTATAATACGGCAGAGTCCTATAACACGGCAGAGTCCTATAACACCGCAGAGTCCTATAATACGGCAGAGTCCTATAACACCGCAGAGTCCTATAATACGATAGAATCCTATAATACGGCAGAGTCCTATAATACGGCAGAGTCCTATAACACCGCAGAGTCCTATAATAGTGCAGAGTCCTACAACACCACAGAGTCCTATAATACAGGAGATTCCTATAACACCGCAGAGTCCTATAATACCGCAGAGTCCTATAATACCACAGAGTCCTATAATACCGCAGAGTCCTATAATACCGCAGAGTCCTATAATACCGCAGAGTCCTATAACACCGCAGATTCCTACAATACGGTAGAATCCTATAATACGGCAGAGTCCTATAATACGGCAGAGTCCTATAACACGGCAGAGTCCTATAACACGGCAGAGTCCTATAACACCGCAGAGTCCTATAACACCGCAGAGTCCTATAATACGGCAGAGTCCTATAACACCGCAGAGTCCTATAATACGATAGAATCCTATAATACGGCAGAGTCCTATAATACGGCATAGTCCTATAACACCGCAGAGTCCTATAATAGTGCAGAGTCCTACAACACCACAGAGTCCTATAATACAGGAGAGTCCTATAATACCGCAGAGTCCTATAATAGCGCAGAGTCCTATAATACCGCAGAGTCCTATAACACCGCAGAGTCCTATAACACCGCAGAGTCCTATAACACAGCAGAGTCCTATAATACAGCAGAGTCCTATAACACTGCAGAGTCCAATAATACCGCAGAGTCCTATAACACCGCAGAGTCCTATAATACAGCAGAGTCCTATAATACGGCAGAGTCCTATAAGACCCCAGAGTCCTATAATAGTGCAGAGTCCTATAATACTGCAGAGTCCTATAACACCGCAGAGTCCTATAATACTGCAGAGTCCTATAAAACCGCAGAGTCCTATAACACCACAGAGTCCTATAATACTGCAGAGTCCTATAACACCGCAGAGTTCTATAACACCGCAGAGTCCTATAAAACGGCAGAATCCGATAATACGGCAGAGTCCGATAATACGGCAGAGTCCTATAATATAGCAGAGTCCTATAACACCGCAGAGTCCTATAATAGTGCAGAGTCCTATAACACCACAGATTTCTATAATACAGCAGAGTCCTATAATACCGCAGAGTCCTATAACACCGCAGAGTCCTATAATACTGCAGATTCCTATAACACCACAGATTTCTATCATACAGCAGAGTCCTATAATACCGCATAGTCCTATAATACCGCAGAGTCCTATAATACCGCAGAGTACTATAATACGGCAGAGTCCTATAATACGGCAGAGTCCGATAATACAGAAAAGTCCTATAATATGGCAGAGTCCTATAATACAGCAGATTTCTATAACACCGCAGATTTCTATAAGACAGCAGAGTCCTATAATACCGCAGAGACCTATAATACGGTAGAGTCCAATAACACCGCAGAAACCTATAATACCGCAGAGTCCTATACTACAGCACAGTCCTATAATACCGCAGAGTCCTATAATACGGCAGAGTCCAATAACACCGCAGAAACCTATAATACTGCAGAGTCCTATAATACAGCAGAGTACAATAATACAGCAGAGTCCTATAATACAGCAGAGTCCTATAATACAGCAGAGTCTTATAACACCACAGAGTCCTATAATACAGCAGAGTCCTATAATAAGGCAAAGTCCAATAATACAGCAGAGTCCTATAACACTGCAGAGTCCTATAATACTGCAGAGTCCTATAACACCGCAGAGTCCTATAACACCGCAGAGTCCTGTAATACAGCAGAGTCCTATAATACTGCAGAGTCCTATAATACCGCAGAGTCCTATAATACCGCAGAGTCTTATAATACAGCAGAGTCCTATAACACCGCAGAAACCTATAATACGGCAGAGTCCTATAACACCGCAAAGTCCTATAACACCGCAGAGTCCTATAACACCGCAGAGTCCTATAACACCGCAGAGTCCTATAACACAGCAGAGTCCTATAATACAGCAGAGTCCTATAACACCACAGAGTCCTGAAATACAGCAGAGTCCTATAATACCGCTGAATCCTATAATACAGCAGAGTCCTATAATACCACAGAGTCCAATAATACAGCAGAGTCCTATAACACCGCAGAGTCCTATAATACCGCAGAGTCCTATAACACAGCAGAGTCCTATAATACAGCAGAGTCCTATTATACAGCAGAGTCCTATAAGACCACAGAGTCCTATAATATGGCAGAGTCCTATACCACCGCAGAGTCCTATAATACGGCAGAGTCCTATAATACAGCAGAGTCCTATAACACCACAGAGTCCTATAATATGGCAGAGTCCTATAACACCGCAGAGTCCTATAATATGGCAGAGTCCTATAATATGGCAGAGTCCAATAATATGGCAGAGTCCTATAATATGGCAGAGTCCTATAACACCGCAGAGTCCTATAATACGGCAGAGTCCTATAATACGGCAGAGTCCTATAATACCACAGAGTCCTATAATACAGCAGAGTCCCATAATACAGCAGAGTCCCATAATACAGCAGAGTCCTATAACACAGCAGAGTCCTATAATACAGCAGAGTCCTATAATACAGCAGAGTCCTATAATACCGCAGAGTCCTATAATACAGCAGAGTCCTATAATACAGCAGAGTCCTATAATACCGCAGAGTCCTATAATACCGCAGAGTCCTATAATACCGCAGAGTCCTATAATACAGCAGAGTCCTATAATACAGCAGAGTCCTATAATACCGCAGAGTCCTATAATACCGCAGAGTCCTATAATACAGCAGAGTCCTATAATACAGCAGAGTCCTATAATACAGCAGAGTCCTATAATATCGCAGAGTCCTGTAATACAGCAGAGTCCTATAATACCACAGAGTCCTATAATACCACAGAGTCCTATAATACAGCAGAGTCCTATAACACCGCAGAGTCCTATAATACCGCTGAATCCTATAATACCGCAGAGTCCTATACTACAGCACAGTCCTATAACACCGCAGAGTCCTATAATACAGCAGAGTCCTATACTACAGCACAGTCCTATAACACCGCAGAGTCCTATAATACAGCAGAGTACTATAATACAGCAGAGTCCTATAATACAGCACAGTCCTATAACACCGCAGAGTCCTATAATACAGCACAGTCCTATAATACTGCTGAATCCTATAATACAGCAGAGTCCTATAATACAGCAGAGTCCTATAATATGGCAGAGTCCTATAATATGGCAGAGTCCTATAATACGGCAGAGTCCTATAATACGGCAGAGTCCTATAACACCGCAGAGTCCTATAACACCGCAGAGTCCTATAATACAGCAGATTCCTATAACACCACAGAGTCCTATAATACTGCAGAGTCCTATAATACCACAGAGTCCGATAATACGGCAGAGTCCTATATTAGTGCAAAGTCCTATAATACGGCAGAGTCCTATAATACGGCAGAGTCCTATAATACCGCAGAGTCCTATAATACCGCAGAGTCCTATAATACCGCAGAGTCCTATAATACAGCAGAGTCCTATAACACCACAGAGTCCTATAATACTGCAGAGTCCTATAATACCACAGAGTCCGATAATACGGCAGAGTCCTATATTAGTGCAGAGTCCTATAATACGGCAGAGTCCTATAATACGGCAGAGTCCTATAATACCGCAGAGTCCTATAATACCGCAGAGTCCTATAATACCGCAGAGTCCTATAACACCACAGACTCCTATAATACTGCAGAGTCCTATAATACGGCAGAGTCCTATAATACGGCAGAGTCCTATAATATGGCAGAGTCCTATAATATGGCAGAGTCCTATAATACGGCAGAGTCCTATAACACCGCAGAGTCCTATAACACCGCAGAGTCCTATAATACAGCAGAGTCCTGTAATAAAGCAGAGTCCTATAATACGGCAGAGTCCTATAATACGGCAGAGTCCTATAATACCGCAGAGTCCTGCAATACAGCAGAGTCCTATAATACAGCAGAGTCCTATAATACGGCAGAGTCCTATAATACGGCAGAGTCCTATAATACAGCAGAGTCCTATAACACCGCAGAGTCCTATAATACAGCAGAGTCCTGTAATAAAGCAGAGTCCTATAATACGGCAGAGTCCTATAATACGGCAGAGTCCTATAATACCGCAGAGTCCTATAATACAGCAGAGTCCTATAATACAGCAGAGTCCTGCAATACAGCAGAGTCCTATAATACAGCAGAGTCCTGTAATACGGCAGAGTCCTATAATACGGCAGAGTCCTATAATAGTGCAGAGTCGTATAACACCACAGAGTCCTACAATACTGCAGAGTCCTATAATACGGCAGAGTCTGATAATACGGCAGAGTCCTATAATAGTGCAGAGTCCTATAATAGTGAAGAGTCCTATAATACGGCAGAGTCCTATAATACGGCAGAGTCCTATAATACAGCAGAGTCCTGCAATACAGCAGAGTCCTATAATACAGCAGAGTCCTGTAATACGGCAGAGTCCTATAATACGGCAGAGTCCTATAACACCACAGAGTCCTATAACACCGCAGAGTCCTACAATACTGCAGAGTCCTATAATACGGCAGAGTCTGATAATACGGCAGAGTCCTATAATAGTGCAGAGTCCTATAATAGTGCAGAGTCCTATAATACGGCAGAGTCCTATAATACGGCACAGTTCTATAATACAGCACAGTCCTATAACACCGCAGAGTCCTATAATACCGCAGAGTCCTATGATACCGCAGAGTCCTATAATACAGCAGAGTCCTATAACACCAGAATCCTATAACACCGCAGAGTCCTATAATACAGCACAGTCCTATAACACCACAGAGTGCTATAACACCGCAGAATCCTATAATACGGCAGAGTCCTATAATTCGGCAGAGTCCTATAACACCGCAGAGTCCTATAATAAGTCAAAGTCCTATAATACAGCAGAGTCCTGTAATACAGCAGAGTCTTATAACACCACAGAGTCCTATAATAAGGCAAAGTCCAATAATACAGCAGATTCCCATAACACCGCAGAGTCCTATAATACAGCAGAGTCATATAATACGGCAGAGTCCTATAATACAGCAGAGTCCTATAATACAGCAGAGTCCTATAATACGGCAGAGTCCTATAATACGGCAGAGTCCTATAATACGGCAGAGTCCGATAATACGGCAGAGTCCTATAATACAGCAGAGTCCTATAACACCACAGAGTCCTATAATACAGCAGAGTCCTATAACAACGCAGAGTCCTATAACAACGCAGAGTCCTATAATACAGCAGAGTCCTATAATACAGCAGAGTCCTATAATACGGCAGAGTCCTATAATACGGCAGAGTCCTATAATACGGCAGAGTCCTATAATACAGCAGAGTCCTATAACAACGCAGAGTCCTATAACAACGCAGAGTCCTATAATACAGCAGAGTCCTATAATACAGCAGAGTCCTATAATACAGCAGAGTCCTATAATACGGCAGAGTCCTATAATACGGCAGAGTCCTATAATACGGCAGAGTCCTATAATACGGCAGAGTCCTATAATACAGCAGAGTTCTATAACACCACAGAGTCCTATAATACAGCAGAGTCCTATAATACAGCAGAGTCCTATAACACAGCAGAGTCCTATAAAACCGCAGAGTCCTATAATAGTGCAGAGTCCTATAATATTGCAGAGTCCTATAATACGGCAGAGTCCTATAATACCACAGAGTCCTATAATACAGCAAAGTCCTATAATACAGCAGAGTCCTATAATACGGCAGAGTCCTATGATACCGCAGAGTCCTATAATACTGCAGAGTCCTATAATACTGCAGAGTCCTATAATACAGCAGAGTCCTATAATACTGCAGAGTCCTATAATACTGCAGAGTCCTATAATACCGCAGAGTCCGATAGTACGGCAGAGTCCTATATTAGTGCAGAGTCCTATAACACCGCAGAGTCCTATAACACCGCAGAGTCCAATAATACCACAGAGTCCTGTAACACCGCAGAGTCCTGTAACACCGCAGAGTCATATAATAAGGCAAAGTCCAATAATACAGCAGAGTCCTATAATACAGCAGAGTCCTTTAATACAGCAGATTCCCATAACACCGCAGAGTCCTATAATACAGCAGAGTCCTATAATACAGCAGAGTCCTATAATACGGCAGAGTCCTATAATACGGCAGAGTCCTATAATACGGCAGAGTCCGATAATACGGCAGAGTCCTATAATACAGCAGAGTCCTATAACACCACAGAGTCCTATAATACAGCAGAGTCCTATAACAATGCAGAGTCCTATAACAACGCAGAGTCCTATAATACAGCAGAGTCCTATAATACAGCAGAGTCCTATAATACGGCAGAGTCCTATAATACGGCAGAGTCCTATAATACGGCAGAGTCCTATAATACAGCAGAGTCCTATAACACCGCAGAGTCCTATAACACCGCAGAGTCCTATAACACCACAGAGTCCTATAATACAGCAGAGTCCTATAATACAGCAGAGTCCTATAACAACGCAGAGTCCTATAAAACCGCAGAGTCCTATAATAGTGCAGAGTCCTATAATATTGCAGAGTCCTATAATACGGCAGAGTCCTATAATACGGCAGAGGCCTATAATACCACAGAGTCCTATAATACAGCACAGTCCTATAATACAGCAGAGTCCTATAATACGGCAGAGTCCTATGATACTGCAGAGTCCTATGATACCGCAGAGTCCTATAATACTGCAGAGTCCTATAATACTGCAGAGTCCTATAATACAGCAGAGGCCTATAACACCACAGAGTCCTATAATACAGCACAGTCCTATAACACCACAGAGTCCTATAACACCGCAGAGTCCTATAACACCGCAGAGTCCTATAACACCACAGAGTCCTATAATTCGGCAGAGTCCTACAATACAGCAGAGTCCTATAATACCGCAGAGTCCTGTAATACAGCAGATTCCTATAACACCGCAGAGTCCTATAATACCGCAGAGTCCTATAATACGGCAGAGTCCTATAATACAGCAGAGTCCTATAATACCACAGAGTCCTATAACACCGCAGAGTCCTATAACACCGCAGAGTCCTATAATACGGCAGATTGCTATAACACCGCAGAGTCCTATAATACCACAGAGTCCTATAACACCGCAGAGTCCTATAATACAGCACAGTCCTATAACACCGCAGAGTCCTATAATACAGCACAGTCCTATAACACCGCAGAGTCCTATAATACAGCAGAGTCCTATAATACAGCACAGTCCTATAACACCGCAGAGTCCTATAATACGGCAGAGTCCTATAAAACTGCAGAGTCCAATAATACGGCAGAGTGCTATAACACCGCAGAGTCCTATAACACCACAGAGTCCTATAATACAGCAGAGTCCTATAACACCGCAGAGTCCTGTAACACCGCAGAGTCCTATAACACCGCAGAGTCCTGTAATTCGGCAGAGTCCTATATTACAGCAGAGTCCTATAACACCACAGAGTCCTATAATACGGCAGAGTCCTATAACACCTCAGAGTCCTATAATTCGGCAGAGTCCTATAATTCGGCAGAGTCCTATAACACCTCAGAGTCCTATAATACAGCAGAGTCCTATAACACCTCAGAGTCCTATAATTCGGCAGAGTCCTATAATACAGCAGAGTCCTATAACACCACAGAGTCCTATAATTCGGCAGAGTCCTATAATACAGCAGAGTCCTATAACACCGCAGAGTCCTATAATACGGCAGAGTCCTATAACACCTCAGAGTCCTATAATTCGGCAGAGTCCTATAGTAACGCAGAGTCCTATAATACAGCACAGTCCTATAATACAGCAGAGTCCTATAACAAGGCAGAGTCCTATAATACAGCAGAGTTCTATAATACTACAGAGTCCTATAATACTGCAGAGTCCTATAACACCGCAGAGTCCTATAATACAGCAGAGTCCTATAATACAGCAGAGTCCTATAATACAGCAGAGTCCTATAATACCGCAGAGTCCGATAATACGGCAGAGTCCTATAACACCGCAGAGTCCTATAACACCGCAGAGTCCTATAACACCGCAGAGTCCTGTAATACATCAGAGTCCTGTAATACAGCAGAGTCCAGTAATACAGCAGAGTCCTGTAATACAGCAGAGTCCTGTAATACCGCAGAGTCCTGTAATACAGCAGAGTCCTATAATACAGCAGAGTCCTATAATACAGCAGAGTCCTATAATGCTGCAGAGTCCTATAATACTGCAGAGTCCTATAATACCGCAGAGTCCGATAGTACGGCAGAGTCCTATATTAGTGCAGAGTCCTATAACACCGCAGAGTCCAATAATACCACAGAGTCCAATAATACCACAGAGTCCAATAATACCACAGAGTCCTGTAACACCGCAGAGTCCTGTAACACCGCAGAGTCCTATAACACCGCAGAGTCCTATAATACAGCAGAGTCCTGTAATACAGCAGAGTCCTGTAATACAGCAGAGTCCTATAATACAGCAGAGTCCTATAATACGGCAGAGTCCTATAGTAACACAGAGTCCTTTAACACCGCAGAGTCCTATAATACAGCAGAGTCCTATAATACAGCAGAGTCCTATAATACAGCAGAGTCCTATAACACCTCAGAGTCCTATAATACAGCAGAGTCCTATAATACTGCAGAGTCCTATAATACCACAGAGTCCTATAATACCGCAGAGTCCCATAATACAGCAGAGTCCTATAACACCGCAGAGTCCTATAATACAGCAGAGTCCGATAATACAGCAGAGTCCGATAATACAGCAGAGTCCGATAATACAGCAGAGTCCGATAATATGGCAGAGTCCTATATTAGTGCAGAGTCCTGTAATACAGCAGAGTCCTATAACACCGCAGAGTCCTATAATACAGCAGAGTCCTATAATACCACAGAGTCCTATAATACCACAGAGTCCTATAATACCACAGAGTCCTATAATACAGCAGAGTCCTATAATACAGCAGATTCCTATAATACAGCAGAGTCCTATAATACAGCAGAGTCCTATAACACCGCAGAGTACTATAATACAGCAGAGTCCTATAATACCACAGAGTCCTATAATACCACAGAGTCCTATAATACAGCAGAGTCCTATAATACAGCAGATTCCTATAATACAGCAGAGTCCTATAATACAGCAGAGTCCTATAATACAGCAGAGTCCTATAATACCTCAGAGTCCTATAATACAGCAGAGTCCTATAATAGTGCAGAGTCCTATAACACCACAGAGTCCTATAACACCGCAGAGTCCTATAATAGTGCAGTGTCCTATAACACCACAGAGTCCTATAACACCGCAGAGTCCTATAATACGGCAGAGTCCTATAATATGGCAGAGTCCTATAATACAGCAGAGTCCTATAATACAGCATAGTCCTATAATACAGCATAGTCCTGTAATACCGCAGAGTCCTATAATACAGCAGAGTCCTATAACACCTCAGAGTCCTATAATACAGCAGAGTCCTATAATACAGCAGAGTCCTATAATACTGCAGAGTCCTATAATACCGCAGAGTCCTATAATACCGCAGAGTCCTATAATACAGCAGAGTCCTATAACACCTCAGAGTCCTATAATACAGCAGAGTCCTATAATACAGCAGAGTCCTATAATACTGCAGAGTCCTATAATACCGCAGAGTCCTATAATACCGCAGAGTCCCATAATACAGCAGAGTCCTATAACCCCGCAGAGTCCTATAATACAGCAGAGTCCTATAATACAGCAGAGTCCTATAACACCGCAGAGTCCTATAATACTGCAGAGTCTGATAATACGGCAGAGTACTATAATACGGCAGAGTCCGATAATACGGCAGAGTCCTATAGTAACACAGAGTCCTATAATACAGCAGATTCCTATAATACAGCACAGTCCTATAATACAGCAGAGTCCTATAATACAGCAGAGTCCTATAATACAGCAGAGTCCTATAATACAGCAGAGTCCTATAACACCGCAGAGTCCTATAACACCGCAGAGTCCTATAATACCGCAGAGTCCCATAATACCGCAGAGTCATATAATACCGCAGAGTCCTATAACACCGCAGAGTCCTATAATACCACAGAGTCCTATAATACGGCAGAGTCCAGTAATACAGCAGAGTCCTATAACACCGCAGAGTCCTATAACACCGCAGAGTCCTGTAATACCGCAGAGTCCTGTAATACAGCAGAGTCCTGTAATACAGCAGAGTCCTGTAATACCGCAGAGTCCTGTAATACAGCAGAGTCCTATAATACAGCAGAGTCCTATAATACAGCAGAGTCCTATAATACTGCAGAGTCCTATAATACTGCAGAGTCCTATAATACCGCAGAGTCCGATAGTACGGCAGAGTCCTATATTAGTGCAGAGTCCGATAACACCGCAGAGTCCTATAACACCGCAGAGTCCAATAATACCACAGAGTCCAATAATACCACAGAGTCCAATAATACCACAGAGTCCTGTAACACCGCAGAGTCCTGTAACACCGCAGAGTCCTATAACACCGCAGAGTCCTATAATACAGCAGAGTCCTGTAATACAGCAGAGTCCTGTAATACAGCAGAGTCCTATAATACAGCAGAGTCCTATAATACAGCAGAGTCCTATAATACGGCAGAGTCCTATAGTAACACAGAGTCCTTTAACACCGCAGAGTCCTATAATACAGCAGAGTCCTATAATACAGCAGAGTCCTATAATACAGCAGAGTCCTATAACACCTCAGAGTCCTATAATACAGCAGAGTCCTATAATACTGCAGAGTCCTATAATACCGCAGAGTCCTATAATACCGCAGAGTCCCATAATACAGCAGAGTCCTATAACACCGCAGAGTCCTATAATACAGCAGAGTCCTATAATACAGCAGAGTCCGATAATACAGCAGAGTCCGATAATACAGCAGAGTCCGATAATATGGCAGAGTCCTATATTAGTGCAGAGTCCTGTAATACAGCAGAGTCCTATAACACCGCAGAGTCCTATAATACCACAGAGTCCTATAATACCACAGAGTCCTATAATACCACAGAGTCCTATAATACAGCAGATTCCTATAATACAGCAGAGTCCTATAATACAGCAGAGTCCTATAATACAGCAGAGTCCTATAACACCGCAGAGTCCTATAATACAGCAGAGTCCTATAATACCACAGAGTCCTATAATACCACAGAGTCCTATAATACAGCAGAGTCCTATAATACAGCAGATTCCTATAATACAGCAGAGTCCTATAATACAGCAGAGTCCTATAATACAGCAGAGTCCTATAATACCTCAGAGTCCTATAATACAGCAGAGTCCTATAATAGTGCAGAGTCCTATAACACCACAGAGTCCTATAACACCGCAGAGTCCTATAATAGTGCAGTGTCCTATAACACCACAGAGTCCTATAACACCGCAGAGTCCTATAATACGGCAGAGTCCTATAATATGGCAGAGTCCTATAATACAGCAGAGTCCTATAATACAGCATAGTCCTATAATACAGCATAGTCCTGTAATACCGCAGAGTCCTATAATACAGCAGAGTCCTATAACACCTCAGAGTCCTATAATACAGCAGAGTCCTATAATACAGCAGAGTCCTATAATACTGCAGAGTCCTATAATACCGCAGAGTCCTATAATACCGCAGAGTCCTATAATACAGCAGGGTCCTATAACACCTCAGAGTCCTATAATACAGCAGAGTCCTATAATACAGCAGAGTCCTATAATACTGCAGAGTCCTATAATACCGCAGAGTCCTATAATACCGCAGAGTCCCATAATACAACAGAGTCCTATAACACCGCAGAGTCCTATAATACAGCAGAGTCCTATAATACAGCAGAGTCCTATAACACCGCAGAGTCCTATAATACTGCAGAGTCTGATAATACGGCAGAGTACTATAATACGGCAGAGTCCGATAATACGGCAGAGTCGTATAGTAACACAGAGTCCTATAATACAGCAGATTCCTATAATACAGCACAGTCCTATAATACAGCAGAGTCCCATAATACCGCAGAGTCATATAATACCGCAGAGTCCTATAACACCGCAGAGTCCTATAATACCACAGAGTCCTATAATACGGCAGAGTCCAGTAATACAGCAGAGTCCTATAATACATCAGAGTCCTATAATAGTGCAGAGTCCTACAACACCACAGAGTCCTATAACACCGCAGACTCCTATAATACGGCAGAGTCCTATAATACGGCAGAGTCCTATAATACGGCAGAGTCTGATAATACGGCAGAGTCCGATAATACGGCAGAGTCCTATAATACGGCAGAGTCCTATAATACGGCAGAGTCCTTTAACACCGCAGAGTCCTGTAATACAGCAGAGTCCAGTAATACAGCAGAGTCCAGAAATACAGCACAGTCCTGTAATACAGCACAGTCCTGTAATACAGCACAGTCCTGTAATACAGCACAGTCCTATAATACAGCAGATTCCTATAATACAGCAGAGTCCTATAATACAGCATAGTCCTATAATACAGCAGAGTCCAGTAATACAGCAGAGTCCTATAATACCGCAGAGTCCTATAATAGTGCAGAGTCCTATAATAGTGCAGAGTCCTATAACACCACAGAGTCCTATAACACCACAGAGTCCTATAACACCACAGAGTCCTACAATACGGCAGAGTACTATAATACGGCAGAGTACTATAATACGGCAGAGTCCTATAGTAACACAGAGTCCTATAATACAGCAGAGTCCTGTAATACAGCAGAGTCCTATAATACTGCAGAGTCCTATAATACCGCAGAGTCCTATAATACAGCAGAGTCCTATAATACAACAGAGTCCTATAATAGTGCAGAGTCCTATAATAGTGCAGAGTCCTATAACACCACAGAGTCCTATAACACCACAGAGTCCTATAACACCGCAGAGTCCTATAACACCGCAGAGTCCTACAATACTGCAGAGTCCTATAATACGGCAGAGTACTATAATACGGCTGAGTCCTATAGTAACACAGAGTCCTACAATACAGCAGAGTCCTATAATACAGCAGAATCCTATAACATCGCAGAGTCCTATAATACAGCAGATTCCTATAATACAGCACAGTCCTATAATACAGCTGAGTCCTTTAACACCGCAGAGTTCTATAACACCGCAGAGTCCTGTAATACAGCAGAGTCCTATAATACAACAGAGTCCTATAATACAACAGAGTCCTATAATAGTGCAGAGTCCTATAATAGTGCAGAGTCCTATAATAGTGCAGAGTCCTATAACACCACAGAGTCCTATAACACCGCAGAGTCCTATAACACCGCAGAGTCCTACAATACTGCAGAGTCCTATAAGACGGCAGAGTACTATAATACGGCAGAGTCCTATAGTAACACAGAGTCCTATAGTAACACAGAGTCCTATAATACAGCAGATTCCTATAATACAGCACAGTCCTATAATACAGCTGAGTCCTTTAACACCGCAGAGTCCTATAATACAGCAGAGTCCTATAATACAGCAGAGTCCTATAATACAGCAGAGTCCTATAATACAGCAGAGTCCTATAATACCGCAGAGTCCTATAACACCGCAGAGTCCTATAATACTGCAGATTCCTATAACACCACAGATTTCTATCATACAGCAGAGTCCTATAATACCGCATAGTCCTATAATACAGCAGAGTCCTATAATACAGCAGATTCCTATAACACTGCAGAGTCCTATAATACCGCAGAGTCCTATAATACCGCAGAGTACTATAATACGGCAGAGTCCTATAATACGGCAGAGTCCTATAATACAGCAGAGTCCTGTAATACAGCAGATTCCTATAACACTGCAGAGTCCTATAATACCGCAGAGTCCTATAATACCGCAGAGTACTATAATACGGCAGAGTCCTATAATACGGCAGAGTCCGATAATACAGAAAAGTCCTATAATATGGCAGAGTCCTATAATACAGCAGATTTCTATAACACCGCAGATTTCTATAAGACAGCAGAGTCCTATAATACCGCAGAGACCTATAATACGGCAGAGTCCAATAACACCGCAGAAACCTATAATACCGCAGAGTCCTATACTACAGCACAGTCCTATAATACCGCAGAGTCCTATAATACGGCAGAGTCCAATAACACCGCAGAAACCTATAATACTGCAGAGTCCTATACTACAGCACAGTCCTATAATACCGCAGAGTCCTATAATACAGCAGAGTACAATAATACAGCAGAGTCCTATAATACAGCAGAGTCCTATAATACAGCAGAGTCTTATAACACCACAGAGTCCTATAATACAGCAGAGTCCTATAATAAGGCAAAGTCCAATAATACAGCAGAGTCCTATAACACTGCAGAGTCCTATAATACTGCAGAGTCCTATAACACCGCAGAGTCCTATAACACCGCAGAGTCCTGTAATACAGCAGAGTCCTATAATACTGCAGAGTCCTATAATACCGCAGAGTCCTATAATACCGCAGAGTCTTATAATACAGCAGAGTCCTATAATACCGCTGAATCCTATAATACAGCAGAGTCCTATAATACCACAGAGTCCAATAATACAGCAGAGTCCTATAACACCGCAGAGTCCTATAATACCGCAGAGTCCTATAACACAGCAGAGTCCTATAATACAGCAGAGTCCTATAATACAGCAGAGTCCTATAAGACCACAGAGTCCTATAATATGGCAGAGTCCTATAACACCGCAGAGTCCTATAATACGGCAGAGTCCTATAATACAGCAGAGTCCTATAACACCACAGAGTCCTATAACACCACAGAGTCCTATAACACCACAGAGTCCTATAATATGGCAGAGTCCTATAACACCGCAGAGTCCTATAATATGGCAGAGTCCTATAATATGGCAGAGTCCTATAATATGGCAGAGTCCTATAACACCGCAGAGTCCTATAATACGGCAGAGTCCTATAATACGGCAGAGTCCTATAATACCACAGAGTCCTATAATACAGCAGAGTCCCATAATACAGCAGAGTCCCATAATACAGCAGAGTCCTATAACACAGCAGAATCCTATAATACAGCAGAGTCCTATAATACAGCAGAGTCCTATAATACCGCAGAGTCCTATAATACAGCATAGTCCTATAATACAGCAGAGTCCTATAATACCGCAGAGTCCTATAATACAGCAGAGTCCTATAATACAGCAGAGTCCTATAATACAGCAGAGTCCTATAATACCGCAGAGTCCTATAATACCGCAGAGTCCTATAATACAGCAGAGTCCTATAATACAGCAGAGTCCTATAATACAGCAGAGTCCTATAATATCGCAGAGTCCCGTAATACAGCAGAGTCCTATAATACCACAGAGTCCTATAATACCACAGAGTCCTATAATACAGCAGAGTCCTATAACACCGCAGAGTCCTATAATACCGCTGAATCCTATAATACGGCAGAGTCCAATAACACCGCAGAAACCTATAATACCGCAGAGTCCTATACTACAGCACAGTCCTATAACACCGCAGAGTCCTATAATACAGCAGAGTCCTATACTACAGCCCAGTCCTATAACACCGCAGAGTCCTATAATACAGCAGAGTCCTATAATACAGCAGAGTCCTATACTACAGCACAGTCCTATAACACCGCAGAGTCCTATAATACAGCACAGTCCTATAATACTGCTGAATCCTATAATACAGCAGAGTCCTATAATACAGCAGAGTCCTATAATATGGCAGAGTCCTATAACACCGCAGAGTCCTATAACACCGCAGAGTCCTATAATACAGCAGATTCCTATAACACCACAGAGTCCTATAATACTGCAGAGTCCTATAATACCACAGAGTCCGATAATACGGCAGAGTCCTATATTAGTGCAAAGTCCTATAATACGGCAGAGTCCTATAATACGGCAGAGTCCTATAATACCGCAGAGTCCTATAATACCGCAGAGTCCTATAATACCGCAGAGTCCTATAACACCACAGACTCCTATAATACGGCAGAGTCCTATAATACAGCAGAGTCCTGTAATAAAGCAGAGTCCTATAATACGGCAGAGTCCTATAATACGGCAGACTCCTATAATACCGCAGAGTCCTGTAATACAGCAGAGTCCTATAATACAGCAGAGTCCTATAATACGGCAGAGTCCTATAATACAGCAGAGTCCTGCAATACAGCAGAGTCCTATAATACAGCAGAGTCCTATAATACGGCAGAGTCCTATAATACGGCAGAGTCCTATAATGCAGCAGAGTCCCATAACACCGCAGAGTCCTATAATACAGCAGAGTCCTATAATAAAGCAGAGTCCTGTAATAAAGCAGAGTCCTATAATACGGCAGAGTCCTATAATACAGCAGAGTCCTATAATACAGCAGAGTCCTGCAATACAGCAGAGTCCTATAATACAGCAGAGTCCTGTAATACGGCAGAGTCCTATAATACGGCAGAGTCCTATAATACAGCAGAGTCCTGCAATACAGCAGAGTCCTATAATACAGCAGAGTCCTGTAATACGGCAGAGTCCTATAATACGGCAGAGTCCTATAATACAGCAGAGTCCTATAATACGGCAGAGTCCTATAATAGTGCAGAGTCGTATAACACCACAGAGTCCTACAATACTGCAGAGTCCTATAATACGGCAGAGTCTGATAATACGGCAGAGTCCTATAATAGTGCAGAGTCCGATAATAGTGAAGAGTCCTATAATACGGCAGAGTCCTATAATACGGCAGAGTCCTATAATACAGCAGAGTCCTGCAATACAGCAGAGTCCTATAATACAGCAGAGTCCTGTAATACGGCAGAGTCCTATAATACGGCAGAGTCCTATAACACCACAGAGTCCTATAACACCGCAGAGTCCTACAATACTGCAGAGTACTATAATACGGCAGAGTCTGATAATACGGCAGAGTCCTATAATAGTGCAGAGTCCTATAATAGTGCAGAGTCCTATAATACGGCAGAGTCCTATAATACGGCAGAGTCCTATAATACGGCACAGTTCTATAATACAGCACAGTCCTATAACACCGCAGAGTCCTATAATACCGCAGAGTCCTATGATACCGCAGAGTCCTACAATACAGCAGAGTCCTATAATACAGCAGAATCCTATAACACCGCAGAGTCCTATAATACAGCACAGTCCTATAACACCACAGAGTCCTATAACACCGCAGAATCCTATAATACGGCAGAGTCCTATAATTCGGCAGAGTCCTACAATACAGCAGAGTCCTATAATACAGCACAGTCCTATAACAACACAGAGTCCTATAACACCACAGAGTCCTATAATACAGCAGAGTCCTATAATACAGCAGAGTCCTACAATACAGCAGAGTCCTATAATACCGCAGAGTCCTATAATACGGCAGAGTCCTATAATACAGCAGAGTCCTGCAATACAGCAGAGTCCTATAATACAGCAGAGTCCTGTAATACGGCAGAGTCCTATAATACGGCAGAGTCCTATAACACCACAGAGTCCTATAACACCGCAGAGTCCTACAATACCGCAGAGTCCTATAATACAGCAGAGTCCTATAATACAGCAGAGTCCAATAATACGGCAGAGTCCAATAATACGGCAAAGTGCTATAACACCGCAGAGTCCTATAAAACTGCAGAGTCCTATAACACCACAGAGTCCTATAATTCGGCAGAGTCCTATAACACCGCAGAGTCCTATAATACAGCAGAGTCCTATAACACCGCAGAGTCCTATAACACCGCAGAGTCCTATAATTCGGCAGAGTCCTATAATACAGCAGATTCCTATAACACCGCAGAGTCCAATAACACCGCAGAGTCATATAATACAGCAGAGTCCTATAATACAGCAGAGTCCTGTAATACAGCAGAGTCTTATAACACCACAGAGTCCTATAATAAGGCAAAGTCCAATAATACAGCAGAGTCCTATAACACCGCAGAGTCCTATAATACAGCAGAGTCCTATAATACCGCAGAGTCCTATAATACAGCAGAGTCCTATAATACGGCAGAGTCCTATAATACGGCAGAGTCCTATAATACGGCAGAGTCCTATAATACGGCAGAGTCCGATAATACGGCAGAGTCCTATAATACACCAGAGTCCTATAATACAGCAGAGTCCTATAACAACGCAGAGTCCTATAATACAGCAGAGTCCTATAACAACGCAGAGTCCTATAATACAGCAGAGTCCTATAACAACGCAGAGTCCTATAACAACGCAGAGTCCTATAATACAGCAGAGTCCTATAATACAGCAGAGTCCTATAATACGGCAGAGTCCTATAATACGGCAGAGTCCTATAATACGGCAGAGTCCTATAATACGGCAGAGTCCTATAATACAGCAGAGTCCTATAACACCGCAGAGTCCTATAATACAGCAGAGTTCTATAACACCACAGAGTCCTATAATACAGCAGAGTCCTATAATACAGCAGAGTCCTATAACACAGCAGAGTCCTATAAAACCGCAGAGTCCTATAATAGTGCAGAGTCCTATAATATTGCAGAGTCCTATAATACGGCCGAGTCCT
This sequence comes from Phyllobates terribilis, assembly GCF_046119375.1. Lineage (NCBI taxonomy): Eukaryota > Metazoa > Chordata > Amphibia > Anura > Dendrobatidae > Phyllobates > Phyllobates terribilis. The sequence continues at coordinate 129,810,416 of NW_027362767.1, read as the reverse complement.
ATAATACGGCAGAGTCCTATAATACGGCAGAGTCCTATAATACCACAGAGTCCTATAATACAGCACAGTCCTATAATACAGCAGAGTCCTATAATACGGCAGAATCCTATAATACCGCAGAGTCCTATAATACTGCAGAGTCCTATAATACTGCAGAGTCCTATAATACAGCAGAGGCCTATAACACCACAGAGTCCTATAATACAGCACAGTCCTATAACACCACAGAGTCCTATAATTCGGCAGAGTCCTACAATACAGCAGAGTCCTATAATACCGCAGAGTCCTGTAATACAGCAGATTCCTATAACACCGCAGAGTCCTATAATACCGCAGAGTCCTATAATACGGCAGAGTCCTGTAATACAGCAGAGTCCTATAATACCACAGAGTCCTATAACACCGCAGAGTCCTATAACACCGCAGAGTCCTATAATACGGCAGATTGCTATAACACCGCAGAGTCCTATAATACCACAGAGTCCTATAACACCGCAGAGTCCTATAATACAGCACAGTCCTATAACACCGCAGAGTCCTATAATACCACAGAGTCCTATAACACCGCAGAGTCCTATAATACCACAGAGTCCTATAACACCGCAGAGTCCTATAATACAGCACAGTCCTATAACACCGCAGAGTCCTATAATACCACAGAGTCCTATAACACCGCAGAGTCCTATAATACCACAGAGTCCTATAACACCGCAGAGTCCTATAATACAGCACAGTCCTATAACACCGCAGAGTCCTATAATACAGCATAGTCCTATAAAACTGCAGAGTCCAATAATACGGCAGAGTGCTATAACACCGCAGAGTCCTATAACACCACAGAGTCCTATAATACAGCAGAGTCCTATAACACCGCAGAGTCCTATAATACCACAGAGTCCTATAACACCGCAGAGTCCTATAATACAGCACAGTCCTATAACACCGCAGAGTCCTATAATACCACAGAGTCCTATAAAACCGCAGAGTCCTATAATACCACAGAGTCCTATAACACCGCAGAGTCCTATAATACAGCACAGTCCTATAACACCGCAGAGTCCTATAATACAGCATAGTCCTATAAAACTGCAGAGTCCAATAATACGGCAGAGTGCTATAACACCGCAGAGTCCTATAACACCACAGAGTCCTATAATACAGCAGAGTCCTATAACACCGCAGAGTCCTGTAACACCGCAGAGTCCTATAACACCGCAGAGTCCTATAACACCGCAGAGTCCTGTAATTCGGTAGAGTCCTATATTACAGCAGAGTCCTATAACACCACAGAGTCCTATAATACGGCAGAGTCCTATAACACCTCAGAGTCCTATAATTCGGCAGAGTCCTATAATTCGGCAGAGTCCTATAACACCTCAGAGTCCTATAATACAGCAGAGTCCTATAACACCTCAGAGTCCTATAATTCGGCAGAGTCCTATAATACAGCAGAGTCCTATAACACCACAGAGTCCTATAATTCGGCAGAGTCCTATAATACAGCAGAGTCCTATAACACCGCAGAGTCCTATAATTCGGCAGAGTCCTATAGTAACGCAGAGTCCTATAATACAGCACAGTCCTATAATACAGCAGAGTCCTATAACAAGGCAGAGTCCTATAATACAGCAGAGTCCTATAATACTACAGAGTCCTATAATACTGCAGAGTCCTATAACACCGCAGAGTCCTATAATGCAGCAGAGTCCTATAATACAGCAGAGTCCTATAATACAGCAGAGTCCTATAATACCGCAGAGTCCGATAATACGGCAGAGTCCTATAACACCGCAGAGTCCTATAACACCGCAGAGTCCTATAACACCGCAGAGTCCTGTAATACCGCAGAGTCCTGTAATACAGCAGAGTCCTATAATACAGCAGAGTCCTATAGCACCGCAGAGTCCTATAATACAGCAGAGTCCTATAATACAACAGAGTCCTATAATACTGCAGAGTCCTATAATACTGCAGAGTCCTATAATACCGCAGAGTCCGATAGTACGGCAGAGTCCTATATTAGTGCAGAGTCCTATAACACCGCAGAGTCCTATAACACCGCAGAGTCCAATAATACCACAGAGTCCAATAATACCACAGAGTCCTGTAACACCGCAGAGTCCTGTAACACCGCAGAGTCCTATAACACCGCAGAGTCCTATAATAAGGCAAAGTCCAATAATACAGCAGAGTCCTATAACACCGCAGAGTCCTATAATACAGCAGAGTCCTTTAATACAGCAGATTCCCATAACACCGCAGAGTCCTATAATACAGCAGAGTCCTATAATACAGCAGAGTCCTATAATACAGCAGAGTCCTATAATACGGCAGAGTCCGATAATACGGCAGAGTCCTATAATACAGCAGAGTCCTATAACACCACAGAGTCCTATAATACAGCAGAGTCCTATAACAATACAGAGTCCTATAACAACGCAGAGTCCTATAATACAGCAGAGTCCTATAATACAGCAGAGTCCTATAATACGGCAGAGTCCTATAATACGGCAGAGTCCTATAACACCACAGAGTCCTATAATACAGCAGAGTCCTATAACACCGCAGAGTCCTATAATACAGCAGAGTCCTTTAATACAGCAGATTCCCATAACACCGCAGAGTCCTATAATACAGCAGAGTCCTATAATACGGCAGAGTCCTATAATACGGCAGAGTCCTATAATACGGCAGAGTCCTATAATACGGCAGAGTCCGATAATACGGCAGAGTCCTATAATACAGCAGAGTCCTATAACAACGCAGAGTCCTATAATACAGCAGAGTCCTATAACAACGCAGAGTCCTATAATACAGCAGAGTCCTATAATACAGCAGAGTCCTATAATACGGCAGAGTCCTATAATACGGCAGAGTCCTATAATACGGTAGAGTCCTATAATACGGCAGAGTCCTATAATACAGCAGAGTCCTATAACACCGCAGAGTCCTATAATACAGCAGAGTTCTATAACACCACAGAGTCCTATAATACAGCAGAGTCCTATAATACAGCAGAGTCCTATAACACAGCAGAGTCCTATAAAACCGCAGAGTCCTATATTAGTGCAGAGTCCTATAATATTGCAGAGTCCTATAATACGGCAGAGTCCTATAATACGGCAGAGTCCTATAATACGGCAGAGTCCTATGATACTGCAGAGTCCTATAATACAGCACAGTCCTATAATACAGCAGAGTCCTATAATACGGCAGAGTCCTATGATACTGCAGAGTCCTATGATACAGCAGAGTCCTATAATACTGCAGAGTCCTATAATACTGCAGAGTCCTATAATACAGCAGAGGCCTATAACACCACAGAGTCCTATAATACAGCACAGTCCTATAACACCACAGAGTCCTATAACACCGCAGAGTCCTATAACACCGCAGAGTCCTATAACACCACAGAGTCCTATAATACCACAGAGTCCTATAATTCGGCAGAGTCCTACAATACAGCAGAGTCCTATAATACCGCAGAGTCCTGTAATACAGCAGATTCCTATAACACCGCAGAGTCCTATAATACCGCAGAGCCCTATAATACGGCAGAGTCCTATAATACAGCAGAGTCCTATAATACCACAGAGTCCTATAACACCGCAGAGTCCTATAACACCGCAGAGTCCTATAATACGGCAGATTGCTATAACACCGCAGAGTCCTATAATACCACAGAGTCCTATAACACCGCAGAGTCCTATAATACAGCACAGTCCTATAACACCGCAGAGTCCTATAATACAGCACAGTCCTATAACACCGCAGAGTCCTATAATACTGCAGAGTCCTATAATACCGCAGAGTCCTATAACACCGCAGAGTCCTGTAACACCGCAGAGTCCTATAATACGGCAGAGTCCTATAACACCTCAGAGTCCTATAATTCGGCAGAGTCCTATAGTAACGCAGAGTCCTATAACACCGCAGAGTCCTATAATACAGCAGAGTCCTATAATACAGCAGAGTCCTATAATACTACAGAGTCCTATAATACTGCAGAGTCCTATAACACCGCAGAGTCCTATAATACAGCAGAGTCCTATAATACAGCAGAGTCCTATAATACAGCAGAGTCCTATAATACCGCAGAGTCCGATAATACGGCAGAGTCCTATAACACCGCAGAGTCCTATAACACCGCAGAGTCCTATAACACCGCAAAGTCCTGTAATACCGCAGAGTCCTGTAATACAGCAGAGTCCTGTAATACAGCAGAGTCCTATAATACAGCAGAGTCCTATAATACAGCAGAGTCCTATAATACTGCAGAGTCCTATAATACTGCAGAGTCCTATAATACCGCAGAGTCCGATAGTACGGCAGAGTCCTATATTAGTGCAGAGTCCTATAACACCGCAGAGTCCTATAACACCGCAGAGTCCAATAATACCACAGAGTCCAATAATACCACAGAGTCCAATAATACCACAGAGTCCTGTAACACCGCAGAGTCCTGTAACACCGCAGAGTCCTATAACACCGCAGAGTCCTATAATACAGCAGAGTCCTGTAATACAGCAGAGTCCTGTAATACAGCAGAGTTCTATAATACAGCAGAGTCCTATAATACAGCAGAGTCCTATAATACGGCAGAGTCCTATAGTAACACAGAGTCCTATAATACAGCAGAGTCCTATAATACAGCACAGTCCTATAATACAGCAGAGTCCTTTAACACCGCAGAGTCCTATAATACAGCAGAGTCCTATAATACAGCAGAGTCCTATAATACTGCAGAGTCCTATAATACCGCAGAGTCCTATAACACCGCAGAGTCCTATAATACAGCAGAGTCCTATAATACAGCAGAGTCCGATAATACAGCAGAGTCCGATAATACAGCAGAGTCCGATAATACAGCAGAGTCCGATAATATGGCAGAGTCCTATATTAGTGCAGAGTCCTGTAATACAGCAGAGTCCTATAATACAGCAGAGTCCTATAATACCACAGAGTCCTATAATACCACAGAGTCCTATAATACCACAGAGTCCTATAATACAGCAGAGTCCTATAACACCGCAGAGTCCTATAATACAGCAGAGTCCTATAATACAGCAGAGTCCGATAATACAGCAGAGTCCGATAATACAGCAGAGTCCGATAATACAGCAGAGTCCGATAATATGGCAGAGTCCTATATTAGTGCAGAGTCCTGTAATACAGCAGAGTCCTATAATACAGCAGAGTCCTATAATACCACAGAGTCCTATAATACCACAGAGTCCTATAATACCACAGAGTCCTATAATACAGCAGAGTCCTATAATAGTGCAGAGTCCTATAACACCACAGAGTCCTATAACACCGCAGAGTCCTATAATAGTGCAGTGTCCTATAACACCACAGAGTCCTATAACACCGCAGAGTCCTATAATACGGCAGAGTCCTATAATATGGCAGAGTCCTATAATACAGCAGAGTCCTATAATACAGCATAGTCCTATAATACAGCATAGTCCTGTAATACCGCAGAGTCCTATAATACAGCAGAGTCCTATAACACCTCAGAGTCCTATAATACAGCAGAGTCCTATAATACAGCAGAGTCCTATAATACCGCAGAGTCCTATAATACCGCAGAGTCCTATAATACAGCAGAGTCCTATAACACCTCAGAGTCCTATAATACAGCAGAGTCCTATAATACAGCAGAGTCCTATAATACTGCAGAGTCCTATAATACCGCAGAGTCCTATAATACCGCAGAGTCCCATAATACAGCAGAGTCCTATAACACCGCAGAGTCCTATAATACAGCAGAGTCCTATAATACAGCAGAGTCCTATAACACCGCAGAGTCCTATAATACTGCAGAGTCTGATAATACGGCAGAGTACTATAATACGGCAGAGTCCGATAATACGGCAGAGTCCTATAGTAACACAGAGTCCTATAATACAGCAGATTCCTATAATACAGCACAGTCCTATAATACAGCTGAGTCCTTTAACACCGCAGAGTTCTATAATACAGCAGAGTCCTATAATACCGCAGAGTCCTATAATACAGCAGAGTCCTATAACACCGCAGAGTCCTATAATACAGCAGAGTCCTATAACACCGCAGAGTCCTATAACACCGCAGAGTCCTATAATACCGCAGAGTCCTATAATACCGCAGAGTCATATAATACCGCAGAGTCCTATAACACCGCAGAGTCCTATAATACCACAGAGTCCTATAATACGGCAGAGTCCAGTAATACAGCAGAGTCCGGTAATACATCAGAGTCCTATAATAGTGCAGAGTCTTACAACACCACAGAGTCCTATAACACCGCAGACTCCTATAATACGGCAGAGTCCTATAATACGGCAGAGTCCTATAATACGGCAGAGTCTGATAATACGGCAGAGTCCGATAATACGGCAGAGTCCTATAATACGGCAGAGTCCTATAATACGGCAGAGTCCTATAATACAGCAGAGTCCAGTAATACAGCAGAGTCCAGTAATACAGCACAGTCCTATAATACAGCAGATTCCTATAATACAGCAGAGTCCTATAATACCGCAGAGTCCTGTAATACAGCAGATTCCTATAACACCGCAGAGTCCTATAATACCGCAGAGCCCTATAATACGGCAGAGTCCTATAATACAGCAGAGTCCTATAATACCACAGAGTCCTATAACACCGCAGAGTCCTATAACACCGCAGAGTCCTATAATACGGCAGATTGCTATAACACCGCAGAGTCCTATAATACCACAGAGTCCTATAACACCGCAGAGTCCTATAATACAGCACAGTCCTATAACACCGCAGAGTCCTATAATACAGCACAGTCCTATAACACCGCAGAGTCCTATAATACTGCAGAGTCCTATAATACCGCAGAGTCCTATAACACCGCAGAGTCCTGTAACACCGCAGAGTCCTATAATACGGCAGAGTCCTATAACACCTCAGAGTCCTATAATTCGGCAGAGTCCTATAGTAACGCAGAGTCCTATAACACCGCAGAGTCCTATAATACAGCAGAGTCCTATAATACAGCAGAGTCCTATAATACTACAGAGTCCTATAATACTGCAGAGTCCTATAACACCGCAGAGTCCTATAATACAGCAGAGTCCTATAATACAGCAGAGTCCTATAATACAGCAGAGTCCTATAATACCGCAGAGTCCGATAATACGGCAGAGTCCTATAACACCGCAGAGTCCTATAACACCGCAGAGTCCTATAACACCGCAAAGTCCTGTAATACCGCAGAGTCCTGTAATACAGCAGAGTCCTGTAATACAGCAGAGTCCTATAATACAGCAGAGTCCTATAATACAGCAGAGTCCTATAATACTGCAGAGTCCTATAATACTGCAGAGTCCTATAATACCGCAGAGTCCGATAGTACGGCAGAGTCCTATATTAGTGCAGAGTCCTATAACACCGCAGAGTCCTATAACACCGCAGAGTCCAATAATACCACAGAGTCCAATAATACCACAGAGTCCAATAATACCACAGAGTCCTGTAACACCGCAGAGTCCTGTAACACCGCAGAGTCCTATAACACCGCAGAGTCCTATAATACAGCAGAGTCCTGTAATACAGCAGAGTCCTGTAATACAGCAGAGTTCTATAATACAGCAGAGTCCTATAATACAGCAGAGTCCTATAATACGGCAGAGTCCTATAGTAACACAGAGTCCTATAATACAGCAGAGTCCTATAATACAGCACAGTCCTATAATACAGCAGAGTCCTTTAACACCGCAGAGTCCTATAATACAGCAGAGTCCTATAATACAGCAGAGTCCTATAATACTGCAGAGTCCTATAATACCGCAGAGTCCTATAACACCGCAGAGTCCTATAATACAGCAGAGTCCTATAATACAGCAGAGTCCGATAATACAGCAGAGTCCGATAATACAGCAGAGTCCGATAATACAGCAGAGTCCGATAATATGGCAGAGTCCTATATTAGTGCAGAGTCCTGTAATACAGCAGAGTCCTATAATACAGCAGAGTCCTATAATACCACAGAGTCCTATAATACCACAGAGTCCTATAATACCACAGAGTCCTATAATACAGCAGAGTCCTATAACACCGCAGAGTCCTATAATACAGCAGAGTCCTATAATACAGCAGAGTCCGATAATACAGCAGAGTCCGATAATACAGCAGAGTCCGATAATACAGCAGAGTCCGATAATATGGCAGAGTCCTATATTAGTGCAGAGTCCTGTAATACAGCAGAGTCCTATAATACAGCAGAGTCCTATAATACCACAGAGTCCTATAATACCACAGAGTCCTATAATACCACAGAGTCCTATAATACAGCAGAGTCCTATAATAGTGCAGAGTCCTATAACACCACAGAGTCCTATAACACCGCAGAGTCCTATAATAGTGCAGTGTCCTATAACACCACAGAGTCCTATAACACCGCAGAGTCCTATAATACGGCAGAGTCCTATAATATGGCAGAGTCCTATAATACAGCAGAGTCCTATAATACAGCATAGTCCTATAATACAGCATAGTCCTGTAATACCGCAGAGTCCTATAATACAGCAGAGTCCTATAACACCTCAGAGTCCTATAATACAGCAGAGTCCTATAATACAGCAGAGTCCTATAATACCGCAGAGTCCTATAATACCGCAGAGTCCTATAATACAGCAGAGTCCTATAACACCTCAGAGTCCTATAATACAGCAGAGTCCTATAATACAGCAGAGTCCTATAATACTGCAGAGTCCTATAATACCGCAGAGTCCTATAATACCGCAGAGTCCCATAATACAGCAGAGTCCTATAACACCGCAGAGTCCTATAATACAGCAGAGTCCTATAATACAGCAGAGTCCTATAACACCGCAGAGTCCTATAATACTGCAGAGTCTGATAATACGGCAGAGTACTATAATACGGCAGAGTCCGATAATACGGCAGAGTCCTATAGTAACACAGAGTCCTATAATACAGCAGATTCCTATAATACAGCACAGTCCTATAATACAGCTGAGTCCTTTAACACCGCAGAGTTCTATAATACAGCAGAGTCCTATAATACCGCAGAGTCCTATAATACAGCAGAGTCCTATAACACCGCAGAGTCCTATAATACAGCAGAGTCCTATAACACCGCAGAGTCCTATAACACCGCAGAGTCCTATAATACCGCAGAGTCCTATAATACCGCAGAGTCATATAATACCGCAGAGTCCTATAACACCGCAGAGTCCTATAATACCACAGAGTCCTATAATACGGCAGAGTCCAGTAATACAGCAGAGTCCGGTAATACATCAGAGTCCTATAATAGTGCAGAGTCTTACAACACCACAGAGTCCTATAACACCGCAGACTCCTATAATACGGCAGAGTCCTATAATACGGCAGAGTCCTATAATACGGCAGAGTCTGATAATACGGCAGAGTCCGATAATACGGCAGAGTCCTATAATACGGCAGAGTCCTATAATACGGCAGAGTCCTATAATACAGCAGAGTCCAGTAATACAGCAGAGTCCAGTAATACAGCACAGTCCTATAATACAGCAGATTCCTATAATACAGCAGAGTCCTATAATACAGCAGAGTCCTATAATAGTGCATAGTCCTATAATACAGCAGAGTCCAGTAATTCAGCAGAGTCCTATAATACTACAGAGTCCTATAATACTGCAGAGTCCTATAACACCGCAGAGTCCTATAATACAGCAGAGTCCTATAATACAGCAGAGTCCTATAATACAGCAGAGTCCTATAATACCGCAGAGTCCGATAATACGGCAGAGTCCTATAACACCGCAGAGTCCTATAACACCGCAGAGTCCTATAACACCGCAAAGTCCTGTAATACCGCAGAGTCCTGTAATACAGCAGAGTCCTGTAATACAGCAGAGTCCTATAATACAGCAGAGTCCTATAATACAGCAGAGTCCTATAATACTGCAGAGTCCTATAATACTGCAGAGTCCTATAATACCGCAGAGTCCGATAGTACGGCAGAGTCCTATATTAGTGCAGAGTCCTATAACACCGCAGAGTCCAATAATACCACAGAGTCCAATAATACCACAGAGTCCTGTAACACCGCAGAGTCCTGTAACACCGCAGAGTCCTATAACACCGCAGAGTCCTATAATACAGCAGAGTCCTGTAATACAGCAAAGTCCTGTAATACAGCAGAGTTCTATAATACAGCAGAGTCCTATAATACAGCAGAGTCCTATAATACGGCAGAGTCCTATAGTAACACAGAGTCCTATAATACAGCAGAGTCCTATAATACAGCACAGTCCTATAATACAGCAGAGTCCTTTAACACCGCAGAGTCCTATAATACAGCAGAGTCCTATAATACAGCAGAGTCCTATAATACTGCAGAGTCCTATAATACCGCAGAGTCCTATAATACCGCAGAGTCCCATAATTCAGCAGAGTCCTATAACACCGCAGAGTCCTATAATACAGCAGAGTCCTATAATACAGCAGAGTCCGATAATACAGCAGAGTCCGATAATACAGCAGAGTCCGATAATACAGCAGAGTCCGATAATATGGCAGAGTCCTATATTAGTGCAGAGTCCTGTAATACAGCAGAGTCCTATAATACAGCAGAGTCCTATAATACCACAGAGTCCTATAATACCACAGAGTCCTATAATACCACAGAGTCCTATAATACAGCAGAGTCCTATAATACAGCAGAGTCCTATAATAGTGCAGAGTCCTATAACACCACAGAGTCCTATAACACCGCAGAGTCCTATAATAGTGCAGTGTCCTATAACACCACAGAGTCCTATAACACCGCAGAGTCCTATAATACGGCAGAGTCCTATAATATGGCAGAGTCCTATAATACAGCAGAGTCCTATAATACAGCATAGTCCTATAATACAGCATAGTCCTGTAATACCGCAGAGTCCTATAATACAGCAGAGTCCTATAACACCTCAGAGTCCTATAATACAGCAGAGTCCTATAATACAGCAGAGTCCTATAATACCGCAGAGTCCTATAATACCGCAGAGTCCTATAATACAGCAGAGTCCTATAACACCTCAGAGTCCTATAATACAGCAGAGTCCTATAATACAGCAGAGTCCTATAATACTGCAGAGTCCTATAATACCGCAGAGTCCTATAATACCGCAGAGTCCCATAATACAGCAGAGTCCTATAACACCGCAGAGTCCTATAATACAGCAGAGTCCTATAATACAGCAGAGTCCTATAACACCGCAGAGTCCTATAATACTGCAGAGTCTGATAATACGGCAGAGTACTATAATACGGCAGAGTCCGATAATACGGCAGAGTCCTATAGTAACACAGAGTCCTATAATACAGCAGATTCCTATAATACAGCACAGTCCTATAATACAGCTGAGTCCTTTAACACCGCAGAGTTCTATAATACAGCAGAGTCCTATAATACCGCAGAGTCCTATAATACAGCAGAGTCCTATAACACCGCAGAGTCCTATAATACAGCAGAGTCCTATAACACCGCAGAGTCCTATAACACCGCAGAGTCCTATAATACCGCAGAGTCCTATAATACCGCAGAGTCATATAATACCGCAGAGTCCTATAACACCGCAGAGTCCTATAATACCACAGAGTCCTATAATACGGCAGAGTCCAGTAATACAGCAGAGTCCGGTAATACATCAGAGTCCTATAATAGTGCAGAGTCTTACAACACCACAGAGTCCTATAACACCGCAGACTCCTATAATACGGCAGAGTCCTATAATACGGCAGAGTCCTATAATACGGCAGAGTCTGATAATACGGCAGAGTCCGATAATACGGCAGAGTCCTATAATACGGCAGAGTCCTACAATACGGCAGAGTCCTATAATACAGCAGAGTCCAGTAATACAGCAGAGTCCAGTAATACAGCACAGTCCTATAATACAGCAGATTCCTATAATACAGCAGAGTCCTATAATACAGCAGAGTCCTATAATAGTGCATAGTCCTATAATACAGCAGAGTCCAGTAATTCAGCAGAGTCCTATAATACCGCAGAGTCCTATAATAGTGCAGAGTCCTATAACACCACAGAGTCCTATAACACCACAGAGTCCTATAACACCACAGAGTCCTATAATACGGCAGAGTACTATAATACGGCAGAGTCCTATAGTAACACAGAGTCCTATAATACAGCAGATTCCTATAATACAGCACAGTCCTATAATACAGCTGAGTCCTTTAACACCGCAGAGTTCTATAATACAGCAGAGTCCTGTAATACAGCAGAGTCCTATAATACTGCAGAGTCCTATAATACCGCAGAGTCCTATAATACCGCAGAGTCCTATAATACAGCAGAGTCCTATAATACAACAGAGTCCTATAATACAACAGAGTCCTATAATAGTGCAGAGTCCTATAATAGTGCAGAGTCCTATAATAGTGCAGAGTCCTATAACACCACAGAGTCCTATAACACCACAGAGTCCTATAACACCGCAGAGTCCTATAACACCGCAGAGTCCTACAATACTGCAGAGTCCTACAATACGGCAGAGTACTATAATACGGCAGAGTCCTATAGTAACACAGAGTCCTATAGTAACACAGAGTCCTATAATACAGCAGATTCCTATAATACAGCACAGTCCTATAATACAGCTGAGTCCTTTAACACCGCAGAGTCCTATAATACAGCAGAGTCCTATAATACAGCAGAGTCCTATAATACAGCAGAGTCCTATAATACAGCAGAGTCCTATAATACCGCAGAGTCCTATAATACAGCAGAGTCCTATAATACAGCAGAGTCCTATATCACCGCAGAGTCCTATAACACCGCAGAGTCCTATAATACCGCAGAGTCCTATAATACCGCAGAGTCCTATAATACCGCAGAGTCCTATAACACCGCAGAGTCCTATAATACCGCAGAGTCCTATAATACAGCAGAGTCCTATAATACAGCAGAGTCCTATAATACAGCAGAGTCCTATAATAGTGCAGAGTCCTATAATAGTGTAGAGTCCTATAATAGTGTAGAGTCCTACAATACGGCAGAGTCTGATAATACGGCAGAGTCCTTTAACACCGCAGAGTCCTATAATACAGCAGAGTCCTATAATACAGCAGAGTCCTATAATACAGCAAAGTCCTATAATACAGCAGAGTCCTATAATACCGCAGAGTCCTATAATACAGCAGAGTCCTATAATACAGCAGAGTCCTATAACACCGCAGAGTCCTATAACACCGCAGAGTCCTATAATACCGCAGAGTCCTATAATACCGCAGAGTCCTATAACACCGCAGAGTCCTATAACACCGCAGAGTCTTATAATACCGCAGAGTCCTATAATACAGCAGAGTCCTATAATACAGCAGAGTCCTATAATACAGCAGAGTCCTATAATAGTGTAGAGTCCTATAATAGTGTAGAGTCCTACAATACGGCAGAGTCTGATAATACGGCAGAGTCCTATAATACGGCAGAGTCCTATAATACGGCAGAGTCCGATAATACGGCAGAGTCCGATAATACGGCAGAGTCCTATAATACAGCAGAGTCCTATAATACAGCAGAGTCCTATAATACCGCAGAGTCCTATAATACCGCAGAGTACTATAATACCGCAGAGTCCCATAATACAGCAGAGTCCTATAATACAGCAGAGTCCTATAACACCGCAGAGTCCTATAATACAGCAGAGTCCTATAACACCGCAGAGTCCTATAATACAGCAGAGTCCTATAATACAGCAGAGTCCTATAACACCGCAGAGTCCTATAATACTGCAGAGTCCTATAATACCGCAGAGTCCTATAATACCGCAGAGTCCTATAATACCGCAGAGTCCTATAACACCGCAGAGTCCTATAATACAGCAGAGTCCTATAATACAGCAGAGTCCTGTAATACAGCAGAGTCCTGTAATACAGCAGAGTCCTATAATACGGCAGAGTCCTATAATACAGCAGAGTCCTATAATACCGCAGAGTCCTATAACACCGCAGAGTCCTATAATACAGCAGAGTCCTATAATACAGCAGAGTCCTATAATACGGCAGAGTCCGATAATACGGCAGAGTCCTATATTAGTGCAGAGTCCTATAACACCGCAGAGTCCTATAACACCGCAGAGTCCTATAACACCGCAGAGTCCTATAATACAGCTGAGTCCTGTAATACAGCAGAGTCCTATAATACAGCAGAGTTCTATAATACAGCAGAGTCCTATAATACAGCAGAGTCCTGTAATACAGCAGAGTCCTATAATACTGCAGAGTCCGATAATACAGCAGAGTCCTATAATACAGCAGAGTCCTATAATACAGCAGAGTCCTATAATACAGCAGAGTCCTATAATACGGCAGAGTCCTATAATACGGCAGAGTCCTATAACACCGCAGAGTCCTATAACACCGCAGAGTCCTATAATACCGCAGAGTCCTATAACACCGCAGAGTCCTATAACACCGCAGAGTCCTATAATACAGCAGAGTCCTATAATAGTGCAGAGTCCTATAATAGTGCAGAGTCCTACAACACCACAGAGTCCTATAACACCGCAGAGTCCTATAATACTGCAGAGTCCTATAATACGGCAGAGTCTGATAATACGGCAGAGTCTGATAATACGGCAGAGTCTGATAATACGGCAGAGTCCGATAATACGGCAGAGTCCGATAATACGGCAGAGTCCTATAACACGGCAGAGTCCTATAACACGGCAGAGTCCTATAACACGGCAGAGTCCTATAATACTGCAGAGTCCTATAATACAGCAGAGTCCTATAATACTGCAGAGTCCTATAATACTGCAGAGTCCTATAATACAGCAGAGTCCGATAATACGGCAGAGTCCTATATTAGTGCAGAGTCCTATAACACCGCAGAGTCCTGTAATACAGCAGAGTCCTATAATACGGCAGAGTCCTATAATACGGCAGAGTCCTATAATACGGCAGAGTCCTACAATACTGCAGAGTCCTATAATACGGCAGAGTCTGATAATACAGCAGAGTCCTTTAACACCGCAGAGTCCTATAATACAGCAGAGTCCTATAACCCCGCAGAGTCCTATAATACAGCAGAGTCCTATAATACAGCAGAGTCCTATAATACAGCAGAGTCCTTTAACACCGCAGAATCCTATAATACAGCAGAGTCCTATAGCACCGCAGAGTCCTATAATACAGCAGAGTCCTATAATACAGCAGAGTCCTATAATACAGCAGAGTCCTATAACACCGCACAGTCCTATAACACCGCACAGTCCTATAACACCGCAGAGTCCTAAAATACAGCTGAGTCCTGTAATACAGCAGAGTCCTATAATACTGCAGAGTCCTGTAATACTGCAGAGTCCTATAATACAGCAGAGTCCTGTAATACAGCAGAGTCCTATAATACAGCAGAGTCCTATAACACCGCAGAGTCCTATAATACAGCAGAGTCCTATAATACAGCAGAGTCCTATAATACGGCAGAGTCCTATAATACGGCAGAGTCCTATAACACCGCAGAGTCCTACAATACTGCAGAGTCCTATAATACGGCAGAGTCTGATAATACGGCAGAGTCCGATAATACGGCAGAGTCCTATAGTACAGCATAGTCCTGTAATACAGCAGAGTCCTATAATACAGCATAGTCCTGTAATACAGCAGAGTCCTATAATACCGCAGAGTACTATAATACCGCAGAGTCCGATAATACGGCAGAGTCCTATAGTAACGCACAGTCCTATAATACAGCACAGTCCTATAATACAGCTGAGTCCTTTAACACCGCAGAGTCCTATAATACAGCTGAGTCCTTTAACACCGCAGAGTCCTATAATACAGCAGAGGCCTGTAATACAGCAGAGTCCTATAACACCGCAGAGTCCTATAATACAGCAGAGGCCTGTAATACAGCAGAGTCCTATAATACCGCAGAGTCCGATAATACGGCAGAGTCCTATATTAGTGCAGAGTCCTATAACACCGCAGAGTCCTACAATACTGCAGAGTCCTACAATACTGCAGAGTCCTATAATACAGCAGAGTCCTATAATACAGCAGAGTCCTATAACACCGCAGAGTCCTATAATACAGCAGAGGCCTGTAATACAGCAGAGTCCTATAATACCGCAGAGTCCGATAATACGGCAGAGTCCTATATTAGTGCAGAGTCCTATAACACCGCAGAGTCCTACAATACTGCAGAGTCCTACAATACTGCAGAGTCCTATAATACAGCAGAGTCCTATAATACAGCAGAGTCCGATAATACAGCAGAGTCCGATAATACAGCAGAGTCCGATAATACAGCAGAGTTCGATAATACAGCAGAGTCCTTTAACACCGCAGAGTCCTTTAACACCGCAGAGTCCTATAACACCGCAGAGTCCTATAATACAGCAGAGTCCTATAATACAGCAGAGTCCTATAATACGGCAGAGTACTATATACAGCAGAGTCCTATAATACAGCAGAGTCCTATAATACAGCAGAGTTCTGTAATACAGCAGAGTCCTATAATACAGCAGAGTCCTATAATACAGCAGAGTCCTATAATACCGCAGAGTCCTATAATACGGCAGAGTCCGATAATAGTACAGAGTCCTATAACACCGCAGAGTCCTATAATACCGCAGAGTTCTACAACACCGCAGAGTCCTATAATACTGCAGAGTCCTATAACACCGCAGAGTCCTATAACACCGCAGAGTCCTATAATACTGCAGAGTCCTATAATACAGCAGAGTCCTATAACACTGCAGAGTCCTATAACACCGCAGAGTCCTATAATACAGCAGAGTCCTATAATACAGCAGAGTCCTATAACACCGCAGAGTCCTATAACACCGCAGAGTCCGATAATACAGCAGAAACCTATAATACCGCAGAGTCCTATTACACTGCAGAGTCCTATAATACGACAGTGTCCTATAATACCCCAGAGTCCTATAATACCCCAGAGTCCTATAATACCCCAGAGTCCTATAATACCGCAGAGTCCTATAATACGGCAGAGTCCTATAATACGGCAGAGTCCTGTAATACGGCAGAGTCCTGTAATACGGTAGAGTCCTATAACACCGCAGAGTCCTATAATACGGCAGAGTACTATAATACCGCAGAGTCCGATAATACGGCAGAGTCCTATAGTAACGCACAGTCCTTTAATACAGCACAGTCCTATAATACAGCTGAGTCCTTTAACACCGCAGAGTCCTATAATACAGCTGAGTCCTTTAACACCGCAGAGTCCTATAATACAGCAGAGGCCTGTAATACAGCAGAGTCCTATAACACCGCAGAGTCCTATAATACAGCAGAGGCCTGTAATACAGCAGAGTCCTATAATACCGCAGAGTCCGATAATACGGCAGAGTCCTATATTAGTGCAGAGTCCTATAACACCGCAGAGTCCTACAATACTGCAGAGTCCTACAATACTGCAGAGTCCTATAATACAGCAGAGTCCTATAATACAGCAGAGTCCTATAACACCGCAGAGTCCTATAATACAGCAGAGGCCTGTAATACAGCAGAGTCCTATAATACCGCAGAGTCCGATAATACGGCAGAGTCCTATATTAGTGCAGAGTCCTATAACACCGCAGAGTCCTACAATACTGCAGAGTCCTACAATACTGCAGAGTCCTATAATACAGCAGAGTCCTATAATACAGCAGAGTCCGATAATACAGCAGAGTCCGATAATACAGCAGAGTTCGATAATACAGCAGAGTCCTTTAACACCGCAGAGTCCTTTAACACCGCAGAGTTCTATAACACCGCAGAGTCCTATAATACAGCAGAGTCCTATAATACAGCAGAGTCCTATAATACAGCAGAGTCCTATAATACGGCAGAGTACTATATACAGCAGAGTCCTATAATACAGCAGAGTCCTATAATACAGCAGAGTTCTGTAATACAGCAGAGTCCTATAATACAGCAGAGTCCTATAATACAGCAGAGTCCTATAATACCGCAGAGTCCTATAATACGGCAGAGTCCGATAATAGTACAGAGTCCTATAACACCGCAGAGTCCTATAATACCGCAGAGTTCTACAACACCGCAGAGTCCTATAATACTGCAGAGTCCTATAACACCGCAGAGTCCTATAACACCGCAGAGTCCTATAATACTGCAGAGTCCTATAATACAGCAGAGTCCTATAACACTGCAGAGTCCTATAACACCGCAGAGTCCTATAATACAGCAGAGTCCTATAATACAGCAGAGTCCTATAACACCGCAGAGTCCTATAACACCGCAGAGTCCGATAATACAGCAGAAACCTATAATACCGCAGAGTCCTATTACACTGCAGAGTCCTATAATACGACAGTGTCCTATAATACCCCAGAGTCCTATAATACCCCAGAGTCCTATAATACCCCAGAGTCCTATAATACCCCAGAGTCCTATAATACCGCAGAGTCCTATAATACGGCAGAGTCCTATAATACGGCAGAGTCCTGTAATACGGCAGAGTCCTGTAATACGGTAGAGTCCTATAACACCGCAGAGTCCTATAATACGGCAGAGTCCTATAACACCGCAGAGTCCAATATTCTAGCAGAGTCCTATAATCCAGCAGAGTCCTATATTCCAGCAGAGTCCTATAACACAGCAGAGTCCTATAACACCGCAGAGTCCTATAATAGTGCAGAGTCCTATAATACAGCAGAGTCCTATAATACGGCAGAGTCCTATAATACAGCAGAGTTTTAAAACACCGCAGAGTCCAATTGTTAGAACTCTCCTGTTTTTTCTTGTTTGCTGGTCACATGACCATTTTTGCCTATTTAATCCGGCTCCGCCCTCCTGGCCTTGCTGGACTTCATTGTCTTTACTACTCTTGAGCTATCTTGGTGCTCTGTTAGTTTTGCTAGGTCTTCGGACCTCTATGTTCTTTGTTGTGTGTTTGTCTTTGACTGCTACAATTTCTGCTAGGAGGTGCCCAACTTTATCCCAGTCCCTAGTTCTTGTATGGATTCCTCCCTTGCATCTATAGGTCTTCGTACAGACTAGCCGAGGACTTTAGCGGGTCTGATCACAGGATCAGGTTCCCCGTTACATCGTAGGGATCCAGTTTAGTTCGATTCTAGTGCTTGTAGCAGATCATAACACCAATAATACAACAGAGTCCTATAATAGTACAGAGTCCTATAACACAGCAGAGTCCTATAACACAGCAGCGTCCTATAACACAGCAGCGTCCTATAACACAGCAGAGTCCTATAATACAGCAGAGTCCTATAATACCGCAGAGTCCTATAACACAGCAGAGTCCTATAACACAGCAGAGTCCTATAACACAGCAGAGTCCTATAATAGTGCAGAGTCCTATAATAGTGCAGAGTCCTATAATAGTGCAGAGTCCTATAACACAGCAGAGTCCTATAACACAGCAGAGTCCTATAATACAGCAGAGTCCTATAACACAGCAGAGTCCTATAATAGTGCAGAGTCCTATAATAGTGCAGAGTCCTATAATAGTGCAGAGTCCTATAACACAGCAGAGTCCTATAACACAGCAGAGTCCTATAATAGTGCAGAGTCCTATAATACAGCAGAGTCCTATAATACAGCAGAGTCCTATAATAGTGCAGAGTCCTATAACACAGCAGAGTCCTATAACACAGCAGAGTCCTATAATACAGCAGAGTCCTATAATAGTGCTGAGTCCTATAATACAGCAGAGTCCTATAATACAGCAGAGTCCTATAATACAGCAGAGTCCTATAATAGTGCAGAGTCCTATAATAGTGCAGAGTCCTATAATACAGCAGAGTCCTATAATACAGCAGAGTCCTATAATACAGCAGAGTCCTATAATAGTGCAGAGTCCTATAATAGTGCTGAGTCCTATAATACAAAACCTACAAAAGACAAAAGACAAAAATATATCTCATACCCTACCATCATTATATATAAATGTAAAGCAAAGTTGCATAATAAATATAGGGTACTTAGTGAACTATTTTTGATCAAAAAAAGTATACAAGCCGTCCCACCAGCGGCAAGGTGACCCTAAATTGGGACGGTACCTATACTGTCTATATTAAAAACCTTACTGTATATCAAAGTTGAAGTAATGCATATAAAAGGGCAGACAAATAGGACCGGGTCCCAACTCCAGACCACCCAGGCCCGTGGTAAGCTACATATATACCAGTCAGCTCAGTCCTATAATACAGCAGAGTTTTAAAACACCACAGAGTCCTATAATAGTGCAGAGTCCTATAATAGAGCATAGTCCTATAATACAGCAGAGTCCTATAATAGTGCAGAGTCCTATAATAGTGCGGAGTCCTATAACACAGCAGAGTCCTATAACACAGCAGTGTCCTATATTTCAGCAGAGTCCTATAATACAGCAGAGTCCTATAATACAGCAGAGTTTTAAAACACCGCAGAGTCCTATAACACCGCAGAGTCCTGTAATACAGCAGAGTCCTATAATACAGCAGAGTCCTATAATCCAGCAGAGTCCTATAATACAGCAGAGTTTTAAAACACCGCAGAGTCCAATAATACAACAGAGTCCTATAATAGTGCAGAGTCCTATAACACAACAGAGTCCTATAATACAGCAGTCCTATAACACAGCAGAGTCCTATAACACAACAGAGTCCTATAATAGTGCAGAGTCCTATAATACAGCAGAGTCCTATAATACAGCAGAGTCCTATAATAGTGCAGAGTCCTATAATACAGCAGAGTCCTATAATACAGCAGAGTTTTAAAACACCGCAGAGTCCTATAATAGTGCAGAGTCCTATAATAGTGCTGAGTCCTTTAATACAGCAGAGTCCTATAATACAGCAGAGTTTTAAAACACCACAGAGTCCTATAATAGTGCAGAGTCCTATAATAGAGCATAGTCCTATAATAGTGCAGAGTCCTATAATAGTGCGGAGTCCTATAACACAGTAGAGTCCTATAACACAGCAGTGTCCTATATTTCAGCTGAGTCCTAAAATACAGCAGAGTCCTATAATACAGCAGAGTTTTAAAACATCGCAAAGTCCTATAACACCGCAGAGTCCTGTAGTACAGCAGAGTCCTATAATACCGCAGAGTCCTATAACACCGCAGAGTCCTATAACACCGCAGAGTCCTATAACACCTCAGAGTCCTGTAATACAGCAGAGTCCTGTAATACAGCAGAGTCCTATAATACAGCAGAGTCCTGTAATACAGCAGAGTCCTATAACACCGCAGAGTCCTGTAATACAGCAGAGTCCTGTAATACAGCAGAGTCCTATAATACAGCAGAGTCCTATAATAGTGCAGAGTCCTATAATACAGCAGAGTTTTAAAACACCGCAGAGTCCAATAATACAACAGAGTCCTATAATAGTGCAGAGTCCTATAACACAACAGAGTCCTATAATAGTACAGAGTCCTATAATACAGCAGAGTCCTATAATACAGCAGTCCTATAACACAGCAGAGTCCTATAATAGTGCAGTGTCCTATAATACAGCAGAGTCCTATAATACAGCAGAGTTTTAAAACACCGCAGAGTCCTATAATAGTGCAGAGTCCTATAATAGAGCATAGTCCTATAATAGTGCAGAGTCCTATAATAGTGCGGAGTCCTATAACACAGTAGAGTCCTATAACACAGCAGTGTCCTATATTTCAGCTGAGTCCTATAATACAGCAGAGTCCTATTATACAGCAGAGTTTTAAAACACCGCAGAGTCCTATAACACCGCAGAGTCCAATAACACCGCAGAGTCCTGTAATACAGCAGAGTCCTGTAATACAGCAGAGTCCTATAATACAGCAGAGTCCTATAATAGTGCAGAGTCCTATAACACAACAGAGTCCTATAATAGTACAGAGTCCTATAATACAGCAGAGTCCTATAATACAGCAGTCCTATAACACAGCAGAGTCCTATAATAGTGCAGTGTCCTATAATACAGCAGAGTCCTATAATACAGCAGAGTTTTAAAACACCGCAGAGTCCTATAATAGTGCAGAGTCCTATAATACAACAGAGTCCTATAACACAGTAGAGTCCTATAACACAGCAGAGTCCTATAATAGTGCAGAGTCCTATAATACAGCAGAGTCCTATAATACAGCAGAGTCCTATAATAGTGCAGAGTCCTATAACACAGCAGAGTCCTATAACACAGCAGAGTCCTATAATACAGCAGAGTCCTATAATAGTGCAGAGTCCTATAATAGTGCTGAGTCCTATAATACAGCAGAGTCCTATAATACAGCAGAGTCCTATAATAGTGCAGAGTCCTATAATAGTGCAGAGTCCTATAATACAGCAGAGTCCTATAATACAGCAGAGTCCTATAATACAGCAGAGTCCTATAATAGTGCAGAGTCCTATAATAGTGCTGAGTCCTATAATACAAAACCTACAAAAGACAAAAGACAAAAATATATCTCATACCCTACCATCATTATATATAAATGTAAAGCAAAGTTGCATAATAAATATAGGGTACTTAGTGAACTATTTTTGATCAAAAAAAGTATACAAGCCGTCCCACCAGCGGCAAGGTGACCCTAAATTGGGACGGTACCTATACTGTCTATATTAAAAACCTTACTGTATATCAAAGTTGAAGTAATGCATATAAAAGGGTAGACAAATAGGACCGGGTCCCAACTCCAGACCACCCAGGCCCGTGGTAAGCTACATATATACCAGTCAGCTCAGTCCTATAATACAGCAGAGTTTTAAAACACCACAGAGTCCTATAATAGTGCAGAGTCCTATAATAGAGCATAGTCCTATAATACAGCAGAGTCCTATAATAGTGCAGAGTCCTATAATAGTGCGGAGTCCTATAACACAGCAGAGTCCTATAACACAGCAGTGTCCTATATTTCAGCAGAGTCCTATAATACAGCAGAGTCCTATAATACAGCAGAGTTTTAAAACACCGCAGAGTCCTATAATAGTGCAGAGTCCTATAATAGAGCATAGTCCTATAATAGTGCAGAGTCCTATAATAGTGCGGAGTCCTATAACACAGTAGAGTCCTATAACACAGCAGTGTCCTATATTTCAGCTGAGTCCTAAAATACAGCAGAGTCCTATAATACAGCAGAGTTTTAAAACACCGCAGAGTCCAATAATACAACAGAGTCCTATAATAGTGCAGAGTCCTATAACACAACAGAGTCCTATAATACAGCAGTCCTATAACACAGCAGAGTCCTATAACACAACAGAGTCCTATAATAGTGCAGAGTCCTATAATACAGCAGAGTCCTATAATACAGCAGAGTCCTATAACACAGCAGAGTCCTATAATAGTGCAGAGTCCTATAATACAGCAGAGTCCTATAATACAGCAGAGTTTTAAAACACCGCAGAGTCCTATAATAGTGCAGAGTCCTATAATAGTGCTGAGTCCTTTAATACAGCAGAGTCCTATAATACAGCAGAGTTTTAAAACACCACAGAGTCCTATAATAGTGCAGAGTCCTATAATAGAGCATAGTCCTATAATAGTGCAGAGTCCTATAATAGTGCGGAGTCCTATAACACAGTAGAGTCCTATAACACAGCAGTGTCCTATATTTCAGCTGAGTCCTAAAATACAGCAGAGTCCTATAATACAGCAGAGTTTTAAAACACCGCAGAGTCCTATAACACCGCAGAGTCCTGTAGTACAGCAGAGTCCTATAATACCGCAGAGTCCTATAACACCGCAGAGTCCTATAACACCTCAGAGTCCTGTAATACAGCAGAGTCCTGTAATACAGCAGAGTCCTATAATACAGCAGAGTCCTGTAATACAGCAGAGTCCTATAACACCGCAGAGTCCTGTAATACAGCAGAGTCCTGTAATACAGCAGAGTCCTATAATACAGCAGAGTCCTATAATAGTGCAGAGTCCTATAATACAGCAGAGTTTTAAAACACCGCAGAGTCCAATAATACAACAGAGTCCTATAATAGTGCAGAGTCCTATAACACAACAGAGTCCTATAATAGTACAGAGTCCTATAATACAGCAGAGTCCTATAATACAGCAGTCCTATAACACAGCAGAGTCCTATAATAGTGCAGTGTCCTATAATACAGCAGAGTCCTATAATACAGCAGAGTTTTAAAACACCGCAGAGTCCTATAATAGTGCAGAGTCCTATAATAGAGCATAGTCCTATAATAGTGCAGAGTCCTATAATAGTGCGGAGTCCTATAACACAGTAGAGTCCTATAACACAGCAGTGTCCTATATTTCAGCTGAGTCCTATAATACAGCAGAGTCCTATAATACAGCAGAGTTTTAAAACACCGCAGAGTCCTATAACACCGCAGAGTCCTGTAATACAGCAGAGTCCTATTATACAGCAGAGTTTTAAAACACCGCAGAGTCCTGTAATACAGCAGAGTCCTATAATACAGCAGAGTCCTATAACACCGCAGAGTCCAATAACACCGCAGAGTCCTGTAATACAGCAGAGTCCTGTAATACAGCAGAGTCCTATAATACAGCAGAGTCCTGTAATACAGCAGAGTCCTATAATAGTGCAGAGTCCTATAACACAACAGAGTCCTATAATAGTACAGAGTCCTATAATACAGCAGAGTCCTATAATACAGCAGAGTTTTAAAACACCGCAGAGTCCTATAATAGTGCAGAGTCCTATAATAGAGCATAGTCCTATAATAGTGCAGAGTCCTATAATAGTGCGGAGTCTTATAACACAGTAGAGTCCTATAACACAGCAGTGTCCTATATTTCAGCTGAGTCCTATAATACAGCAGAGTCCTATTATACAGCAGAGTTTTAAAACACCGCAGAGTCCTATAACACCGCAGAGTCCAATAACACCGCAGAGTCCTGTAATACAGCAGAGTCCTATAATACAGCAGAGTCCTATAACACCGCAGAGTCCAATAACACCGCAGAGTCCTGTAATACATCAGAGTCCTGTAATACAGCAGAGTCCTATAATACAGCAGAGTCCTATAATACAGCAGAGTTTTAAAACACCGGAGAGTCCTATAATAGTGCAAAGTCATATAATAGTGCAGAGTCCTATAACACAGCAGAGTCCTATAACAGTGCAGAGTCCTATAATACTGCAGGGTCCTATAATACTGCAGGGTCCTATAATACAGCAGAGTCCTATAACAATGCAGAGTCCTATAATACAGCAGAGTCCTATAACAGTGCAGAGTCCTATAATACCGCAGGGTCCTATAATACAGCAGAGTTTTAAAACACCGCAGAGTCCTATAACACAGCTGAGTCCACTTCAAGTAAACAAAAAATGCAATTTTTAAATGAATGTCTTAATTATTATGGGAAAAATAAATCCAAACCTACAGGGTCCTGTGTGAAAAAGTGATTGCCCCCTAAACCTAATAACTGGTTGGGCCACCCTTAGCAGCAACAACTGCAATCAAACGTTTGTGATGACTGGCAATGAGTCTTTTACAACACTCTGGAGGAATTTTGGCCACTGATCTTTGCAAAATTGTTGTCATTCAGCCACATTGGAGGATTTCCGAGCATGAATCGGATTTGTAAGGTCATGCCACAGCATCTCAATCGGATTAAGGTCAGGACTTTGACTAGGTTACTCCAAAGTGTTAATTTTGATTTTGTTAAGCCATTCAGAGGTGGTCTTGCTGGTGTGTTTTGGATCATTATCCTGCTGCATAACCCTAGTGCGCTTCAGTTTGAGGTCACGAACAGATGGCCAGACATTCTCCTTCAGGATTTTTTGGTAGACAGCAGAATTCATGGTTCCCTTTACCACAGCAAGTCTTCCAGGTCCTGCAGCAGCAAAACAGCCCCAGACCATCACACTACCACCACCATATTTTACTGTTAGTATGATGTTCCTTTTCTGAAAGGCATTTGTTACTTCTAAGTCAAATGTAATGGGACATACGCCTTCCAAAAAGTTCAACTTTTGTCTAATCAGTCCACAGAATATTCTCCCAAAAGTCCTGGCGATCATCAAGATGTTTTCTGGCAAAACTGAGACAAGCCTTTATGTTCCTTTTGCTCAGCAGTGGTTTTCGTCTTGGAACTCTGCCTTGCATGCCATTTTTGCCGAGTCTCTTTCTTATGGTGGAGTCATGAATACTGACCTTAACTGAGGCAAGTGAGGTCTGTAGTTCTTTGGATGTTGTTGTGGGGTCTTTTGTGACCTCTTGGATGAGTCGTCGCTGCGCTTTTGGGGTAATTTTGGTAGGCAGGCCACTCTTGGGAAGGTTCACTACTGTTCCATGTTTTCGCCATTTGTGGATAATGGCTCTCACTGTGGTTTGCTGGAGTCCATAAGCTTTAGAAATGTCTTTATAACATTTTCCAGATTGATAGATCTCAATTACTTTGTTTCTCATTTGTTCTTGAATTTTTTTGGATCGCAGCATGATGTTTAGCTTTTGAGGATCTTTTGGTCTACTTTACTTTGTCAGACAGGTCCTATTTAAGTGATTTATTGATTAAGAGCAGGTGTGGCAGTAATCAGGACTATATGTGTCTAAGGAAATTGAACTCAGCTTCCCAAAGATGTGTTAAGGGTGTTGGGGGGGAGGGGGGCAGTCACTTTTCCACACAGGGCCCTGTAGGTTTGGATTTCTTTTTCCCTTAATAATAAAGACCTTCATTTAAAAGCTGGATTTTGTATTACTTGTGTTATCTTTGTCTAATATTTACATTTGTTTTGTGATCTGAAATATTTAAGTGTGACAAACATGTGAAAGAATAAGAAATCAGGAAGGGGCAAACACTTTTTCACAGCACTGTAAATGGACAGTTAAGTAAAGTTCTTTATTATAAAACAAATTGTCCCCTAATGTGTTCCTGAAGCGGAGCCAGCAGTGGTCTGTGACCAAAATGTGAGTGTTCCGCGCCACATGCACAGCACAGGAGGATCGGGACACCGTTTATTTGTAGGGTGCTAGAGTGTGGGAGAACAGCAGCCCCTCGCACATGACTACCACCCTGCGCACCTTACACGTTGTCAGCGCAACAGCCAATCAGTGAGCTCATCGGCTCTGAGCTGAGGGTCTGTTACTATGGGCAGAGCAGATGAGATCACTGATCCGCTGCGGAGCTGTCACCGTGATGTCCGTGCCGCTGCCAATACAGGATAGCAGGAGCTGCAGAGGAGACTCAGCGGTGACTCGTGGATGGGGAGTAAAGTGCGGTCTGTTTTTTGAATATTGAATAATGAAGAAACCTCCAGCATTTTTTTTCCGATTGTCTTATGGCATCGTCTCCGCTCTAACACTGACTTGTATTGTAACGTAACAGCGTCTTCCCAGCAGCAAACTCCAGACAGCGCTCAGGTCGCTTCTTTTAGTCTCTTGGCGTTTTTAGGAATTTGAAGTGGTTAAAAGACGTTCAGAAGTCGGAACATGAGCAAAGCAAGTGGCTTTACATGGAGATGAAGATGTTCTTTCTTTTGGACATTGGTTGGGAGGTTTTCCAGGCAGTTTCTGCAGAGGAATCCGCCTGAGAAGATGTTGTGTGCACAGAGCCCTCAGTAACATTTTCTGCATTGTATGGATTCCCATAGGATTGTTTTTATTTGGTAACAATATGGCGGTATTATTCAGTCTTTGGTCGTGTTATTCAGTCACAGCATAGTGGTATTATTCAGTCTATGTATGATGGTTCTCCAATCCCAGCAAGGTGGCGGTGATATGATGGGACTATATACTCATTGTATGGGTGTGTGGTGCTGTTATTAGGAAGTGATATAGCGGTATTATTCAGTCTCTGTATAGGAATAATATTTAGTCTCAGCATTTATTACTATGTGCTCCAGAAGACCAGATGATTAGGACACAATCTCCACCACTGACCACCAGGACCAGGCTGCTCGCTGGGGGGATTAGTCTTCTGGAAATAGTACAACTGGTGCCAATTATTATTACATTATAACTAGTGATCAGTTATAGACAATAGTTTTATTATTCAGGTTCTCCTTTGTTATTACTGACTGATTAGCATTGCGCCTGACTAGACATGACCTTCCCATACGGATAATTGTTATAAATGGCCTGTAATCAGGGGGCATTTATGACCAGTGCCTGGGGCAGCATGACCTGTGAATACGGCCCTGGGGATCACTGCATTCGGAGGAATTACATAACAATATATGGATCCATTTTATTCTATTATCCTTTGTGGAAATTGCAAACTTGGGCTAACACAGTATTTCAGTGGAAAATATTTATTTTTTGTTTTCACATCTAATTGTTATAAAGTTTTGTGAATCATCTGTGGGTCAAAAATACTCAGCGCACAGCTAGAAGAATTCCTTCCGGAGTCTAGTTTCCAAAATGGCGTCACTTGTGGGTTGTTTCTGCTGTTTTGGCATGTCAGGGGGTCTTCACATGTGAGACAGCATTCACAATCTATTCCAGTCCAAAATCCAATAGCGCTCTTTGCTCTCCCAGCCCGGCCGTCTGCTCCCACTGCAGTTTTTGACCGCACAGGGGTCATCATTACGTTCGGGAAAAATTGCGTAACAAATTATGGGGTCCGTGTTCTCCTATTATCCCCTGTGAAAATTACAATTTTGGTACTAAAACAACATTACAGCCATCACTCACATTGCTGAGAGTGGCGGTTGTGAGCACGGCCTGGCACTGACTGCACTGCATAGCCGGCTGTCAGTCAGTGCCGGGGCATGCTTACAGCTGCTGCTCTCAGTCCTGTGAGCGGTCATTATAATTGCTTTGTGCCACGTCTGAATGACTGAAAGATGGCGTCTCCTAGGATAAATAAAGTTAATTTTCTCCCGGGTGCCACACTTATTTTCCGGCGGTTGGGCACCTTCCTAAAGCTATTAACCCGAAGATTAACCCTATATGTTCAGGTTTGTAGCGTTATCAGATATAAAAGGTTCCCTTTAAGGAAGAATGATTTTGAGGCTGCCCCTTAGGACGGGGGTGTAGCTCCTATCTGGTGGCAGGGATGACCCTGCCCTCAGCTATCAGGATCAAGAAGATTCTGTGTAGCCCCTGTTCCCATAGACCATCTTACATGCAGTTTCTCCTTTGAAGACAATGTGAGCTACAGGAATAGACAAGTAATCTGCTTATAATAATGCTGTAATACAATTTATTATTATTTAATACACTTTATTCCAATGTTGAGAGCACACGTTCAGGAGTTGTGCTGTAATGCTTGTCTCCTCTTCTCCATCATCAACATCAGAGCAGGGGCGACCCCTGGGGCATAATGTGCTTACTACGTCCTGTGCGGCTGGCAGATGTCCAGCTGTATGTGATGGACCCCGACCCCCAAACATTATGAATCAGACAGAAGCACACAAAATAAATACACGAAGCATTGCAATTAGGTGTCAAATGGTCAGAATTTTATTTAAATTTACATGACACTGAAAATAGCACAACCCCCGATTCACGAAGAGTCACCCTCCAGCACTCAGGAGAGGAAAACCCCCTGTGGAGGAAACCTCTAGGGAACCATGGCTGGAGGGCTGCCCTTCCCTTGGACTTAGAGAGTTAGTGCCGATATATAACACGTGGAACTGCAGAGTTTTACGATTTGTACATTTATCCAGATTTACAGAGAACGACATAACAAATGTAGATGATAAATGTGATAAAGTGGATGTGGGAGAGATCCAGCTGCGATATCTTCCACCATACTGATTGCTAGAATGAATTTGGTTGATCTGATTGCACAGGTGGGTCGACCATCTCTCTGACAGGAGAATTTCACCTACAAGTGAGATCGGACAACACCTGAATCCAGGAAGGAGATCTCTGCTTATTCACTGGATATTCTATGTGTTCCCACCTTTGTCCAATCAAGGCCTGTAAAGGAGGAATATGGCAGCACAGTGTAATTGACGAGGATAACAGTACAAACACACAATTCACAACAACTTTCACAATCAGCATTTGGACACACACGCACATGAAGACATGACCCACAGAATATTAACAGACAAGAGAAACGTATAAGGCAATAGACAAAAGTTCCCTCGTATTCCTAGACCTGAAGTGCTGAGATAAAGTCTATCGACACCGTCTCTTTATATCCAGAGACGTTCCCGTTCTTAAAATCAGGTATTCAGAACACCACCGTCGTGGACTCTACTAACTCCACAGTGATCGTGATGAGGTCGCACTCGACCACCACAGGTTTAACCCTGCGTTCACTTTTGAAACGTGGAGGTTTCAGTCACTCTGTGTTATTATAAGAAGTATACATAGAACAATACAGATTGTATTCTGTAAGACAATAAGAAATATCATCCATGGGATCAGATGCCGTGTACCTTGGTGTTTACACAGTTATAATAACCTATCAATTGTCTTCAGTCCACAAATGACCGTCAACCGCACCTAACTGGACTCCCTTATACACTCAAGATTTTATATCTAATCCTCATACATTCACTCTAGAGATCATTCAAGGAGCCTCATGTGTCTACAGAAAACATACATTTTATGCCTTTAATTTTACGATATTAAAAGACAAATGACAATGACACGATTGACAAAAGACAAAATTCAACAAAATACCGGCATATACATAAATATATAACAACAAAATACCGGTATATACATTATATATATATATATATATATATATATACAACAATCAGTATTATTACTAGTGTTGAGCGATACCTTCCGATATCAGGAAATATCGTATCGGATTGGATCGGGCCGATACCCAAAAAGTATCGGATATCGCCGATTCCGATACCGGAAACCAATGCAAGTCAATGGGACACAAATATCGGAATGAAAATAAACCCTTTCTTTCCTTGTAGGTTAATTCTACATGAAGTAAAACAACTAAGAATAATGTAGAATGACATGAAAAGCCGGCAATTCATCAGCGGCATACACCGGTACCCGACAATTTACAACAGAAAGAATAGAGCATCACACATAGATTAGATAGATAGAAACATGTCAGTCACATATATATGAAGTACAGTGACAGTGTTGCTTACTGTACTTGTCATTTAGTGTAAAGGATTTATTAAAAAAAATATTAGTGTTTTCATGCACCGTCTCTTTAAAAAAGCCGGCCGGCAATTCAGCAGCGGTACCCGACAATTTATAACAGAAAGAATAGAGCTTCACACATAGATTAGATAGATAGAAACATGTCAGTCACATATATATGAAGTACAGTGACAGTGTTGCTTACTGTACTTGTCATTTAGTGTAAAGGATTTATTTAAAAAAATAATAGTGTTTTCATGCACTGTCTCTTTAAGAAAGCCGGCCGGCAATTCAGCATCTGTACCCGACAATTTAGAACAGAAAGAATAGAGCTTCACACATAGATTAGATAGATAGAAACATGTCAGTCACATATATATGAAGTACAGTGACAGTGTTGATTACTGTACTTGTCATTTAGTGTTAAAATAAAGGATTTATTTTAAAAAAAAATTGGCGTGGGGTTCCCCTTAATTTTAGGCTCTAGCGGAGGTTAAGCAGACAGCTGGGGCAAATGTTTGAAGCCTGGGAAGGGGGTAATACCCACGGAGCTTCCCAGGCTACTAATATCAGCCCCCAGCTGAATACCTAGCCTTTACTAGCTATTAAAATGGGGGAACCCCCCCAAAAAAATAACGTGGGGTCCCCCCTAATTTAATAGCTAGCACAGGCTAGGCAGACAGCTGGGGGCTGATATTAATAGCCCAGGAAGGGTGCCATGAATATTGGCCCCCTCCCAGGCTAGAAACACCAGCCGTCAGCCGCCCCAGAAATGGCGCATCCATAGGATGCGCCAATTCTGGCACTTAGCCTCGCTCTTCCACGCTGCCCTGGTGCGGTGGCAGGGGGTAATAGGGTTGGGGTTGATGTCAGCTTATAATGCCAGCTGACATCAAGCCCAGGTTAGTAATGGAGAGGCGTCTATAAGACACCCCCATTACTAACCCCATAGTCAAAGTTAAAAGAAAACACAAACACCCAGAGTAAAGTCCTTTAATTGAAATAAAGACACAATTCTTTATTGTTCTAAATTAAACCATACTTACCATCACGCCCATTCCAGCTGAAGCCAACGATCTCCTGCAATAAAAGAAAAATAATAAAGCAACCTCATCCTTACCTTTCGATGGTTCCCAGGACAGCTCCAGCTCTGCTACATCGAGATGACAGGATGGACCGCAGCAGAAAGCTGCCATCCAGCCTGTCATCCCGCAGACACTGAGAAGGCAGGCATGCTTGCGCTCCTCAGTGTCTCTCTGTGACGTCATCCAGATGAGCCGAGTTCATGTCCAATGAACTCAGCTCACCTCATGCACGTCACTGACAGCGTGGGAAAGTTCTCCTGCACTCAGCGCTTCAGCGTGAGAATTCTCCCACGCTGTCAGTGACATACATGAGGTGAGGTCATGTCCAATGAACTCAGCTCACCTCATGCACGTCACTGACAGTGTGGGAAAATTCTCACGCTGAAGTGCTGAGTGCAGGAGAATTTTCCCACGCTGTCAGTGACGTACATGAGGTGAGCTGAGTTCATTGGACATGACCTCGGCTCATCTTTATGCCGTCACAGCCAGACATTGAGGAGCACAAGCATGCCTGTGCTTCTCAGTGTCTGCGGGATGACAGGATGGATGGCAGCGTTCTGCTGCGGTCCAGCCTGTCATCTCGATGTAGCAGAGCTGAAGCTGTCGTGGGAGCCATGGAAAGGTAAGGATGAGGTTGCTTTATTATTTTACTTTTATTGCAGGAGATCGTTGGCTTCAGCTGGAATGGGCGTGATGGTAAGTATGGTTTAATTTAGAACAATAAAGAATTGTGTGTTTATTTCAATTAAAGGACTTTTTTCTGGGTGTTGTGTTTTTTTAAATACTTTACTAGAAATTCATGGTGGTCATGTCTAATATTGGCGTGACCCCATGAATTTTGGGCTTAGGGCCAGCTGATAATACCAAGCTGGCCTTAACCCCTTTATTACCCAGTGAGCCACCGCACCAGGGCCCTGGATGAGTTGGGTACAGCGCCAGAAGATGGCGCTTCAATGAACGCGCCATTTTCTGGGGCGGCTGCGGACTGCAATTTGCAGCGGGGGTGGCCCAGAAAGCTTGGGTCTCCCTGCGCTGCGGATTCCAGCCCCCAGCTGCATAGTTGTATCTGGCTGGACACAAAAATAGGGCGAAGCTCCACGTATTTTTTTTTTTTAATTATTTCATGAAATTCATGAAATAATTAAGAAAAAAAGGGCTTCCCTATATTGTTGTGTCCAACCAGGTACAAATAGGCAGCTGGTGGTTGGGGGCAGCCCGTTCCTGCCTGCTGTACCTGGCTGGACACAAATATAGTGCGAAGCCCCACGTCAATTTTTTTTAAATCATTTCAGGAAATTCATGAAATAATTAAAAAAAATTGATGTGGGGCTTCGCCCTATATTTGTGTCCAGTCAGGTACAGCAGGCAGGAACGGGCTGCCCCCAACCACCAGCTGCCTATTTGTACCTAGCCGGACACAACAATATAGGGAAGCCCTTTTTTTCTTAATTATTCCATGAATTTCATGAATTAAAAAAAAAAAAAACGTGGAGCTTCGCCCTATTTTTGTGTCTAGCCAGGTACAACTAGGCAGCTGGGGGCTGGAATCTGCAGCGCAGGGAGGCCCAAGCTTTCTGGGCCCCACCCGCTGCAAATTGCAGTCCGCAGCCGCCCCGGAAAATGGCGCGTTCATAGAAGCGCCATCTTCTGGCGCTGTACCCAACTCATCCAGGGCCCTGGTGCGGTGGCTCACTGGGTAATAAAGGGG
Source organism: Phyllobates terribilis (assembly GCF_046119375.1). NCBI lineage: Eukaryota > Metazoa > Chordata > Amphibia > Anura > Dendrobatidae > Phyllobates > Phyllobates terribilis. The sequence goes on along the minus strand of NW_027362767.1, from coordinate 129,776,692 downwards.
TTAAGGCCAGCTTGGCATTATCAGCTGGCCCTAAGCCCGAAATTCATGGGGTCACGCCAATATTAGACATGACCACCATGAATTTCTAGTAAAGTATTTAAAAAAAACACAAACACCCAGAAAAAAGTCCTTTAATTGAAATAAACACACAATTCTTTATTGTTCTAAATTAAACTATACTTACCATCACGCCCATTCCAGCTGAAGCCAACGATCTCCTGCAATAAAAGAAAAATAATAAAGCAACCTCATCCTTACCTTTCCATGGCTCCCACGACAGCTTCAGCTCTGCTACATCGAGATGACAGGCTGGACCGCAGCAGAACGCTGCCATCCAGCCTATCATCCCGCAGACACTGAGAAGCGCAGGCATGCTTGCGCTCCTCAGTGTCTGGCTGTGACGGCATCCAGATGAGCCGAGGTCATGTCCAATGAACTCAGCTCACCTCATGCACGTCACTGACAGCGTGGGAAAATTCTCCTGCGCATGCGGTGAGCGTGAGAGACTCGGCTTATCGGGATGCCGTCACAGCCTGACACTGAGGAGCGCAAGCATGCCTGCGCTTCTCAGTGTCTGCGGGATGACAGGCTGGATGGCAACTTTCTGCTGCGATCCAGGCTGTCATCTCGATGAAGCAGAGCTGAAGCTGTCGTGGGAGCCATGGAAAGGTAAGGATGATGTTGCTTTATTATTTTACTTTTATTTCAGGAGATCGTTGGCTTCAGCTGGAATGGGTGTGATGGTAAGTATGGTTTAATTTAGAACAATAAAGAATTGTGTCTTTATTTCAATTAAAGGACTTTTTTCTGGGTGTTTGTGTTTTTTTTAAATACTTTACTAGAAATTCATGGCGGTCATGTCTAATATTGGCGTGACCCCATGAATTTCGGGCTTAGGGCCAGCTGATAATGCCAAGCTGGCCTTAACCCCTTTATTACCCAGTGAGCCACCGCACCAGGGCCCTGGATGAGTTGGGTACAGCGCCAGAAGATGGCGCTTCTATGAACGCGCCATTTTCCGGGGCGGCTGCGGACTGCAATTTGCAGCGGGTGGGGCCCAGAAAGCTTGGGCCTCCCTGCGCTGCGGATTCCAGCCCCCAGCTGCCTTGTTGTACCTGGCTGGACACAAAAATAGGGCGAAGCCCCACGCATTTTTTTTTTTTAATTATTTCATGAAATTCATGGAATAATTAAGAAAAAAAGGGCTTCCCTATATTGTTGTGTCCGGCTAGGTACAAATAGGCAGCTGGTGGTTGGGGGCAGCCCGTTCCTGCCTGCTGTACCTGGCTGGACACAAATATAGAGCGAAGCCCCACGTCAATTTTTTTTTAATTATTTCATGAATTTCCTGAAATAATTAAAAAAAATTGACGTGGGGCTTTGCACTATATTTGTGTCCAGCCAGGTACAGCAGGCAGGAACGGGCTGCCCCCAACCACCAGCTGCCTATTTGTACCTAGCCGGACACAACAATATAGGGAAGCCCTTTTTTTCTTAATTATTCCATGAATTTCATGAAATAATGAAAAAAAAACAAAAACGTGGAGCTTCTCCCTATTTTTGTGTCCAGCCAGGTACAACTAGGCAGCTGGGGGCTGGAATCCGCAGCGCAGGGAGGCCCAAGCTTTCTGCCCCCCTCCCCCCCCCCCGCTGAAAATTGCAGTCCGCAGCCGCCCCGGAAAATGGCGCGTTCATAGAAGCTGGATGCTGTACCTGGCTGGCATACAAAAATATGGCGAAGCCCACGTCAAAAGTTTTGGGAAAAATTAATTAAAAAATAAATAATAATTTAGGGACTGCATCTTTATTAACTCCTCAAATGTCATTTAGTGTTAAAATAAAGGATTTATTTAAAAAAAAAATGGCGTGGGATCCCCCATAATTTTAGTCTCTAGCGGAGGTTAAGCAGACGGCTGGGGCAGATGTTTGAAGCCTGGGAAGGGGGTAAAACCCACGGAGCTTCCCAGGCTACTAATATCAGCCCCCAGCTGAATACCTAGCCTTTACTAGCTATTAAAATGGGGGACCCCCCCAAAAAAAATGACGTGGGGTCCCCCCTATTTTAATAGCTAGCAAAGGCTAGGCAGACAGCTGGGGGCTGATATTAATAGCCCAGGAAGGGTGCCATGAATAATGGCCCCCTCCCAGGCTAGAAACACCAGCCGTCAGCCGCCCCAGAAATGGCGCATCCGTAGGATGCGCCAATTCTGGCACTTAGCCTCGCTCTTCCACGCTGCCCTGGTGCGGTGGCAGGGGGTAATAGTGGTGGGGTTCATGTCAGCGCCAGCTGCCATGAAGCCCAGGTTAGTAATGATGGGCGTCTATAAGACACCCCCATTACTAACCTACAAAGTGTTAAAAAGAAAAAACACACTACACCCAGAAAAAAATAATTTATTTGAAATAAAACACACCATTTTATTTAATTCTTAGTTCACTAAAAATAATAGTTACCTGTCCACGTTCCTGTGCTGATCTCCCATGCACAGCTGTCACATCTGGAGATGGTGACAGCTGTGCATGGCTGCTGTAAGCTCACACTGCCGGGAACACGTCCGCTCCCGGCAGCGGGAGCCACTGACTGAGGTCACCGGAGTGCATTCAGGCAGCGCAGCTCCGGAGACCTCCTTTACGGCAGTGCTGTACCGTGGGAATTTCTCACGATACAGCAGGGCCGTAAAGCAGCTAACCGGAGCAGCGCTGCCTGAACTCCGGTGAACCCGCTTATGCAATGACGGGGCTGCTTTACGGCCCCGTCATTCTAGCGGCGGCAGCGGTTCAGAGCGGTCACATTCTATGTGGCTGCTCTGAACTGGAGATCTTCGTGGGACACTCGTGGACTACTCCGGAGGGGTAAGGATAAGGTTGTGGTTTATTATTTTATATTTTATTACAGGAGATCGATGGCTTCGGGGAATTAGGTGTCTTGGTGAGTATAGGTGTAGTTTTTTATTTTTTACTTTATTTTAGGTGGCGATCGGCGGGGACAGGTAATGTATGAACTAATTTATTGTAGGTAACCACTGGCCACCAATGACATGTATTTAACATTTATTGGGGCACAGTAAGGCAATTTAAATAGCAGGATCAGACTGATGGGAACTACTGCTCCCATCGAGCTGATCCTGCTGGCACGAGTGGACGGGGGACAGACATAGGCCGATGGGAGTAGTAGTGTCACATCGGCCTATGTCTGCCTGCACGCACAGACACCCGCACAGACACCCGCACAAACATCGCACAGACACCCCGCACACACACCCGCACACACACCCGCACACACACACCCCGCACACAGACACCCCGCACACAGACACCCCGCACACACACTAATCATGACCGGTCTGATGGTCTGTGAGGTGTGGCTGACCTGTGCGGTCGTGGGAAAGTTCATGTGAGTTCATGCAGTCAAGCATGAACTCACATGAACCCTCTGAGGGCACCGCGGCTACTTCAAATGAACAGCTGATCGGCATCACCTGATACCTCAGCTGTTCATTTGAAATAACCGGCGGGAAAGCGCAGCACAGAACGGGAAAGCCGGCGGTGAAGTCTTTTCACTGCCGGCTTCCCCGCCCGGGTCCTTCGCTCCTTGGTGCTGCGCTCCCTGCCCGGTCCTAACTTACGATCGGGATGGGAGGTGGCGAGGGGAGCGGAGGATCGGGGTGGGAGGCTGCGGGGAAGCAGTATGGGGCTGTGTGATTGTTTAAAAGCCGGCGGCTTTTTACCGCGCGCCGGCTTTTAAACAATCAGGAGAATTCTCCCCCGCTGGGATGGCATTCTGATGACAGGCTGGATCGCGCTGCCATCCAGCTTGTCATCCTTCACAGACACTGCAGAGCGCAGGCATTATGGGAACTTCCGATTCCGGTATTCGATATTGTAAAAGTATCGGAATTAAGTATCGGAATTCCGATACTGTGAATATCGGCCGATACCCGATATTACAGTATCGGAATGCTCAACACTAATTATTACACGTTAGCCCAGCTGATTATTAACAATCCCCCCAGGACCCTCACCATGTAGATCGTTTATCACACACAGAGTTATTTATTCCTGTAGTCTTCTCACATAGACTATGGACTATTTGCAACTTCCAGGGGTCAAACAAACCCCAATGCAGCAACTTACGGGGGTCACACAAACCCCAATTGCAGCAACTTACAGGGGTCACATAAAACCCATTTTCAGCAACTTACAGGGGTCACACAAACCCCAATTGCGGAAACTTACAGGGGTCACAAAAAACTCCAAATGGGGCAACTTACAGGGTTCACACAAACCCCAACTGTGGCAACTTAAAGGGGTCACACAAACTCCAATTGCAGCAACTTACAGGGGTCACACAAACCCCAATTGCAGCAACTTACAGGGGTCACACAAACCCCAATTGTGGCAACTTACAGGGGTCACACAAACCCCAATTGCAGCAACTTACAGGGGTCACACAAACCCCAATTGCAGCAACTTACAGTGGTCACAAAAACTCCAACTGCGGCAACTTCCAGGGGTCACACAAACCCCAATTGCGACAACTTACAGGGGTCACACAAACTCCAACTGTGGCAACTTAAAGGGGTCACGCAAACTGCAATTGCAGCAACTTACAGGGGTCACACAAACCCCAATTGCAGCAACTTACAGGGGTCACACAAACCCCAATTGCAGCAACTAACAGGGGTCACACAACCCCCAATTGCGGCAACTTACAGGGGTCACACAAACCCCAATTGCAGCAACTTACAGGGGTCACACAAACCCCAATTGCGGCAACTTACAGGGGTCACACAAACCCCAATTGCAGCAACTTACAGGGGTCACACAAACCCCAATTGCAGCAACTTACAGGGGTCACACAAACCCCAATTGCAGCAACTTACAGTGGTCACAAAAACTCCAACTGCGGCAACTTCCAGGGGTCACACAAACCCCAATTGCGACAACTTGCAGGGGTCACACAAACTCCAATTGTGGCAACTTAAAGGGGTCACACAAACTCCAATTGCAGCAACTTACAGGGGTCACACAAACCCCAATTGCAGCAACTTACAGGGGTCACACAAACCCCAATTGCAGCAACTTACAGGGGTCACATAAACCACAATTGTGGCAACTTACAGTGGTCACACAAACCCCAAATGCTGCAACTTACAGGGGTCACACAAACCCCAATTGCAGCAACTTATAAATACCATTAATACTGGACTAACAATATTGCCTAATTAATAATAATAATACCATTTTTCTTACCCAAATTCAGATGTGGTCGACTCTCAATTCTCCTTGGCCTCTTTTGACGCCAGTTCAGGCGGAGGACTTGTTCCACTAAGGGTATTTCCATCCCTCCTCGTGCGCGGTATCAGCACTTACCTCATGTTGGAGGAGATGATGAATTCCGGCTCGAAGGACCAAGATGACAGGAGAATTTCACCTTTTACCAAGAGGATAAGACGACACCTGAATTCGGAAGTAAAACTCTGTTTACCTGTTAACAAGGAGACAAACAAGCTGAGCGACTGTCTGACCCTAAGGCTATGTGCCCACGATGCAGAAATGAAGCAGAAAATTTCTGCAGCATTTCTGCATCTCCCTGGCAGAAAAAACGCATGCAGATTGTGCATGCGTTTTTCCTGCAGAATACATGCGGATCCACATGCGTTTCCGCATGCAGATTGACAAGCGCTTTCCATGCGATAATGTGGCACCCCAGGGGTCTGGTTTCCACAGTAATGTAATGTTATGTCTGAGAGCAGGTGGGAGGTCCTTTGGTCAGGGATCCTGTGCATGCCACACCTCCTGCCCAGTCTTGGGAGGGGAAGAACTTCCCCTATATAAACCCGGGGCTGAAGCAGGGTTAGTCAGTCAAGGAGAGTAGAGACAGAGAAGCAGCATAGGAGGAAACAGCAGAAGCTCAGTGGAGCAATACCACTACGAGTCAGGGGCTGGCAGTTGCAGAGCTCGCCCTGACTGAGATTTCTTACCGGACCCGGAGTCCGAGGCTGTGGGGACTAACTCCTACCCAGCAGCAGAATCCGTCAGGCAGGGGATTTCAGGTCCTCTGGCCAAGAAGCCCGAAGGCACGGTCACACGCGTGGAACCAGCACCGCCATCGTGGAGCGGAAGCCACTAGAAGGCCCCGAGTCACCGGCCATAAGGGTGAGCACCACACGGTACACTCAGGGACGTGGGCTACTTATACCCGCTTCTAGCAAGGTAGCCAGAAGAGTACAGTCAGTTTGGGAGGCCTACAACTCCGCCTGGCCAGGGGAGATCCCATCTGCTCAAGGACTGACCAGGCCCCAATCGCTAGCCAGTACTCCGGGAGGGTCTATCGTTGTCACCAGTAAAGACCCTGAACTACACCGCATCGTCTCTGAGTGGTTCCTGCTACCCCCATCATCCACATCTGCTGCCCTGAGGCCATACCCCTCCCGTTGGAGGTTATACCATCTACGCTGCACCATCCATCCACCGGCCTCAGCGGACTGTCCTGCAGCGGCAGCTCCATAGCTGCATTCAACGGGTGGCGTAGTCGTACAACATCTACCGCTGATACGTCGCCGCTCAGTTTGACTCCCTGGGCACGGACCGGGTCACCGCCACGAGACTACAACCCTCAAGAGATCCGGCTCCGGGTAAGCTCCCGCGTGCGCAACGCAGCGCGACACAGGCCCAGGGGCGCGTCAACTTTGGCGTAGTCGGCAGGATCTCGTGCCCGTAACCACCGGGTACTGCGTGCCTGAAAAAGAGACTTTCAAACTCACCTGTGGTGAAGATTCCCGCCATCCGGCGCCATTTTCAGCCTTCTTCCCGCCATCCGTGAAGATTCCCGCCATCCGGCGCCATCTTCAGCCTTCTTCCCGCCATCTGTGGAGTTTTCCCGCCGTTGGACGCCATCTTGAGGACGCCGCGCGGGAAGAAGAGGGGCGTGGACTCCGAAAAGCCCGCGAGAACTGAAGCCCCGCCTCACGTCCGGACGTTGCGTAAGGTCCTGGAAGGAGCCCAGCAGACGCCGACGTCACAGGAGCGCGACGGAAGGTCCTCAACCCTGACGATCCACTGCGGAGCCGCGGCCTACGGAAGAGGATCATCGCAAGGTAGGCCACGGTCCACTAGGGGGGAGAAGGATGTCGGATACGGAGGAGAGCTTCACTGCCTCAACCCCCGCCAGCGCTACCGCTGCTGCAGTTATGCCCTTCACCATGCCCTACATCCCGGGAGCAGCTTGGCTACCCCAGTACTCAGGGGAGTCACATACCCTGCATGACTTTAGAGAAAAGCTGGATAGCCTCTTCCAGGTGTACCCCCTCACAGAAGAGCAAAAAGTGAGCATCCTGGTGGCCCAACTAACCGGGGCAGCCAAAAGGGAAGTAAAATCCTGGCCACCTGGGAGGAAGACTGTCGCAGGGATACTAACCCGGCTGAAGGACACCTTTGATACCCGCACCTCAGCCGAGATTAAGCTTAGATTCTACGGGTGCAAGCAGCGAGCGCATGAGAGTATAAGGGACTATGCACTAAACCTACAAGAGGCCCTGAGGGCCATTAAGCAGACCGACCCTGATGGAGTGGGAAACGAGGACAGGCTGTTGACCGAACAGTTTATAGAGGGACTGTATTGTAATACCCACCGAACCCAGTTGCGGGCAATGGCCTTACAGGATCCCCATCTGGGCTTTGCACAGTTCAAGGACAGAGCCATCCGGGTGCTCCGAGAACCGGCACCGGGTGGCGTTGTGACCCACAAGCGCCCTGCTATCACTTACCACCAGGAGGCGGCGCCCTTGTCGGCAGGGCCTGTGGGAGCTGATGCGCAGGCTTTGGACAATGACCCGGCTCCAGACCTACACCATCAGGTTCAAGAGCTAGCTAAAAGCGTTGCTGCGCTAACCCGAACTGTGCAGTCTTTACAGGCTTCCACCCCAGGGAAGATCCAGCTGGCATCCGGACCGGAGGACATCCCGTGGCGTCGACCAAGGAGGACCCCACCGGCCAGAGGAAGACCCAGTGACCGATACAGCGAGGACGGACGACCCATCTGCCGCCGCTGCAATCAACCCGGACATATGGCAAGGTACTGTTCTTTAAACGGGCACAACCTGGGGTAGAGGGCCAACCCCCAGGAAAAAGATCACCAGGCCCATCGAACTGGCGCGACAGATATGTGGGAGGACGTCCAGTCTTGTCTGTGGTACTGGATGGCATTCCCATGAGTGCCCTACTGGACACCGGGTCACAGGTCACCACCATCCCGTACGTGCTCTTTAAGCAGTACTGGAATGACTCGGATATTACCCGCTACCCTGACGACGACTTGAGTATCATCGCCAGCAATGGCCAGCCCGTGCCACAGATCGGATTTAAAGAGGTGACCATCAAAATCGGTAGAGTCGAACTGGCAGCACAGGGACTGATCATTGTAGATATTGACAAACATGAGAGTCACCCAAAAATAACTCTAGGAACTAATGTAATTGAAAATTGTCTTGCAGAGGTGATTTTCCTTTTACAGCAGGTTGCCAAGAACGCCAGCTCCGGCGAGCAGCGGGTGCTCCAGAAAGAGATCCGGGCACTGATGCGACGGCAACAGGTGGAACTCTCCGGCGGTGAGATTGGTAGCGTAAGAATGTGTGACCCTTTCCCTATTGCCATGCCCGCAAAAAGTGAAATGATGATTTGGTGCCGGGCAGCTATTGGTCTGAGGGGTAGAGATTACCAGGCAATGGTAGAACCAGTTTACTCAGACAGTAGGCCCACCATCTTGACAGCACGGGGGGTGGTTAATGTACGCCATGGGAGGGTGCCCGTTCGCATAATCAATATCGGGAAGAGGGAAGTGTACCTGCCCCGGTATGCTACGCTAGCCAAATTATATACCATCAACCAAAACTCTATACAGTCTGTGGAACCCTTGCCTCCATCTCACCCGGAGGAAGGTAACGGCTCTAAGAAAGTAAAGGAGGATTGGTGTCAGCAACTACACTTGGGAACTGACTCCACTCCCTCCCACCAGAAACAGGGAGTCTACCGGGTGGTTCAAGAGTACGAAAGAGTGTTTAGTAAACACCCGTTAGACTTCGGGCGAGTCAAGGGGGTAGAACACCACATCCCCACGGGAGACCATCCTCCCATAAAAGAGAGGTATCGACCCGTACCCCCTGCACACTACCAACACGCCAAGGGGATGCTTAGAGACATGAAGGAGGCTGGGGTAATCAGGGATAGCTGTAGCCCCTGGGCAGCTCCACTAGTCTTAGTCAGAAAAAAAGACAACACCATGAGGATGTGTGTAGATTACCGGAAAATCAACCGTATCACACACAAGGATGCGTACCCCTTACCAAGGATAGAGGAGTCATTGGCTGCTTTAAGATCTGCTAACTTCTTCTCTACCTTGGATCTCACTAGCGGGTACTGGCAGGTTCCTGTAGCAGAGGCGGACCGGGAGAAGACCGCATTCACCACCCCGATGGGACTTAGCGAGTTCACCTGCATGCCGTTCGGACACTGCAACGCACCAGGAACCTTCCAACGACTAATGGAATGTTAAAAGATGAAAAAATGAGAGAAAAAGAAAAGCGACAACAAGGCCCCAAATGAAAATAGAAAAAATATATAATTTTATTAAATACACAAGTCAAAAAAGTAATACATGAAAGAGCTTAAAGGCACAAAGTGCCACATATGTGATTAAAAAACCAAGGACACCAAGAGACACCCCCTCCCTCTCTCCCCCTCCCTCCCCCCCGGGGGGGGGACACAATAACCCAATATTAACAGCAATCAGAGGTATGTATTAGTAGCACCACAAAGGCATATATAGATAATAGCATCAATAAGGGACAATTCCCAGATACCTAAGAGTATGCAAAAAGAAGGAGAGAGCAAGTAGAGCATATGGGAAGTAAAAGGCAAAATATCAAAAATGAATAGCCAATAATTACCCAAATTTGCAAATACCAGTGGTGCAACAGATGGAGGAAAAAAGAAGGGGGAAGGGGGGCCTAGTTGTCTGGGCCACAGAAACTTTGAGACGGTCCTGTTGTACCTGGACGATGTCATCGTATATTCCAAGACGTATGAGGACCACCTGAAACACCTGGCGGAAGTGTTCGAGGCTCTGGCGAGTTATGGCCTAAAGGTGAAACCCTCCAAGTGTCACCTCCTGAAACCAAAGGTGCAGTACCTGGGACACGTGGTGAGCGCTGACGGAGTGGCTCCCGACCCTGATAAGATCACCGCAATTAAGGAATGGCCAAGCCCCTCCAGCGTAAAAGAAGTGCGGCAGTTCCTCGGGTTGGTAGGCTACTACCGAAGGTTTATTCCCGGTTTCACCAAAAAGGCAGCACCTATGCAGGACCTCCTGATAGGCCAGTCCCGGAAGGCCAAGAACCAGAAGCTGCCCTTCAAATGGGAGGAGCTGGAAGAAGAGTCCTTCCGCCAGCTGAAGATGGCCCTCACGGGGGACGAAATCCTGGCGTACCCGGATTATAGCCAGCCCTTTATCCTCTACACCGACGCCAGTAACATCGGGCTAGGAGCCGTACTGTCCCAGATCCAGCAGGGGAAGGAACGAGTAATCGCCTACGCCAGTCGAAAACTGCGACCCACCGAAAGGAACCCCGAGAATTACAGCTCATTTAAGCTAGAGTTCCTGGCCGTAGTATGGGCAGTCACCGAGCGCTTTAAGCATTACCTCGCTTCTTCCCGGTTCACCGTGTACACGGATAACAACCCGTTGACACACCTGGACACGGCAAGACTCGGTGCCCTGGAGCAGAGGTGGATGGCCCGTCTGTCCAACTACGAGTTCACAATCAAATACCGGGCAGGACGCTCCAATACCAACGCGGACGCCCTGTCCAGGATGCCCAACCTGCCGGACGGAGGAGAAGATCCGGAGGGACTGGAAGAAGTTGAACTCCCTGCGTTCCACCGTCATGGGACTATCCAGTATTCCCACCGGGTAAGAAGTAAGCAGGCTGCTACGTTGAACCCCTTACCCCACTACAACTGGGCGGAAACGCAAGACAGCGACCCTGCCGTCCGACTGGTGAAGGAGATGCTGACTCGGCCGGAGGCTCGCCTTGAACCAGACGCTCCGGAGGAAGCCAAACAACTATGGGCAGAGAAGAGTCGACTGTTCCTTTACAAAGGGAAGTTGTGCCGCAGAATGGTTAACTCCCGGACGCATGAATTACTCTGGCAAGTAGTGGTGCCACGAAGAGACGCAGCCATGGTGATGGAGGCATACCACGACGGAGCTGGACACTTCGGGTGGAAGAAGCTGGAGTTCCTGCTGCGCGAGCGGTTCCACTGGGTAGGCATGAGGGGAACCATCGAGAAGTGGTGCAGAGACTGTGGCCCGTGCAACCTGAGAAGGAAGGACCGTGCCAGCCAGAAGACTCCCCTACAGTCCATCGTCACCCGGCAACCGTTGGAACTGGTAGCCTTGGATCATGTAAAACTGACCCCAAGCAGAAGTGGCTACGTCTACGCGTTAACCATCGTGGATCATTACTCCCGGTTCTTGGTTGTCGTCCCCGTCAAGGACTTAACGGCTCAAACAGCAGCTAGAGCCTTCCAGCAGCACTTCTGCCGTCCACACGGGTACCCGGACCAAGTGCTGACGGACCAGGGACCTGCCTTTGAAGCGGAGGTCTTCCAGGAATTTTGCAATCTGTATGGCTGCCGGAAGATAAGGACGACACCCTACCATCCGCAAACTAACGGACTTTGTGAAAAAATGAACCAGGTGGTAATGGATCTTCTAAAAACGTTGCCCCTGGAAGAACGCAGTCTGTGGCCTGAGAAGTTGCCCGATCTGGTGGACCTATACAACCACATCCCGGTAGGTTCCACCAACTGTACCCCGGCTTACCTAATGAGGGCAAGACCTGGTAAGTTACCTGTTGACCTGGAAATGGGAGTCCTGACACCCGAGGACACTTCACCAGAAACAGACTGGGACACAGAGAGGCAGCAGCAGTACCGGAGAGTACAGGAGAGCGTGGAGCGAAGTCTCTGTCAGGCTAGGGAAAGACAAGAGAAAACTTACAACCAGTATGCTCCCGCTGTTCCCCTGGTACCCGGAGAGCAGGTCTTGAAGAGGAAGAGACGGCTCCACAAGTTGGACGACCAGTGGGAGAAGGACCCGTACACCGTACTGCCCTCAAGCCACGAGAACCCGAAGGTTTGTACCATCAGTAAAGACGGAGGGGAAACCACAGCCATTGTATCCCGGGACCACCTGAAGAAGTGTCCCGAACAACTGAGGAACCCTGAAGAGGAACAAGAAGACCATCGACCCGTAGAGGAAAGGGAAGATATGGTTAGTACTGTGCTCGGGGACTTCCCTCGGTCTTGGACTCAAGTCAATGGTGCAGTTGTGGTACCCGTACTCACCTTCCTCCAACCAGCATCCCAAGCACCTACGGAGCAACAGGTAGAGCTGGAAGAACAGCCGGTCCAGGAGGCAGAAGACTCCACACAAGCAGAACAGGAGAATCAACCCTCTGCTTATAGTGAGCCTGCCGTACCCCTAGTGAGACAAAGAGCCGGTAGACAGCTGCCCAGTTTACCCTTGACAGCTCCTACACCCTGTAGTTCAGGGCCAGACAGTCAGCTCCGTAGGTCCACTAGGGCCACTAGAGGCCAGTTACCCGCACGCTGGAGGATTTGAAGTGTATAAATTGTTTTATTTATGTTTACCTGTGTATTGTTGCTTGTGTATAATTTTGTGTTTCCAGTTATTTTTAGGAATCCTTGGTTCATTACCGGGAATCCTTGTGCATAGTTGGAGCGTAACCCAGGATGGACTAGAGACTGTTAAGGACTCAGGGTAGGACAGACCCCTACCTGGTTACGTCTCCCTGTTTTGGTGAAATGGACACCTTGCTTTCTTCAAAGACTGCACCCGGTTACGGACATGCCGTGACCACCTTTATGTGTTTCTTATTGTATTATTATTGTTTATATCTTGTTATGTTTTTCTAAAATATGTTTAGTCCCGGAGTACTAAATTTTACTAGGGGGGAATGTGGCACCCCAGGGGTCTGGTTTCCACAGTAATGTAATGTTATGTCTGAGAGCAGGTGGGAGGTCCTTTGGTCAGGGATCCTGTGCATGCCACACCTCCTGCCCAGTCTTGGGAGGGGAAGAACTTCCCCTATATAAACCCGGGGCTGAAGCAGGGTTAGTCAGTCAAGGAGAGTAGAGACAGAGAAGCAGCATAGGAGGAAACAGCAGAAGCTCAGTGGAGCAATACCACTACGAGTCAGGGGCTGGCAGCTGCAGAGCTCGCCCTGACTGAAAAGATTTCTTACCGGACCCGGAGTCCGAGGCTGTGGGGACTAACTCCTACCCAGCAGCAGAATCCGTCAGGCAGGGGATTTCAGGTCCTCTGGCCAAGAAGCCCGAAGGCACGGTCACACGCGTGGAACCAGCACCGCCATCGTGGAGCGGAAGCCACTAGAAGGCCCCGAGTCACTGGCCATACGGGTGAGCACCACACGGTACACTCAGGGACGTGGGCTACTTATACCCGCTTCTAGCAAGGTAGCCAGAAGAGTACAGTCAGTTTGGGAGGCCTACAACTCCGCCTGGCCAGGGGAGATCCCATCTGCTCAAGGACTGACCAGGCCCCAATCGCTAGCCAGTACTCCGGGAGGGTCTATCGTTGTCACCAGTAAAGACCCTGAACTACACCGCATCGTCTCTGAGTGGTTCCTGCTACCCCCATCATCCACATCTGCTGCCCTGAGGCCATACCCCTCCCGTTGGAGGTTATACCATCTACGCTGCACCATCCATCCACCGGCCTCAGCGGACTGTCCTGCAGCGGCAGCTCCATAGCTGCATTCAACGGGTGGCGTAGTCGTACAACATCTACCGCTGATACGTCGCCGCTCAGTTTGACTCCCTGGGCACGGACCGGGTCACCGCCACGAGACTACAACCCTCAAGAGATCCGGCTCCGGGTAAGCTCCCGCGTGCGCAACACAGCGCGACACAGGCCCAGGGGCGCGTCAATAGCATCACTTGGAAAGTGCTTGACAACTAGGTCACACTGTATAAATCCATGCAAACAGCATGGATTTATACAGTGTGAACCGTAAAAATTAAAACAAATAAAGCTATACTCACCCCCAAGGCCCCTGTGTGTGCAGCAGCGCTCGTTCCTGTCTGGTTCCCGGCTGCCGGCATATCGCGAGACACAGCGGTGAATGGCCTGCGGTCACATGACTGTGACGTCACCGCAGGTCCTTCAGCGATGCCGGCATTCAGAGAGAAGCCGCCGGACAGGTGAATATAAACTTTATTTGTTATTTTATTCTTTTTTTACAGGTACAATGGTACCCAGGTCTGGATGAGAGTCTCCTCTCCTCTAGAACTGGGTACCATCCGCACATAGAGACGCATAGAAGCCGCTTGTAGAAATGTACAGTAGCGGTTTCTATGCGTTTCAATGCAAGTCAATGGCGGGAGTTCCGCTGCACTTCCGCAAAATTAAATGACATGCTGCGGATTTTTGTACGCAGCATAAACGCTGCGGAAAAATCTGCAGCATGTGCATAGAACATGCGGAATCCCCTTGGGGACCATGGGGTGCGGATTACCTAGCGTTTAACAAGCGTTTACGCTGCGGAAATTCCGCAGCATAAACGCTTGGAAAATGCTATGTGGGCACACAGCCTAATACATTGTGATCAAGGTTATACAGACAATGCAGAATCAGATAATAGTTACAATTAATTCTTGCTGCTGACTATAGAGAACATAACTAAGGATTCAAATCTCCACTAATGGACACAGTGAATATATATATATATATATATATATATATACAGAATAGATTTGGAGGCAATCAGACGCCTCCTGATGGTGATGTATGATGGAGAAGTATCTCCTGCCTTTATCAGCATTGAGGACACCAAGAAATGGACAACATTGAGGATGGTAGACGCAGTGATCGGCCAAGGAAGCGGTGCAGCAGATGAGATACATCATGTGTGATACACCATCGCGTTTCAGGGTGAACCCCTTTATCAATAATACATTTCTAATATGCTAATTATCCCTGATCAATGGGTTCACCCTGAAACACATTGGATGTATACACTTTTTTTTGCTAAATTGTTTATTTTAATTATTTTAATTAAACTACCAATTTTCCAATATGGCTCATGTTTGCTGTAACTTTCTCTATGTTCCCATATTTAAACATTATCCTGATTGAGGGGATTTTGGTGCAGATTGAAGCAGATGCCTAGAAAAAAAAAAGGGAAATAAGCGGCTGGAATATCTGTGACTGGTGGGAATTTGCCGCTTACAAAGAGTAAGTGCTTTAATTTTTATATCTGCTTTTTTTCTTTTTTTTTATTCTGCGTTTTCTGTCAGTGTAAAGCTAGGTGGGTGTCAGCGATACCGATTAATTTTCAAAGTAAATACCCCAATCTCATCAGGTTTTTGAGGTCTATTTAACCCCTTCACGACATATGACATGTCCCCACCTTTGATGCGGGCTCGCACGCTGAGCCCGCATCTTTTCCAGGCACATAACAGCTGATTTAAATCAGCCATCATGTGCCTTTAACCCCTTCACCCCCAAGCTTATTTTAATCTTCATGACCAGGCCAAATTTTACAATTCTGACCAGTGTCACTTTATGAGGTAATACCTCTGGAACACTTTAACGGATCCCACTGATTCTGAAAAAGTTTTCTCAAGAGATATTGTACCTCATGATAGTGGTAAAATTTGTTCGATATCACTTGAGTTTATTTGTGGAAAAAAAACTGAAATTTGGAGAAAACTTTGAACATTTTTTAATTTTCAAACTTTTAATTTCCATGCTCTTAAATCAGAGAGATATGTCACGCAAAATAGTTAATAAATAACATTTCCCACATGTCTACTTCACATCAACACAATTTTTGAAACATAATTTTTTTTTAGTTAGGAAGTTCTAAGGGGTTAAAAGTTGACCAGCGATTTCTCATTTTTCCAACAAAATTTACAAAACCATTTTTTTAGAGACCACATCACATTTGAAGTGACTCTGAGGGGTTTATACGACAGAAAATATCCAAAAGTGACACCATTCTTAAAATTGCCCCCCTCAAGGTGCTCAAAACCATTCAAGAAGTTTATTAACCCTTCAGGTGCTTCAAAAGAATTAATGGAATGTGGAAGGAAAAAATAAACATTTAATTCTTTTTCACCAAAATTTTCATTTAGACCCATTTTTTTTTACTTTCACAAGGGTAACATGAGAAAGTGGACCCCAAAATGTGTTGTGCAATTTCTCCAGAGCACGCTGATACCAAATATGTGGAGAAAAACTACTGTTTGGGTGCACAGCAGGGCTTGGAAGGGAAGGAGTGCCATTTGACTTTTTGAATGCAAAATTTGCTGGAATAATTAGTGGTGTTTCCAGAGCCCCTGATGTGCCTAAACAGTGGAAACCCCCCACAAATGACAACATTCTGGAAACTAGACCCCTCAGGGAACTTATCTAGATGTGTGGTGAGCACCTTGAGCCTTCAAGTGCTTCATAGAAGTTTTTAACGTTGAGCCTTGAAAATAAAAAAAATAACATTTTCCCACAAATATGTTTTTAGCCCCAATATTTTTATTTTCACAAGGGTAACAGCAGAAAGTGGCCCCAAAACTTGTTGTGCAATTTCTCCTGAATATGTAGATACCCCTTATGTAGGGGAAAGTGACTGTTTGGGCACACGGCAGGGTTCAGAAAGGAAGGAGTGACGTTTTGGAACGCAGACTTTAATGGAATGGTCTGCTGGTGCCATGTTGTGTTTGGAGATCCCCTATTGTGCCTAAACAGTGGAAAAACCCCACAAGTGACCCCATTTTGGAAACTAGACCCCTCAAGGAATGTATCTAGATGTGTGGTGAGCACCTTGAACCCATAGGTGCTTCACAGAATTTTACAACGTTAATCTGTGAAAATGAAAAAAATATATTTTTCCCACAAAAATGTTGTTTTAATCCCAATTTTTTTTTCATTTTCATGAGGATAGCAGGAGAAAATGGACCCCAAAATTTGTTGTGCAATTTCTCCTGAGTACGCTGATACCCTATATGTGGTCAAAAACTACTTTTGATGGACAGTGCAAAGCTCAGAAGAGAAGGAGCACCATATTGGAGTAGCTCAGATTTTGCTGAACTGGTTTGAGGTTGCCATGTCACATAGGCAGAGCCCCTGAGGTGCCAAAACAGCAGAACCCCTTATAAGAGACCCTATTTTACAAGCTACACCTTTCAAAGAATCCATCTCGGGGTGCAGTGATCATATTGACTCCAAAGGTGGGTCACAGAATTGTATATCATTGGGCGGTAAAGAAAAAATAATTACATTTTTACCACCAAAATTTTGTTTAGCCCCAGATTTTACATTTTCACAATGGGAAATGGGTAAAAATGGCACCAAAATTTGTCATACAATTTCTCCTGAATGTAGAAATACCCCATATGTAGTTGTACAGAACTGCTTAGCCACATGGCGAGACTCGGGAGGGATGGAGCACTATTTGCTTCCTGGAGCGCAGATTTTCCTAGAACAGTATGTGGACTCCCCCTCAAGTGACCCCACTGTTAAAATTATACCCCTTTGGGAATTTACGTACTGGTGTAGTGACGATTTTGATTCCATGGGTGTTTTCCAGAAACAAGCAGCAGTGGATGTTGCTGAATGAAAATTGCAAACTGTTGTTGTAGAGACAAGTATGTTATGCCCAGCTCGTGCTTCTGGAGACATGCACCCGTAAATTACTTTTCCAGAGTCTTTATACTACCAGTAACGTGGAAGACCCCTATATTTCCGATAACAGATGACAGACCTGAGTGGGGACTTTTTTATGGATCGAATTGAAGCTTTTGTTGGGAACATTTTACATAACATTTTGAATGATATTTATCCTGTGCTCTACGCTGACCACTTAGATCCGGGTTTCCATCTAAATCTCCGAGTGATGTGATTCAGATGAAACTCCCGAGGTATCCATTCCCTATAATGAGGCAGCAGACTTACTCTGGACTCCATATAGCCTCTGTTCAGCAGTGTCCTTGTTTTTCAGAGGTGCACAAAACTCTGGCCAAAGGCGCTTTTATGCACACCTAAAAAGATGGACACCGCCGGACCACAGGTCAGACGCATCCATAGTGCTTCCATCTGCCTCATTAAAGGGAATCTTCCACTAGGAGTTCCGTCTGAATCACGTATTTCAGAGATTTACACAGAAACCCCTGGGTAAGCGCTCAGCGCAGAGCGCAGGATAAATGTGAGCTGAGTCTTACTGAGATCTTTGGGAAGCAGAATGGATAAATCAACAGCAGGTGAAGAATTGGTTTTATTTATTTCTACACGATTCCTCGTGTGGTGTAAGTGATTAGACGACTTTATTCTTCATTTTTTGATCGCTTTCTATTCCGATTTTTGGGAGGCAGAATGAACAAGAACCAACAATTCAGGAATAGTTTTTTTGCTTTTTTTTCATGTCGTTCCGTGTGTGGTAAAATTGATAAGGCAGCTTTATACTTCAGTACGATTACAGCGATACCACATTTATATCTTTTTTATTGCATAAAAGCGCCAAAACATAAACTATTTTATAGAAAAAATAATTATTTTCGCATCGCTTTATTCTGAAGCTGTAACTTTTTCTTATTTTTTGGCTGATAGAGCTGTATGGCGGCTTGTTTTTTTGCGGGACAAGATGATGTTTTCAGCGGTACCATTTTTATTTACGTTCGTCTTCTTGATCGCGGTTTATTCCACTTTTTGTTCTGCGGTATGATGATAAAGCATCGTTTTCTGACTTGCTTTTTATCTATTTTCCTACGGTGCTCACTAAAGAGATTAACAAGTGAGACAGTTTTATAGGTCGGGTCATTCCAGTCTTGGCGATACTAAATATGTGTACTTTTATTGTTTGTTGTTTTTTTTTCCATAATAATATTTATTTATGGGTACAATATATAAATATTTTTATATTATTTTGTGATTTTTTTTTTATTTATTTTTTTAGATTTTTACAACTTTTTTTTTAAAAAACACTTTTTTACTTGGTCCCACTATGGGACTTCCACTTTCTGCAGGCTGATCGCTGCTATAAGACATAGCAATGGAGGAGCACTGCTATGCCTTTTAGCTGTCAGTCCTGCAGACACAAGTTAGTTAGATCATGCACTGTGCATGATGTAACTACCTTGCTAGTGCCTGGTGACCCGGATGTCTTCATGATGGCATCGGGTCACCATGGCAGCGATCGGGACCAAGTGATGACACCCCCAAGAGCAGAGAGGCTTCTGTCCCCCTGCCTGCTCGCAGCATTTAGCGGATTAAAGTGCCGGAAGCGGTGCGGTTTAGAATCAGCTGACACCCGGTGGTGATCGCACGCTCACTGCCCCTGTGAGTGCGAAATCACTTGGACGTACTCAGTACCTCCAAGGTCGGTAAGTACTTACCTACCAGGACGTACTGAGCACTGCCAAGATCAGGAAGGGGTTAACAGCAGCGGGTGAAGCGGTGCTCCACCTGTGGGTATTCATCTGTTCATCCCAAGGTCAATCCCTGACAGCAGCATTTGACACGCTCCGGCAGTGAGTTCCTAGCTGCCATCATTGCTCCCGTGATGTGATCTTTGTCATGACAGCTGGGGGATCTGGTCTGCTGATGACCTCTGTGCCTGTCATTACGGTCCTCCTGTGAACGCCGCCTGTGGCTGACGTTCATAAGAGCTCGTCATTTCTGCTACACATAGCAGGCCAGAAGCATTGCTATGTGTAGCACAGGTGATCAGACAATTGCAGCTTCAAGTCTCCTTAGGGGACTATTAAATACAGAGAAAAGTGAAAAAAAAAAGTTTTTAAAAATATAAGAAAATAAATAAAAAAACACAAAAGTGCAAATCGCCCCAAGTCACGCACAGTGTAGGAAAGACAAAGTGCAACACGAAGGGATTAGTGGACGGGAACCCAGACACTAAGGACAGAGGGGATGGAGACCTCCTAGGCTGATCTGATATCACCCTGTCCTTCTCTACCATTCCTATATTGGTTGCTCACCAATCACCAAGTAGGAGCCTAAAACCCTTTCTATCCCTAGAGCTAGGGTCTGCCTAAGGAACGGGGGGATGAGCGCTAGTCAGTCCCCACTAACACTAAAGACAGCAAGGGGAGACAGACACGGGGGAAGTAGCTTAGCTTGAGTCTATTTCAGAGAGATTGCACACACGTCCTCTTAGCACCAGAGAGGAAGTAAGAACTGCAATTGCTTCAAGCCTTCACAAGAGGTCATGTGAATATCACCGGCACCTCCCTATTGCAAAGTGAAGGTATTTATACACCCAGGCCAGGGTGTTAATTAGCAAGAGGAAGGTAGCCGCTGGGTCCTAGAGTGACACAGATCTAAGAAGGTGGCTGTAATGCCAAATGAAGAGATCTCCTGCAACCAACTGCAGGGCGACTGTCTGCCACATCTGACACACCCGTGACAGTACCCCCTCCTCTACGAGTGGCCTCCGGACACTCAGGACCAGGTTTCTCAGGATAAGAGGTGTGAAATGAACGAACCAACTTGGGAGCGTTCACCTCTGATACTGAAACCCACATCCTCTCTTCTGGACCATAACGCTTCCAGTGCACCAAGTATTGTAGGGAACGACGTTGGAGACGAGAATCTACAATACTCGAAATCTGAAACTCAAGATTACCATCAACCATTACTGCGGGCCGCCAGTAAGGGTGAGGGCTCAAGAGGTTCCACATATTTTTTGAGTAAGGACTTGTGGAAAACATTGTGGACTTTAAGGGCCTGAGGAAGCTCAAGACAAAACGCTGCTGGGTTAATGAAGGCGGTTATTTTATAGGGACCAATAAACCTAGGTCCCAGCTTCCAAGAAGGGACCTTCAACTTGATATTCCTGGTAGACATCCACACAAAGTCATTCACATTCAGGTCCGGACCTGGCAAGCATTTTCTATCAGCCATACGTTTATACCTGTCTCCTATGATCTTTAAATTACTCACCGCCACACCGAGGAGAGCGACGAAGCAAAAAGTTCCTCCTCAGGAACTCCCGAAGCTCCTCCCCCACTAAAGGTACCAAATTGTGGGTGGTAACCGTATGCACCAAAAAACGGTGACCTGCCAGTGGATTCTTGACCATGATTATTAATGGCAAATTCTGCCAGCGGTAAGTAGGATGCCCAATTCACCTGATTTTCGAAGACGAAACGAATCACCTGAGGTAGGTCTCCAAATTCTGATTGACATGCTCGGTCTGTCCATTCAAACTGAATGTGGAAGGCAGAGGAAAAGGACAGCTGCACCCCCAGTCGAGAAAAGAATGCCTTCCAGAACTTGGAAACAAACTGGGTCCCCCGATCTGACACCACATCGGAGGGAACCCCGTGGAGCTTCACAATCTCATTTATGAACACCTGAGCAAGTGTCTTGGCATTTGGCAGTGCAGGTAATGCGACGCGCTCAGATCATTTGAGCTGGCTGTTTGTGGTGTGCACGCTTACTCTCGGGCTCCTCGAAGAGCCATAGCTTTAGTTAGGCAGGTTAGCTCCATAGAGGCAGGCTAGAAAAAGTAGGCAGGTAGCTTCACCTTGCAGACTGGCTCTGACCAGGGGGTTCACCTTACACCCCGAGCCATCTGCAGTAGCCGTTCTCCCTGTACCGCCTGTTAGCCATATAGAGCGGGTTTGCTCAGTCCGGTAGCACGCCGGCTGAGTGCACGAATACCCGGCGGGAATCACACCCGCACGCTAGCGCCAACTCCTATAGCGTAGCGCCTGTATCGAAGACAGGGCTACTGCTTCTCTCACGGTCACACGTCTCCCTGCGGTTCTTGGAGATTGTGTGAACCGTTATACTAGCGACAACTCCTATAGCGTAGCACCTGTATTGAAGACAGGGCTACTGCTCTCCCGGAGAAATTTTCTGGGGATAGTAAACTCTGCAGGGGTTTAATTAACGTATGCTCCATTCATTTGGAGATGATGGAGGCACGGTTCCCCTCCGAAAGAGCCAAAGTGGGATATATAATTTAATTACTCTCTCACAGGGCTCTGGAGTGGGCTCCTTTTTAAGGATGCAGTTTATCTACAGAAGCGCGGCACGGCCATGGGTGCGGCCTGTGCGCCCTCATACGACAACCTCTATCTGGGCGCCTGGGAGAGAGATATTTTTGGCGATGGGGGCGTCCAGGGTAGTGACCTGGCCGTGACGTGGCTGAGATATATAGACAACATCTTTTTGATGTGGCAGGGCTCAGTGCGGGAGCTCGAGGCATTTATGAGCAGATTGAACCAGAATGAATGGGGGATCAAGCTTACATATACCTATCATCAGTCCAAAATGTCCTTTTTGGACATCAATTTGGAAATTGATGAAGGGGGCTGTATACAGACAAATATTTTTCGTAAATCTACAGCTACAAACTCCCTCATTCATGCTTCCTCTGCTCATTCTACTTCTACCATTGGTGCCGTCCCGGTCGGACAATTCCTGAGGATGAGACGTATATGTTCGTCTGATTCTCAATTTGAGATTCAGTCGGCGGATCTCATCCGACGCTTCCAGGACAGGGGATACAGCAACAGGTGCATCCGCCGTGGCTATAGAAGGGCAAGGGGTACTCCCCGCAATCAATTGTTATATTCAACAGCTTCTGCTGGGAAGAAAGACACGGGAGGGATCCGCTACATCTCCACCTTTAATCATGAGTGGGGGGAGATGCGGCGGATCCTCTCCAAGCATTGGGGTATTCTTGGTGCGGAGCCCTCCCTACGAGGATATGTGGGGGACTATCCACTCATGACACCCAGGAAAGCCAACAACCTGGGTGACATGTTGACACGGAGTCATTATGTTCCCCCACCTACCAACCCTTTTGGGTCCCGAGGACCAAGGATTGGCTTTTTTCCTTGCGGCCACTGTCTGGCATGCGCCAATGCCGTGCGCTCTGTCTCCTTTTCCTCATCCGACGGCTCTCGTGAATACCAAATTCGTAATTATATATCCTGTGGTTCAACCCATGTGATTTATTACGCAACTTGTAATTTAATTTACATCGTCTTGACCACGAGAGAGCTAAGAGTGAGGATACGGGAGCACGTGCGCGACATTGGCGCGGCCAGAACGGTGGCCGACCCATGGGAGCTAAAAACTATCCCACGTCACTTTCAACGTAAACATAACTGCAATCCAAAATCTTTGAAGGTGCGTGGAATTGATATTTTACACCTTGGCTCCCGTGGAGGTGACTGGACAAAGGCTCTTGGTCAAAGGGAAGTAAAATGGATCGTATGTTTGAATACCATGTCTCCTCGGGGCCTTAATGAGGCACTTAGCTTTGCCCCCTTCCTGTGACATGGGCCTCGCCTGTTATATCGCTCTCCGCCTTAGATGTTATATAACCAATTTTGGCCTTTTTGGCCATTTTTGTTTCTAATATTTATCTGGTATTTTTAATATTGTTTTTTTACCTTTTAATCATTATTTTTCTTTCTCTCTTTTTTTTTCTTCTCTTGGCTCCTTTTTTCTTTGGTCCATATATAGCATGAGAACGGAACCACATCCTATTTTATGTACTGACCAACATCACTGGATCTAATGAGATCGGCCCTGCGTACTGTATACATGGACATCTCTACACATTTGATGTTATACTGTTGTGACTTGTATTATCGTCCATTTAGTCTTATATATATAATGCATTGCAGGACTAATGATTGCTTGACCCTTTGTTATTCTTCTTGGATGCCGGCCTCTGCTATTGGCCATTATGTTGCTAGGTGACATATGATGCGGTGTGCATGCGCTCTGGGCACGCTGCTCTCGGCCCGGGCATGGCCGTCTTTCTCCTGGCCGCGCACTTCCGGTTCACATATTATGTGTTTCCGGCGTGCACGTTACCAGGTGACGGATTCTGCCCGCACCGACAGTTTCCGGCGCCTGGCGCATGCGCCGATGAGCATCGGTCACTTATTCACTTCCGGTCACGTGACTAGTATCGCGGTCACGTGACTGTGTGAAAAGACTTTAAAAAGGTCCCTGTCCCTTACAAGCTTATGCCTCTTGAGAAAGCCCATAGCATCGGGGCGAAACGCGCGTCGAGGCTCCCTTTTGGTCACTTGGTGCCTTGAGTTTATCCTGTTCCTGGTCTGCCTGTCACCTTTCTTCTGCTGGCCCTCCCTTATTAGTGACTGGTAAGCAGTATTTGAATTCTTCTCGACATTTGATGTATACCTGCACACTTGTGCGGATACTCTTTACTTATGGTATATTCTATATGCTCTCTGCTTACCACTCCCCTTTTTTTTGGGGGGGGGGGTTTTGCCACATATACTTTCTACATATGTTACCATGTACTGTATTTTGTAATCTGTTATTTACTCTGTGTCGCCACTGTTGTGGCCTTTTTACTATCTTGTATCTAATAAAGCTATACTGGTTTTATGCCTATATAAACTCTGTTTCTCCTGTTATATTCATATTCAATATTGAGTAGGCTTGTGGCCATTAGAAGCTATGTATTTTCTAGTTGTCTTCCCGCCACGACTCTAAAAGATGAAGGCCGTTCTGTGTACATTCCTCTATGGGAGCGGAACGACCCGGTTGTAGTAAATGCGGGTCTTTTCCTTAAGACTCTAAAGAGTGTTTTTCTGGATCCTCAGGTCACGCATGATACGGCTCTTAAGCTTCTTGCGTTGGTCCAGGGTTCAGCCACCGCCAGCCACTATGCCGTCCAGTTCAGAACACTAGCGGCTGAACTGGATTGGTCTGAGCGGTCGCTTATCCCGGTATTCTGGAGGGGTCTGGCTGGGCATATTAAAGATGCTTTATCTACCAGAGAAATCCCAACCTCTCTGAAGGAGTTAATATCTCTCGCTGACCGTATTGACTTGCGTCATGCGGAACACAAGTTAGAGCTGGAGGTTGCCAGACCTCAGTATCTGTTGGCACCATCCGCCTTTAGACCCATTTTCAAACCCAAGACACTCGACCCGGAGCCTAAGGCTACGGATGTACCCCGGTCTAAGTCTAGTTCCTCTCGTTCCCGTTCTGCACATATCTCGGAGTACCCCGTAAATAAGGGCTCCAAGCAGTCGGTAAAACGAGTAGGTCTTACCACCGTTGGAGGAGGGGTATTAAATTCCGGGACTTCTTCCTCCAAATTATTACATAATGTGACTTTGTCCTTTGGTAAAGCTGCAGTCACTGCCAAGGCGTGGGTGGATTCTCGTGCTGATGGCAATTTTCTATCATCTACGTTCGCCCAGAGGCATGCCATCCCTATGAACATTAGTATTGTCAATGGTTCACTCCTGGATGTACAAATCACCCACCAGTCGATTCCTCTCACCATGTCATTTCCCCAGGGCCACCGGAAGGTTATTTCATTTCTTATTATTCCCGGTGGATTAGACGAGGTGTTATTGGGGCTCCCCTGGTTACGTTTCATACTCCACACATTGACTGGAATACGGGGAGAATTTCTTCCTGGAGTGAGAATTGTACATCTCAGTGTTTGGTCAAAGTCACCAGGAGGGTAGTCTCTGATCCCCCTATCATTGCGACATCCGGTACAGATTCCTTGTCTGTTTCCAGGCCCCGGGCCCTGTCAGATTTTGTCGCAAAGAACTCTCAGGAGATGAGGGTGACTGCAGTGTCCTCCAACCCGGTTCCGTCGGGGAGGACGTTTGTTTCCCCTAATCTACGGAGTATGGTGCTCTCCGGGGCTCATGCCCCTAAGACCGGAGCTCACCTGGGGGCCAAACGTACCACTAAGTCCCTTCTACGGTCCTATTGGTGGCCCCGGTGGCGCCAGGACGTCAAGGACTTTGTTCTCGCGTGTCCCGTCTGTGCGAGAGATAAATCTTTTCGCCAGAGACCGGCGGATCCTTCCTCCCTGTCACCCGTGAAGGATCCTACGCATAAAGAACCAGTTGTCACTGCTTCCAGTCCTAAAAGAGGGCACCTTGTGCACCGAAGGGGTCACTGTTTCGTGAATCCTCTCTGTGACCCAATGGAACACATCCTTGCCCCCCGGCTCATGGAGGAAAATGAGCATCAAGTGGAGGGGGATGTTAAAGGAGGGGGAAATGTCAGGCGTCGGTCTGGTGCTGGATTCAAAATGGGTCCAGGACATTATGTGGTTTCCCATTTCTGTCCAGCCAGGGCTGATGCTGCTCAGCATCGCCGTCAGCCCCAACGCCTAGCTGGTCCACGAGCACTGTTTGTCTCCCAGGTAGTTGTGCCCAGCAATGTTAAGGCTGGGTTGCAGAGGGAGACAGGGTTTGTGAAATCTAAGTCCAGGGTTTGCCGCACTAAGCATGTCCGTGACCTGGCGGATCATGATTGGTGGGTTGGCACCCACCTGACCCGGTGACCTGGCACCGCGTGATTGGTCCAGGGGTAACGTCACCAATGGCGCGTCGGTAGGCAGGGCTTAGTCTTTAAAAGGCCCGCCCACAAAGATGGCGACACGCTCAGATCATTTGAGCTGGCTGTTTGTGGTGTGCACGCTTACTCTCGGGCTCCTCGAAGAGCCATAGCTTTAGTTAGGCAGGTTAGCTCCATAGAGGCAGGCTAGAAAAAGTAGGCAGGTAGCTTCACCTTGCAGACTGGCTCTGACCAGGGGGTTCGCCTTACACCCCTAGCCGTCTGCAGTAGCCTTTCTCCCTGTACCGCCTGTTAGCCATATAGAGCGGGTCTGCTCAGTCCGGTGGCACACCGGCTGAGTGCACGAATAACCGGTAGGAATAACAACCGTTATACTAGTGCCAACTCCTATAGCGTAGCGCCTGTATCGAAGACAGGGCTACTGCTTCTCCCACGGTCGCACGTCTCCCTGCGGTTCTTGGAGATTGTGCGAACCGTCTTACCCTTCCGTGTGCATTAACACGAAGGGCTAAGATAGTTGATAGGTGCGTCGCCGGTCGCTCTCCCTCCGTGAAGTTAACGGAGATAGAGCGTATCGCTTTACCCGGTCCGGTGTGCTGTTAACACGGACGGGTTGTCAGTTTAGTTGTCGCTTTCCTTTCCACCCGGAAAGTGTTCGGCAGCAGTCCACTAGGCTGCATTGCGGACCCCGGGGTCGGTTGCGTTCCATTAAAATAAAGTTGTCTGCAACCGCCCTCTTAACACATATACTGTACATGTTCAATCACATCCCGATGCAACCCCGGCCACCAAAACGACGAGAGAGGAGGTCTGCAGTTGCCTTGCCACCTGGATGCCCAGCAAGCACAGAGTTATGATGTTCCTTAATTACTTTGCGGTGCAGATTAGATGGTACAAATAACCTCCCAGAAGGGAAGGTGACAGGGGCATCACCTCACCAACAAAAACACCTCACTCTCCAGTTCAGAATGCAGTGCCGAAATGACTACCCCTTTCTGTAATATCGGGGCAGGGCTCTCATGGTCACCACCACCAGGGAAGCTCCGGGACAAAGTGTGGCACCCCAGGGGTCTGGTCTCCACAATAATAGCAATATTATGTCTGAGAGCAGGTGGGAGGTCTCTTGGTCAGGGATCTTATGCATGCCACACCTCCTGCCCAGTCCTGGGAGGGGAAGAACTTCCCCTATATAAACCTGGGGCTGAGGCAGGGTTTGAGACAGAACAAGAGTAGAGAAGAGAAGCAGCATAGGAAGAAACAACAGGAGCTCTGTGGGAGCAGTGCTACAAGGAGTCAGGGGCTGGCAGCTGCAGAGCTCGCCCTGACTGAGAAGTTATCACCGGACCCGGAGTCCGAGGCTGTGGGGACTAATCCTTACCCAGCAGCAGAAACCGACCGGCAGGGGATTGCAGGTCCTCTGGCCCAGAAACCCGAAGGCACGGTCACATGCGTGGGACCAGCACCGCCATCGTGGAGCGGAAGCCATTAGAAGGCCCCGAGTCACCGGCCATACGGGTGAGCACCACACGGTACACTCAGGGACGTGGGCTACTTTTACCCGCCTCTAGCAAGGTAGCCAGAAGAGTACAGTTAGTTGGGAAGGCCTACAACTCCACCTGGCCAGGGGAGATCCCATCTGCTCAAGGACTGACCAGGCCCCGATCGCTAGCAAGTACTCCGGGAGGGTCTATCTTTGTCACCAGTAAAGACCCTGAACTACACGCATCGTCTCTGAGTGGTTCCTGCTACCCCCATCATCCACGTCGGCTGCCCTGAGGCCATACCCCCCCCGTTGGGGGTTATACCATCCCCGCTGCACCATCCTTCCACCAGCCTCAGCGGTCTGCCCTGCAGCGGCAGCTCCATAGCTGCATTCAACGGGTGGCGTAGTCATCCAACATCTACTGCTAATATACCGCCACTTAGTCTGACTCCCTGGGCACGGACCGGGTCACCGCCACGAGACTACTACCCCTATCAGATCCGGCTCCGGGTAGGCTCCCGCGTGCGCAACGCTGCGCGACTCAGGCCCAGGGGCGCGTCAACTTTTGGCGTAGTCGGCAGGATTTCGTGCCCGCAACCACCGGGTACTGCGTGCCTGAAAAAGACTGTTCAAACTTACCAGTGGTGAAGATTCCCGCCATCCGTGGAGGTTTCCCGCCATCCG
Organism: Phyllobates terribilis; assembly: GCF_046119375.1. Taxonomy (NCBI): domain Eukaryota; kingdom Metazoa; phylum Chordata; class Amphibia; order Anura; family Dendrobatidae; genus Phyllobates; species Phyllobates terribilis. The sequence continues at coordinate 129,748,082 of NW_027362767.1, read as the reverse complement.
GCGCCATCTTCTACCTTCTTCCCGCCATCCGCGAAGTTTTCCCGCCATCCGGCGCCATCTTCTGCCTTCTTCCCGCCATCCGTGGAGTTTTCCCGCCGTTGGACGCCATTTTGAAGACGCCGCGCGGGAAGAAGAGGGGCGTGGACTCTGAAAGCGCGTGAGAACTGAAGCCCCGCCTCACGTCCGGACGTTGCGTAAGGTCCTGGAAGGAGCCCAGCAGACGCCGACGTCACAGGAGCGCGACGGAAGGTCCTCAACCCTGACGATCCACTGCGGAGCCGCGGCCTACGGAAGAGGATCATCGCAAGGTAGGCCACGGTCCACTAGGGGGGAAGAAAGATGTCGGATACGGAGGAGAGCTTCACTGCCTCAACCCCCGCCAGCGCCACCGCTGCTGCAGTCATGCCTTTCACCATGCCTTATATCCCGGGAGCAGCCTGGCTACCCCAGTACTCAGGGGAGTCACATACCCTGAATGACTTTAAAGAAAAGCTGGATAGCCTCTTCCAGGTGTACCCCCTCACAGAAGAGCAAAAAGTGAGCATCCTGGTGGCCCAACTAACCGGGGCAGCCCAAAGGGAGGTAAAGTCCTGGCCACCTGGGAGGAGGACTGTCGCAGGGATACTAACCCGGCTGAGGGACACCTTTGATACCCGCACCTCAGCCGAGATTAAGCTTAGATTCTATGGGTGCAAGCAGCGAGCACATGAGAGTATAAGGGACTATGCACAAAACCTACAAGAGGCCCTGAGAGCCATTAAGCAGACCGACCCTGACAGCGTGGGAAACGAGGACAGGCTGTTGACCGAGCAATTTATAGAGGGACTATATTGCAATGTCCACCGAACCCAGTTGCGGGCCATAGCCTTACAGGATCCTCATCTGGACTTTGCACAGTTCAAGGACAGAGCCATCCGGGTGCTCCGAGAACCAGCACCGGGTGGCGTTGTGACCCACAGGCGCCCAGCTATCACTTACCACCAGGAGGTGGCGCCCTTGTCGGCAGGGCCTGTGGGGGCTGACGCGCAGGCTTTGGACAATGACCCGGCTCCAGACCTGCACCATCAGGTCCAAGAGCTAGCTAAAAGCGTTGCTGCGCTAACCCGAACTGTGCAGTCTTTACAGGTTTCCACTCCAGGGAAGATCCAGCTGGCATCCGGACCGGAGGACATCCCGTGGCGCCGACCAAGGAGGACCCCACCGGCCAGAGGAAGACCCAGCGACCGATACAACGAGGACGGACAACCCATCTGCCGCCGCTGCAATCAACCCGGACATATGGCAAGGTACTGTCCTTTAAACTGGCACAACCTGGGGTAGAGGGCCAACCCCCAGGAAAAAGATCACCAGGCCCATCGAACTGGCGCGACAAATATGTGGGAGGACGTCCAGTCTTGCCTGTGGTACTGGATGGCATCCCTATGAGTGCCCTACTGGACACCGGGTCACAGGTCACCACCATCCCGTACGTGCTCTTCAAGCAGTACTGGAATGACTCGGATATCACCCGCTATCCAGACGACGACTTGAGTATCATCGCCAGTAATGGTCAGCCCGTGCCACAGATCGGATTTAAAGAAATGACCATTAAAATCGGTAGAGTCGAACTGGCAGCACAGGGACTGATCATTGTAGACATTGACAAGCGCGAGAGTCACCCAAAGATAACTCTAGGAACTAATGTGATTGAAAATTGTCTTGCAGAGGTGATTTTCATTTTACAGCAGGTTGCCAAGAACGCCAGCTCCGGCCAGCAGCGAGTGCTCCAGAAAGAGATCCGGGCACTGATGCGACGGCAACAGGTGGAACTCTCCGGTGGTGAGATTGGTAGCGTAAGAATGTGTGACCCTTTCCCTATTGCCATGCCCCCGAAAAGTGAAATGATGATTTGGTGCCGGGCAGCTATTGGTCTGAGAGGTAGAGATTACCAGGCTATGGTAGAACCAGTCTACTCAGACAGTAGGTCCACCATTTTGACAGCACGGGGGGTAGTTGATGTACGCCATGGGAGGGTGCCCGTTCGTATAATAAATATCGGGAAAAGGGAAGTATACCTGCCCCGGTATGCTACGCTAGCCAAATTATATACTATCAACCAAAATTCTATACAGTCTGTGGAACCCTTGCCTCCATCTCACCCGGAGGAAGGTAACGGCTCTACGAAAATAATGGAGGATTGGTGTCAGCAACTACATTTGGGTACTGACTCCACTCCCTCCCACCAGAAACAGGGAGTCTACCGGGTGGTTCGAGAGTACGAGAGAGTGTTTAGTAAACACCCGTTAGACTTCGGGCGAGTCAAGGGGGTAGAACACCACATCCCCACGGGAGACCATCCTCCCATAAAAGAGAGGTATCGACCCGTACCCCCTGCACACTACCAACACGCCAAGGGGATGCTTAGAGACATGAAGGAGGCTGGGGTAATCAGGGATAGCTGTAGCCCCTGGGCAGCTCCACTAGTCTTGGTCAAAAAGAAAGACAACACCATGAGAATGTGTGTAGATTACCGGAAAATTAACCGTATCACACACAAAGATGCGTACCCCTTACCAAGAATAGAGGAGTCTTTGGCTGCTTTAAAATCTGCTAACTTCTTCTCCACCTTGGATCTCACTAGCGGGTACTGGCAGGTTCCTGTAGCAGAGGCGGACCGGGAGAAGACCGCATTCACCACCCCGATGGGACTTAGCGAGTTTACCTGCATGCCGTTCGGACTCTGCAACGCACCAGGAACCTTCCAGCGATTGATGGAATGCTGTCTGGGACACCGAAACTTTGAGACGGTCCTGTTATACCTGGACGATGTCATCGTCTATTCCAAGACCTACGAGGACCACCTGAAACACCTGGCGGAAGTGTTCGAAGCTCTGGCAAGTTACGGCCTAAAGGTGAAACCCTCCAAGTGTCACCTCCTGAAGCCAAAGGTGCAGTACCTGGGACACGTGGTGAGTGCTGACGGAGTGGCTCCCGACCCTGATAAGATCACCGCAATTAAGGAATGGCCAAGCCCCTCCAGCGTAAAGGAAGTGAGGCAGTTCCTCGGGTTGGTAGGCTACTACCGAAGGTTCATTCCCGGTTTCACCAAAAAGGCAGCTCCTATGCAGGACCTCCTGATAGGCCAGTCCAGGAAGGCCAAGAACCAGAAGCCACCCTTCAGATGGGAGAAGCTGGAAGAAGAGTCCTTCCGCCAGCTGAAGATGGCCCTCACGGGGGATGAAATCCTGGCGTACCCTGATTATAGCCAGCCCTTTATCCTCTACACCGACGCCAGTAACATCGGGCTAGGAGCCGTACTGTCCCAGATCCAGCAGGGGAAGGAACGGGTAATTGCTTACGCCAGCCGAAAACTGCGACCCACCGAAAGAAACCCTGAGAATTACAGCTCATTTAAGCTAGAGTTCCTGGCAGTGGTGTGGGCAGTCACCGAACGCTTTAAGCACTACCTCGCTGCTTCCCGGTTCACCGTGTACACGGATAACAACCCGTTGACACACCTGGACACTGCAAGACTCGGTGCCCTAGAGCAGAGATGGATGGCCCGCTTGTCCAACTATGAGTTTACAATCAAATACCGGGCAGGACGCTCCAATACCAACGCGGACGCCCTGTCCAGGATGCCGAACCTACCGGACGTAGGGGAAGATTCAGAGGAACTGGAAGAAGTTGAACTCCCCGCGTTCCACCGTCATGGGACTATCCAGTATTCCCACCGTGTAAGGAGTAAGCAATCCGCTACGTTCAACCCATTACCTCATTACAACTGGGCGGAGACGCAAGACAGTGACCCTGCCGTCCGACTGGTAAAGGAGATGCTGACTCGGCCAGATGCACGCCTTGACCCAGACGCTCCGGAGGAAGCCAAGCAACTGTGGGCTGAGAAGAGTCGACTGTTCCTTTACAAGGGGAAGTTGTGCCGCAGAATGGTTAACTCCCGGACGCATGAACTAATCTGGCAAGTAGTGGTGCCAAGAAGAGACGCAGCTATGGTGATGGAGGCATACCACGACGGAGCTGGGCACTTCGGATGGAAGAAGCTGGAGTTCCTGCTGCGCGGGCGGTTCCATTGGGTAGGCATGAGAGGAACCATCGAGAGGTGGTGCAGAGACTGTGGCCCATGCAACCTAAGAAGGAGGGACCGTGCCAGCCAGAAGACTCCCCTGCAGTCCATCATCACCAGACAGCCGTTGGAACTGGTAGCCTTGGATCATGTAAAACTGACCCCAAGCAGAAGTGGCTACGTCTACGCGTTAACCATCGTGGATCACTACTCCCGGTTCTTGGTTGTCGTCCCCGTCAAGGACTTAACGGCTCAAACAGCAGCTAGAGCCTTCCAGCAGCACTTCTGCCGTCCGCACGGATACCCGGAGCAGGTGCTGACGGACCAGGGGCCTGCCTTTGAAGCGGAAGTCTTCCAGGAGTTCTGCACCCTGTATGGCTGCCGGAAGATAAGAACAACACCCTATCACCCGCAAACTAATGGACTTTGTGAGAAAATGAACCAGGTGGTGATAGATCTTCTGAAAACATTGCCCCTGGAAGAACGTAGTCTGTGGCCTGAAAAGCTGCCCGACCTAGTGGACCTATACAACCACATCCCGGTAGGTTCCACTAACTGTACCCCGGCTTACCTGATGAGGGCAAGACCTGGTAAGCTACCTGTTGACCTGGAGATGGGAGTCCTGACACCCGAGGACACTTCACCAGAAGCAGACTGGGACACAGAGAGGCAGCAGCAGTACCGGAAAGTACAGGAGAGCGTGGAGCGTAGTCTCTGTCAAGCTAGGGAAAGACAAGAGAAAACTTACAACCAGTATGCTCCCGCTGTTCCCCTGGTGCCCGGAGAGCAGGTCTTGAAGAGGAAAAGACGGCTCCACAAGTTGGACGCCCAGTGGGAGAAGGACCCGTACACCGTACTGCCCTCAAGCCACGACAACCCAAAGGTCTGTACCATCAGCAAAGACGGAGGGGAAACCACAACCATTGTATCCCGGGATCACCTGAAGAAGTGTCCCGAACAGCTACGGAACCCTGAAGAGGAACAAGAAGACCCTCGACCCGTAGAGGAAAGGGAAGATATGGTTAGTACTGTGCTCGGAGACTTCCCTCGGTCCTGGACTCAAGTCAATGGTGCAGTTGTGGTACCCGTCCTCACGTTCCTCCAACCAGCATCCCAAGTACTTACGGAGCAACCGGTAGAGCTGGAAGAACAGCCGGTCCAGGAGGCAGAAGACTCCACACCAGCAGATCAGGAGGATCAACCCTCTGCTAATAGTGAGCCTGCCATACCCTTAGTGAGCCAAAGGGTCCGTAGACGGCTGCCCAGTTTACCCTTGACAGCTCCCATACCCTGTAGCTCAGGACCAGTGAGCCAGCTCCGTAGGTCCACTAGGGTCACTAGAGGCCAGTTGCCCGTACGGTGGAGGATCTAAGTATTTAAGTTGTTTTATTAATGTTTATCTGTTGCTTGTGTATAATTTTGTGTTTCTAGTTATTTACAGGAGTCTTTGGTGGATTTACCGGGAATCCTTTGTGTATAGTTGGAGCGTAACCCAGGACGGACTAAAGACTGTTAAGGACTCGGGGCAGGACAGACCCCTACCTGGTTACGTCTCCCTGTTTTGGTGAAATGGACACCTTTGTTTTCTTCAAAGACTGCACCCGGTTGCGGACACACCGTGACCATCTTTATGTGTTTCTTTATTGTATTTTATTGTTGTTGTTATACCCTGTTATGTTTTTGTAAAATATGTTTAGTCCCGGAGTACTAAATTTCACTAGGGGGGAATGTGGCACCCCAGGGGTCTGGTCTCCACAATAATAGCAATATTATGTCTGAGAGCAGGTGGGAGGTCTCTTGGTCAGGGATCTTATGCATGCCACACCTCCTGCCCAGTCCTGGGAGGGGAAGAACTTCCCCTATATAAACCTGGGGCTGAGGCAGGGTTTGAGACAGAACAAGAGTAGAGAAGAGAAGCAGCATAGGAAGAAACAACAGGAGCTCTGTGGGAGCAGTGTTACAAGGAGTCAGGGGCTGGCAGCTGCAGAGCTCGCCCTGACTGAGAAGTTATCACCGGACCCGGAGTCCGAGGCTGTGGGGACTAATCCTTACCCAGCAGCAGAAACCGACCGGCAGGGGATTGCAGGTCCTCTGGCCCAGAAACCCGAAGGCACGGTCACACGCGTGGGACCAGCACCGCCATCGTGGAGCGGAAGCCATTAGAAGGCCCCGAGTCACCGGCCATACGGGTGAGCACCACACGGTACACTCAGGGACGTGGGCTACTTTTACCCGCCTCTAGCAAGGTAGCCAGAAGAGTACAGTTAGTTGGGAAGACCTACAACTCCGCCTGGCCAGGGGAGATCCCATCTGCTCAAGGACTGACCAGGCCCCGATCGCTAGCAAGTACTCCGGGAGGGTCTATCTTTGTCACCAGTAAAGACCCTGAACTACACGCATCGTCTCTGAGTGGTTCCTGCTACCCCCATCATCCACGTCGGCTGCCCTGAGGCCATACCCCTCCCGTTGGGGGTTATACCATCCCCGCTGCACCATCCTTCCACCAGCCTCAGCGGTCTGCCCTGCAGCGGCAGCTCCATAGCTGCATTCAACGGGTGGCGTAGTCATCCAACATCTACTGCTAATATACCGCCACTTAGTCTGACTCCCTGGGCACGGACCGGGTCACCGCCACGAGACTACTACCCCTATCAGATCCGGCTCCGGGTAGGCTCCCGCGTGCGCAACGCTGCGCGACTCAGGCCCAGGGGCGCGTCACAAAGCATCAGCCTTAACATTTTTTACCCCTGGACAAAAAGTGACAACAAAATTGAACCTACTAAAAACAGGGACCATTTGGCTTGCCTAGGGTTGAGACGTTTAGCTGACTGGAGATATGACAGGTTCTTATGGTCAGTAATAACAGTAATAGGATGGACAGCCCCCTCCAACCAATGTTGACATTGCTTGACCGCCAATTTGATCGCCAAAAGTTCCCTATTACCCACGTCATAATTTCTCTCAGCCAAAGACAATTTTTTAGAGAAGAAGGCGCATGGATGTCATTTACCAGGGGACGGATCCTGAGACAACACAGCCCCAACCACCACACCCGACACATCAACTTCCGCAATAAAGGGTTGGGAAACATCGGGTTGACTGAGTGTAAGTGCAGTGGCAAAATGATTCTTTAAGGAAGAAAAAGCTTGGAGGGAAGCCTCCGACCAGTTGGAAAAATCAGACCCCTTCTAAGTCATGTCAGTAAGGGGTTTCACAATTACTGAGTAATTTTGGATGAATTTCCAGTAAAAATTAGTAAAGCCCAGAAAACATTGTAGAGCCTTCAGGTACTCGGGACAGTCCCAATCAAGGACTGCACAGGTCTTCTCCAGATCTATCCGAAAAACCAAAGATGACAACAAGTACCCCAAAAACTGCACCTCCTGAACGGCGAAAACACATTTCTCCAGTTTGGCATAAAGTTTGTTATCCCTTAATATTTGGAGCACCTGCTTAACATGCCTCCAATGAGTCTCAAAATCAGGTGAGTAAACCAAAATATCGTCCAGATAGACCACCACAAACCTACCCACCTAGCACCACCTCTGCTGTCAGGACAACCGGGAACTGCAGGTTGGCAGCAAATGCACCCATTGTTTATCCAACTCCAGACTACCAAGAGTTAATTGAGTCTCCTTTTGCTTAGGAATTGAAGGACAGGTCCCAATAAAATGTCCCTTTTTCCCACAAAAAAAATACACCTTTTTTTCTTGCGAATCTCCGGGGAAAAGTATAATGTAAAAGCACCACCTAACTGAATGGATTCCTTCCCCCAGTACTAGTTCACCGCCAGACCGCTCCCCCGCAGAGGTACATAACCTGGACAAGAAGGTCCCGGAGAGGGTGGTCTCACCCGCCTATTCTGAAGGCATCTGTCTAGACTTGTGGCCAATGACATGGTAGCCTCCAAGGACTGAGGGGGTGTCATATACAGCCAAGGAATCTTTCAACCTTACAGTAAGACCCTCACAAAATTGACTTCTAAGGACTGAGTCATTCCATTTGGAATCCGTTGCCCATCTATGGAATTCTGAACTGTACGTTTCCACTGACCGATTCCCCTGCTGAAGGTGACGTAGCCTAGACTCAGCCAAAGCGACTCGGTCAGGGTCATCATAGACGAGGGCCAGAGCCCCGAAAAAACCCTCTACAGACTGGAGACAAACCGAATGCTGCGGTAAAGAAAATGCCCACGATTGAGGATCTCACTGCAATAGAGAGATCACAATTCCAACCCGTTGCTCCTCATTTCCTGGATGAGTAAGGAAGAAGTTTAAAATAAAGTTTGCAGACCTCCTTGAATACAAAAAACTCGTCCCTACCTTCAGAAAACCTATCCAGGAGGGCAACCTTGGGTTCAGGCTGGACAGGCCTACCTGCAGAGACCCTCACATTAGTGACCTGTAGCCGCTGATGCTGTTGCTGAACCTCACAGCGGAGGTTAGGTGGACTTTCCCGGTAACTGCATTGTTGAGGGCACGGCTAATGTTTTGGGACACGTGCTTGCGTAATGCGGGGACGGCACACCGGGAGAAATAGTGGTGGCTGGTGATTGAGTACTGAGGGACGGCCGCCGCCATCAGGTTGCGGAATGCTTCCGTCTCCACGAGCCTAAAAGGCAACATTTCGAGAGCAAGCAGTCGTGAAATGTGAGAATTTAGTAGTGTGGCCTGTGGGGCGTTGGCTGCGTATTTGCACTTGCGTTCCAAGGACTGGAGTATGGACAACTGAACGCTGCGCTGGGACAAGGACGTGGACGTGTTTCCTGATGCTGCTACTTGAGAGTGTGCAATGACAGATGCTGGGCAGGAGGCATTGATGCACCCAGGGGATGGGGACGACTTGCGCCTGGGCCTTGTTGTTAGTTTTGGGGGATGTCACGGTGGCCGGCTCCCGGGCCCGTACCCTAGGGTCACTCTTAAAAGCAAGAAGGAATGGGGAAAAGGTGTATGGGAAAGGGGAAAGTTCGTGACGCCACCCGTGGTGTCTGGTGAGGACCACCAGCCCTGCTACAGTCCTCCGAGGCCGGTGATCAGGCAGCCTAGTTGGTGCGGCTCCCGACAAGTGGAGCAAGGCCTCAGGGCAGGGGAGGAGAAGGGATGCAGGATAGAGCGTTGGTGGGTGCAGGGCCGCGGAGAAAGGAACAGACAGAGACGGTATTTGAAGTCATCCAGGTCTCTACTCACGGTGGTGCTTTCTCAGCTCAGAGCTTCTCTCTGCTGTCACACGGCGAGCTGCGGCCGCCAGGGTGGGGTTCAGCACACTCCAGGTAGTTCAGTAGCACTTGACAGGACCCCCCGCTCTAAAGTGTTCCTCTCCTGGTAAACTTCTCCCGCCTTGTGTCACCCACTGAGTCCCGTACGGGTACTGCGATGTCCTTGATGGGTAGCGTGCAGCTCCTGGACCGACTGGGTGCCCTTCTTGGTGACTGGTGGTGAGAATGTGGCGTAAGGCCGGGTCCCTCTGAATAAACTCAGATTAGGGCATACAGGTGGCGACTCCGCTCCGTCCGTATTCCCCTGGGATCCACATAAGCCTCCGGACTTTTCCGACAGAGACGTGAAGTGCAAAGTCAGATAATCGGGGACCAGTACTCCCTCTTGTGGCAGGGTCTCTCTGGCAGGGCCAGAATAAGGTATGCAGGTGGCGACTCCGCTCCGTCCGCACCTCCTGAGATCCTTTCGCCTGTGGAGCCTAACTCCTTTGCTCCCCTCCTGGGCCTTCTTGGTTGGACTCTGACCGGGGACAGAGCCGGATATAACTCTGCCCCAATCCCCCGTCTCGAGGCCTGAGACCGGGAACCGTGGACCCTGAGGCGACGGCAGCCTTGTGCTGACCTGCCGTCCCAAAGACCCACGACTAAAGACCCGGTTATTAAAATGGCCTCCAGTTAAATATGATTCTATTAAGTGCTAAAGTAAAGTGCTCCCTCACCCTCACTCACTACATGGTTCCCCCTAACTTTGGTTCCCCCCAACTCCTCCATTCCGGACCAGCACAGCACTATGGTGCTTTCTAGGCCGCCTTCAGAACTGGAGTGGTGTAGTGTTGAGTGTGTGGTAGGGGTCCTGTGTGGTGCTTCATCCTTACCTTGGAGAGAAGATACCACACCTCATTTTGAGGTGCAGTACCCCTGTGGCGACTGAACCCTCAGGGACGCCACAGCATCTTCGCATGCACCATGGACAGGGGATTGGCTTGCATGCACAACAGCGGAAGAAGCAATGGTGCCACCCGCAGACACTGTTCCTGTTCAGCCCACAAAGTCGGGTGCTTTGCTGCCATGTGCCTGATCATGCTGGTGGTGGTCAGGCTGGTCATTTTGCCACCCCTGCTGATGCTGGCCTGGCAGGTGGTGCAAATGGCCTTTTTGGGGTTATCGGCAGAGTCTTTAAAAAAAACAACCAGACTCGGGAAGACCTAACTGTTGTACTGGCAACTTCCGTTGTGTTGGTGTTACGGGGAACGGTTGCCTGCCTTCTGCCACACTGCTTCTTCCTGCCTGGTGGGGTGCTCTGCATTCCTCCCCCTGTGTGCTGCTGTCCTCGCTCTGCATGTCCTCCTGTCAGATTGAGTCAGTTACTATATCATTCACCACCTCGTCTTCCACTTCCGCACTCTGGTCTTCCTCCTGACTTTCTGGCAATTGTGTCTCATCATCGTCCACCTCTTGTGACACTTTCCCACCGTCGCCTTCGTGTGACCGTGGCTGCTGAAATATTTGGGCATCGCTACATGCGATCTCCTCTTGCCCCGCTTCAAGTGGACTGGGTGAGAGCCCCGAATCTATAAATGGAAAAGTGAACAGCTCTTCGTAGTGTCCAAGTGTGGGATCCGTTGTCTCCGGGCACCTGGCATGGTGGGAGGAAGGAGGATCAGGGTGAGGAATATGCAGTCCAGGCTCACGGCTACTGAGACTTGACCGTGTGGAAGACAGGGTGGTGGTGGTCGTGGCAAAGTGACTGGAAGTGTGGCACCCCGAGGGCTCGGTTGCTACAGAGGTATTGTGTCTCATCCAGATGTGCGATATCTCACTCTCAGGTAAGGATGGAGTGTGGATCAGGACCCCAATACCTGCATGCATTACACCACATTTTCGGGGGGCAGGGCGACTGATATGCTCCAAGCAGAGCACGACAGTCCCTGTCCCTGGCTGGAGTGGGGGGAGGGAACACCGAGGAAGGGGAACCCTGTAGTGCAGGAGCAGGGGGGGTCCTGTGAAGCGCTCCAAAGTTATCTGGGAGTTGGCCGAGCCCCTTACCTGGTGAGCACAGTGCGGCGCGGGACGTTATGACCAGCGGAAGTAACTTGGATAAAGAACTGTGAGTAAAGATCCTGAACTGCATTACAGAGACTCTGAGTCATTACTCCCGCGCACCATCACTCCCAACATCCCCACTTGCTGCCCTGAGGCTATACTCCGCATGTGGGGGGTTATACTACACTCTGCTGCGCCCACGACACCAGCCTCAGCGGTCTGCACTGCAGCGGCGGTTCACTCTGACCGCAATCCGCGGGTGGCGTAGTCGGACATTCAGAACGAATAGACTATCCCCTCTGGTTTGACCGCCCTGGGCACGGACCGGGTCGCCGCCACGAAGACTACAACCCCCAGCATCTCACTGAGGCCCGGCTCCGGGTATTCCCCTACACACACGGCCCAGGGGGCGCGTCAGAAGCATTATCCGCTATCCAACCAACAACCTTTTGACACTGCTCTGGGTTCAATAGTGGTGTGCTGCGGTCCCCTATGAATTGGGACAGGAAGGGCGGGCGAGAAAATGTGGGTGTTTGTTGTGGCACAATTTCAGCTTGCCCTCGACCTCAACCAGAGGTGTGGTATCTCCTTCTCTCAGGTAAGGAGGGAGTGCTGCCCGGAACCCCAACACCTGCATCCAACACTACACTGCTCCAGGCCGGCTGGAGGGGCAACATGCGTGCGCAGAGCTGAGCCCTGTCCCTGGCTGGAGTGGGGGGAACCCAAAGGTAGGGGGAACCAGTAGTGGGTGCGGGTGGAGGAAGCAGTTTAGGGGAGCACTATAGAGTGAGGTATAAAAAGGGAGGCCATTTTAGGGTGGCAGTTCAGTTCAGAAGAACAGTTCAGGAAGACAGTCAGAGAGCAGAGTCTCATTAGGAGCTCTGCTCCACAAGTAGGGCCCAGTCCTAGAGGCCCAGGTGGGGAGCAGAGGAGTAGGCTCCGATCTACAGAAGGGATCCTAGGGGGTACGGCGAGTGCAGGACGGCACCTGTACGCCCCGAATCTGTCAGAAGACAGAGGTATCGTAGGCCCGCAAGAAGGGGACCGGCCCCTGGTCCAGCCGTGTTACTCTAAGTCTCGGCTGGGAAAACCGGAGGCTTCTGGCTTATATAGTCAGTTGCCGAAGCCTCATTCTAATTCCCGTGAGGGTCAAGCAGATCTGGGAACTCCAACAAGACAGGAGGGACTTCAGAGCACCTGAGCGGGATTGAGAGTGGGGAAGCGCAGGGCAGGAGGGAGAAAGACCCAGCGTGAAGACGGTCTAGCTAGGAACACAAGAAAGTGGTGTTCTGTCAGGTACTCCTGATCTGCCTGAGGAAGAGCTGAACCCCTGCCTGGCGAACGCAGTGCGATGTGGGAGGCTGACACCTGTACAGTGCGCCAGTGGAACTGCTATAAGAACTGTGAGTAAAAACTCGGATGACTGCACCGTACTGCCTCCGTCCATTCTTTCATCTGCGCCATCTTGCCTCCCGGCACTACAACGCCCAGTGCAACTTACACAACCTACACTGCCCTGGAGCTAGCTCTACCTGTGGAGAGCCACACCACCCCTGCTGCCGTAACACCAGCTCCAGAGGACTGCTCCGAATGGTGCATATTCTATGTTTTTGCATTTTTGTACCGACAACTTTAAACTGTTATTCTTAATCTACTGTTGCTCACTCCGAATGATGTATGGAATGATTGAATTATTATGTTAGATTTACCTATATTTATTCCATATATACTGTACTTCGGCTTGATATTTTGTCATTTTAATAGCCGTCCACTAGATGGCCCTACTAAGGCACTAGTAAATTCCTTTGGACGCATTGTGTTATTTGTGGGCATAACTGCACTTATTGTTTATACAATCTTTGACAATTGTGGATATACCTGTGTAATAATTCAATACTATTTTCTGTGATTGTGCCTGGGTGGGCATCACTCTCTACTCCCCCCTTTGGTTTACCTAACCAATTTTAAATAGAATTCTTTTAATCTAATGATTCAATAAAGATTTTTTTCTTATTACTCGGGTTTATGCACTTCCTTTCCTTTGGTTGGCGTATGTTTTGGAAGTACCCCCCTCTGTGTACTTTATGGTAATTTATATGCATTCATTATTGGAAAAAGTAGCAAAATTACTGTATGAGTCCACAAGGTGGAGCTATTCACCAGGTGCCATCAGTTATAACTATCAATGGCTAGTCATAAATAGAAACATGAGTGGCTCATGGCTAAACTGAAAAAAATCAACTGGAGCACAAGTTGGTATGCATGCAAAATAGGAGCATGTTCACACTGACCATCAAACAGACAAAACCCAAGAGATAAACAAAATAAACAAATACCCTGCTGTAAGTAAATAAATATATGCAATAGTGCTTAGGGTACTTGACATTGGGTACTTAGTAAACACCATTTTTGTTCAAATAATAGGAATAAAAGCCATCCCACCAACGTCAAGGTGTACCCAAATTCGGGATAGTCCTAACCTCTAATATTAAAACCTTACCATGCGCCATATTGACGTCAGTGTGATTAACGGCTTAGCAGAACCTGGTCCCAAACATATATATATATATATATATATATAATTATAATATAATTGCATCTGGCAGTATTTTTTCTTCTGCTTCCTTGTGGTTCAGTACATTATATCTAGTTACCGTGGCTTGCAAAAGTATTCACCCCCTTGGCATTTTTTGGTGATTTGCTACCTCACAACCTGGAATTTCACTGTTTTTTTGAGAGTTTGCATCAGTTCATGTAAAGAACATTCCTACAACTGTGAAGATTTGGTTTTCTTTTTCATGTGAAGAAAACAACAAATAGGACAAAATAACTGAAAACTTCAGTGTGTGACGCGCCCCCTGGGCCGTGGGGTACCCGGTGCCGGGCCGGTAGATGCCGGGGGATGTCACAGTGGCGGTGACCCGGTCCGTGACCCAGGGCGGTCATTAAAAGGGGTTATTATTTACAGGGGAATTATGTACAATGTTCGTGACGCCACCTGTGGTATGCGGCTAAAGGGAGCTGCCGCTGCGGAGCAGGTCCTCTGGAGCTGATGTTAGTGCAGCAGGGTTGGTTCAGCTCTCCACAAGTAGAGCTTAGCTCCAGGGCAGTGTAGATGTAATAGGTTGTGCTGGGTGTTGTAGTGCGGGGGTGATGGCGCAGATAATAATCACAGAGACAGGGGGGTGCATCCTCAGGGTCTTTACTCACGGTTATTGCAGTCCAAGTTACAGGTACCAGTGTAACTTCCCTCGTCGTGCTGCGCTTACTCAGGGAGGGGTTCAGTCCACCCTCAGGTATCTCCGGAGTAGTTAGCAGGACCCCCTTCTGTGTCCTTTCTCTTCCTGCACCTCATACCAAGTGTCCCAATCCAGTACCTGCGGGCCTTGTCGGGCGACGTCTGTTCCGTCCCCTGGGTCCTCTATAGCTACCTTCTTGGTGAGACTGATATGGACTGTTGGCTGCAGGACTTGAAATACTGCAGCCTCCGGTTTCTAGTTGAGTCATAAAGTTCTCTGCTAGTTGAGGGACCGGTCCCCTTTGTGTGGCCTGACCCCTCCACCTCCCGGTAGATTTGGGCTTTCCAGTGACTTCCAGCACTGCCTGTACCCCTGGGGTCCCTTCTTCCGTTCCTGGAGCCCTTCCTGCTCCCTCTCCTCTTTCTTCAGTCCTGGGCCTCTGCTCAGGCCCTCTGCCTGAGCAGAGCTCCTGCAGAGCCCTGCTCCACTCCTCTCACTGTAGACTGACCATTCTCACTCTCTCATCAGACTGAACTCTGTCCTGACTGGATTGAACTCACTAAACAAGATGGCTTCTCTATTTATACCTTTCTTCCATGTGCTCCCCTAAGCTACTCTCTCCACCCACACCCACTACATAGCCCCTCCCACAGCTAGGGACACAGGACTGTGCTCTCCCTTAGGAGCAATCTCGCCCTACCCCCACTGCGGGTATGTGTTGGATGCAGGTGTTAGGGTCCCGAGCTGTACTCCTTCCTTACCTGAGAGTGAGATACTGCACCTCTGGGTGAGATGCAGTACCTCTGTGGCGACCGCACCCTCAGGGGCGCCACATATGCATTATTATTCACCCTCCTAAAGTCAGTACTTTGTAAAGCCTCCATTTGTGGAAATTACAGCTGCAAGTCGATTTGGATAAGTCTCTATGAGTTTTCCACATTTTGCCAATTGGATGTTTGCTAAATTCTCAAGGCAAAACTGCTCCAGCTCCTTCAAGTCAAATAGTTTCCCCTGGGGAACAGCAATCTTCAATTCTGACCACAGATTCTCAAATGGATTAAGGTCTGGGCTTTGACTAGGCCACTCCAAAACATTTATACATTTCCCCTTAAACCATTCGACTGTTGCTTTAGCAGTATGCTTTGGGTCATTGTCTTATTGGAAGGTGAACCTCCATCCAAGTCTCAAATTACTGATAGACTGAAACACATTTTGCTCAAGAATAACCCTGTATTTCACACCATCCATCTTCCCCGTGACTTGGACCATTTTCCCTGACCCTGTTGCCAAAAAACATCCCCACAGCATGATGCTGACACCATCATGTTTCACTGTGGGGATGGTGTTCTTGGGGAGATGAGATGTGCTGGTTTGGCGCCAGACATAGGGTTTAACTTGGTGGCAAAAAAGTTCAATTTTGGTCTCATCTATCCACAGCATCTTCCTCCGTAAATTTGTGGAGTCTCGCACATGTCTTTTGGCAAACTCAAAACGAGCCTTACAATTTTTGTCTGTAAGTAAAGGCTTTTTTCGGCCCACTCTTCCATAAAGGCCACCTCTTAGGAGTGCACGACTTGTTTTGGTCGCATGGACAGATACTCCATTCTCTGCTTGGGAAATCTGCAGCTCCTTCAGGGTTACCTTTGGTCTCTGATCTGCTTCTCTGATTAATGCCCTCCTTGCCCGGACTGAGAGTTTTGATGGGCGGACCTCTCTTGGCAGGTTTGTTGCGGTACCATATTCTTTCCATTTGATGATAATGAACATGAAATATATTTAGGTTACAAGGGAATAAACACATATCCCATATAAACAGGTGTATTTTATATTCCCTGTGCTTGTTAGGAGGGGAATGAACATGGAATATTAAATATATGTTCATTACAGGGGAATAAACACATATTGCATATAAACAGGTGTATATTATATTCCCTGTGCTTGTTAGGTGGGGAATGAACATGGAATATATGTAGATTATCGGGGAATAAACACATATCCCATATAAACAGGTGTATATTATATTCCCTGTGCTTGGTAGGTGGGGAATGAACATGGAACATATGTAGGCAATAGGGGAATAAACGCATATCCCATATAAACAGGTGTATATTATATTCCCTGTGCTTCTTAGGTGGGGAATGAACATGGAATATATGTAGATTACAGGGGAATGAAGACATATCCCATATAAACAGGTGTATATTATATTCCCTGTGCTTGTTAGTTGGGGAATGAACATGGAACATATGTAGGTAATAGGGGAATAAACGCATATCAGATATAAACAGGTGCATGTTATATTCCCTGTGCTTGTTAGGTGGGGAATGAACATGGAATATATGTAGATTACAGGGGAATAAACACATATTGCATATATAAACAGGTATATATTATATGCCTTGTGCTTGGTAGGTGGGGAATGAACATGGAATATATGTAGATTATAGGGGAATAAACACATATTACATATAAACAGGTATATATTATATTCCCTGTGCTTGTTAGCTGGGGAATGAACATGGAATATATGTAGATTATATGGGAATAAACACATATCCCATATAAACAGGTATATATTATATGCCTTGTGCTTGGTAGGTGGGGAATGAACATGGAACATATGTAGGTAATAGGGGAATAAACGCATATCCCATATAAACAGGTGTATATTATATTCCCTGTGCTTGTTAGGTGGGGAATGAACATGGAATATATGTAGATTATATGGGAATAAACGCATATCCCATATAAACAGGTGTATATTATATTCCCTGTGCTTGGTAGGTGGGGAATGAACATGGAATATATGTAGATTATAGGGGAATAAACACATATCCCATATAAACAGGTGTATATTATATTCCCTGTGCTTGTTAGGTGGGGAATGAACATGGAATATATGTAGATTATATGGGAATAAACGCATATCCCATATAAACAGGTGTATATTATATGCCTTGTGCTTGTTAGGTGGGGAATGAACATGGAATATATGTAGATTATAGGGGAATAAACACATATCCCATATAAACAGGTGTATATTATATTCCCTGTGCTTGTTAGTTGGGGAATGAACATGGAATATGTGCAAAGTGTTTTACATTTTTACACTTACATTTATTCTGTACTTACTGATCTCATTTTGTGAAAGTCTGTCAGGAGAGGGAGACGGAAAAAACTAATGACTAGTATATTTACTATGAGTCTTTGTGACGGGGTGTGTGACAGACCACGCAGTGACGGCAGACCGATGAACAATCCAACAATCTTTATTGTCACTTATTCCACCAAACATAGATATCATTTTCCAGAGTCTGTAACACGACAACATGAAAAGATCTGGGGCCACAACCCAGTAATCTGACGCCAAAGAAAATACAACACTGGTCCTTATAATAGCTCTCCAAATCCAGCAGGGTGGGTAAGACATCACAAGAGGGTCCCCAGTCTCTAAAATCACAGGTCTGCAAGGGTAAAATAGTTTGAAAATTAACAGTCGATTATTATATACTTTAGATCGCTGAACCCAGTAAAAACATCAAAAAAATTCCACCCCGTACAGTTTTTTTCACAAACACTGACTCTTTAGGCTTTTTCTTGCACCGCACTTTGACCCCTTTGCGTGACCTTTGATGGATGATTTTGGTGTCATTAGATTGGTTAGGAATGAATGGACGCTGTGCTGCGATTGGCTGCTGTGGGCAGAAAAGATTTTCTTAACCCCGCTTCCAAAGAGCATGGTGGTGTCCAAAGCATCTAATCATAGCATATCTTTCATTTTACCTCAGCAGTATAATAAATGAAAGCTGCGCTGTGATTGGTTGTTATGGGGAGCAAAGACAGATTTTCTTTTAGTCACAGCTCATAACAGCATGGTGGTGTGCTTAGTAACCAATCAGAGCACAGTTTTCATTTTACCTCAGCAGTATAAGAACTGAAAGCTGCACTGTGATTGGCTGCTATAGACAGCAAAGGCAGATTTTCTTTTAGACAGAGGTCATAAGAATGGTGCTGCTTAGTACGACTCCTTTCAGTATTTAGTGGTTGTGGTGGATTAAGCATCTGTTTCTAACAAAGTGATCAAAATGGGGTGTAGTAATTCACACGTCAACTTTCTTACATTTGCAGTAGTTTTGTAGTGAAGGAACAACAAAGGGACATTACGGAGATTCTTAGAAAAGTGTATTATGCAGGATCTCCTTAGTATTGCACAGGTGAGAGAATTTCTGATGCCTTGATGATACTTCAATCACCTGTGTAATACTAAGGAGATCCTGAAAACATGACCTGCGGGGGTCTGTGAGGATGGGGTTTGGGAAACACTGCTCTAGAGTAAAGGAAAACAAACTGCTAGCTCCTGGAACCTGTTTTTCATGGTACAGAAGCAAAAAAAAGGAATTCCTTCCATACTTTTCTCAAAATGGTGTTCTAGTGTATTTCAGAAATGTTCCTGGGCTGATGAAAAAATTCAACATTGAGTACAATGTGAGTGAGTGGAGACTCTATTGATTCATCCAAAAATAAATCTGAAGGCTGTGCTACTGCACAATGGCAGCAAGTATCCTTCAGTGCCTGTATGGCATTCTGTGCACTTGAAGGAAAGCTATGAGAGGTTAGACTCTGCTCTCAAAAAAATTAATTACGAGGATAAAGGTTGGTCAATATGTGGCGATCTGAAAGTCCTATCTTTGCTCCTTGGGCAGCAAGGAGGATACACGAAGTACCCATGCTTTCTGTGTGAATGAGACAGCCAGGATAGGACTCATCACTGGAGCCAAAAAAGTTGGCCATCAAGAACATCTTTGCAACTTGGACTCAAGAACATAGTTGTGGAAAGTTTAGTTAATCCCACTAAAGTTCTCCTGCCACCACTCCACATTAAGCTTGGACTGATGAAGCAGTTTGTGAAAGCTCTACTGAAAGTGTAGCGCCCCGAGGGTTCGGCTGCTACAGGGGTATTGCACCTCTGCCAGAGGTGTGGTATTCCACTCCCAGGTAAGGATGGAGTATGGACCAGGGCTCAGTTAGCTGCATACAGCACACTCACCCCATTTCCGAGGGACAGCTCAACGGTACTCCCATTAGACAGAAATGCAGGTACGACAGACCATGTCCCTGGCTGGAGTGGGGAGTGGGGAGGAAAACCCAGTGATGTAGGAGCAGGAGGGGTTGGTTCCTGAGCGTAGGTAGGAGCCCATTGGTTGCTGGTCACCTGGGCTCATGGCTAGAGGGAGGTATAAAAGGTGGGCACCATCTTAGCTCTGGGTTGTTGAGGAGAAGACTGGGAGTAGAGGCTCTGTAGGAGCTCTACTCCAGAGTGGACCTAGAGAAAGGCCGAGGAGGAGAGTGGAGAGAGAGAGGAGGTGAAGGGGAGCTGTGGTTCCCTCTCAGCCCAGCTCCACGAGAAAGGAGAAGGAGGAACAGAAAAGAGGAGAAGAAGAGACAGAGGAACAGAGGGGCTCAGGAACAAGAAGGTGGAAGGGACCCTAAGAACCCACGAGAATACCGGGTGAATGGTCAGGCAGATTAAGGGTACCGGATCCCAAGTTGGTGGAGGAGAAACAACCCTCAGCCAAAGACCGGAGGCTGTGACCATTTATTGGTGCAGCACCTCATCAAACCTGCTAGGAAGGCACCATAAAGGACAGCGGGGAACGGGGCCCACGTTTACCTGCGCAGATCCGCGGCAGCTGGACAAAAGTGGGTCACTGGTGAGGCAGGCCAGAGAAAGGATTGAAGGGGGTCCTGAGCCATACTTCTGAGCTGCCTGGGAGTTGATCGAGCCCCACACCTGGTGGACGCAGCACGGCTCGGGCGGTCACTGCTGACAGAAGTGACCCGGAACTAATGAACTGTGAGTAAAGACCCTGGACTGTAACTTGTTGTCTGTGTGTTCCTTCGCGCCTCCAGCACTACCGGTACTGTGACTCTCACCACCATCACTCCCACCATTCACTACACTGCCCTGGGGCTGCACTCTTCCCGTGGGGAGTCACACCACCTCAGCTGCACCCACCATCAGCCCCAGCGGTCTGCCCTGCAGCGGCGGTTCCTAATGACCGCAAATCCACGGGTGGCGTAGTCGGACATCACTTAAAACTTATAAAGGGACTACCACTGGTCTGACCACCCTGAGCCACGGACCGAGTCGCCACTACTACCCCCATCGTTCCCCTATTGCCCGGATCCGAGTGCCCCACGGCCCAGGGGGCGAGTCAAAAGAAGGAGAGACTTTTAAGCACCTATGTACCAGGTTTCAGGGACTGTCCGAAGCAAAACTGAAATAAGGTATTTTTGAGGGTCGGGGTAATTGGAAACTAATGAAGGATGACGTGTTCGAAACAAAAATGAAAGCTATAGAGAAAAAGGGCTTGGGATTCTTTTAAAGAAGTCAGAAATAAACTTCTAGGTAACAACAAAGATCCAAAATTTTAATCCATCATGGATAACATGCTGAAACGTTTCAGAGCCTTGGGTTGTCTGATGAATTTGAAGATACATTTCCATTTGGTCTACTTTTCTGAAAACCTTGGTGCTGTTAGCAAAGAGCAAGGAGAAAGATTTCATCAGGATATCAAGGAGATGGACCGACAATACCAAGGTAGATGGAACGTGAACATGATGGGGGACGACTGCTGGATGCTTCACAGAGAAGATCTGCAGGCCTTCTATAAGAGAAAAGATATCAAGAGAAGCTTTGAAGCGAAAAGGAAAAGGCGCAGGAATTAACTTCCAATAAAGTTGCAGGATGAATGTTCAAGAAAATGTTATACAGTATATAATATTCTGCTCATTTTTGGCTACAATAAAAAAAATTCTTGTTCCTCTCGCCTTTATGCTATTTCACGCGTGTTTTGTGCAAAATCCATACGTAATGGTTAAAAATAGAATTTTTTGTAAATCATTGCATAAGAAAACATAAGGATCAGTCACTGAATTTGAAAAAAAAATCATAAACCCAAATTTTGCATACCTGTTTAGTCTAAGTAGTGGAACCAGGATCTGGCCGCAGCTGCAGATCCTCACCCTTACAAGACTCAGCATGCAGCTCCCGAGATCTCAATCTGCATCGGAGGCAGCCATTTTCCCAAAGTCCACCGCAGTGAAAAGGATGGGCAGTGCGGGGACTCCCAACATTTTCTGAAATGTCCACTCCTGCCACCGCCAGCTTCCTGGAGTGGAGCCCCTGCCTCCTGGGACCTTGCTCCACTGCAGCCAACCCTTTACCCAGTAAACTACCGTAAAACTGGATTATAAGACGCACCACCATTTTATTAAAAAAATGTTTTCCTATTTTCCTTCTCAAAATTTGGGGTGCGTCTATGGTCCTTTGTGTCTTTTATAATCCACAAAATACAGTAATTCTCAAATTTGTCTGCCACAAAGCTTTTTTCCTACGATTAATAGCTTGTTCAGTGACTTACTATTTGGAAATTGGATGGTTAGAATTAAGCTAGAAACATGTAGAGAGGTAAGGAGGATTGCGGGCTGGCAGTGTTGGATTATAGCACTTACTTTTTAGCAGTTCAGCCAGGGCCGGCTCCAGGTTTTTCTGGGCCCCGGGCGAAAGAGTCTCAGTGGGCCCCTTTAACACATAACACGAGTCAGAGATACGGCGGAGAAATATATATATATAGTACAATGCAAAGATTTCACTTCTTACATTACATGAGTGATATCTATTGTAAATTCCACAATAGCTCAGAAACCGGTGAATCGCTCCACACAGAATACTGTCCCACATATAACGCTCCATACAGAATACTGGCCCCCATATAAGGCCCCATACGGAATACTGGCCCCCATATAAGGCCCCATATGGAATACTGGCCCCCATATAAGGCCCCATACGGAATATTGGCCCCCATATAAGGCCCCATAAGGAATACTGGCCCCCATATAAGGCCCCATACGGAATACTGGCCCCCACATAAGGCTCCATGCGGAATACTGACCCCCATATAAGGCTCCATGCGGAATACTGGCCCCCATATAAGGCTCCATGCGGAATACTGGCCCCCATATAAGGCTCCATGCAGAATACTGGCCCCCATATAAGGCTCCATGCGGAATACTGGCCCCCATATAAGGCTCCATACGGAATACTGGCCCCCATATAAGGCTCCATACGGAATACTGGCCCCCATATAAGGCTCCGTACAGAATACTGGCCCCCATATAACGCTCCATACAGGATACTGGTCCCCTTATAAAGCTCCATACAGGATACTGGCCCCCATATAACGCTCCATACAGGATACCGGTCCCCATATAACGCTCCATACAGGATACTGGTCCCCTTATAAAACTCCATACAGGATACTGGTCCCCTTATAAAACTCCATACAGGATACTGGCCCCCATATAACGCTCCATACAGGATACCGGTCCCCTTATAACGCTCCATACAGGATACCGGTCCCCTTTTAACGCTCCATACAGGATACTGGCCCCCATATAATGCTGCATGCAGGCTGTTACCCCCCACATAATGCCCCATACAGGCTGCCCCCCCCCTTATAATGCACTATACAGGCTGTTCCCCACCTTATAATGCCCCATACAGGCTGTCCCCCCCTCTTTATAATGCCCCATACAGGATGTCACCCCCCCTCTTTATAATGCCCCATGCAGGATGTCACCCCCCCTCTTTATAATGCCCCATGCAGGATGTCACCCCCCCTCTTTATAATGCCCCATGCAGGATGTCACCCCCCCTCTTTATAATGCCTCATGCAGGATGCCCCCCCTCTCTTTATAATGCTCCATGGAGGATGCCACCCCCCCCTTTCTCTTTATACTGCCCCATGCCTCCATACATTAAAAAAAAAAAAATCAAATACTCACCTCCCTTCTCCTCACCTGCTACCTGCTGCCCGCTGCCCGCTGCTCGGGTCCGAACTCCAGCGTTGTCAGCGTCTTCCCGCTCAGCGCTCCCTGTGACGGCTCAGGGGAGGGCGTGGTGTAAAGACGTCACCGCGCCCTGTGACCTGAGACGTCACAGGGAGCGCAGAGCAGGAAGACAGCTGATCTGCGGAGGCACGGGGAGAGGTAAGTATCCGGCTGCCGGGGCCCTGAGCAAGCGGCGGAGAAGGGCAGGCGCTGACACCGCTCTCCTCCGCCCATAGCCCAGCGGGGTGCGCGACCGCCAGTGGGCCCCTCTGCCTGCTCAGGGCCCCGGCATTTGCCCGGGTGCGCCGGGTGCTGACGCCGGCCCTGAGTTCAGCTGCAACACCTTAGAAGATAGGAAACATCAGATAATAATTCTAGCAAAGTCTTGCTACAATACCATTTAAATACATAACAGCCATTTGAAGCCTTAGGCCGGAGTCACACTACTGTATAACACGGCCGAGTTCGCATAGCACTCAGCCTAGTGTTAAACTATGGGGCAGCTCAGATCTGCGATTATTTTCTTATGCCGATTTGGCTTAAGAGATTTGCAACGAGACTCGGCTCACTCGCATCCATACAAGTCTATCGGTGCATGTGAAACATCAGACTCCACTTGGATGTCAGCCCAGTGCAGTCCAATATACGCCAAGTCAGGTCATGGAGGAGATGGAAAAATTACTTTCTCTGTCTCCTCCATGGCTGTGCTGTCATTCTCTCATGCGAGAGGATCGGAGCACAATGCACTGACACTCGACTCACACTCGGAGCAGAGCTGGAGCCGAGTGTCATTAGCATATCGCATCCGATGCTCTCTCATCGAATGCCATACGCTAGTCTGTTTCCAGTCTTAGAGACAGAAAAGTTCAAAACTATTTATAAGAAGCTCCCAACTAAATATCTAATTTACAAACTTTGGTGAGGAGTGAAAGGTTTGCTGGGGATGGTGGGCTGTGTTCAATTCACTCCAATATGGGGCACAACATGGCTCCCAAGACTGGCCAGCTTGGAGGTGCTCAGAACATAGAAATTTAAGGGACTCAGATATTTGTCACCAGTGCACCATTATTAAGCGAGTGTAAAATCCAGCCATTCTCTACTGTACAAGTTAAGTTTGACTTTCCAGTAATGTATAGATATCTGCAGTTGAGACTGGCTCTGTACAAAGAAAAGGAGGGAAACACTGAAGGGAAATTGAACTTATAACACCACCTAATGACCTAATTGTAGCATCGGCGTCTCTGCCCCGTACTAGGCAGAGACGCCGTCCCTCTCACCTCCCCGCTCCTGGCGCGGCGTCCTCCAGCGCTTCTCTCCCCGCTGCTTCCGGCACGCTCTCCTTCCCCGGCAGTGTGCTTAGGGCGCGCGCGCGCTCCCCCTCTCTTAAAGGGACCGCGCGCGCCGTCCTAAGGAGTCCCCGGCCAATTGCCGGAGGACCTCCCATATATAAGGCACCTCCTCCAAAATGAAGGTGCCCGAGCAATGTTGTTGCAAAGCCTTCACTCTGCTTCAGCCCTCAGGTCCCGTTACCAGTTACCTGCCAGTCACCTGCCAGATTCCTGATTGTTACCTGCCAGTCACCTGTCAGATTCCTGCTTGTTTCCTGCCAGTCACCTGCCAGATTCCTGCTTGATACCTGCCTGATATCCGCTTACCTGCTTGCAAGCCTGCGGTCCGACAGTCTGCCTTCCGACACCTGTCAGTCTGTCTATGGACCAGCCTGCACGCTCACCTGGGAGCGCTCACCTGCTACCTGTCTGCTAGCCTACCTGGAGGCTCCGCCGTCACGTGCTGTGACCACCTGCCTGTCCAGAGACTCTTGCCCGCTCACCTGGGAGCGCTCACCTGCTACCTGCCTGCTAGCCTACCTGGAGGCTCCGCCGTCACGTGCTGTGACCACCTGCCTGTCCAGAGACTCTTGCCCGCTCACCTGGGAGCGCGCACCTGCTACCTGCCTGCTAGCCTATCTGGAGGCTCCGCCGTCACGTGCTGTGACCACCTGCCTGTCCAGAGACTCTTGCCCGCTCACCTGGGAGCGCTCACCTGCTACCTGCCTGCTAGCCTACCTGGAGGCTCCGCCGTCACGTGCTGTGACCACCTGCCTGTCCAGAGACTCTTGCCCGCTCACCTGGGAGCGCTCAACTGCTACCTGCCTGCTAGCCTACCTGGAGGCTCCGCCGTCACGTGCTGTGACCACCTGCCTGTCCAGAGACTCTTGCCCGCTCACCTGGGAGCGTCCACCTGCTACCTGCCTGCTAGCCTACCTGGAGGCTCTGCCATCACTTGCCGTGACCACCCGCCTGTCAAGAGACTGTCCCCGTCACTTGCCGTGACCTCCTGTCCTTCTACCCAGAGACTGTCCCCGTCACTAGCCGTGACTACCTGCCCGCCTTCCCTGGGAGCCACCTGCTTCCTTACAAGGACTGCCCCCTTGTATAGTTGCTCAGAGGTTCCACCTCCCAGACCCGTTACAGTTTGCTCGGGCCATGGAACCCGGTGGTCCCCAGATCTCCGATCTGCACCAGGAAGTCTTACGTCAGAAAACTCAGCAGGAGGTGGTACTGTCCTATCTACGGTCCGTTAACTCTCGTCTAGGCGCATTGTGTGACTCGTCTTTGTCTACCTCTGGTCCAGCCGTGCCCATTCCTGCGGTACCGCAATCCAGTCCCTTCATGGTACCCGACTATGGACCTCGGCTTCTGGCACCTCCACGCTTTGCCGGCGAACCTACTTTAGCTCGGGGTTTCATAAACCAGTGCACCCTGCACTTTGAGCTATTGGCATACCAGTTCATCTCCGACCGGGCCAAGGTGGCCTTCATCATGTCCCATCTCACTGGGGAGGCACTGGCATGGCTAAATCCCCTGTGGGAGAGAGGGGATCCCCTGGTGTCCGACCTGCCGTCTTTCCTCGCTGCTTTCCGGAAAGTCTTCGATGAACCTGGACGGAAAACCTCTTCTGCCTCCTCTCTGCTACGTCTCCGCCAAGGGAGTCTCACCGTGGGCCAATATGCCATACGGTTCCGCACCCTCGCTTCTGAGCTTGCCTGGGAAAATGAGGCTCTGGTGTCCGTCTTCTGGGAGGGTCTTTCCGGTCGGATTAAGGATGAGTTAGCTGGTCGGGACATTCCTACCACTCTGGATGACCTGGTGTCACTAGCTACCCGGATTGGCATCCGGTTCCAAGAACGTGCCAAAGAGACTGCCTGGGACAAAGACTTTTCTTGCTCTGCTCCTACTTCCCTGAGACCTGCCTCTCAACCAGTCACTCCGCGGGCGCTCTCGCCTGAACCTATGGAGATCAACCAGACCAAGATGGTCAGATCTCGTCAAGAATCTCGCCGAGCCGAGGGAAGCTGTTTCTATTGTGGCAGTATGGAGCACTTCATCCGTTCCTGCCCGGAAAAGCCGGGAAACGCCAGTGTCTAGGACCGCTCGGAGAGGTCGTCCTAGACAAAAGTAAGCCCTCTCCGTCTCTGACTTTACCGGTCTCTCTTGCTTGGGGAGAAAACCGTCACTTTGAACTCGCCCACCTGAATTCTGGAGCTGCTGGAAACCTCATCTCCCAGTCTCTGGTAGAGAGATACCGTATTCCCACCAAGTCCCTGGCTGAACCATTGTCAGTCGCCTCCGTGGATGGAAGACTTCTCTCGGAGACCATCCTGCTCGTCACTGAACCCATAACCCTGCAGGTGGGAATGCTGCACTCTGAGGAAATCTCATTCCATGTGCTGTCCGGACTTTCTCACTCCCTGTTGCTAGGTCTACCTTGGCTCCAGACACACGAACCCGTATTGAACTGGCGATCCGGTGAAGTACTCCAATGGGGTCCAGACTGCCATAGGACCTGTCTGGTTCCGGTCCGCCCAGCTCGCCCTCCGCCCACTCCAGCTAATTTACCAGGTCTCCCGGCTCCTTACTGGCCCTATGCGGACGTCTTCGGTAAGAAGGAAGCAGAGACGTTGCCACCCCATAGGCCATATGACTGCCCAATCGACCTGGTACCTGGCACCACTCCTCCCCGTGGGCGTATCTACCCGTTGTCTGCAGCCGAGACCCGGGCCATGTCTGAGTACATTGAAGAGAATCTGGCTAGGGGATTTATCCGAAAATCTACCTCCCCGGCTGGAGCCGGATTCTTCTTTGTCAAAAAGAAAGACGGCTCGCTACGTCCCTGTATTGACTACAGAGGACTCAATCTCATCACAGTAAAAAACAAATACCCCCTGCCGCTCATCTCCGAATTGTTTGACCGTCTCAAGGGCGCCAGGATCTTCTCCAAGCTGGATCTACGAGGAGCATATAACCTGGTCCGTATCCGTCAAGGAGACGAGTGGAAGACGGCATTCAATACCCGGGACGGTCACTATGAGTACCTTGTGATGCCCTTCAGTCTCTGTAATGCTCCCGCTGTCTTTCAAGAACTAGTCAACGACATCTTCCGTGACCTCCTGTACTCCTGCGTAGTGGTATACCTGGATGATATCTTGGTCTTCTCTCCGGATCTCCCCACACACCGAAGGGATGTTCGTCAGGTCCTGCTTAGGCTTCGGCAGAACCACCTCTATGCCAAATACGAGAAGTGCCTCTTCGACCAGACCTCCCTACCGTTCTTGGGCTATGTCATCTCCCAGACAGGTCTGCAAATGGATCCCGAGAAGCTCTCTTCCGTTCTAAAATGGCCTCGTCCTGAAGGTTTGAAGGCGATACAGCGATTCCTGGGCTTCGCTAATTACTATCGTCTTTTCATCCCACACTTCTCGTCTTGGACTGCTCCCATATCTGCACTTACCCGTAAGGGGGCTAATCCCAGGACATGGTCGCCTGAAGCCGAGGAGGCCTTCCTTTCCTTAAAGAAAGCCTTCGCCTCTGCTCCCGTCCTGCACCGTCCGGACTGTAATAAACAATTCTACCTGGAGGTTGATGCCTCCTCCTCCGGAGCCGGAGTGGTACTCACCCAAAAATCTTCTACCGGGAGAATGGTAACCTGCGGCTTCTTCTCCAAAATCTTCTCTTCGTCTGAGCGCAACTACTCCATAGGAGACCGTGAATTGCTAACCATCAAATTGGCACTGGGGGAGTGGCACTATCTGCTTGAAGGGGCTCTCTACCCAGTAATTATCTACACGGATCACAAAAACCTGGCATATCTCCAAAATGCCCAGAGACTCAATCCTCGCCAGGCCCGGTGGTCGTTGTTTTTTGCCCGCTTCGACTTCATTCTTCATTTCCGTCCGGCGGACAAGAACGTCAAAGCTGATGCCTTGTCCCGGTCCTTCCTGTCCTCCGATCAAGAGGAGGAGCCTACGCACATCATCAACTCCTCCAAGGTGATGAATGTGGCCCCCTTGGATCTGACTCGTCTCCCACCCGGTAAGACATTTGTAGCTGTACCAGATCGGGAGAGGGTTCTTCACTGGGGACATTCTTCTAAACTAGCTGGCCATGCTGGCCAAAAGAAGACCTTCCAACTCATTACCCGGCATTACTGGTGGCCTACCCTGCGTAAGGACGTGGTAGACTTCGTCGCGGCCTGCTCATCCTGTGCCCGTAACAAAGTTCCCAGACATCTACCAGCCGGCCATCTCCTGCCCCTTCCCGTACCTGCTGCTCCTTGGCAGCACATTGCTATGGACTTTATCACCGATCTTCCTATTTCTGCCGGTTGCACAGTCATTTGGGTTGTCGCTGACCGCTTTTCTAAGATGGCCCACTTCATTCCCCTGCCTGGTCTCCCATCTGCACCCGAGCTGGCTAAAGACTTTATCCGCCACATCTTCCGTCTCCATGGCCTGCCCCTCCACATCGTGTCGGATCGTGGGGTTCAGTTCACCTCACGCTTCTGGAGATCCACATGTAAGCTGCTAGACATCACCCTGGACTTCTCCTCCGCTTTCCACCCACAGTCCAATGGTCAAGTGGTGCGGATCAATCAGATCCTGACCAGTTACCTCCGGCACTTCGTTAATGCACACCATTCGGACTGGGTGGATCTCCTACCATGGGCCGAGTTCTCTTACAATAACCATGAGAGCGAATCCTCTTCCAAATCCCCGTTCTTTATAGTCGGTGGCCAACATCCCTGGATTCCACTTCCTGTCTCCGTTTCTGTGGACAACCCTGCTGCGGAGTCTCTTGTCAGCGAATTTTCTACTATTTGGGAGAGTACCAGGTCCGCTCTTCTTCTGTCCTCTGAGCGGATGAAGAGATTTGCTGATAAGAGACGTCTGGATCCGCCTCAATTCCGTCCGGGAGACAAGGTTTGGCTCTCGTCCAAACATGTGCGGCTCAAAGTACCCTCCTTCAAGTTGGGCCCTCGATTCATCGGTCCCTTCGAAGTCCTCAGGCAAATTAACCCTGTGGCCTACAAATTAAAACTCCCGGCCACCCTACGGATTCCCAACTCCTTCCACGTATCTCTCCTCAAACCCGTTGTCTTTAACTCTTTTTCCAATAATCCAGGTGCCCCTCCTGCTCCGGTTT
This sequence comes from Phyllobates terribilis, assembly GCF_046119375.1. Lineage (NCBI taxonomy): Eukaryota > Metazoa > Chordata > Amphibia > Anura > Dendrobatidae > Phyllobates > Phyllobates terribilis. The sequence goes on along the minus strand of NW_027362767.1, from coordinate 129,718,151 downwards.
CCGCTGATGACGTCTTTGAGGTAGAGAGTATTCTGGCCTCCAAGAGGGTAAGAGGAAAAACCTTTTTTCTGGTAGATTGGAAGGGGTTTGGTCCTGAGGAGAGAACTTGGGAACCCAGGGAGAACATCAAAGCCCCGCTTCTCCTTGAAAAATTTCTTTCTGGCCAAAAAAAGAGGGGGCCTAAAGGGGGGGGTACTGTAGCATCGGCGTCTCTGCCCCGTACTAGGCAGAGACTCCGTCTCTCTCACCTCCCCGTTCCTGGCGCGGTGTCCTCCAGCGCTTCTCTCCCCGCTGCTTCCGGCACGCGCTCCTTCCCCGGCAGTGTGCTTAGGGCACGCGCGCGCGCGCTCCCCCTCTCTTAAAGGGACCGCGCGCGCCGTCCTAAGGAGTCCCCGGCCAATTGCCGGAGGACCTCCCATATATAAGGCACCTCCTGCAAAATGGAGGTGCCCGAGCAATGTTGTTGCAAAGCCTTCACTCTGCTTCAGCCCTCAGGTCCCGTTACCAGTTACCTGCCAGTCACCTGCCAGATTCCTGCTTGTTACCTGCCAGTCACCTGCCAGATTCCTGCTTGTTTCCTGCCAGTCACCTGCCAGATTCCTGCTTGATACCTGCCTGATATCCGCTTACCTGCTTGCAAGCCTGCGGTCCGACGGTCTGCCTTCCGACACCTGTCAGTATGTCTATGGACCAGCATGCCCGCTCACCTGGGAGCACTCACCTGCTACCTGTCTGCTAGCCTACCTGGAGGCTCCGCCGTCACGTGCTGTGACCACCTGCCTGTCCAGAGACTCTTGCCCACTCACCTGGGAGCGCTCACCTGCTACCTGCCTGCTAGCCTACCTGGAGGCTCCGCCGTCACGTGCTGTGACCACCTGCCTGTCCAGAGACTCTTGCCCGCTCACCTGGGAGCGCTCACCTGCTACCTGCCTGCTAGCCTACCTGGAGGCTCCGCCGTCACATGCTGTGACCACCTGCCTGTCCAGAGACTCTTGCCCGCTCACCTGGGAGCGCTCACCTGCTACCTGCCTGCTAGCCTACCTGGAGGCTCCGCCGTCACGTGCTGTGACCACCTGCCTGTCCAGAGACTCTTGCCCGCTCACCTGGGAGCGTCCACCTGCTACCTGCCTGCTAGCCTACCTGGAGGCTCTGCCGTCACTTGCCGTGACCACCCGCCTGTCAAGAGACTGTCCCCGTCACTTGCCGTGAACTCCTGCCCTTCTACCCAGAGACTGTCCCCGTCACTAGCCGTGACTACCTGCCCGCCTTCCCTGGGAGCCACCCGCTTCCTTACAAGGACTGCCCCCTTGTATAGTTGCTCAGAGGTTCCACCTCCCAGACCCGTTACACTAATAGATAATACATCCTCTTCGATGACCCTTATTTCTGTATTATATTGTTACTTATTAAGCATAATATGGACAAAATAACATTAACTATAAAGAAAAATGGGAAGGTAATTTAGGCCCTATCAAAAATGACCAATGGTGGGAAACAGTGAGTAAGACTCCAAAATTGTTGTTGAGTGAGTCACATAGACTTTCACAACTATACTTGCTACATAGTGTGTACTATTTCTTTACATTTTATTACAACCAATGTAGTGATCATTGTTGACATTATACACACGAGCTCTGTATATAGTGTCAGGGTACAGGTAATACAGTGATCACCAGTGACATTATACACAGGAGCTCTGTAGAGAGTGTATAGTGGCAGTGTACAGGTAATAGTGATAACTGGTGATATTATACACAGGAGTTGTATAGATAGTATATTGTATGTAAATGTGCAGGCAATACAGTGATCACCAGTGACATTATACACAGTTAGCTCTGTATATAGTGTACAGGTTATACAGTGATCACCGGTGACATTATACACAGTAGCTCTGTATATAGTGTACAGGAAATACAGTGATCACCAGTGACATTATACACAGGAGCTCTGTAGAGAGTGTATAGTGGCAGTGTACAGGTAATAGTGATCACTGGTGATATTATACACAGGAGTTGTATAGATAGTATATAGTATGTAAATGTGCAGGCAATACAGTGATCCCCAGTGACATTATACACAGTTAGCTCTGTATATAGTGTATATTGTAAGTGTACAGGTAATACAGTGATCACCAGTGACATTATACACAGGAGCTCTGTAGATAGTACAGTATATAGTGGTAGGGTACAGGTAATAATGATCACTGGTAACTTTATACACAGGAGCTCCGCATGTCATATATAGTGTACAAGTGACACAATGATCACCGGCGACACTATACACTGGATCTCTGTAGATAATATTTAGTGTATAGTGAAAGTGTATAGGTAATAGTGATTGCTGGGGACATTATACACAGGAGCTCTATATAGATAGTATATAGTATGTAAATTTACAGTTAATACAGTGATCCCCAGTAGCATTATACACAGGAGCCCTGTAGATAGTATATAGTCTGTAAATTTACAGGTCAACAAGGAAAACCTTGTAGCTGGAAGTGCTTCATCACAATGCAGTTACAAACATCTTCAAAATGAGATTTCTGTCTGCTGAAGCTGGGCATTGGGGTTATAAAGGGATTGACTGTCTTATCTTTTAAAGGGCTATACAATTACATTAATGGTTTGGGGGGGGGGTGAAAGTTGTTAAACTTTACTTCCCCAATGTGTAGCATACTGTATGTGAGTAAATTAATTTAGCCAACATATTGTTACTTTACCGTTCATCATACTTACTCCATTTTTCAAATTGGTGCAGAAGATGCCATTAAAGGAGTTGTCCACTACTTTCACATTGATGCCCTATTGAAATGCACATTGAGAGGTCAAAACAGAGGCTTGGATTATGAAAAGTTAAAGGAGTTGTCCACTACTTTCACATTGATGCCCTATCCATAGGATAGGGCATCAATGTATGATCAGCCAGGGTCCCGGATGCGGCACCCCCGCCGATCAGCTGTCCTTACCTGCGGTCCTTGACCGTCAAGTTGTAGTGGCCGGCGCTTGTTACTGCACATCCGCCTCCTAATCAGTTGAATGGGAGGCGGATGTGCAGTACCCCGCTGCAGCCACTACAGATGGCCGGCCAAGCACTGCAGGTTAAAGACTTCCTGCAGGCAGCGGCAACGATAACAGCTGATCGGCGGGGGTGCCGCGTGCGGGACCCTGGCCGATCATTCATTGATACCCTATCCTATGGATAGGGCATCAAGGTGAAAGTAGCAGACAACTCCTTTAACTTTTCATAATCCAAGCCTCTGTTTTGACCTCTGAATGTGCATTTCAATGCCAAGTCTCTTTTAGATGTCAGAGCATTTTAGCATTTTAGCAACATGCACAGAAAACCTCCAGGAACCTTGCACTTTCCAGTAGGGTAGCAGCAAAAGGCTTCTGTAGTGCTCGGGCAATTTGCCAAATATTCTGCTGGCCTGGGAGAGCTTCCACTTTTCTGGACACTCCAAAACAGTTGGCAAATATGCCATAAATTACTATTTTTTGTCTTGCACATGATTTTATTGTACTATGTACTATCTTTCATTGGTCGCTCTAAATTAAGCAGCAATAAATCTTTAGCCTTGAATCCTCTTCCTCTGCTGATTACCAACCATCGTTATTAGTCATTTACACAGAGTCATGGAGATTATAATCAATTCATACAATGTCCATCACTTCCCTCCTACAATTCTGAGGAGGAGTGTCATTGAATTTTTGTTTGACGCGTGCTTATTATCCCATAATATTATAACATCACCATTTCACATTGGCATTTGGCACATTGGATATTTTTAGTAAGTATTTAAAATAGAAATTATATGTAAGTAAAGACATTTGCTTCTGTATATAGGTTAATGTCTGCTGTGTAGATTATGGTCAGCCATGATAGTGTGAAGAGAAGCATTCAGTATGGGCTGGCAAGCGGTTCAAGGAGTACAATATTTAGAAAAGGATTACCTTTACCAGATTACCAAAGCCTGGCATAATTGGACCTGCTGTTTACTTACAATCCTATTCCCAATTCCACAGGTCTTATAAATGATCTTGGAAAATATTGATATATCCACTGTAGCAAAGCCAGGTAGGCTAGGGTTAACTCCTAGCTCTACGGGCTCTGATTATTTTCACCTGGTTGGTTCTGCAGATAACCAGGCTAGGTGTTCACCTTGGTCAGTCAGCTGGGGGAAGCTGAGCAGAGTGGATTGTATTGGAGCTGAAGAGAGACAATCCAGAATCTCTCTGAGCAGAGACTGCACAGGCCGTGTGCACCAAACTGCAAGTATTGGTATGGACGATAGCCGTTTTGTTCGACCAGATTAGGCCTAGCTCAGCCGTGTATGATTAGTCAGGGTCTGTGTTGATTAGTTAGCACCTGGACAAGGCTAAGGATTTACGTTTATAATTTTGTTCGGTGCTGTGCAGCCAGTGAAAAATAAATGTCACATTGTTTTGATACAAGAATCCAGCGCCTGTGTGAACGCTGCCTACTGCCTACCTGAGAGCGTGAATTCCTACATCACATAAAGAATAAAAAACTCTTTATATGGGGTGTCCTTACTAATTTACTTGACAATCTTTTAAGACTTCTATGAAATGTTTAGATATTGTGCAACCTCTTAGGGAATTCTTAGCCAACTGCGGCGAGTCCTCTGTCAGACTAAACACCATTGGGATTAAAGAGGAGAGCAGTTACAAAGCGTGGGACAGATTTACTAATGTCGTCGAGCATTTACAGTGTAAACCTGGACCAGGCAGCCAAAAAATGAGCCAAATTACAATGTCTAATGTTGTCTGTTAAATTAGTGCATCTTGCACTTTGTCTAATGTCACGACACCTTCTGTTTGGCTCATAGAGATGATTGATTAGCAGGACACTAATCAGTACTCGATGGCCGCTGGATTGGAGCCCTCATATCTGCTGTCATCCATGGTTTCTCTTTTTATTAGCTAGCCAGGCGCAATGTCATAGTGGCGGCATGACGCACACACGATGTTGTGCCAGGCCAGCTAGTCAAACATGGAGCTGCAGATGCCTGCTGGTAAGAGACAGTTCGCAGGGCTCTCGTTCAGCAGCCACAGAATAGTGACCTGTCCGCTGAACCAGGATCATGCAAATTTGTTTGCTCAAATCTATTGGCTTCGTAACACAAAATTTGGAGATCATTATTGCACTTTGTCCAGGCTTAGAATGAAAATCTGCAGTCACGCTTTGTGACTGCAGACCTCTTAATCCTGACAACATGTAGTGCACTCTCTGTCAACACTCATGCAGAACACGCTGACAAGATGGGCTCGTTCACATGACTAGTTTGGAATGTGGGTCTGAAAGTATGCAAATTGCATACTTGTGGTCACATGCCCACCTGTTCTCAAAGGCAACTCCGGAGAATCCTGACAGTGAGCGCACTGCACACTGTAAGGACTCAGAATTCTGACTGCAGACATTAATCCCAAGCCTGGACAACCCCTTTCAGTCAGGCCCCTCTTGTCGAGCTATGAAATCTAACAGGTGAGCTAGGCACTGTGGATTATTCTCTTTTGACAGAAATGCACCAAAATAACCTGAATTAAATGCATGATGAGACTAAAAAAAAGTACATTAAATATACAGCAAACTACAACACTTTCCACTCTTGCATTGGGTGACCTGTCATGCACTACAAGGACTGCTCAGTGATTTAAATGGACATTGTGTACTGCTTAGTTTCTCCTGTGGTGGCGCTGCAGGGAATTTAATATTTATAAGAGGATTTTTTAACCAGCAAGTATTGTGTAGAGTTCACAGACGTCTGAGGAAATAACAGGATGGACTTGGATACAGTCAGAGTACTAACATACATCTGCTGGACACAGTTCTGGATTAACGTCCTTTGGAGAGGATTGGATCATGCATTGTGGTTGTGCATGTGTCCCTTCCCTTTGTCCTTTTTCCACCCCATAGTTGAACTTGATGGCATCATCTGATTGGCGCCCCCGTGACGTCATCACAAGGGCCCAATTGTTATCATGGCAAGCCGAGGTCATCGTAACGACCTCTGGATCTGCCAGCTATGGCAAGCGTGTTAGACCATGGCAGGAGCACGGTCCAAGAAGCTTCTGTCAGTACAGCACTTACAAGTATAAATGCATTGCAATGCATTATACCAGCGATCAGACTAATAAAAGTTGAAGTCTCACAGAGGGACTAAGTAAAAAAGTAAAAAAAAAAGTTAAACGAAATTATAAAAGTATTTAAAAAAAAAGTCACAAAATAATAAAAAAAAAATTAAAAAAATTACACCCATAAATACATATTTTTATGTAAAAAAAAAAAAAATAAACAAAAAAAGTATACATATTTGCTATCGCCGCATCTGGAACGACAAGTTCTATAAAAAAGAGTCACACTAGTTAACCCCTTTAATGAACACCATAAAAAAAATAAATGAAAAATGAGGCAAAAAAATATGCTTTTTCATCATGCAGCCAAACAAACAGTGGAATAAAACGCAATCAAAAAAGACAAATGTAAAGAAAAATGGTACATCTGAAAAGACCAACTTGTCCTGCAAAAAACAAGCCAAACTACAGCTCTGTCAGTGGAAAAATAAAAAATCTATAGCTCACAGAACACAGCGATGCAAAAACAATTCTTTTTTCTATAAAATAGTTTTTATTGTGTAAAAGCGGCAAAACATAAAAAATGATATGGTACCGCTGTAAACGTACTGACCCGAAGAATAATGCTGCCTTATCAATTTTACCATACGTGAAGCGGCATACAAAAAAAAAAAAAATTCCTTGATTGCTGTTTTTTGTTCATTCTACCTCCTAAATATCGGAACAGAAAGCGATCAAAAACTGTAATTTGCCCAAAAACGGTATCAATAAAAACGTCAGCTTGTCCTATGAAAAACAAGCCGTCGCATGACTCTGTCGGCAGAAATATAGTAAAATTATAGCTCTCAAATATGTAGATGCAAAAACTAGATTTTGCAATAAAAAAAGCGTTTTTTAGTGTGTGACAGCTGTCAAACATAAAAAAAAACATTATAAATCTGGTATCTCTGTAATTGCACCGACCCGAAGAATAAAGTCGTCTAATCATTTATACCGCACGAGGAACGGCGTAAAAAATAAAAAAAAACAATTCTTCACCTGCTGTTGATCCTGTGCTCTGCGATGAGCACTTACACCGGGGTTTCCATGTAAATCTCTGAAATACGTGATTCAGACGGGACCTCCAGCAGAAGATTCCATATAATGATGCAGATGGAGGCACCGTGGATGCTGTCTGGCTTATGATCCTGCTGTGTCCGTCTGTTTAGGCATGCATTAAAGCGCCATCGGCCACAGTCTTGTGTACTTTTGAAAAGAAGGACACCGCTGAACAGAGGCCAGGCAGAGTCCAAAGTAATTCTGCTGCTTCATTATAGTGATTGGATCTGTCAGGAGTTTCATCTGAATCATGTCACTCAGATATTTAGATGGAAACCCCAATGTAAGTGCTCAGCATAAGGCGCAGGATAACTGTGATCCCAAAAGTTATGTAAAATGTTTCCAATAAAAGCTTCAACTCAATCCACAAAAAAAAGCCCCCACTCAGGTCCTTCATCTGTCAATGGGAATATAGGGGCTTCCATGTTACTGGTAGCACAAAGGCTCTGGAGAAACACTATGGCTCCTTGCTCCCAAATAGAAATCCAGATAATTTTGCACTCCCAGATCCAAATGCCCCTCTCCCATCTGAGCCCCACAGTGTGCCTAAGTCACATTTAGTGTTCATGTTTGCCATGTCTGTAGCTATTAGAGCCCGCATAATTTTCTCCAGAAGCACGAGCTGGGCATAATGTACTGGACACTACAACGGCATATTTGCAATTTTCACTCAGCAACATGTACTGCTGCTTTTTTCTGGAAAACACCCATGTAGTTAAAATCCCCCCCACACCTGTAGATAAATTCGCAAAGGGGTATAATTTCCAAAATGGGGTCACTTGAGGGGGGATTCTGCTCTTCTGGGGCTCTATATATGGAGTCTGCAAACTATTCTAAGAAAATCTGTGCTCCAGAAGCCAAATATCGCTCCATCCCTGCCGAGTCTCACAGTGTGGCTAAGCAGTACTGTACAGCCACATATGGGGTATTGCCACCTTCAGCAGAAATTGTGGGACAAATTTTGGTGCCATTTTTACCGATTTCCATGTGTGAAAATATAAAATCTGTGTCTAAAAGAATTTTTGTTGTGGTAAAAATGTACCATAATTATATTTTCTTCACTGCCCGATGGTAAAATATTCTGTGACACACCTGTGGTGTCAATATGATCACTGCAACTTTAGATGAATTCATTGAGAGGTGTAGTTTGTAATAGGGGGTCACTTATGGGGGGGGTCTGCTGTTCTGGCACCTCAGGGGCTCTTCTAGTGGGTCATGGCACCCGCAAACCATAGCAATAAAATCTGCACTATAATATGGTGCTCCTTCCCTTCTGAGCTTTGCACTGTGTCTGAAAAATATTTCATGAAAACATGTAGTGTATTAACGCATTCAGGAAAAATTTCACAACAAACTGTGAGGTCCATTTTTTCCTTATAGCCCTTATAAAAAAAAATTGGGGGCTAAAACAACATTTTAGTGGTAAAAATGTAATTATTCTTTCTTCACCGCCTAAGAGTATAAAATTCTGTGAGGCACATGAAGTGTCAACATGCTCACTGCACCCCTAGATGAATTCATTGGGGGTATTGTTTGTAAAATGGGGTCACTTATGGGGGGTTCTGCTCTTCTAGCACCTCAGGGGCTCTGTCATTGTGACATGGCACCCTCATTCCATTCCAGCAACATCTGTACTTCAATATGGCGCTTCTTCCCTTCTCAGCTTTGCACTGTGCCTCAAAAGTAGTTTTTGACCACATATGGGGTATTGGTGTACTCAGGAGAAATTGAACGGTACCATTTGTTACCCAATTTCTCCTATTATCCCTTTTAAAAATTTAAAATTTGAGGCCAAAGCAACATTTTAGTGGAAAAAAATGGTAATTTTCCATTGACTCAGCCCAATGTTATACAATTCTATGAATCACCTGAGGCTTAAAAATGCTCACTACACCCCTAGATGAATTCCTGAAAAGGTGTAGTTTCCAAAATGGGGTCACTTATGGGGGTTTCTGCTGTTTTGTCATGTCAGGGTCTCTTCAAATGTGATATGGCATCCGCAATCTATTCCAGCCAAAATTGTGCTTCAGAATTCAATTGGCGCTCCTTCCCTTCTGAGCCCCGTCGTGTGCCCAAACAGTAGTTTTACGCCACATATGGGGTATCTGTGTACTCAAGAGAAATCACACAACATTTTGTATGGTCCGTTTTCTTCTTTTACCCTTGTGAAAATGAAACATTTGGGGCTAAAGCAACATCTTTGAGGGAAAAATGTATTTTTTCATTTTCAATGTTATAAAATTCTATTTAGAGCCTGTGGGATTAAGGTGCTCACCACACGTCTAGACAAGTTTTTTGAGGGGTGTAATTTGCAAAATAGGGTCACTTGTGTTTTTTTTTCACTGTTTAAGAACATCAGGAGCTCTGCAAATGCGACATGGCGTCCGCTATCTATTCAATTTTGCGTTCCAATAGTCATATGGTGCTCGTTCCCTTCTGAGCTCTTCCATGCGCCAAAACAATAGTTTTCCACCACATATGGGGTATCGTTGTACTCAGAAATTTCACAACCAATTGTACTATCCATTTCCTCCTGTTACCCTTGTGAAAATGCCAAATTTGGGGCTAAAGCCACATTTTTGTGAGAAAAAGTGAAATTTTCATTTTTTTCTTCCACATTGCTTTAATTCTTGTGAAGTACCTGAAGGGTTAATAAACTTCTTGAATGTGGTTTTGAGCACTTTTAGAAGTGTCATTTTTAACATGGTGTCACTTTTGGGCATTTTCTGTTATATAGACCCCTCAGTGTCACTTCAGATGTGATGTGGACCCTAAAAAATGTATTTTCTAGATTTGGTTGGAAAAATGAGAAACTGATGATAAATTTTTAACCCTTATAACTTCTTAACAAAATTAAATGATGTTTCAAAAATGATGTAGATGTCAAGTAAACATGTGGGAAATGTATTTAATAACTATTTTGTGTGACATATTTCTTTGATTTAAGGGCATAAAAATTAAAAGTTTGAAAATTGTGAATATTTTCAAACTTTTTGCCAAAATTTCAATACTGTCACAAATAAACACAAAAAAAATTGGCCTAAATGTACCACTAACAAAGTACAATATTTTGTGAAAAAACAATCTCAGAATCAGTGGGATCCATTGAAGCGTTCCAGAGTTATTACCTCATAAAGCGACAGTCGTCAGAATTGTAAATTTTGGCCTAGTTAGAAGGTTGAAAACAGGTGTGGGGGGTGAAGGAGTTAAAATTATTTTGGGCAATTTTTTTTTCTTCCTTATCGTGATCTTTATTAAAAACAAGGTTGGTAATTTTGCAATTTTCACACTGGCTACTAGGGCTATTTTAGGCTCATATTTCCTTGTCCTTTTAGAAAAAGTTTTCAGCAGGCTCCTTATCAGCAGAGGCATGATTACAATGACAGGTAACACCTCTGTACACAGCTGATAACACAGTATCCACCAATCACAATAGGTGATGTCACAGCTCACCTCCTCCCCCTCCGTTCAGAGTGACCTTTGCACTTGCTCATTAGAGGCTTTATCACGCTTGTGGATCGTGGACCCACTGCCCCACGGACCGGGGAGAGCATGGAGGGGTGTGACTAAGCGACTACCTAAGCTTTCACTAGAGCCCCTGATGGTTGGGTTAGACTTGAGCCCAGGTAGATGCCAGGTGCTACTCCAGGACAGGTCCTGGTACCGTGTCAGTTGACCCCATGGTTCAGGACAGCAGAAATGGACTTAGAGTCCAATGCAGGATCGGATACAGATTGTACAGATGTAGCCGCTGGTTCAGATTGGACTGATACTGGAACAGGTACTGGCATTGAGGGTTTCAGCACAGCAACTGCTGGAGTGGTTACAGGGTTCAGGTACCACGGTTGTAGTTAGAGGCACAGGTAATGCCAGAGCAGTTTCGGGATTCAGGTACTGTAGGTGCGGTTTCAGGTTCAGGTACTACCGGAACAGTTTCAGGATCACGTATCGCCAGAGTAGTTTCAGGATCATGTACCGCCGGAGTGGCTTCTGGTTCAGGTACTGCTGGAGCAGTTTCAGGATCACGTACTGCCAGAGTGGCTTCTGGTTCAGGTACTGCCGGAGCGGTTTCAGGATCACGTACCACCAGAGTGACTTCTGGTTTAGGTGCTGCCGGAGCAGTTTCAGGAGCACGTACTGCCAGAGTGGCTTCAGGTTAAGGTACTGCCGGAGCAGTTTCAGGATCACGTGCCACCGGAGTGGCTTCTGGTTCAGGTACTGCCGGAGCGGTTTCAGGATCACGTACTACCGGAGTGGCTTCTGGTTTACCTACTGCCAGAGCAGTTTCAGGATCACATACTGCCAGAGTGGCTTCTGGTTCAGGTACTGCCGGAGCAGTTTCAGGATCACGTACCACCTGAGTGGCTTCTGGTTTAGGTACTGCCGGAGCAGTTTCAGGATCACGTACTGCCAGAGTGGCTTCTGGTTCAGGTACCGCCGGAGCGGTTTCAGGATCATGTGCCGCTGGAATGTCTTCTAGTTCAGATACTGCCGGAGCAGTTTCAGGATCACGTACTGCCAGAGTGGCTTCTGGTTCAGGTACCGCCGGAGCGGTTTCAGGATCATGTACCACTGGAGTGTCTTCTAGTTCAGATACTGCCGGAGCAGTTTCAGGATCACGTACTGCCAGAGTGGCTTCTGGTTCAGGTACCGCCGGAGCGGTTTCAGGATCATGTACCGCTGGAGTGTCTTCTAGTTCAGATACTGCCGGAGCAGTTTCAGGATCACATACTGCCAGAGTGGCTTCTGGTTCAGGTACCGCCGGAGCGGTTTCAGGATCATGTGCCGCTGGAGTGTCTTCTAGTTCAGATACTGCCGGAGCAGTTTCAGGATCACGTACTGCCAGAGTGGCTTCTGGTTCAGGTACCGCCGGAGCGGTTTCAGGATCATGTACCGCTGGAGTGTCTTCTAGTTCAGGTACTGCCGGAGCAGTTTCAGGATCACGTACCGTCAGAGCAGTTTCAGGATCACGTACCACCGGAGCAGCTTCTGGTTCAGGTACTGCTGGTGTGGTTTCACGATCATGTACCGCCCGAGTGGTTTCATATTCAGTTATGGTCTCAGACAACACGGGAAAGGAAAACAGAACTGGTACTGGTACAGGTTTAACTGGACTGGTACAAGGACCTTATCACTAGCTATCAGCTTGTAGACTGGCAAACTACAATTGTTGCTATGGAACCTCTCTACAGGTGGAGGTGCTGTAAGTATTAAGTGTCTCCCAGTTATTGGCTGGGGACACATAGGATCAAGGGCGCTGTCTCTTTAAGAGACCGGGTGCGCACGTACATACATACCAAATGTTCATGATTGTTCGGGCAACCTGAATCTTCCTATACTTGACCTCAGTGATTGAAAAGTCATCAAGTAAATTACAAGACAGCCCCTTTAAACATATATTTATCTTGGGCACTTCTTCATTCCTCATGTCCATGTTACAACCGGTCCCTTGGTGAAACTTTATGGACGCATAGTATGTGTTACAGTGAGAAAAGAAATGGAACTATGCAGGTCATATATTCTCACGGGAAGATCTAACAGATGGGGGTAGCAGAATAAAAAAGGTATAAAATAATATGTTCAATACGCTGGGTATTAAATGTAGGATAAAGTATTAAGGGAAGATCAACGTGTTCCAATAAGAAGTCAAGTGAGTGATGTCTGGTGAAGTTTATTTACTACCATTTACCAATGTGATCTTTCATGAGTATCATAAATAGTCAATTAGACAATTAGTAAGGATTTTGTAATCTTACAGTACTAAACTGTCCCATAAACCTGCCATCTCTACCATGTAATATTACTAATATGTTGTTTTTCAGAAATCAGCCGATGTGACTCAAAGTTGTGACTGACATGTTTATTAGAATAAGTCACATAAACTCGAGTTATTAGCAGCACACAATTTATATAAAGATGCAAAAAGTTGTTGTGAATGTCTCATATACACAACTGCGCCTTACTTTAATAGCGAAAATATTGTTTACTTAAGGAGGTTGGACCTTTTTTTTTTTTTCATTTTGACCTCACGTTGTTACAGTTAGGTTATAGGTTTAAAGGGAATCTGTCAGTAGGATCAACCCTCCTAAGCCATCTATATGGGCATGTAGGTCATAGGAAGCTGAATAAAATGATACCTTGATATCTGTAATCCTATGTCTTATTCCAGAGAAATACACATTTTTCTTATATGTGAATGAGCTGTAAGATCTATGGGCCGGACATAGATCTCCCCGAGAATCTGCCTCCATAGCTTATATTAAATGAAAGAGGTCATTACTAGTGTTGAGCGAGCACTAAAATGCTCGGGTGCTCGAAGCTCAGGCCGAGCTCACTGTGATACTCGGGTGCTCGACCCGAGCAACGAGCCCAATGTTAGTCTATGGAGACCCGAACATTTTTGCGGCGGCACCCCCGGCAGTCTTTTAAAAGCCTAACAAGTGCCCAAAACGATAGTGACAGTGCTCAAATTACATGGGGACAGCATGGGGATCGCCCCAGGAAGCATTTCTGACCCCTCAGGTCACTGCTGTCAACAACGTGGTCAGAGTTATTAAGCCACTTTTAAGGGCTCACAATAAAATGTTCAAAAAACGAAACTGAAACTGCTTTCCTGTGAAATATGTTAAGGAAGTTCCTTTCCAGGGTAAAGACTTGTGTATAAGGTAAAATAAATAACCCCAAAAAAAAATACTCCTTCACACCTTGGGCTATGTTCACAAGTAGCATTTTTTATGCGTTTTTGCACTTTTGTATTGCTTTCAACCGTGACAAATGCATTCACCAGGAAATGTCATTTTAACATTTTATAACCTTATCTGGCCATGTGCTGTGTGACACATGCATGCAGTGCTGAAAAGACATGGGAACAGCATGGAGAAGACCCCTGGAAGCATCTCTGACACCCAGGTCACTGCCTAAAAGTGTGCCCATCAGAAGTCATCCTTGCCGCATCAGAAGATGCAGACTTGCAACTATCCCCGTGCAAGTTCTTGCCCAGGGCAGTGTTCAATTGTACCTCCCCCATTCCTTGCAATGCAAGCGCAAATATGCAGCCAACCACCCACCCACCCCCAGGCTGCAATACCATACTGCTTGCTTGCACTTGAAATTGGGCCTTTTAGGCATGTGGAGGCAGAATCTGGCCACCACGTCATGGCTGAATTGGAGGCCTGGTATCCATACTCATTCCCCAGCCGCCCGTCGGCCGGGTGTCCACACTCGGTCCCCAGCCGCCAGGGGGCGGCCGGGTGTCCATAAACGGTCCCCAGCCGCCCCTATTTCTCCTGTCAACTTCCCCCCACACACTTTTCTTAGCCCGGCCTGCTTTAGGGCAGCATTGGACGAGCCCACCAGCGAACCAGACTCCTCCGGTGAGCCCTGGCTTCTCCATCAGGGGACTTGAGAGTGCCAAGGTGAGGAGCATGATGATAATGATAGAAGTTAGCATCTGCTTTGTTTTCTTGGAATGCAAGCGTTAAGTGTGCAGTTTACCACCCACCCACCCCCAGGCTGCAATACCATACTGCTAGCTTGCACTTGAAATGGGGCCTTTTAGTCTGGAGGAGGCCGAAGCTGGCCACTACCTCATGGCTGCTTCGGCAGCGAGGTATCCATATTCAGTCCCCAGCCGCCCCTATTTGTCCCGGTGTGCCCTATACATAAGATTAAGCGCGCATACCAAAACATTACCTGTGCCCTCCCCAGTGCATTTAGTGGGAAGGATAGCCTATTCCGCTGTAGTGTGTGCATGCCAAACCCCCGTTCATGGTACATGCGAAGATGCCTCCCACCCTGCACCTGTCGTTGCAGACTTGCAACTATCCCCGTTCAAGTCCTTGTCCCAGGGCAGTGTTCAATTGTACCTCTCCCATTCCTTGCAATGCAAGTGCAAGTATGCAGCCTGCCACCCACCCACCCCCAGGCTGCAATACCCTACTGCTTGCTTGCACTTGAAATTGGGCCTTTTAGGCATGTGGAGGCGGAATCTGGCCACCACGTCATGGCTGCGTTGGCGGCCTGGTATCCATACTCAGTCCCCAGCCGCCTGGCGCTCGGGTGTCCACACTCGGTTCCCAGCTGCCAGGGGGCAGCCGGGTGTCCATACTCGGTCCACAGCCACCCCGCGGCCGGGTGTCCACACACGGTCCCCAGCCGCCTGGGGGTAGCCAGGTGTCCATAAACGGTCCCCAGCCACCCCTATTTCTCCTGTCAACTTCCCCCCACACACTTTTCTTAGCCCGGCCTGCATTAGGGCAGCAATGGACGAGCCCACCAGAGAACCAGACTCCTCCGGTGGGCCCTGGCTTCTCCATCAGGGGAGTTGAGAGTGCCAAGGTGAGGAGCATGATGATGATGATAGAAGTTAGCATCTGCTTTGTTTTCTTGGAATGCAAGCGCATGTATGTAGTAGCGGCTAGGCCTGAGGTGGTCAGCATTTTGGCGCATATCCTACCTCCTCCGAGGATTGCTGGATGTTTTCCTGCTACTATCCCAGTTCTATGACTCCCGTTAAAACAAAGCTTCAGGTGATAAATGATGGATGAGGTGGTGGCAAAGGAGAAAGAGCAGGAGGAACAGGGACCATTCATATCAATATCAGGCCAATCAACCACATATATCTTGTAGGATATGTTTCTGTAACAAAAGGATTGGTTTGGCTACACAGTTATAGGGCATACAGTGAGTGCAAAGCCTACCAAAAATTTCAAGGCACTCCAATGACCCTTGGAAATGACATGGAGGTCAGAGGACCTTAACTAAACCGTTTTTTCCATTTATAGCAACTGGGTCTCCTGTACATTGTTGGCCTAAGCAGTGAATTGAAGGCTTTCTAAAAATTATGAGGAACTGCACTTCCCCTTGAAACAGACGTGGATTACAGCGTACTAAAAACCTTCTACCCATTATTGGGGAGTAGGTCTCCCTTTGTTTTCGCCTTTGTATTGAAAAGCAAAAGCTGACTAAAATTAGGAGGAAATGCAATCCCCGTTGGAAGAGGTAATTAAAAACAATATTCCAATGCCCCTTGGAAGAGCTGTGGAGTTCAGAGTGGCTTAAGAATATGCTTTTAATGCCCCTTTGAAGAGACGTGGAGGTCACAGTAGCTTAACAAGACGGTTTTAATGCCCCTTGGAAAAGTAGTGGAGGTCGCAGTAGCTTAACAAGATGGTTTTAATGCCCCTTGGAAAAGTGGTGGAGGTCACAGTAGCTTAACAAGACGGTTTGAATGCCCCTTGGAAGAGACGTGGAGGTCGCAGTAGCTTAACAAGACGGATTTAATGCCCCTTGGAAAAGTGGTGGAGGTTGCAGTAGCTTAACAAGACAGTTTGAATGCCCCTCGGAAGAGACGTGGAGGTCCCAGTAGCTTAACAAAACGGTTTTAATGCCCCTCGAAAGAGACGTGGAGGTTACAGTAGCTTAACAAGACGGTTTTAATGCCCCTTACAAGAGCCATGCAGTACAGCATATTACAAACATTATTCCCATTATTGGGGAGTGGGTCTCCCATAGTCTTTGCTTATGCCTTCCAAGCAAAAGCTGCCAAAAATTAGGACGGAGGAACTTGCAATGCCCCTTACAAGAGCCATGAAGTACAGCATATTACAAACATTATTCCCATTATTGGGGAGTGGGTCTCCCATCGTCTTTGCTTATGCCTTCCAAGCAAAAGCTGCCAAAAATTAGGACGAAGGAACTTGCAATGCTCCTTACAAGAGCCATGCAGTACAGCATATTACAAACATTATTCCCATTATTGGGGAGTGGGTCTCCCATAGTCTTTGCTTATGCCTTCCAAGCAAAAGCTGCCAAAAATTAGGACGGAGGAACTTGCAATGCCCCTTACAAGAGCCATGCAGTACAGCATATTACAAACATTATTCCCATTATTGGGGAGTGGGTCTCCCATAGTGTTTGCTTATGCCTTCCAAGCAAAAGCTGCCAAAAATTAGGAGGAAATGCAATGCCCGTTCGAAGAGTCGTGGAGGTTAGAGTTAATTAAAAACAACATTTCAAAGCCCCTTGGAAGAGCTGTGGAGTTCAGAGTGGTTTAACAAGACGCTTTTAATGCCCCTCGGAAGAGATGTGGAGGTCCCAGTAGCTTAACAAGACGGTTTTAATGCCCCTTGGGAAAATGGTGGAGGTCTCAGTAGCTTAACAAGATGCTTTTAATGCCCCTCGGAAGAGACGTGGAGGTCCCAGTAGCTTAACAAGACGGTATAATGCCCACTCGGAAAAGTGGTGGAGGTCGCAGTAGCATAACAAGACGGTTTTAATGCCCCTCGGAAAAGTGGTGGAGGTCTCAGTAGCTTAACAAGACAGTTTGAATGCCCCTTGGAAGAGATGTGGAGGTCCCAGCAGCTTAACAAGACGGTTTTAATGCCACTCGGAAGAGACGTGGAGGTCGCAGTAGCTTAACAAGACGGTTTTAATGCCCCTTGGAAGAGACGTTGAAGTCCCAGTAGCTTAACAAGACGGTTTTAATGCCCCTTGGAAGAGCTGTGGAGTTCAGAGTGGTTTAACAAGATGGTTTTAATGCCCCTCGGAAGAGATGTGGAGGTCCCAGTAGCTTAACAAGACGGTTTTAATGCCCCTTGGAAATGTGGTGGAGGTCACAGTAGCTTAACAAGACGGTTTTAATGCCCCTCGGAAGAAACGTGGAGGTCCCAGTAGCTTAACAAGACGGTTTTAATGCCCCTCGGAAAAGTGGTGGAGGTCGCAGTAGCTTAACAAGACGGTTTTAATGCCCCTTACAAGAGCCATACAGTACAGCATCTTAAAAATATTATTCCCATTATTGGGGAGTGGGTCTCCCACAGTCTTTGCTTATGCCTTCCAAGCAAAAGCTGACAAAAATAAGGACGGAGGAACTTTCAATAATGGCAACATGGACCACGGTCACCCTGGTGGTATAGTGGTAGTGGAGGCTGAGGATAAGGAGAAGAACATAAAACAGCCGAAATAAGGAAGCGTATACCCATGTGTGGGTGTGAAGCGGTGCATGGGAATACACCTCCCGATATAACACAGTGGATTTGACTTTGTTACTCTGCTGTCATTTGGTGGTGATGAGAAGTCTGGCCCAATCCAGCCCTTGTTCATTTTGATAAGGGTCAGCTTGTCAGCATTGTCAGTTGACAGGCGAGTGCGCTTATCAATTATAATTCCCCCAGCGGCACTAATAACACGCTCCGATAACACGCTAACGGCAGAGCAGGCCAGGACCTCCAAGGTGTACAGAGCGAGTTCATTTCAAGTGTCCAGCTTGGATACCCAATAATTAAAAGGCACAGAGGAATCACGGAGGACGCTGGTACGGTCGGCAAGGTACTCCCTCACCATCTTTTGAAATTTTCCACTCCTTGTGAGAGTACCCCGCGCCTCAGGGTCTGTCCGAAGGGAGGATCTGAGAAAACTGTCTCAGAACGTTGACAGTGTTCCCCTGCCTCTGCTGGATTGGAGTTGCATCTCTCTCGCATGTACGCCTTGGTTGGGCAACAAACTGTGACCTCTGCCGCTAGCGTGTTCAGATGGGAATTTTTTTAACAGTTCTGCAGCAAGGGCCTTCTGGTACTGCCCCATTTTTGTAGACCTCTCCACCTCAGGAATAAGAGAGTGAAAGTTCTCCTTGCAACGGGGGTCTAAAAGTGTCACCAACCAGTAATGACTGTCACCCAACATTTTGACAACGCGAGGGTCACGGTTAAGGCAGCATAACATAAAGTCAGCCATGCGTGCCAGACTGGTAACGGGCAAGACTTCCGTGTCCTCACCAAGATGACGACTGACCATGCTCTCCTCCTCCTCCTCCTCCTCCCCCCTGTCCTCAGGCCACCCACGCTGAACCGACGGTATGACAGCTGTACAGGTACTACCGTCTACAGCGCATGATACAAGCTCCTGTTCTTCCTTCTCCTCCTCCTCTCCCTCATTGTCCCCCAATGTACAATGGGATGAGATGAGGCTGGGCTGTGTGTAATCGACCGCTACGGCTTCTTGATCCATTTCATCATACTCTGGCTGCAATGCCTCCTCTTTAATTTTCTGCAGAGAGCGTTGCAAAAGACAGACAAGTGGAATGCTGACGCTAATGATGGCGTTATCGCCACTCACCATCTTGGTGGACTCCTCAAAGTTTGTCAAGATGGTACATATGTCAGACATCCAGGTCCACTCCTGAGGTCTTATGTGTGGAGTCTGACCTGAATATCGATGGTCTTGTTGCAGCTGGTACTCCACAACTGCTCTCTTCTGCTCACAAATCCTTGGCAACATGTGGAGGGTAGAGTTCCAACATGTGGGGACATCACACACCAGTCGGTGTGACGGAAGCTGCAAACGCTGCTGCAACACAGCAAGGGCGGCGGAAGCTGTAGCTGACTTGCGAAAATGAGCTGACAGGCGGCGTACTTTGACGAGCAGATCTGGCAACTCGGGGTACGATTTAAGAAACCGCTGAACCACGAGGTTAAGCACATGAGCCAGGCATGGTACGTGTGTGATCTCGCCTCGCCTCAGAGCCGCCACCAGGTTACGGCCATTGTCACACACGACCATGCCTGGATGTAGGTTCAGCGGTGTCAGCCACAGATCTGCCTGCTCTTTCACAGCAGTCCACAACTCACAAGCAGTGTGAGGTTTATCACCTAAGCTTATGAGTTTCAGCACAGCCTGTTGCCGCTAGGTGGAGGCAGTACTGCAGTGCTTCCAGCTTGTAACCGATGTGGTGATATCTGAGATGAAGGCTGAACATGAGGAGGAGGAGGATGATGCGCAGGAGCTGTACACTGTGGGGGCAACTCTGACTGACATAGGGCCCGCAATCCTCGGTGTGGGGAGGATGTGTTCCGTCCCAAGGTCCGACTGTGTGTCACCCTGGCCTGGATGCCACAAAATGTAATAAAGCTGTGTCTGAGAGCAAGGGGGAGGTTCTCTAGTCAGGGGAACATTAGCATGCAGTACCTCCTGTCTCAGGCCAGTAGGGGGAGCAGGCTGCCCCTATAAAAGCTGGTGCTGGGGGCAGGGTTAGAGAGAACTGGATGACCTGTCTCAGCATTGAGACGTGTCCCGGAGCAGAGCAGGGACAGAAAGTTGTATTGCACCTAAGAGGAAGTGTGGCAGGAGGAGAGCCACAAGCCAGAGACAAGAGGCGAAGTGAGCCTGTCTTGGAAGATAAAGGACTTAATTTACCAGACTTTGGTGTCTGAGGCTGGGAGGATTCCACATCCTACAGCAGATAACCAGTCCGCAGGGGACTGTATATTCTTTGGCCTAAGAAGCCTGGAGGCTCTGCCACAACAGAAGGGACCAGTAAAGCCGTACCAGGCCGGGAGCAGAAAGGAACCCACGTCGCAGGCCATACAGGCGAGAGTACACGGAAAGCTCGGAAACGTGGGCTGTTACCCTATAAGGAGGAGATAGCCAGAAGGAGCACAGAAAGCACGGTAGGCCTACACCCTCACCCTGACCAGGGCCAATTTCCCCATTGCTCTCAGACATCCAGGTCCCCTCCTAGCCGGGACTGTTTATGGGTCAGTTTACCTGTTTTAGTAAAGACCCTGGACTGCAACCTGTTGTCTGTGTGCTCCTTCGCGCCTCCAGCACTACCGGTACTGGGACTCTCACCACCATCACTCCCACCATCCATTATACTGCCCTGGGGCCGCACTCTTCCCGTGGGGAGTCACACTACCCTAGCTGCACACCTCATCAGCCCCAGCGGTCTGCATGCAGCGGCGGTTCCTAATAACCGCAATACACGGGTGGCGTAGTCGGACATAATCATCAGTGCATAACGGACTACCACTGGCCTGACCACTCTGAGCCACGGAACCGGGTTGCCACTACTACTCCCATCGTTCCCCTACTGCCCGGATCCGAGTGCCCCATGGCCCAGTGGGCGAGTCAGCTTTGCGTGCCTAGAAAAGACTTTGCACTTACCTGAAAAGAGGTTTCCCACCATCCGGAGCCGTTTCCCGCCATTTCCAGCCGTCTCCCGCCATCTTCCATCGGTTCCCGCCATCTTCAGCCGCTTTCCCGCCATCGGACGCCATCTTCAGGACGCCGCGCGGGAAGAAGAGGGGCGTGGACGTCCAAACCGCGCGAGACCCGAAGCTCCGCCCCACGCACCAACGCTGCGCAAGGTCCTGGAAGGGAGAGAGAGCGACGCTGACGTCATCAGGACGCGACGCAAGGTCCTCGTCCAGAGCAGCAGCAGCGGAGCCGCGGCCTACAGAAGAGGATCGTCGGAAGGTAGGCCACGCTTAACTAGGGGGGAGGAAGATGTCGGACACAGAGGCGCCCACTACCACCAACGCAGCTGCAGCAGCGGTGATGCCCTTTTCCCTGCCCTACATCCCTGGAGCGGCCTGGCTGCCCAAGTACTCAGGGGAGCCCCATGCCCTAACTGACTTTAAGGAAAGGCTGTACAGTTTATTCCAAGTCTACCCCCTGACAGAGGAACAGAAGGTCAGCATATTAACAGGGCAGTTAACTGGCGCAGCCCAAAGGGAGGTAAAATCATGGCCCACTGAGGAGAAAAGGACCGTGAAGGGTATTCTGGCCCGGCTGCGGGGTACCTTTGACAAACGTACCTCCGCTGAAATTAAAATGAGGTTCTATGGATGTAAGCAGCGGGCACAGGACAGCATCAGAGACTATGCCCTAAACTTGCAGGAAGCCTTGAGTTCCATCAAACAAGCTGACCCTGGCAGCGTGCAGGATACGGATAAGCTACTAACAGAACAGTTTATAGAAGGTCTGCTGTCTAGCGCCCACAGGACCCAGCTGCGCCTCATGTTCTTCCAGAACCCTGACCTGACCTTTGCCCAATTCAAGGACAGGGCCATAAGGGTGCTCCGTGAACCCGCAACAAGTGGCGCTATAAACCCCCGGCGACCTGCTCTCACCTACCACCAGGAGGCGGCGCCCTCCTCTATGGACCCCGTGGGGGCTGATGCACAGGCCCTGAACCAAGCCCCGTGGAAAGACCTGCACCACCAAGTCCAGGAGCTGACCAGGAGCGTCGCGGCGTTGACCAGGACCGTCCAGGCGTTACAAGTGGACCCGTCAAGACCCATCGAGCTGGCTTCAAGTCCGGAGGATGTCCCGTGGCGTCAACAGAGGAGGATCCCGTCGTTCCGAGGGAGGCCCACAGACCGCTAGGCAGAGGATGGACAGTCCATTTGCCGCCGATGCAACCAGCCCGGACACATTTCCAGGTACTGTAATTTAAACGGGTCCAACCTGGGGCAGAGGGCCAACCCCCAGGCATAAGATCACCAGGCCCTTACAATTGGCGTAATAAGTACGTTGGGGGGCGCCCGGTTTTACCCGTGGTGCTGGACGGTATCCCCATGAGCGCCTTGCTGGATACTGGGTCGCAAGTAACCACTATCCCTTATGTACTTTTTAAGCAGTATTGGACTGATGCTGATATCACACGGTATCCAGACAGTAACTTGAGCATCATCGCCAGTAATGGCTTACCCGTGCAGCAGATGGGGTTCAAGGAGATGACCATTAAGAAAAAGAACTGCCGGCACAGGGAGTAATTATTGTGGACATTGACCGTCGTGAAGTCACCCTAAAATAACTGTGGGTACTAATGTGATTGAAAATTGTCTTTCAGAGGTAATTGTAATTCTACAACAGGTGGCGGTGAATGCTAGTTCCAGCCAACAGAGAGTCCTCAACAAGGAGATAAAAGCCCTGATGAGACGGCAGCAGGTAGAACTGTCTGGTGGTGAGATCGGTAGCGTAAGACTGAGTGACCCATTCCCCATTTCCATGCCTCCCAAAAGTGAAATGATGATCTGGTGTCGGACTGCAATCGGGTTGAGAGGTAGAGACTACCAAGCCATGGTAGAACCCGTGTACTCAGACAGCAGGCCCACCATTTTGACAGCCCGGGGGGGTGGTTGATGTCCGTCATGGGGGGGTGCCCGTCGGCATCCTCAACATTGGGGAGAGGGAAGTACACTTACCCAGGTACGCTACACTCGCCAAACTGTTTGTTGTCGAACACATCAGGGCCGTGGAACCCTTGCCTCCATCTCCACAGGCAGAGGGTAATGGCTCCCAGAAACAAAAGGAGGACTGGTGCCAGAAACTCCATGTGGGTGCTGACTCCACTCCCCTGCACCAAAAACAAGGAGTCTACCGGGTGGTACAGGAGTACGAGAGAGTCTATAGTAAGCACCCGCTAGACTTCGGCAGAGTAAAGGGGATAGAACACCACATCCCCACAGGGAGCCACCCACCGATAAAAGAAAGACACAGACCTGTACCCCCTGCACATTATCAGAACGCAAAGGGCCATGCTAAAAGAAATGAAAGAAGCTGGGGTCATTAGAGATAGCTGTAGCCCCTGGGCCGCCCCCTTGGTTCTGGTGAAAAAGAAGGACGGCACCGTGAGAATGTGCGTAGACTATAGACAAATCAACCGTATCACCCATAAAGACGCATACCCGCTGCCTAGAATAGAGGAGTCTTTAGCCGCACTAAAATCAGCTAACTTCTTTTCTACTTTGGACCTTACTAGCGGATACTGGCAGGTTCCTGTGGCAGAGGCTGACAAGGAGAAGACCGCCTTCACCACCCCGATGGGACTGAGCGAGTTCAACTGTATGCCTTTCGGGCTCTGCAACACACCAGGGACCTTCCAGCGGTTGATGGAATGCTGTCTAGGGCACCAAAACTTCGAGACGGTCCTCCTTTACCTGGACGACGTGATCGTCTATTCGAAAACCTACGAGGACCATCTAAAGCACCTGGCCGAGGTGTTCGAAGCCCTGGCAGGCTATGGCCTGAAGGTGAAACCATCGAAGTGTCACCTGCTGAAACCAAAGGTCCAGTACCTAGGGCACGTGGTAAGCGCGGAAGGAGTGGCCCCCGACCCTGACAAGGTCACGGCAATCAAGAGATGGCCAAGCCCCTCGAACATCAAAGAGGTTAGACAGTTTCTCGGATTGGTAGGCTACTACCGAAGGTTCATCCCCGGGTTCACTAGGATGGCAGCTCCTATGCAGGACCTCTTAATCGGACAGTCTAAGTCCAGGAGCCAAAAGCCTCCCTTCAAGTTGGATAAACCGGAAGAGGAGTCCTTCCGCCAGTTGAACATGGCCCTCACGGGGGATGAGATCCTGGCCTACCCTGATTATGGTCAGCCTTTTATTCTCCACACGGATGCCAGTAATGTGGGACTGGGAGCAGTACTGTCCCAAAACCAACAGGGCAGAGAAAGGGTGATCGCGTACGCCAGCCGGAAGCTGAGGCCCACTGAGAGGAACCCGGAGAATTACAGCTCCTTCAAGCTAGAATTCTTGGCGGTGGTGTGGGCCGTGACGGAACGCTTCAAGCATTACCTGGCCTCCGCAAAGTTCACCGTGTACACGGACAACAACCCGTTGACACACCTGGACAATGCAAGACTGGGTGCCCTAGAACAGCGGTGGATGGCCCGTCTCTCCAACTATGACTTCGTGATCAAGTACCGGGCCGGCAAAACCAATGCCAACGCTGACGCCCTATCGAGGATGCCTCACTTACCTGAAGGTGACGAAGACCCAGAAGAGCTGGAGGAGGTAGAACTCCTCGCGCTTCACCGGTATGGAGCCGCTCAATACTCCCACCGCGTGAAGGAGGAGGATCTAACAACCGTGATGATCAATCCCCTACCTAACCACAGCTGGGCCGAGACCCAAGATAGTGACCCTGCCATCCGCCTGGTGAAAGATCTGCTGACCCAGGAGGACGCCCGCATGGATCCAGATGCTCCAGAGGAAGCCAAGCAGCTGTGGAAGGAGAAGAGCAAGCTGTTCCTCTACGAAGGCAAGCTGTGCAGAAGGATTGTCAACCACCGGACGCACGAGCTGACCTGGCAAGTCGTGGTCCCAAGGCGGGATGCAGCTATGGTCCTGGGGGCTTACCATGACAGAGCGGGGCACTTCGGTTGGAAGAAACTGGAGTTCCTGCTAAGAGGACGGTTCTTTTGGGTCGGCATGAGAGGGGCTGTAGAGAAGTGGTGCAGAGACTGTGGCCCTTGTCACCTAAGGAGGAAGGACCGTGCCAGCCAGAAGACACCCTTGAGGCCCATCGTCACCACGCAGCCTCTTGAGCTGGTAGCTCTAGACCACGTCAAGTTGGCTCCAAGTCGGTCAGGGTACATCTACGCCCTGACAATCGTTGACCACTATTCCCGTTTTCTCGTGGTGGTCCCGGTGAAAGACTTGACAGCCCAAACAGCGTCCAGAGCCTTCCAACAATACTTCTGCCGTCCACACGGGTATCCGGAACAGGTCCTGAGAGACCAGGGTCCAGCGTTCGAGGCTGAAATCTTCCAAGAGTTCTGCAACCTCTATGGCTGTAAGAAGATTCGGACAACGCCTTACTATCCACAAACCAACGGGATGTGTGAGAAAATGAACAATATAGTCATTGATCTCCTGAAGACGTTGCCCCTGGAGGAACGCAGCCTGTGGCCAGAAAAACTGCCGGACCTGATAGACTTATACAATCATATCCCGGTGAATGCTACCAACTGCACCCCGGCTTACCTGATGCGAGCCAGACCAGGTAAGCTGCCCGTAGACCTGGAGATGGGAGTCCTGACGCCTGAGGACACCTCCCCGGATGCGGACTGGGATACGGAAAGGCAACTGCAGTACAAGAAGGTACAGGAAAGTGTGGAGAAGAGCCTGGCCCAGGTGAGAGAAAGGCAAGAAAGACTCTTCAACCAACACGCCCCTGCTGGTCCCCTGAAACCTGGTGAGCAGGTCCTGAAGCGGAAGAGAAGGCTACATAAGTTGGACGACCAGTGGGAAAGGGAACCCTACACCGTACTGCAGTCTGACCACGACAACCCGAAGGTGTGCGTGATCACCAAGGACGGAGGAGAAACCACTAGTACCGTCTCCAGAGACCACCTCAAAAGGTGCCCCGAGCAACTCCGTAGTGCAGAAGAGGATCAGAGTGACCTTGAACCCGCAGAGGACAAGGAAGAAATGATCAGCACCGTTCTCGGATAGTTCCCTCAGTCCTGGACTCGAATAAATGATGCCATAGTGGTACCCGTCCTGCATTTCCTGCAACCGGCACAGCAACAACCAACACCAGAGCCGGAAGGTGAAGAGGAGCAAGCGGTTCCAGAGGCAGAAGAGCCTGTATCAGCAGCCCAGGAGAGTCAACCCTCTGCTGACAGTGAGCCTGCCATGCCTGCGGTAAGCCAAAGAACCCGCAGGCAGCTGCCTGCCCTACCTGTACACCCAGCTGGTAGCTGTACCCCTAACGCTAGTGGGGAAAGCCAGGTCGGTCCACCACCAGACAGTGGGTTAAGGAGATCAACCAGGAGCACAAAGGGGCAGATACCCGCTCGCTGGAGAATATAGAGTGCACTAAAATTGTAAATAACCCTGTTGACAAATGTTGAAATGTTTGCCAAGTTACATGCATGTTTGGTAATTCTGTGTTTCAGTTCCTTACAGTTGCCGTACAGACTCGAAGGTTATGGACTTTTTATAACCGGGACCTTGTATGGACTGCGTTCGGAGCCTAACCAAGGAATGAACTAAGACTGTAAAGGACTTGGGGTAGGACAGACCCCCACCTGGTTAAGGCTCCCCGTTGTATTGGTGATATGGACACCCGGTCACAGACCACACTGTGACCTTAAGAACTCAATCTGTGCGTCGCTTGTATACTAATGTTTTATAGTCATGTATATTATCTTTGTTTACTGTTTAGTCCCGGAGTACTAAATTTTACTAGGGGGGAATGTGTCACCCTGGCCTTGATGCCACAAAATGTAATAAAGCTGTGTCTGAGAGCAAGGGGGAGGTTCTCTAGTCAGGGGAACATTAGCATGCAGTACCTCCTGTCTCGGGCCTGTAGGTGGAGCAGGTTGCCCCTATAAAAGCTGGTGCTGGGGGCAGGGTTAGAGAGAACTGGATGACCTGTCTCAGCATTGAGACGTGTCGCGGAGCAGAGCAGGGACAGAAAGTTGTATTGCACCTAAGAGGAAGTGTGGCAGGAGGAGAGCCACAAGCCAGAGACAAGAGGCGAAGTGAGCCTGTCTTGGCAGATAAAGGACTTAATTTACCAGACTTTGGTGTCTGAGGCTGGGAGGATTCCACATCCTACAGCAGATAACCAGTCCGCAGGGGACTGTATATTCCTTGGCCTAAGAAGCCTGGAGGCTCTGCCACAACAGAAGGGACCAGTAAAGCCGTACCAGGCCGGGAGCAGAAAGGAACCCACGTCGCAGGCCATACAGGCGAGAGTACACGGAAAGCTCGGAAACGTGGGCTGTTACCCTATAAGGAAGAGATAGCCAGAAGGAGCACAGAAAGCACGGTAGGCCTACACCCTCACCCTGACCAGGGCCAATTTCCCCATTGCTCTCAGACATCCAGGTCCCCTCCTAGCCGGGACTGTTTATGGGTCAGTTTACCTGTTTTAGTAAAGACCCTGGACTGCAACCTGTTGTCTGTGTGCTCCTTCGCGCCTCCAGCCCTACCGGTACTGGGACTCTCACCATCATCACTCCCACCATCCATTATACTGCCCTGGGGCCGCACTCTTCCCGTGGGGAGTCACACTACCCTAGCTGCACACCTCATCAGCCCCAGCGGTCTGCATGCAGCGGCGGTTCCTAATAACCGCAATCCACGGGTGGCGTAGTCGGACATAATCATCAGCGCATAACGGACTACCACTGGCCTGACCACCCTCAGCCATGGAACCGGGTTGCCACTACTACTCCCATTGTTCCCCTACTGCCCGGATCCGAGTGCCCCACGGCCCAGGAGGCGAGTCAACTGGGTCCCGACTTCCACTATGTTTACCCAGTGTGCCGTCAGGGAGATGTACACAAAACACTTGTCCACAAACACTTGTCCACGTGTCCGTTGTCAGGTGGACTCTCCCAGTAACTGCGTTGTTGAGGGCACGGCAGATGTTTTGGGACACGTGCTTGTGTAGTGCGGGGATGGCATACCGGGCAAAATAGTGTCGGCTGGGGACCGAGTACCGAGGGACGGCCACTGCCATAAGGTTGGGGAAGGATTCCGTCTCCACCAGCGTAAAAGGCAGCATTTCCAACTCAAGCAGTCGTGAAATGCGCGAATTTAGGACTGTGGCCTGTTGGGCGTTAGCTGCGAATTTCCGCTTTTGTTCAAAGGTCTGGGATATGGACAATTGAACGTGGACGTGGACGTTGATGCTGTTTCTTGAGAAACTGCCATAACAAGTGAAGACTGAGAGGAGGGGGCATCTTTGCATGCAGTATGGATAGGGGATTGCCTTGCACACACAACAGGGGGTTCTATTGCACGCACAACAGCGGAAGAAGCAGTGGTGACACCCGCTGACTCTGGTCGTGGACCTTGGGGTTCGCCCCACAAAGTCGGGTGCTTTGCTGCCATGTGCCTGATCATGCTGGTGGTGGTCAGGCTGGTAGTTTTGTCACCCCTGCTGATGCTGGAATGGCAGGTGGTACAAATGGCCTTTTTGGGGTTATCAGCAGAGTCTTTAAAAAAATTCCAGACTCTGGAAGACCTACAGGTTGTACTGGCAACGTCCCTCGTGTTGGTGTTACGGGGAACTGTTGCCTGCCTTCTGTGTGCAGCCACCACACTGCTTCTTCCTGCCTGTTGGGGTACTCTGCCTCCCTCACCCTGTGTGCTGCTGGCCTCGCTCTGCATGTCCTCCTGCCACGTTGGGTCAGTTACTAGATCATCCACCACCTCCTCCTCTTCCACTTGCGTACCACGATCCTCCTCCTCACTTCGTGGCAATTGTGTCTCGTCATCGTCCACCTCTTGTGACAAATTGCCAGCGTCGACTTCCTGTGGCCGTGGCTGTTCAAATATTTGGGCATCACTACATGGGATCTCCTCTTCCACCACTTCAAGTGGAGCAGGCGAGGGGCACAAATCTGGAAATGGACCAGTGAACAGCTCTTCAGAGTGTCCAAGTGTGGGATCAGTTGCTGTCTGACGACACTCGGCATGGTGGGAGGAAGGAACATCAGGGTGAGGAGGAGTATGCGGTCGATACTCACGGCTACTAAGATTTGACCGTGTAGGAAGACAGACCGGAGGTGGTGGTGCCCAGGTAACTGGAAGTA
Source organism: Phyllobates terribilis (assembly GCF_046119375.1). Classification (NCBI taxonomy): domain Eukaryota; kingdom Metazoa; phylum Chordata; class Amphibia; order Anura; family Dendrobatidae; genus Phyllobates; species Phyllobates terribilis. Next base: position 129,688,835 of record NW_027362767.1, on the reverse strand, counting down.
TTATCTGCTATCCAATTAATAACCTGATCACACTGATCAGTTCGCAATAAGGGTGTTGTTCTGTGCTTCCCTAGTAATTCAGTCAAGAAGTGGGAGCGAGAAGATGTGGCTGTTGGTTGTGGCAGATTTTCACCTTGGCCACGGCCCCGTCCTCTGCACGCACCATCACCAGAACGTCCAGTTCCACGTCCCTTGCCACGCGCCTTGCCCATTGTAAAGAAAGTAAAATAGCTTACACTCGCACTATCAATGGAAAAAGGGTAATAAAAAGTAGATTAGAACCGTGGAAGAGGAAAACCATAGTTCTATTTCTCTGGCCTACACCCGACTCTTTTAAACAATCTGAACAATCAGGGAGAAACTATTACTGTTTTTCTTTACGGAAAAAATACCAAAAGCTGAATAATAGAGATTTTTTACCGTGGAATGGCAAAACCACAGTTATTGTTTACTGGGGTATACCAGACTTTTTTAAATATATAGATTTGCGGCTGAACAGTGAGCGACACACTCAAACTGTTTTTTTTTTTAGATACAAATGGCCCAAAATGGATAATACAAAGGTTTGAACCGTGGAACTGCAAAACCACACTTCTATTTTTCTGACCTTCACCAGATTATTTTCAACAGATATATTTGTGTCTGAACAATCAGGAGACACTATTATTACTGTTTTTCTTTACGGAAAAAATACCAAAAGGTGGATAATAGAGATTTTTTACTGTGGGACAGCAAAACCACAGTTATAATTTACTGGTGTATACCAGACTCTTTTAAACAGATATATTGGTGTCTGAGCAATCAGGAGACACTATTACTGCTTTTCTTTATGGAAAAAATACCAAAAGCTGGATAATAGAGATTTTTTAACGTGGAACGGCAAAACCACAGTTATAATTTACTGGTGTATACCAGACTCTTTTAAACAGATGTATTGGTGTCTGAACAATCAGGAGACACTATTACTGTTTTTCTTTACGGCAAAAAATGCCAAAAGCAGGATAATACAGAGATTTGACCCGTGGAACTGCAAAACCACACTTCTATTTCTCGGGCCTACACCAGACTATTTTCAACAGATATATTTGTGTCTGAACAATCAGGAGACACTATTACTGTTTTTCTTTACGGCAAAATATGACAAAAGCAGGATAATACAGAGATTTGACCCGTGGAACTGCAAAACCACACTTCTATTTCTCTGGCCTACACCAGACTATTTTCAACAGATATATTTGTGTCTGAACAATCAGGAGACACTATTACTGTTTTTCTTTACGGCTAAAAATGCCAAAAGCAGGATAATACAGAGATTTTTTACCATGGAACAGCAAAACCACAGTTATAATTTACTGGTGTATACCAGACTTTTTTAAATATATATATTTGCGGCTGAATAGTGAGCGACACACTCAAACTGGTTTTTTTTAGATACAAATGGCCCAAAAGTGGATAATACAGAGGTTTGAACTGTGGAACTACAAAACCACACTTCTGTTTCTCTGGCCTACACCAGACTATTTTAAACAGATATATTTGTGTTTGAACAATCAGGGAGACACTATTACAGTTTTTTAATTACGGCAAAAAATGACAAAAGCATGATAATAGAGACTTTTTACCGTGGAACAGCAAAACCACAGTTATAATTTACTGGTGTATACCAGACAATTTTAAATAGATATATTTGCGGCTGAACAGTGAGCGACACACTCAAACTGTTTCTTTTAGGTAAAAATGGCCCAAAAGTGGATAATACAGAGGTTTGAACCGTGGAACGGCAAAACCACACTTCTGTTTCTCTGGCCTACACCAGACTATTTTCAACAAATATATTTGTGTCTTAACAATCAGGGAGACACTATTACAGTTTTTTTTTACGGCAAAAAAAGTCAAAAGCAGGATAATAGAGATTTTTTACCGTGGAACAGCAAAACCACAGTTACAATTTACTGGTGTATACCAGACTTTTTTAAATATATATATTTGCGGCTGAACAGTGAGCGACACACTCAAACTGTTTTTTTTTAGATACAAATGGCCCAAAAGTGGATAATACAGAGGTTTGAACCGTGGAACTGCAAAACCACACTTCTGTTTCTCTGGCCTACACCAGACTATTTTCATCAGATATATTTGTATCTGAACAATCAGGGAGACACTATTACAGTTTTTTTTTTACGGCAAAAAAAGTCAAAAACAGGATAATAGAGATTTTTTACCGTGGAACAGCAAAACCACAGTTATAATTTACTGGTGTATACCAGACTCTTTTAAACAGATATATTGGTGTCTGAACAATCAGGAGACACTATTACTGTTTTTCTTTATGGCAAAAAATGCCAAAAGCAGGATAATACAGAGATTTGACCCGTGGAACTGCAATACCACACTTCTATTTCTCGGGCCTACACCAGACTATTTTCAGCAGATATATTGGTGTCTGAACAATCAGGAGACACTATTACTGTTTTTCTTTACGGCAAAAAATAGCAAAAGCAGGATAATACAGAGATTTTTTACCGTGGAACAGCAAAACCACAGTTATAATTTACTGGTGTATACCAGACTTTTTAAATATATACAGTATAGACCAAAAGTTTGGACACACCTTCTCATTTAAAGATTTTTCTGTATTTTCCAGACTATGAAAATTGTACATTCACACTGAAGGCATCAAAACTATGAATTAACGCATGTGGAATTATATAGTTAACGAAAAAGTGTGAAACAACTGAAAATATGTCTTATATTCTTGGTTCTTCAAAGTAGCCACCTTTTGCTTTGATGACTGCTTTGCACACTCTTGGCATTCTCTTGATGAGCTTAGGTGCATTGTCCGACCCGTCTGTGTCCATCTCAGGTCAAGCAGCGCCTGCTTCCGTGGCACCGCAACCTAGTTCTATTATGGCGTCCGGCTATGGACCCCGGCTCTCGCACCTCCACATTTTGCTGTCAACCCAGCTTTAGCTTGAGGTTTCATAAACCAGTGCACCCTGCACTTTGAACTCTTGGCACACCAGTTCATCTCCGACCGGGCCAAGGTTGCATTCATCATGTCCCATCTCAATGGACAAGCACTGGCATGGCTAAATCCCCGGTGAGAGAGAGGGGATCCCCGGGTGTCCGATCTATCGTCTTTCCTCGCTGCTTTTCAGAAAGTGTTCGATGAACCAGGACGAAAATCCTCTTCTGCCACCTCTCTGCTACGTCTCCGCCAAGGGAGTCTCACTGTGGGCCAATATGCCATACGGTTCCGTACCCTCGCTTCTGAGCTTGCCTGGGACAACGAGGCCCTGGTGGCCATCTTCTAGGAGGGTCTTTCTGGTCGGATTAAGGACGAGTTAGCGGGCCGGGACATTCCTACCACCCTGGATGACCTGGTGTCACTAGCAACCCGGATTGACATTCGTTTCCTAGAACGTGCTAAGGAGTCTACCCGGGAAAGAGGATTTCCTCGTCTTGCTCCTGTTTTCCAGAGACCGGCTTCCCAATCAGCAATTTCCCGAGCACGCTCGCCTGAACCTATGCAGATCGACCAGAACAAGATGGTCAAATCTCGCCAAGAGACACGCCGAGCCGAGGGGAGCTGTTTCTACTGTGGTAGTAAGGAGCACCTTATCCGTTCCTGCCCGGTGAAGCCGGGAAACTCCAGAGTCTAGGACCGCTCGGAGAGGTCGTCTTAGGCAAAAGTAAATCCTCTCCGTCCTTGACTTTATCCGTCTCTATCTCCTGGGGAGAGAACCGCTACTTTGAAATTGCACACCTGGATTCCGGAGCTGCTGGGAACCTAATTTCCCAGTCCCGTGTAGAGAAATATCACATTCCCACCAAACCTCTGGCTGAACCATTGGCAGTTGCCTCCATGGATGGAAGACTCCTTCCGGTGACCATCCTGCTCGTCACAGAACCTATAACCTTGCAGGTGGGAATGCTGCACTCTGAGAGGATCTCCTTCCTTGTGCTTTCCGGTCTCTCTCACTCCCTATTGCTAGGTCTACCCTGGTTTCAGAAACATGAACCCGTGCTGAATTGGCAATCCGGTGAAGTTCTCCGTTGGGGGCAGGATTGCCATAAGACCTGCCTGGTCCCGGTCCGCCTGGTTCGTCTGGCACCCACCCCGGCTAATCTATCCGGTTTACCGGCACCTTACTGGTCCTATGCTGATGTCTTCGAGAAAAAGGAAGCAGAGACACTGCCGCCTCATAGGCCATATGATTGTCCGATCAACCTGGTACCCGGTACCACTCCACCCCGTGGGCATATTTACCCGTTGTCGTCGGCCGAAACCCGGGCTATGTCGGAGTACATTAAGGAGAATCTGGCTAGGGGATTCATCCGGAAATCTACCTCCCCGGCTGGAGCCGGATTCTTCTTCGTCAAGAAGAAGGATGGTTCACTACGCCCCTGTATTGACTATAGAGGACTCAACCAAATCACGGTCAAAAACAAATACCCCCTGACGCTCATCTCCGAGTTGTTTGACCACCTTAAGGGCGCTAGGATCTTTTCCAAGCTGGATCTACGTGGGGCGTATAACCTGGATCCGTCAAGGTGACGAGTGGAAGACGGCATTCAATACCCGGGACGGTCACTATGAATACCGTGTGATGCCCTTCGGTCTCTGCAATGCTCCCGCCGTCTTCCAAGAATTAGTCAATGACATCTTCCGTGACCTTCTATATTCCTGCGTAGTGGTGTACCTGGACGACTTCTTGGTCTTCTCTCCGGACCTTCCCACACACCGGAGGGATGTTCGTCAGGTCTTGCTTAGTAAGCTCAGGCAGAATCACCTGTATGCAAAATTTGAGAAGTGCCTCTTCGAGCAGACCTCCCTTCCGTTCCTGGGCTATATTATCTCCCAGACAGGTCTACGAATGGACCCCGAGAAGCTCTCTGCTGTCTTAAAGTGGCCCCGTCCGGAGGGGTTGAAGGCGATTCAGCGATTCCTGGGCTTAGCCAACTACTACCGTCTATTCATCCCGCACTTCTCTTCCCGGACTGCTACCATCTCTGCGCTCACCCGTAAGGGAGCAAATCCCAAGGAATGGCCGCCCGAAGCTGAGGAGGCCTTCCTTTCCTTAACCCTTTCGCAACCTTGGGTTTTGTCGTTTTTTCTTTTTCGTTTTTTGCTCCCCTTGTTCCCAGAGCCATAGCGTTTTTATTGTTTGGTCAATATGGCCGTGTGAGGGCTTATTTTTTGCAGGACGAGTTGTACTTTTCAACGCCATTACTAGTTTTACCATATCATGTACGGGAAAACGGGAAAAAAAATCCAAGTGCGGTAAAATTGCAAAAAAAGTGCAATACCACAGTTGTTTTTTATTTATTTTTTTACCACGTTCACTGAATGCTAAAACTGACCTGCCATTCTTATTCTACAGGTCATTATGAGTTCATAGACACCAAACATGTATAGGTTCTTTTATATTTAAGTGTTGAAAAAAAATTCCAAAATTTGGTAAAAAAAATAAATAAAAAATAGCGCCATTTTCCGAGACCTGTAGCGTCTCCATTTTTCATGATCTGGGGCTGGGTGAAGGCTTATTTTTTGCGCGCCGGGCTGACATTTTTATTGATAACATTTTGGGGTAGATCCTCTGTTTTGATTGCCCGTTATTGCATTTTATTGCAATTTTGCGGTGACCAAAAAACGTAATTCTGGCGTTTAGAATTTTTTTCTCGTTACGCCGTTCACCGATCGGATTAATTATTTTTTTATATTGATAGATCGGGCGATTCTGAACGCGGCGATACCAAATATGTGTATGTGGGGTTTATTTTTTATTATTTTATTTTGAATGGGGCAAAAGGGGGGTGATTTAAACTTTTATATTTTTTTTATTTTTTTTATTTATTAAAAAACTTTTTTTTTTCACTTACTGCATGCTTCAATAGTCTCCATAGGAGACTAGAAGCAGCAGTTGTCTGATCGGCTCTGCTACATACAGGGGACCAGCAGATCCCCTGCATATAGCAGAATTGGTCCTGTGCTATGAGCGCCGACCACTAGGTGGCGCTCATAGCGACCAGATCATGACAACCACAGGCGTCTGCTGCAGACCCTGGGTTGTCATGCACGCCCATCGGCGACCCGCGATCACGTGACGGGGTCGCCGGTGGGCAGGGCTTAGGACGCGTGTAGCGTCGGCGTCCCTGCCTCCTGCTAGGCAGGGACGCTGTTCCCCTCACCTCTCTGCTCCGTGCCCGGCGGCTACCTCCCGCTCTGCTTGCAGCGCCCGCTCTCCCCCGGTCAGTGTGCTTAGGGCGCGCGCGCGCTCCCCCTTTCTTAAAGGGGCCGCGCGCGTCGCCCTAAGGAGTTCCCGGCCAATGGCCGGAGGATCCCTCCATATATAAGGCACCTCCTCCAAAATGGAGGTGCCCGAGCAATGTTGTTGCACTGTTCACTACTCTGCTTCAGCCCTCAGGTCCCGTTGCCTGTTACCTGCCTGTTACCTGCCAGTTACCTGCCAGTTGCCTGCCAGTTGCCTGCCAGTTTCCTGCCAGTTTGCTGCCTGATTCCTGCCTGTCATCCGCTTTCCTGCTTGCTAGCCTGAGGTCCGACGGTCTTCCGACACCTGTCAGTCTGTCTATGGACCAGCTTGCTCGCTCACCTGGGAGCGCTCACCTGCTACCTGTCTGCTAGCCTACCTGGAGGCTCCGCCGTCACGTGCTGTGACCACCTGCTTATCCTGAGACTCTCGCCTGCTCACCTGGGAGCACTCATCTGCCATCTGCCTGCTAGCCTACCTGGAGGCTCAGCCGTCACAGGTCGTACCTGCCCGTTTACCCAGAGACTGTCCCGGTCACTTGCTGTGACCTCCTGCCCGTTTACCCAGAGACTGTCCCGGTCACTTGCTGTGACCTCCTGCCCGTTTACCCAGAGACTGTCCCGGTCACTTGCCGTGACCTCCTGCCCGTTTACCCAGAGACTGTCCCGGTCACTTGCTGTGACCTCCTGCCCGTTTACCCAGAGACTGTCCCGGTCACTTGCCGTGACCTCCTGCCCGTTTACCCAGAGACTGTCCCGGTCACCTGCTGTGACTACCTGCCTGTCTTCCCTGGTCACCACCCGCTTCCTTACAAGGACCACCCCCTTGTATAAGTTGCTCAGAGGTTCCGCCTCCCAGACCCGTTACAACGCGCTTCCAGGAAGCGCGCGTTAAATGCCGCTGTCGGAGATTGACAGCGGCATTTAACAGGTTAACAGCCGCGGGTGGATCGCGATTCCACCCGCGGCTGTTGCGGGCACATGTCAGCTGTAAGAATCAGCTGACATGTGCTTGGTTCAGTGAGGGCTCAGCGCAGCAGCCCTCACTGAACGGGCAGTACACAAATGTGCGTACTAATACGGCATGGGCTCTAAAGGGGTTAAAGCATGCCTTCTCCTCTGCCCCAGTGCTGCACAGTCCGGACTGCGACAAACAGTTCTTCCTGGAGGTTGATGCTTCCTCCTTCGGAGCCGGAGCGGTGCTCACCCAAAAATCTTCATCCGGGAGAATGGTAACCTGCGGCTTCTTCTCCAAACTCTTCTCCTCGTCTGAGCACAACTACTCCATAGGAGATCGAGAACTGCTAGCCATCAAATTGGCACTGGAGGAGTGGCGTTACCTGCTTGAAGGGGCTCTATACCCGCTGATTATCTATACTGATCACAAAAACCTAGCATATCTCCAGAATGCCCAAAGACTCAATCCGCGTCAGGCCTGGTGGTCTTTGTTCTTCGCTCGCTTCGACTTTATCCTACATTACCGCCCGGCAGACAAGAATGTTAAAGCTGACGCCTTGTTCCGATCTTTCCTGTCCTCCGATCTAGAGGAGGAGCCTATGCACATCATCGACCCCTCCAAAGTGATGAGTATGGCCCCCTTGGCTCTGACTCATCTCCCACCCGGTAAGACGTTTGTAGCGGTTCCAGATCGGGAAAAGAGTCTTCACTGGGGTCATTCATCTAAACTAGCCGGCCATGCCGGTCAGAAGAAGACCTTTCTGCTCATTACCCGGCATTACTGGTGGCCTACCCTGCGCAAGGATGTGGTAGACTTCGTCTCGGCCTGTTCGTCCTGTGCCCACAACAAAGTTCCCAGACATCTTCCAGCCGATCACCTCCTGCCTCTTCCCGTACCTGCTGCCCCGTGGCAGCACATTGCTATGGACTTTATTACAGATCTCCCTGTTTCTGCCGGTTGTACAGTCATTTGGGTGGTCGCCGACCGCTTTTCCACAATGGCCCACTTCATCCCTCTGCCTGGTCTCCCGTCTGCATCGGAGCTGGCTAAGGACTTCACCCTTCACATCTTCCGTCTCCATGGCCTACTCCTCCACATTGTGTCGGATCGAGGGGTTCAGTTCACCTCACGTTTCTGGAGAGCTACGTGTAAGCTGCTGGATGTCACCCTGGATTTCTCCTCCGCTTTCCATCCACAGTCCAATGGCCAAGTGGAGCGTATCAACCAGATCCTTACCAGCTACCTCCGGCACTTTGTTAAAGCCCACCATACCGATTGGGTGGAGCTCCTACCATGGGCCGAGTTCTCCTACAACAACCATGAGAGTGAATCGACTTCCAAGTCCCCGTTCTTTGTAGTCTACGGTCAACATCCCCGGATTCTGTTTCCCGTCTCCGCTTCTGTGGACAACCCTGCCGCGGAGTCTCTGGTCTGCGAATTTTCCACCATTTTGGAAAATACTAGGTCCGCACTTCTTCTGTCCTCCGAGCAGATGAAGAGACATGCTGACAAGAGACGTCTGGATCCGCCTCAATTCCGTCCGGGAGACAAGGTTTGGCTCTCCTCCAAACATGTTCTGCTCAAAATACCCTCCTATAAGTTGGGTCCTCGGTTCATCGGTCCATTTGAAGTCCTCAAACAAATCAACCCAGTGGCCTACAAGTTAAAACTCCCGGCCACTTTGCAGTTTCTCAATTCCTTCCACGTATCTCTCCTCAAACCAGTTGTGTTTAATTCTTTTTCCAACAATCCAGGTACTCCCCCTGCTCCCGTTTCCGCTGAGGACGTTTTTGAGGTAGAGAACATTCTGGCCACCAAGAGGGTAAGAGGAAAAACCTTTTTTATGGTGGATTGGAAGGGGTTTGGCCCAGAGGAGAGAACTTGGGAACCCAGGGAGAACATTCATGCTCCACTTCTCCTTAAAAAATTTCTTTCTGGCCTAAAAAAGAGGGGGCGTAAAGGATGGGGTACTGTAGCATCGGCGTCTCTGCCCCCTGCCAGGCAGAGACGCCGTCCCTCTCACCGCCGCGCTCCCCGCCCGGCGTTCTCCAGCGCTCCTCTTCCTGCTGCTGCCGGCACGCGCAGCCTCCCGGGCACGGTGCTTAGGGCGCGCGCACGCACGCGCTCCCTCCCTCTCAAAGGGGCCGCGCGCCACCCGAAGGAGTCCCCGGCCAATTGCCGGAGGTCCTCCCATATATAAGGCACCTCCTCCAAAATGGAGGTGCCCGAGCAATAGTTGTTGCACAGTGTACTTACCTCTGCTTCAGCCCTCAGGTCCCACTGCTAGCCTGACTACTAGTCCTGCCCGCCAGCCTGACTACCAGTCCAGTCCGCCAGCCTGACTACTCTCCAGCCCGCCAGTCTGTCTTCTGTTCAGTCCGCCAGTCTGTCTATGGGTTTTGCCCGCTTGCTTACCTGGGAGCACCTGCCCGCTACCTGCCGTGCCTACCTGGAGGCTCCTGCCTGTCACTTGCCGTGACCACCTGTCAGCCTACCTGGAGGCTCCTGCCCGTTACTTGCCGTGACCACCTGACAGCCTACCTAGAGGCTCCTGCCTGTCACTTGCCGTGACCACCTGTCAGCCTACCTGGAGGCTCCTGTCCGTCACTTGCCGTGACCACCTGACAGCCTACCTAGAGGCTCCTGCCTGTCACCTGCCGTGACCACCTGACAGCCTACCTAGAGGCTCCCGCCTGCCGTGTCTGCCAGTCCATCCACCCGGATCACTCGTCAGCCTGCCTGCTGTGCCCATCTGCAATACCGGTCAGTCCCTACCTTCTGTACCGTGGGAGTCACCTGTGTAACGGGTCTGGGAGGCGGAACCTCTGAGCAACTATACAAGGGGGCGGTCCTTGTAAGGAAGCGGGTGGCTCCCAGGGAAGGCGGGCAGGTAATCACGGCAAGTGACAGGGACAGTCTCTGGGTAGAAGGGCAGGTAGTCACGGCAAGTGACAGGGACAGTCTCTGGGTAGAAGGGCAGGTAGTCACGTGAAGTGACAGGGACAGTCTCTGGGTAGAAGGACGGGTACTCACGGCAAGTGACAGGGACAGTCTCTGGACAGGCAGGTGGTCACGGCTAGTGACGGCAGAGCCTCCAGGTAGGCTAGCAGGCAGGTAGCAGGTGAGCGCTCCTAGGTGAGCAGGCGAGAGTCTCTGGACAGGCAGGTGGTCACGGCAAGTGACGGCGGAGCCTCCAGGTAGGCTAGCAGGCAGGTAGCAGATGAGCGCTCCCAGGTGAGCAGACAAGAGTCTCTGGACAGGCTGGTCCATAGACAGACTGACAGGTGTCGGAAGGCAGACCGTCGGACCGCAGGCTGGCAAGCAGGTAAACGGATATCTGGCAGGTATCAAGCAGGAATCTGGCAGGTGACTGGCAGGTAACAGGCAGGAATCTGGCAGGTGACTGGCAGGTAACAGGCAGGAATCTGGCAGGTGACTGGCAGGTAACAGGCAGGAATCTGGCAGGTGACTGGCAGGTAACTGGAAACGGGACCTGAGGGCTGAAGCAGAGTGAAGGCTTTGCAACAACATTGCTCGGGCACCTCCATTTTGGAGGAGGTGCCTTATATATGGTGAAGTCCTCCGGCCATTGGCCGGGGACTCCTTAGGACGGCGCGCGCGGCCCCTTTAAGAGAGGGGGAGCGCGCGCCCTAGGCACCGTGGCCGGGAAGCAGCGCGCGCTGCCAGCAGAGCAGGAGGAAGACGCCGGGCACAGAGCGGAGAGGTGAGGGGAACAGAGTCCCTGCCTAGCAGGAGGCAGGGACGCCGACGCTACAGTACCCCCCCCTTTAGGCCCCCCCTTTTTTAGGCCAGAGAGAAATTTATCAAGGATGAGAGGGGCATGGATGTTCTCCCGGGGCTCCCAAGTTCTCTCCTCAAGACCAAACCCCTTCCAATCTACCAGAAAAAAGGTTTTTCCTCTTACCCTTTTGGTGGCCAGAATGTTCTCTACCTCAAACTCGTTCTCAGCGGAAACCGGAGCAGGAGGCGTACCTGTAGACTTGGAAAAAGAGTTAAGTACCACGGGTTTGAGGAGAGATACATGGAAGGAGTTAGGGATCCGTAAGTTGGCCGGGAGTTTTAATTTATAGGCCACCGGGTTGATCTGTTTGATAACTTCCAGTGGGCCGATGAACCGAGGCCCTAACTTGTAGGAGGGAATCTTGAGCCGGACATATTTGGACGAGAGCCAGACTTTATCTCTAGGACGGAATTGTGGAGGATCCAGGCGTTTCTTGTCAGCGTGTTTTTTCATCCGTTCGGACGACTGAAGGAGTGCGGATCGGGTACTCTCCCAAATGGAGGAGAATTCGCGAACGAGAGATTCCGCAGCCGGATTGTCCACCGAGGTGGAGACGGGAAATGGGATCCGAGGATGCTGACCGAAGACTACAAAAAACGGGGATTTGGAGGAAAATTCGCTCTCGTGATTATTGTAAGAGAACTCGGCCCATGGTAGGAGATCCACCCAGTCCGAATGGTGGGCATTAACGTAGTGCCGGAGGTAACTGGTCAGGTTCTGATTGATCCGCTCCACTTGACCATTGGACTGTGGATGGTAAGCGGAGGAGAAGTCCAGAGTGACGTCAAGCAACTTACATGTGGCTCTCCAGAAGCGTGAGGTGAACTGAACCCCACGATCTGACACGATGTGGAGGGGCAGGCCATGGAGATGGAAGATGTGGCGGATAAAGTCTTTAGCCAGTTCGGGTGCAGACGGGAGACCCGGCAGGGGAATGAAGTGCGCCATCTTGGAGAAGCGATCAGCGACCACCCAAATGACCGTACAACCGGCAGAGACAGGAAGATCCGTTATAAAGTCCATAGCAATATGCTGCCACGGGGCAGCAGGTACTGGAAGAGGAAGAAGGCGACCAGCTGGCAGGTGTCTCGGAACTTTGTTGCGGGCGCAGGACACACAGGCAGAAACAAAGTCTATTACATCCTTGTGCAGGGTAGGCCACCAGTAATGCCGGGTAATGAGCTGGAGGGTCTTTTTCTGACCGGCGTGGCCAGCTAGCTTAGACGAATGACCCCAGTGTAGGACCTTCTTCCGATCAGGTACAGTTACAAACGTCTTACCGGGAGGGAGGCGATTTAGATTCACGGGAGCCACTTGCATTACTCTGGCGGGATCAATGATGTGCTTAGGTTCCTCCTCTAGATCAGACACCAGGAAGGATCGGGACAAGGCGTCAGCTTTGATGTTTTTGTCTGCCGGGCGAAAATGAAGAACAAAATCAAAGCGGGCAAAAAACAAGGACCACCGGGCTTGGCGCGGGTTAAGTCTCTGGGCGCTCTGAAGGTAAGCCAAGTTCTTGTGGTCCGTGTAAATTATTACCGGGTGAAGAGCCCCCTCGAGCAGGTAACGCCACTCCTCCAGTGCCAGCTTAATGGCTAACAATTCACGGTCTCCAATAGAATAGTTGCGCTCAGAAGAGGAGAAGAGTTTGGAGAAAAAACCGCAGGTTACCATTCTTCCGGAAGATGACTTTTGGGTAAGTACCGCCCCGGCTCCAGAGGAGGAAGCGTCAACTTCTAGGAAGAATTGTTTGTTGCCGTCCGGACGATGCAGCACTGGGGCGGAGGAGAAGGCCTGTTTTAAGGAAAGAAAGGCCTCCTCAGCTTCGGGCGGCCATCTTCTGGGATTAGTACCCTTACGGGTGAGCGCAGAGATAGGGGCAGTCCGGGAAGAGAAGTGCGGTATGAAGAGGCGGTAATAGTTGGCGAAGCCCAGGAACCGCTGAATAGCCTTCAACCCCTCTGGTCGGGACCACTTCTGGATGGCCGACAGTTTCTCAGGATCCATTTGTAGGCCGGTCTGAGAGATTATGTAGCCCAGAAATGGAAGAGACGTCTGCTCAAAGATGCACTTCTCATATTTAGTGTAGAGGTGGTTCTGCCTGAGCCTGAGCAGGACCTGACGAATATCCCTCCGGTGAGTAGGAAGGTCCGGAGAGAAGACCAAGATGTCGTCCAGGTACACCACCACGCAGGAGTAGAGAAGGTCACGGAAGATGTCATTGACCAACTCTTGAAAGACGGCAGGAGCGTTACAGAGACCGAAGGGCATTACAAGGTACTCATAGTGGCCGTCCCGGGTGTTGAATGCCGTCTTCCACTCATCCCCCTGACGGATACGGACCAGGTTATACGCCCCACGGAGATCCAGTTTGGTGAAGATTCTAGCCCCCCTCAGGCGGTCAAATAATTCAGGAATGAGCGGGAGGGGGTATTTATTCTTCACTGTAATCTGGTTAAGGCCTCTATAGTAACATAGTAACATAGTTTGTAAAGCCGAATAAAGACTTGCGTCCATCAAGTTCGACCTGTTAGTTCTGTAATTGCTAAAGTTGATCCAGAGGAGGGCAAAAACCCCAAATGATTTGGCCAATCTTCACCTGAGGAAAAATTCCCTCCCGACTCTGAAACCAGCAGTCAGAATAAATCCCTGTATCAACCTACTATTTTATTTTATTTTTAAGTATATGCTGAAATCTGCCTGGTATCTAGAAATGCATCCAGTCCCCGCTTGAACTGGTGTAGTGAATCCGACATTACCGTCTCCTCACTCAGTGAATTCCATATTGTCACTGCTCTTACCGTAAAGAACCCCTTCCTATGCTGGTGCTGAAACCTTTTCTCTTCCAGTCTTAGTGAGTGCCCTCTTGTTACCGTAATATCCCTCCTTTTGAACAAATCTCGGGCAAGATCTCTATACTGTCCCCTAACATATTTGTACACATTTATTATGTCCCCCCTCAACCTTCTCTTTTCCAAGCTGAATAGTCCTAGTTTTGCCAACCTCTCTGGGTATTGCAGTCCCTCCATTCCCTTTATTAATTTTGTTGCCCTCCTTTGTACCTTTTCAAGCTCATTTAAATCCTTTCTATATATTGGGGCCCATAACTGAGCACAGTATTCAAAGTGTGGTCTGACCAGTGCTTTGTACAGTGGAAGAACAATGTTCTCATCCTTTGCAGCTATACCTCTTCTGATACATCCCATTACCCTGTTTGCCCTTACAGCAGCGGCCTGACTTTGGGCACTCCAATTTAGTTTGCTATCAATCAAGATGCCCAAGTCCTTCTCCATCTCTGAATTCCCCAATGATTTCCCATTCAGTGAGTACTGGTGACTTCCATTTTTCCTTCCCATATGTATGACCTTACATTTCTCCTCGTTAAACCTCATTTGCCATTTAATGCTCAACCTACCCAGCTTATCCAAATCCCTCTGTAGGTCTGCACTGTCCTCTTTTGTATTAATTGTTTTACATAACTTTGTGTCATCTGCAAGTATTGATATTTTACTATTTATCCCGTTGACTATGTCGTTAATAAAGATATTAAATAACATTGGGCCTAGTACAGACCCCTGTGGTACCCCACTAGTGACGCTTACCCAATCTGAGTATATTCCATTTATAACCACCCTCTGCCTTCTATCCTTTAGCCAGTTAGCTACCCACTTGCAGACATTTCCCCCCAGCCCCATCATTCTCATTTTGTATACCAACCTATTATGTGGCACGCTATCGAACGCTTTTGAGAAGTCGACATACACGACATCCACTGGTTCCCCCTGATCTACTCGAGAGCTAACCTCCTCGTAGAAGTCAATCAGATTTGTTTGGCAGGAGCGATTCCTCATGAATCCATGTTGGTTCGGGATTAAAAGATTATTAGCATCAAGATGCTCCGTAATTGCCTCTTTAATGAAGCTTTCAAAAATTTTGCCCACAAAGGACGTCAGACTCACCGGCCGATAGTTTCCGGCGTCACTTTTCGCTCCCTTTTTGAATATTGGCACTACATTCGCCTGTCGCCAATCAAGTGGCACAGACCCAGTCTCAACAGAGTCCTTAAATATAAGATATAACGGTCTGTCTATCACATTACTTAGTTCCCTTAGTACCCGTGGGTGTATGCCATCAGGTCCTGGTGATTTGTTTATTTTAATGTTACTGAGGCGTTTCTGTACCCCAGCTTGGGTTAGATTTGTCATACTTAGTGGAGGATTAAGTTTGTCACTTCTCATTTCTCCTGTTAGTTCGATTTCCTTTGTGAAAGTTGTCGAAAAAAAATTATTTAATAGATTAGCTTTATCCTCATCTTTCTCTATGATTTTGCCTTCCTCACTTTTTATCGGTCCAATATTATCCGATTTAATCCTTTTACTATTTATATATGTAAAGAACAGTTTGGGATTTGATCTACTTTCCCTAGCAATACGTCTCTCTGTTTCCTCCTTCGCTATTTTTATTTGTTTTTTACAGGTTCTCGTTTTTTCCTTGTAACACATTAGTGCTTCCTTACTGTTTTCCTGTTTTAATCTCTTGAATGCCTCTTTTTTGCTATTTAACGCCCCTTTTACGTTCTTGTTCAACCATATTGGTTTCCTCTTATTTCGGGCCCTTTTATTCCCATACGGTATATATCTCTCGCACTGAGTATTCAGAATTCTTTTGAAGGTTTCCCATTTACTATTCGTATTCCATTGATTAAGAACTTTGTCCCAGTCAATAAGTTGAAGGCTTTCTTTCAGCTGATCAAACTTCGCCCTCCTAAAGTTTAATGTTTTTGTTGTTCCCTTATTGATAACCCTACTGAAGGGCATTTTGAAGTCGATAATATTATGGTCGCTATTACCTAGGTGCCCCCCTATCTGTACCTCAGTTATTCTATCAGGCCTATTAGTCAATATTAAGTCCAACACGGCCTTCCCTCTCGTTGGTTCCTGCACTAGTTGGGAGAGATAATTATCCTTAATATTTGTCAAGAACCTTTTACCTTTCTGAGATCTACAGGTTTCTGTTTCCCAGTCAATATCCGGGTAGTTGAAATCCCCCATTACAATCACTTCATTATGTTTTGCTACTTTGTCTATTTGTCCTAATAGCAGATTCTCATTCTCCTCTGTTATATTTGGTGGCTTATAGCAGACCCCCGGTAATATTTTATTATTATTTTTAGTTCCCTCTATCTCTACCCACATGGACTCGACCCCCTCTTCTCCCTCTCCTATATCTTCCCTTAGTCTGGGTTTTAGACATGACTTTACATATAAGCAGACTCCTCCGCCTTTCCCCTGTTTCCGGTCCCTTCTAAATAAACTATAATCTAATAAATTTACCGCCCAGTCGTAGCTATCGTCTAGCCAAGTCTCTGTTATACCTACGATGTCATACCTCTCCTCCGATATAAGCGCCTGCAGCTCATCCGCCTTATTGGTCAGGCTTCTTGCGTTGGTCAGCATGCAAGATAAAACTTTGGGGTTATTTAGCATCCTATTCTTCTCTAACGATCTAACTGTACTATCCCCACCCCCCTCTCCACCCTCATTATATTCACTTCTCCCCTTCCCCCTTGCTTGCCTCACATCCCACCTATTTCCTTGGTTTCCCCCCCCCCCGTCTCTAGTTTAAAAACTCCTCCAACCTATTAGCCATCTTCTTCCCCAGCACCGCTGCACCCTCCCCATTGAGGTGCAGCCCGTCCCTACGGTAGAGCCTGTAGCCGACCGCGAAGTCGGCCCAGTTCTCCATGAACCCAAACCCTTCTGCCTTGCACCAACTCTTTAGCCACTTATTCACCTCCCTAACTTCCCGTTGGCGCTCCTGTGTGGCTCGCGGGATTGGTAGTATTTCTGAGAAAACTACCTTGGAGGTCCTTGCCCTAAGCTTCCTACCTAGGTCCCTGAAATCATTTTTAAGGACCCTCCATCTACCACTCATTTTGTCATTGGTGCCGATGTGGACCATGACCGCTGGGTCTTCGCCAGCCCCACCCAGTAACCTGTCAACCCGATCCGCGATGTGCCGGACTCGAGCGCCAGGGAGGCAGCACACCGTTCGGCGATCCCGGTCTTTGTGACAGATTGCCCTGTCTGTCCCCCTAATAATAGAGTCACCCACTACCAGAACCTGTCTTGCCTGCCCTACACTTCCCCCCTCCCCCTCATTACTGGAGCATACACTCCCCCGGCGGTCAGAGGATCTGTCGTGCTCCAATAATGCCAGTTCTGAACCAGCCTTCCTATACTTCTTCCCTCTATCCCTCCTAACTGTTATCCAGCTCCCTGCCTGTTCAGCCTGCACTTCCCCTCTATGCTCCACCCCCAGTATTGACCCATTGAGTGTCTGCTCGGTGAGCAGCAAACTCCGTTCCATGTTGTCGATGCTCCTCAGTACCGCTATCTGAGCACCTAGATCCAGAATTTGGGCTTCCAAGTGCACGATATGCTCACATCTCTCGCAGCAGTATGGATCCTCGAGCGGTTGCTCACGGAATGCATACATTGCGCAAGATGTACACTGCACGGCTCCGGCCAACATGGACGTCATTCTAAATATGGGGATACAGTCAGTATATATATACACAAGTACAAAACACAATTATTTATATATAGGTGTATGGACGGGGATCAATTAGGGATGTGCAAGTGTATCAATTAGATATCAATTAGATAATATATACATGGACGGAGTGAGCCGTCCTTCTTTTTGACGAAGAAGAAGCCTGCTCCTGCCGGGGAGGTAGATTTCCGGATAAATCCCCGGGCCAGATTCTCCTCAATATATTCTGACATGGACCGGGTCTCCGCTGCGGACAAAGGGTAGATACGCCCACGGGGAGGAGTAGAGCCGGGTATCAGGTCGATTGGACAATCGTATCGTCTATGAGGGGGTAATGTCTCTGCTTCTTTTTTATTGAAGACATCCGCATAAGACCAATAGGGAACCGGTAGACCGGGTAGACTGACTGGGGTAGGAGAAGGACGAGCAGGATGAACGGGAACTAGACAAGTCCTATGGCAGTCCTGTCCCCAGCGAAGGACTTCTCCGGTCTGCCAGTCAAGCACGGGTGCATGTTTCTGGAGCTAAGGTAGACCTAACAAGAGTGCGTGAGAGAGTCCAGGCAGAACATGAAAGGAGATGCTCTCAGAATGCAGCATTCCCACCTGCAGAGTTATGGATTCGGTGATGAGTTGGATGGGATGTGGTAAGAGGCCCCCATCCACGGCGGCGACAGATAAAGGTACGGCCAGAGGTTTGGTGGGAATGCGGTATTTCTCTACCAGAGACTGAGAAATGACATTTCCAGCAGCTCCTGAGTCAAGTTGAGCCAGTTCGAAATAGCGGTTCTCTCCGCAGGTGATAGAGACTGACAGCATCAGAGATGGAGAGGGTTTACTTTTGTCTAGGGCGACCTCTCTGAGCAATCCTAGACACAGGCGTTTCCCGACCTCTCTGGGCAGAAACGGATCCGGTGCTCCTTACTGCCACAGTAGAAGCAGCTCCCCTCGGCACGGCGTAAGTCTTGACGGGTTTTGACCATCTTGGTCTGGTCGACCTGCATAGGCTCAGGTGAGTGTGCCTGGGGAGTAATGGAGGGAGTGACGGGTTTCTGGAAGGTGGGGGCTAGACGTGGAAACCTCCTCTCACGGGTGACCTCTTTGGCGCGCTCCTGGAATCGGATGTCAATCCGGGTGGCAAGTGTTATTAAGTCGTCGAGAGTGGTAGGAATGTCCCGACCGGCGAGTTCATCTTTAATACGGCCGGACAGACCCTCCCAGAAGACAGACACCAGAGCGTCGTTATCCCAGGCCAGCTCCGAAGCAAGGGTATGGAACCGTATGGCATATTCGCCCACGGTGAGATCTCCTTGACGGAGGCGTAGCAGTGACGATGCGGATGAGGTCTTCCGTCCGGGTTCGTCGAAGACTTTCCGGAAAGCCGTGAGAAAGGCTGGCAGGTCGGACACCAGGGGATCTCCTCTCTCCCACAGAGGATTTAGCCAAGCCAGAGCCTCCCCCGTGAGGTGGGACATGATAAAGGCTACTTTGGACCGGTCGGAGATAAACTGGTTGGACAAGAGTTCAAAGTGCAGGGTGCACTGGTTTATGAAGCCCCGAGCTTGAGCGGAGTCACCTCCGAAACGAGGAGGTGCAGAAAACCGGGGTCCGGGACAGGATACCATGGTATTGGTGGGCAGCGGCGCTGCCGGGTTGCGTGTCATGACACTAGCGGTGGTTGCAGGTGGAGCAGACAGAGTGTCCAGACGAGAGTTGACACTCCGCAGGTGACTCAGGATGGACTCCTGTTGGGACCTCTGACGGGACAGTTCATGACATAGGTCCGAGAGCGAGGGAGCTTGGGTGTCACCGGATTCCATGGCCCGAGCAAACTGTAACGGGTCTGGGAGGCGGAACCTCTGAGCAAGGGGGCGGTCCTTGTAAGGAAGCGGGTGGCTCCCAGGGAAGGCGGGCAGGTAATCACGGCAAGTGACAGGGACAGTCTCTGGGTAGAAGGGCAGGTAGTCACGGCAAGTGACAGGGACAGTCTCTGGGTAGAAGGGCAGGTAGTCACGTCAAGTGACAGGGACAGTCTCTGGGTAGAAGGACGGGTACTCACGGCAAGTGACAGGGACAGTCTCTGGACAGGCAGGTGGTCACAGCTAGTGATGGCAGAGCCTCCAGGTAGGCTAGCAGGCAGGTAGCAGGTGAGCGCTCCTAGGTGAGCAGGCGAGAGTCTCTGGACAGGCAGGTGGTCACGGCAAGTGATGGCGGAGCCTCCAGGTAGGCTAGCAGGCAGGTAGCAGATGAGCGCTCCCAAGTGAGCAGACAAGAGTCTCTGGACAGGCAGGTGGTCACGGCAAGTGACGGCGGAGCCTCCAGGTAGGCTAGCAGGCAGGTAGCAGATGAGTGCTCCCAGGTGAGCAGACAAGAGTCTCTGGACAGGCTGGTCCATAGACAGACTGACAGGTGTCGGAAGGCAGACCGTCGGACCGCAGGCTGGCAAGCAGGTAAACGGATATCTGGCAGGTATCAAGCAGGAATCTGGCAGGTGACTGGCAGGTAACAGGCAGGAATCTGGCAGGTGACTGGCAGGTAACAGGCAGGAATCTGGCAGGTGACTGGCAGGTAACAGGCAGGAATCTGGCAGGTGACTGGCAGGTAACTGGAAACGGGACCTGAGGGCTGAAGCAGAGTGAAGGCTTTGCAACAACATTGCTCGGGCACCTCCATTTTGGAGGAGGTGCCTTATATATGGTGAAGTCCTCCGGCCATTGGCCGGGGACTCCTTAGGACGGCGCGCGCGGCCCCTTTAAGAGAGGGGGAGCGCGCGCGCGCCCTAAGCACCGGGGCCGGGAAGCAGCGCGCGCTGCCAGCAGAGCGGGAGGAAGACGCCGGGCACAGAGCGGAGAGGTGAGGGGAACAGCGTCCCTGCCTAGCAGGAGGCAGGGACGCTGACGCTACAACCTGCTCCCTTACAAGGTCGTCCCCAGAGTAGCACCTGGTCCCTCTGCTCGGATCCTCCCCGGTCACGGAGTCGATTGAGCCGCCGTATGACCTAGCTCGCTCCGAGTTGATAACTAGTTACGCCGCTCTGGGTCCCTCCTTGCACCGCAGCACAGAGGTTACACCACCCAGATCCGTAACATCGGGGCTCGCCGAGCATCCCGAGTAGCGTGATGCTCGGGCGAGTACCGAGCATTGTCTAGCATGTTCGCTCAACACTAGTGGTGGCAGCTAGTAGTTCTTTTATTATTGCGGAGCTGGTAGTGATCGTACCGGGGGTATATACATATATTCCATGCATTGGAATCGGAGGTGTATATACCATACGCTCACGGTTAATGCCCCAATGACCAGCCTAGTAGTGGAAACAGCCGCGGCCTCGTCCATCACTGTGCTAATTGCGCAATTGTCCTGATGATTGGAGGCAGCGGAGTTACGTTTCCTTGACAACTGCGACTGGAGAGATCATACAGATCTCACTGCTGTGACATCCGTGACAAAGTGGTAACAGTGGTAGGATCTATGTGACCCACCCGGCTGTGTATTCGTGACTGTCTCTATGAATCACCTTGAGGGTCACTACACCACCAGATGAATTCCTTGATGATGGTTGTTTCCAAAATGGCGTCACTTGGGTCATTTCAAGGTCATTTCCACTGTGTACTGTCAACTCAGGGGTTCAGTAAGTGTGATATTGTAAATGAATACCATTTTTACAAGATTTGGTCTTCAAAAGTGAAATGGCACTCATTCCTTTCTGAGACCTGCTGTGAGGCCAACCAGCAGATCTTATTGATGCTAAATGACAATCAGCCCCTAGGTTCATGCCATTGGATTGTAAGAGAATGGTAGTTTATTTACTTTGTTGCAGTCAAAAATCACAAGTTTTCTAGTTAAAATACTTCACAGTCGTCAGAGAGTCACTCTCTGGGGAAGCAATGTGTGAAACACACGGGTGAGTAACTCACTTAGCAAAAGACAACCGAAATACATCAGAGATTCACTTGCTAAGGAAGCTGCTATAGGCTCACCTTGTGAGGTGGATCCTCTAAGATAAGTCTGGGTGGGTACACGGGCCTACAGGCGTCAATGCAACAGTCAGCTTAGGTAAGTAGGAACCAAGGACTAGTAGTACTGGAGGAAGCAGGCAGACAGGAGACAGGGAAGCAAGTAGCAGAGGTAATGGAAACTGCATGTAAAGTGCACAGGGCGGTAGTCCTGGTCGAGGGGCTGCGTTCCCACACTACTAGAGAAGTAGCAGAGGTTCTGGAGACTGCAGAAAGGTAGCAGAAGTCCTGGAAGCGAAACAGGTATGGAGCCT
This sequence comes from Phyllobates terribilis, assembly GCF_046119375.1. Lineage (NCBI taxonomy): Eukaryota > Metazoa > Chordata > Amphibia > Anura > Dendrobatidae > Phyllobates > Phyllobates terribilis. The sequence continues at coordinate 129,666,983 of NW_027362767.1, read as the reverse complement.
TAGTGTCTTGGTGGGCCTTATATAGGCCTAAGTAGATGGAACATGGGAGCATGCCGAGCTACTTGCAAAGCCCGACATGATGCACAAAAGAGTTTAGCGCATCGGGGTGAAGGGATCAGAGTTCGGAAGTGGGAAAGGTGTGTAAATGTACACCCTCCCTTAAGGCTCCCCCGCAAATTAGCCCATAACTGCAGAAGAAAGGACCAGGCCTGCACAGTCACATCTTGCCTGCAATTCTCTTTGACTCCAAACTTGGAGAAGACATCTGGGGAGACCTGATAGGAGTCAAGAAATTAGAAGCAGTGGATGAAGAGCAGAGTTTCCGAGAAACTGTTAGAGGCAGGATCTTGAAGTAGTTATGACAAAATGATCCCCACTGGCCGATCTGGTCGGATAACCAGAGCATGAAGCCACAGTAACGTAAGTCCCAAAAGCACTGGTGCATCAGAGAGGGGTAAAACTAAAAAATGAATGTCCTCCATGTGTAATGCACCAAACTGGTGCGTTACCTTCCCTTTCCGGAATCCGGTAGGACCACCAGGAATTGTTGAGCCATTCACAGAGGTTAGCTACAGGGGTGTCTGCAAAGACACAAGAAGTCCATAAAATTCTCAGTTGCTTCGGAATCAATAAGTCTTTTTCTCGGAACCCAGAGGAACTGTAGGAAACAGATATAGGCAAGAGCAGTTTATCTTTAATGGAGGAAAGTGTTAATCCTAGGAGGATACCTCTCTCTTTGCATAGGGTATGAAGTTTTTTTCATTTGGCCTTCAGTTTGGAACAATTAGTGCAATAATGATCCTGTCACCACAATTCAAACAGAATGTAATTGAATGTCATCAGGATCTTTCAGCCAGATATAATCTATTCTGGCCGATCTCCATGGGTTCTGGTTTAGCCATTCTAGATTTTGGAGAGGTTTCAGAATGTGAGACACGGGAATCAAGCTTTTTTTTTCTTTCGACCTGTCTATAAAATGCAAGTCCACTCAGGTGGGAGGAGAAATCAAGCCATTTAGGGAGACCGAGACCGCAGACAGGTAGCAGAGGTCCTGGAGACCGCAGGCAGGTAGCCAGATTTCCTGGAGTCCGCAGGCAGGTAGCCAGAGGTCCTGGAGACCGCAGACAGGTAGCAGAGGTCATGGAGACTGCAGTCATCTGGCAGAGGTCCTGGAGTGTACAGACAGGTAGCAGAGGTCCTGGAGTGCACAGACAGGCAGTAGAGTTCCTGAAGACAACAGACAAGTAGCAGAGGTCCGGGAGACTGCAGATAGGTAGCAGAGTTCCTGGAGTGTGCAGACAGATAGAAGAGGTCTTGGAGACTGTGAAACAGGTACTGAGCAAGTCGTGGTGCACAAACAAACTAATAGTCTTCATACCAAGACACAGGTGTGTGTCTTGGTGGACCTTATATAGGCCTAGATAGATGATCACATGGGAGAACGCTGGGCTACTTGCAAACCCCGGAGCACAAGAGAGTTTAGTGGACCAGGGTGAAGGGACCAGAGTCCGGACCCGGGACAGGTGTTTAACAGAAGTGACTCGCCCCCTGGGCCGTGGGGCACGCGGATCCGGGCGATAGGGGAACGATGGGGGTAGTAGTGGCGGCCCGGTCCCGCGGCTCAGGGTGGTCAGACCAATGGTAGTCTGCTACGTGCTTCAGATAATGTCCGACTACGCCACCCGTGGATTGCGGTTATTAGGAACCGCCGCTGCAAGGCAGTCCGCTGGGGCTGATGATGTATGCAGCTGGGATGGTGTGACTCCCCACGGGAAGAGTGCGGCCCCAGGGCAGTGTAGTGGATGGTGGGAGTGATGGTGGTGAGAGTCCCAGTACCGGTAGTGCTGGAGGCGCGAAGGAGCACACAGACAACAAGTTACAGTCCAGGGTCTTTACTCACAGTTCATTTGTTCCGGGTCACTTCTGTACAGGTAGTGACCGCCCGAGCCGTGCTGCGTCCACCAGGTGTGGGGCTCGGTCAACTCCCAAGCAGTTCAGGAGCATGGCACAGGACCCCCTTTAATCCTTTCTCTGGCCTGCCTCACCAGTGACCCACTTTTGTCCAGCTGCCGCGGACTTGTGTGGTTAAACGTGGGCCCCGTCCTCCGCTGTCCTATATGGTGCCTTCCTAGCAGGTTTGATGAGGTGTCGCACCAATAGATGATCACGACGACCGGTGTTTGGCTGAGGGTAGTTTCTCCTCCACCAACTTGGGATCCGGTACCCTTAATCTGCCTGACCCTTCACCCTGGATTCTCGTGGGTTCTTAGGGTCCCTTCCACCTTCTTGTTCCTGAGCCCTTCTGTTTCTCTGTCTCTTCTTCTCCCTTTCCGTTCCTTCCTGTTCCTTTCTGTTCCATTCTCTTGGAGCTGAGATGAGCCAAAATCCCAGCTCCCCTTCACCTCCTCCTCGGCCTCTCACTAGGCCCTCCTGGAGTAGAGCTCCTACAGAGCCTCTACTCCCTGTCTTCTCCTCTGACTGAACTGACTTAAATCTAAGATGGTGCCCACCTTTTATACCTCCCTCTAGAAACATGAGCCCAGGTGACCAGCAACCAATGGGCTCCTTCCTACGCTCAGGAACCAACCCCTATCTGCCCCTACAGCACTGGGTGTTCCACCCCCCTCCCCACTCCAGGCAGGGACATAGTCGGTCGTGCCTGCACTTCTGTCTAGTGGGAGCACCGTTGAGCTGTCCCTCGGAAATGGGGTGTGTGTGCTGTATGCAGCTAACTGAGCCCTGGTCCATACTCCATCCTTACCTGGGAGTGGAATATCACACCTCTGGTCTGAGGTGCAATACACCTGTAGCGACCGAACCCTCGGGGCGCTACAGAAGCAACTCGCGAAATACATTTCAGAGGGTAGTCTCCGGGAAAGTGACTTGCGAAACACATCAGAAGGTCACTCTCTGAGCAAGTGTGTCGCCCCTGAGGGTTCGACCGCCACAGGAATGCTGCACTCCTTTAATGGAGTGTGGTGTTCCTCCTCTGAGGTAAGTCCGGTGCGATGGTAGTTACCTAGTTTTGCATCCAACACCACATTTCCACCAGAGGGAGCTAGTATGCACTAGGTGCGGCTCCCCTGGTTACAGGGAGACTGGGGAACACAAAGTAGTAGGAACCAGTTAGTGGGTGTGGGTGGAGGAACAGTTAGTTAGTGACACTTCTAAATTCATATTTAATAGAATGTCATCTTTGATCTTGGTCTTCGGTTGGTGCTGTTTAGTTCAAACCTGGTCCTGTGTGGACCTGTCCTTCTTAGTGGTCGTTCTGTGCTGTCATGAACTGTGTGTGAAGTGACTTCCCTCCGGGAGCGCAGATCCTGTGTGGGCCTGCACCGGCATGGGACACAGCCCTCGTACCCAGATCTATGGGACGAGAGGGAGGTTGCAGACAAGGAATGTCTCAACCCGGCCAAGGACCAGGATCAAGAAGGCCCGGGAGCTTTAGAGTGTGGCTCCCTAGCAAATGGGTCCCGGGGAGGATGCAGATGGAGCGGAGTACGCCACCTGTCCTCTTCTACCTGATCTATTCAGAGGGATTCCGGCTGCAAGAGGGGTACCGGCTGCAAGAGGGGTACCGGCCCCCGACACCCGACCTCGTACTCTATGTCCAGGATGGGAAAGCCCGGTTAGGCCCTGAGGATCCCGTCGGGCTTGGGATGGAGAGGAATTGCCACCCGAGCCCTACACCTGAGAGGAGCTCAGAGGGAGACCCGGCCTATCCACACACGCACAGACGGGAAAGGGTAAAGTCTGTAGTGCAGGAACACTCTGGTGTAGGGATGCTACCTCATACTGGACTTCTTTGGAGGTAGTCGGACCCCCGTCCCTGGTGGCCGCAGGACTCCGCGAGGAGCAGGGAGAAGCCTTGCGCTGCTTATGAGAACTCTGAGTAAAGCCTTGGAAATTCATCCCTATGGCCTCCGGACTGTTCATTACGCGCCATACCACGCGACGCGGTGCCCGCACTCCCCGCGCTACTACTACTACCCCCTTCATCCCGCCTTGCCTGCCCTGAGGCCGCGCTCTGCCTGTGGGGAGCAGTGAGAACTTTAGCCGCCATGACATCGGGCCTCAGCGGACTGTAGCGGTGCTGGTGGCGCATCACCAGACACCACAGGTGGCGTAGTCGACAATTACCACTCAACCCGGAAAGCCCTAACATCATTTTCAATGTGACGGCCCTGGGCACGGAACGGGTCCAGGCCACGACTGCATCCCCGTCCTCAACATCTGACCCGGCTCCGAGTACCCCATCTTCCCAGGGCAGGGCTTGCGAGCGTCACATCACTGGCGTAGTCGGCAGGATATCGTGCCCGCAGCAACAGAGAAAAGTGCCCATTGCTATTGGGTACTGTGTGCCTTACACCTTGGACTGTTGTTTTGCACTTAAAATGGCGCCCGCCCAAGAAGAACAGGCGCCATAATGCTGTGAAAAGACTGTCTTTGAACGCCTCCCATCGTGGGCTGGGCTCCCGCTTGGCGCCAAAAATGTGGACTGCCCCTTCCATCAGAGACTGTCCGCGGGGTAATGCCCGTCAAAGTGGATGGGCTGAACGAAGGCGGGCCTGTCAGCATGCCGCCCAGGAACCGCCCCGAAAGAGGAGGAAGAAGAAGGAAAGCAACAAGGTGCGGCCATGTCAGTCGGAGCTTGGCAGTGAACGGAGGCAGTTATGGAGGCCTCTGGGGAACGAGACCACGCGACCACTGAGCCCGGTTCAGGCCCTTCACCCGGCGGAGAACCTAGTGGCAGCGCATTGACTCCGGGAGACTTTGAGTTTCTCCAGCAGGAAGCTCCAGAACTAGCAAGGAGACAGAAGGAGGCCCAGAAGGCGGCAATGGCAGCGTGGAAAGCTGAAATGCTGCAGCGCATACAAGACCGCCGCCGAGGAGTGGAGACTCTGGAAGCAGTCGGCCTGGAGGTCGAAGTAGAGACTGACCTAACGGCGGGTGAGAGTGCAACCCCTGCCCCGGCTGCGGAGCCATCGGAGTTAATCTTGGACCTCATGACGGAGTATATACATCCCCAAGTCATCACCTGGGAGCAGGCGCTAGCTCCTGAGCTGCAAGCGGCAGCTATAGGTGGGGACTTGCGCTGCCACGAGAGCTCTACAACGGAGGTGCCTGGAGCTGCGGAGGAGGCTACCGGCTTCAACCCGGACTGGTCCGCACTACTGGAGGACTTACAGCAACCCGTCCTGACCCCGCTACCTGCACCAGCGGTAACCTGGTCCGAGGCCGAGGAGTGGGCCTGGGAAAACCAGGGGGGCGACCTTATGGGCTTCCCGCGGGAGACCAGATCTGAAGCGCGCAGGAGGAGCCAATGGTGCAGCGACCAGGTCTTCCAACTGGCACGGGAGCAACGTCGGCGGGAGCAACGCTGCGAGCGCCTCGAGGTGAGGACCAAGGCTACAAAGACTCGGGCGCGACTGGAGGAGGCCACCCGTCCTAGTCCCCGGTATGAAGGCCAGGTTGTGCGTTTTCACCATGAGGCGGGGTGGGGGTTTATCCGGTGTCCCATGTTCCAGGACGATGTGTTCGTCAGCCGGCGGGACGTCGAGCCGCGCCTTAAGAAGGGACACCCCGGCCGGAACCTCTTCCTGGGCGATACTGTGACTTTCACTCGCCACCAGGGGGAGCGTGGGTGGTACGCCCTGGATGTCCGCAAAGTGTCTGGGAGTGACGCCACCCCGCCCTCAGCCTCAGGTGACCGGCTAGCCTCTGTCGGGAGGAATGAGCCCTTCCCTTCATGTGAGCCCCAAGTCTAAAGCAGCCCCGGCTGCTGTAGTTATTGTTTGAAGTTTAACTATTGCTGCTATTTTTCGTGTGTTTTTCTTTTTTTATAGAGACTTTGGTCCCTGCGGACTATGGCAGGCGGCGGACTGCATTGTAAATAGTTATGCATCTATTTAGGTGCTCCCTATTGGTTTTATACAAAACCGTGCCTACTTTCTACCTCAGACCTCAGAAGCAAAACCTGTCTGGAGTGGCTTGTGTGGGGGTCCAACTCCGGATCTTCATGCCCTGCAGCCACCCCAGGGCCCACGTAAAGGGTTTAGGGCAGGTCCCTCTTGCTACTGAACTGACCGTCGTCACCTTTAAGCAGTCCGCTGTCTTGATCAAAAGGTCTCTTGTCTTAATTTATAATTTTGCACTATTATATCTCTGTGTTTTTTTTATAATTTTATACTTTGCACTTTTGTACTTTTATAACTGTTATGCAACGTTACAAGAAATGTGCCTCCCATAAAGGGATGATAGTTTTACTTGTTATATAAAAAGAATTTTCCTGGGTGCTATTCCTTTGCAGCCCGCGGACGTGCTGTGTTTTACCAGGGGGGAATGTGGCGCCCCTGAGGGTTCGACCACCACAGGAATGCTGCACTTCTTTAATGGAGTGTGGTGTTCCTCCTCTGAGGTAAGTCCGGTGCGATGGTAGTTACTTAGTTTTGCATCCAACACCACATTTCCACCAGAGGGAGCTAGTATGCACTAGGTGCGACTCCCCTGGTTACAGGGAGACTGGGGAACACAAAGTAGTAGGAACCAGTTAGTGGGTGTGGGTGGAGGAACAGTTAGTTAGTGACACTTGTAATTTCATATTTAATAGAATGCCATCTTTGATCTTAGTCTTCGGTTGGTGCTGTTTGGTTCAAACCTGGTCCTGTGTGGACCTGTCCTTCTTAGTGGTCGTTCTGTGCTGTCATGAACTGTGTGTGAAGTGACTTCCCTCCGGGAACACAGATCCTGTGTGGGCCTGCACCGGCATGGGACACAGCCCTCGTACCCCGATCTATGGGACGAGAGGGAGGTTGCAGACAAGGAATGTCTCAACCCGGCCAAGGACCAGGATCAAGAAGGCCCGGGAGCTTTAGAGTGTGGCTCCCTAGCAAATGGGTCCCGGGGAGGATGCAGACGGAGCGGAGTACACCACCTGTCCTCTTCTACCTGATCTATTCAGAGGGATTCCGGCTGCAAGAGGGGTACCGACACCCGACCTCGTACTCTATGTCTAGGACGGGAAAGCCCGGTTAGGCCCTGAGGATCCCGAAGGGCTTGGGATGGAGAGGAATTGCCACCCGAGCCCTACACCTGAGAGGAGCTCAGAGGGAGACCCGGCCTATCCACACACGCACAGACGGGAAAGGGTAAAGTCTGTAGTGCAGGAACACTCTGGTGTAGGGATGCTACCTCATACTGGACTTCTTTGGAGGTAGTCGGACCCCCGTCCCTGGTGGCCGCAGGACTCCGCGAGGAGCAGGGAGAAGCCTTGCGCTGCTTATGAGAACTGTGAGTAAAGCCTTGGAAATTCATCCCTATGGCCTCCGGACTGTTCATTACGCGCCATACCACGCGACGCGGTGCCCGCACTCCCCGCGCTACTACTACTACCCCCTTCATCCTGCCTTGCCTGCCCTGAGGCCGCGCTCCGCCTGTGGGGAGCAGTGAGAACTTTAGCCGCCATGACATCGGGCCTCAGCGGACTGTAGCGGTGCTGGTGGCGCATCACCAGACACCACAGGTGGCGTAGTCGACAATTACCACTCAATCCGGAAAGCCCTAACATCATTTTCAATGTGACGGCCCTGGGCACGGAACGGGTCCAGGCCACGACTGCATCCCCGTCCTCAACATCTGACCCGGCTCCGAGTACCCCATCTTCCCAGGGCAGGGCTTGCGAGCGTCACAGAAGTGACTCATGAAACACGCATCAGATGGTCATTCTCAGAAGAAGCAACTATATAAACATATGTCTGAGGATCAGTCTCCAAGGAAGCAACTCACGAAACACATAAGAGGGCCACTCTCTGAAGAAGCGACTTGCTTATAGTTTAGTTAAGAGGAGTCGTCTTGGATTTGTCTGCCTTTTCTCCCGAAACAGCACCCCATTTGTCTATATCTGGTAATGCAGCTCATGTCTATTCAAGTGATGGAACAGAGCTAAAATACCAGATACAACTTATAATAATAATTTGGTGATTTTTCTAGAAAACAAAACAGCAGACCCTTTTTTCCTAGACAATTTCTTCCATTCTTAAGAAACCCTAGCTAACCATACTGATCTACTTTGCCATTGTTTAAACTTTTTAAAGTTTTCTTCTCAGCTGCCCTACATATGCATATTCATTAAAACCACAAATCATGACATAAGTTATACATGTCATCCACAATATTAATATGTAGATAGTAGTGCGTTCATAAAGCCGAATAATTTAATAACAGGCTTGATGACTCCATACTGCTTCCCTTGCAGTAATTTTACAGTACATGCTTGTGTATATTTACCAGTGGACATAGGGACATCAAAGTTAAATTACAGCCTTGTTATACACATGGAGGTGATGCTTGTTTTATTTTGAACCCTTATATTAAATATTTCGACACACCTCACTGTACCTCGAAACTCGGAGCCTCTGTATATAGCAATTAATGAGCAGTAGAGCGAGCCCCCAAAACGTGATGACCGATAAAAGTTTGGGCACTGTTTTTCCTGCGGACCTCCCATTCTAATTGTCGATGTTCTGATTCTTCTATATGGGCCATTAATTTTCTGTTTGGGTCCAAATCAGGCCCAGGGGAACATAAGAACTCATGGAAGGAACCCCATCTTCCAGTTTGATTAGTTACCAGCCAAATCCCTCATTTATGGCCATAAAAGTGATTCCTAAGGGTGCACAATATGTATTTCAGCTCATTTTTTTATGCCAGAAACAGCACTATCGAATATAGTCTCAGAAAAGTAAATAAGATCTCTGAAATCTCTGATACATATTGCATTTGTTTTGCAAGCTTAAAGGGAATCTGTCAGTAGAATCAACCTTCCTAAGCCGACTATATGGGCATGTAGGGTGCAGAGGTAGCAGTCGCATCTAAGTCCTGGAGCCGTAGGGATCTAAAAGTCCCTCTACCACATGATAAAACAACAGTATTATATACAGCACTGTGCAAAACTTTTCAGCAGGTATAGAAAAAATGTGACAAACTAAGAAAGCTTTCAAAAATAGAAAAATGTTAAGTTTAATCTTATCAATTAATAAAATGCAAAGTGAATGAACAAAAAAAGAAATCTAAATCACATTAATTTTTGGTGTGACCGCCCTTTGCCTTCAAAACAGCATCAAGTACACTTGTCACTTGCACACAGTTTTTGAAGAACTCGGCAGGAAGGTTGTTCCAAACATCTTGGAGAACTAACCGCCGATCTTCTGTGGACGTTGTGTGTTTCGACACAAGATAGCCGTACTATCTGTCCTGTCGTAATGGTGTAAATGTGATTTGGATACAGCATTATGCATTATAGTAACATAGGATGTCAACAATGTGTTTCCACATCCTTTTAACCCATAAGACCCTTTTACCAACCCCCTGGTAAGAAAACCCTTTGAAGTCTTCATGTATTATGACGTTCCGCCACTTGTACTTTCCAGCGCAGCGATAAATGTTTTCTTATTAAAGCTTTGCCCCTCCTGGCTTTCTATCAGGTGTACTGTAATTTATGTCTGTTTGCTGGATAATTATTATTCCATGATAATTAAAAATGTTTCTACAATCCGATGTCACTCACAATTATCTGAAGTTTGTCTTGCCCGTCATACACACCCTGCTTCGCTGCTCTAATTAAAACCTTCCATACAGAACTTGGCAACTGCAGCCTTCTATCCAATAGTTTCCTGATAAACTCCACTTTATGCTGCGGAAAACATAATTAAAATTTGGAGCTACTGGTTTGGAATACCTCTCGCCTTCTCATTAATCTCTACATCATCTTGTTGTTCATACCAATACATTAACAGTATATTAATCTACAAGGGTTGTCACCACTAATGTGTGCTCAGCATTGTATTACTCATGTTTAATAAACTTGCAAACCAGGTGAATGGATGCCCATTGTTGGCTTAGCCAATTATTCGCTTCATGATGATTTTTATTATTATTATTTTTTATTATTTTTTTTTATTATTTATTTATTAGTTTTATTAATTAATTATTCTTTTTTAAAATTTTATATACTGTATATTTTTGTAATCCTCTCTTTCTAATCTTTCAGATTCCACTTGAAACCTGCCTGGAAAAGCACTAAAAAAATGGAAAAAAGAATGAACATTTGCACTGCAATGTAAAAACCACTTGCTGAGCAAATGTTCAGTCTTCCAAAGCTGTGAAGCGGATAAAAAGAAGTGATCGGACAATTCTTCTGGCAGCTTCTGCATGGAAACTGCTCACTATTAATACATACATTTAAAAAGAAAAAAATAGAGCAAAGGATGTAAAATAAGACTCTTGAGGAAAAAACTCTAAAAGACATTGTTTGCACAGAACCTTAAGCCCCAAAACTTTTTTATTTTTTTGTTGATGCAGCCTTATAAGAATTTGTTCTTTGCGACCGAGTTGTATTTTTTAATGGTATTTTGGGGTACATATAATGTATTGAAAAATACATTATTATTTTTTGGGAAGAGGACTGAAATAAAAGACAATTATGAAATACATTGGGTTTGTTTATTTGGGGGGTTTCGTTTTTATGGAATTTACTGTGCTGTATAAATAACATGATTTCAATGATCATAAACTGTAAAATGTCTTCAAAGATAAAAATCCACAAACCAAACGGGACACTTTTAAGGACATCCTAGTGTGACGTGCAAAAGTAGTGCTATTGCATCAAAAGCATCCAGCAAATATAAGAGTTAACACAGTCACAAGAGATAGGAAGTGTTGTGCTTCAGAAGAATCCAGCAACTAGAGGGGTTAACACAGTCACAGGAGACAGGGAGTGTTTAGCAGAGCCCCATGGGGATTGTGGAGAACTTGTTTATTAGTCTGGCTGGAGCTGAAGAGAAAGGTGGTGTATGATCTGTATCTCACAGAAGGCAAGTGAACAGAATTCAGGTCAGGAAGGAAGCTAAACACAGGTCAGATAGACTCCCTTAACTAACAGTGCAGAGTATTATCGGGCAGAAAGAAAAGGACTGGAAGGAATCCTGTCACAGGTATCATCTCCCTCATCAAACCCTCCCCCCCTTCCATCTCCATGCAGGATAAAGAATGCTGTGCACTATTGTGTCCTTGTGAAGGAACAACCTGTGGTTGTTTATGCATAGAAGTGTGCTGCTAAGAGATCTAATCTGTGCTGAGTTATGTTACTGAAGAGACTGACGTTACTGTGCCTGCTTTAATAGACTGTACTGTGGTGAAGCCTGTTGTTTCAAAGAGTTAAATGGTACTGGCCGTACTTGATTAAACTCCACTGTTCAACTGTTTATGAAGACTCTTGTCAGATGTGTCTGGTCAGCAACTGAATCTATCATGTACCTGAGAGAAGCTGCAGCCTATGGTCGTCCTGAGTAACGGTTCCCCCAGGATTCCAAAGAATTCATGAAACCTGTCTTGCCCTATCTGAACCTAGCGGCGTGCGTGTAACACTAAATAGGTCCTGTGCACAATATATGCCATGTGGAAATAAATAAGTTAGAAATCGGAGAAGATCACTATGGCTAGGGGTACAATAAATGACAAAAAGAAAATGTTTGGCAAAGCAGAGATGATCACAATGTGGTTATGGAAAAGATGAGATCCGGAGAGTATAAGCAAGGTTTTTTATTCACATCAACTCATTTTGGTGCAGGACTTGGGCCTTTCTCAAGGTAAAAAAACCTTGACATGTGGTCTTCTACCTTGAGAAAGGTACTAGTCTGGTGCCATAACACGTTGGTGTGAATAAAAACCTTGCCTATTTTTCTTGATCTCATCCTTTCCCTGACCACAGTCCGCACATCGTGATAATCTCCGCTTTGCCAAACTGTTTTCTCCACAATACTTTCATTCAACCATGAAGTTGCAGCTATGGCAGATCAGGCATCTATAGGTGCTGTGTCCTCACACAACCCCTACAGGTGAGCGCTACCGTCATCCCCATTTTGTTCCTTACGGTATTGCCCTATCTTAGCTACTTTGTCCCATCCAAATCTTCCTAAAAAGAAAATGTTAGAGCATTAAAGCAATAGGGTAATGATGAGGCATTAAGGAAACCTGGCAGCTGATTCATACTACCCAAACCATGGGTCATAAGAATTAGACTCAGGCAACATTATTTCAGGAAAAAGACCATCCGTCTCAGCTAAGTGGTCCAAGGAAGGCTCCCGGCGGCTTCTCCCCACTCTGCTCCCCTTGACTGACAGGACTCTCCCTACATATCTATACAGGGAGAGACCTGTCACTCATGGGGAGCCAGGAAGGGAGATGCCACCAGGGACCATCCTCAGACTAGTCAGCTGAGACTGTGAGAACAGTGAGAAGCCTCTGGAGACCTGCCTCTATGACTAGTCATCTGAGTCACATGGTCCCCAGCTAGCTTTTAAAAGTAAGTTCCAGACAGGACCAGGGTAAGACCCTGGATGCTGCCTGTCTGGACTTTTAAAAGGCATTCAGTACATAAAAGGTTGGTGCACAAAATGAGAGCAATGGGTGTTGGCGAAAAATATGTGTAATTGTGTCTCCAACTAGCTCATTGATAGAAAACATAGGATGGTTAAGAACCGTGACAATATTTGCTATGGCAAATAGAGTACAACCAAAGGTTTCCAAGTCTGCCAGTTCGGTGGCCTGATAGGACCCACTATAAGTGTGGTCTAACAGGCCTCTTATCAGTTTCACGATATGCTGTTTTTGAAAAACCCGACCTCATACGGAAAAAAGACTAGGTTATTCAATTGGGTGTTTAGATGACAGTTTTTTCACAAGAACCAAATGTCCATATGAAAAAAACATTGCAGTGTTCTCTATTCTCTTCCATATTTTGGATGAGAATTACCCATTCTAGTCTATTGATGCACAAAAGTAATAAAATAATCGGATCCCATACTGCTCATTCGATTTTTATGGATACATTGCAATTCTTCACTTAGGGAACTGTATTTGGTCTTGGAATATCACACAGATGATAATACAGAGGAAAAAATATCATTTTTTTCTGGATGAAAATTGGATTTTGTAAACTTAGCCTTAAATTGGCAGGTCTGATACGCTGAAATAAAGAAGTATGTCAGTGTATTTGACCAACGTTCAAACCAGTCAATGCTTAAAATGGGTCTAAAGTGGGACTAAGTAAAAATATCAATCAAATTTGTAAAAATATAAAGAACAAAAAAATAAATAAAAAGCAACCAAAAATGTAGCTCTATATTTTGTAAAAAAAATAACAACTTTTAATGTGCAAAAGTAGCAAAACATAAAAAGCCTGTATAAATCTGGGATCAGTGTAATCATACTGACTCGAAAAACAAAGTCGACTTATTTTTTGGTGAATGGCAGTCAAATAAAAATTGCAAATAATTCATGAATTTGTTTTTTGTTCATGCTACCACCCAAAAATGTAAAAAAATGTTTATGTTGCTCAAATATAAATCAATAAAAACTTCAACTCATCCTGCAAAAAAAACAAGCTGTCCCTCTGTTTTTTCTACAGAAAAATAAGAAAGTTATTATATCATATCTCTGAGAATATGGCGGTGCAAATATAAATAAAAACTTTTGGGGAAAAAAAGTGTTTTAACGTGCAAAAGTAGCACAACATAAAAAAGGAAAATTATATAAATCTGGAATCACTGTAATTGTGCTGACTGAAGAATAAAGTTGTCTTATTGGACGGAGAACAGCATTAAAAAAAAACAGCAATTCAGGAATCGTTTTTATTAGTTTATTCAGTTTCCCAAAAATTTGGGATAAAAATTTTAAGTGACTCAAAAGTTACCAATAAACACTTCAAATCTTCTTGCAAAATAAAGACCTCACTCAATGGAAAAATAAGATTATACTAATATCTCAAAAGCTATGAAAAAGCAACATGACTCCCAAAAAACAATCCAAGCTCTCCAAGCCAAATGGCCGCCTACTGAGCCCCAAACCACTGTTAACTTCCACATGTATGGCACTGATGAAGAAGATAGAACCCATTCAAAGGTGTTCTCCAGAACTTGAGGACTGATGACCTCTTCTATTCATTGAGTCCCTCTCAGAAACCTCCAGCAAATGTAATTACCTCTACATACATAGGAAACGTATAGGAAGCCTTGATCCTGAATGAGACTGAACCTCTTACAAACCTGAAATAATCATAGTAATTATATCCACAACTGAAATTACTGTTATTAACTTGCAGCCTATTTCAAACGCTCCATTTCTGTCGTTGCCGAGCTATTATTTTTTTATGAGTTTTTTACTCATCGTACTAGATTATATTTATGTCAATGAAGCCTTGAAGACCGCACCCCGGTTGAGCTGGATTCCATACTATTGAGATCCACCTATTCTTCCAGTATAAATAGAGCGAGCTGGACGATCAAACCTTACCGTCTACTGCTGCTTGCCCAAGGTAAGTGACTTCTCCCAGTGACAGGTCAGCCTTAATATAAATCTCATTGAAACAGCTTTTCTACAAGGCATTGCAGAATCTGATGTTATAGCATCTGTATCTATGTAATACAGGGTACTTGCAATGTATATGGTCCTTTATCTATGTAGATTGTTGCATGCATTATTTATTTCATTAGATTTGTAACATTTTCTGATATCTTCCTGACTTCTCAGATATCAACTCATCTATAGAAGCTTAAAAAGGCAATTTAATCATTACTTTTAATTATCTTCCTTTATATTGTACACTGATTTCTGAAAATATATGCATAAAATGCATATGTACTATACTTTCAGAAGGATTTTTGAGTTTTCGGCATAAGTTGCAAAGCCAAGAGGCTTTTATCTGGGCAACTATTAAGCTATTTAAGGGGAAGAATATAGAACTTTTGCCTATGACTACTGTATTTTTCAGACTATAGGACGCACGTCATTATAAGACGCACCCCATATTTAGACAGCAGAAAATAGGAAAACAGATTTCCTACTGATTTAAATGTCCTTGTCAGTGTAGAGAAGGGGGGTTAATATCACTAATTTTAATGCACTAGGGTAGAATAGTGGGGTCATAGATCTATTGACTATATTTCTCTGTATCATGTGTGCTATAGGTGCAGCATTGCACACTCTCTGCAGTGCACATACACATCACTGCTGCATGAACAGTACATGCACACTGAGCTCTGCTGTATATATGCACACAGCTCTGCTACACATAAGTACACACACACAGTTCTTCTACACGCACAGCTCTACTACATGAACACACAATCAGATATACCTGTGTTGGCCAGGAGGAGAGAGAGATCTGTGCCTCTGCACAGTTCTCTCAGTGATCGGTAAGGACGCTGCTCCGCATTCTCCTTGATCACATGAATTTGCCTCCAGACTATAAGATGCACACTTTTTTTAGTAAGATTTTGGCTTGCTAAAAAGTGTTTCATAGTCCAAAGAAATATGGCATTTTTATTTTGCAAATCCTTCTTCTTAATAAGCACAATGCAAGCTAACATTTGCAGCTCTTTATGGAGCAAATGTGCAGAAATCATCTAGATTTCCCACAACTCGTCTTTTCAGATTATTTCTGCTTTTAAAAAAAGGGTTTAATTTGGAGAATGGGGTTTAGAAGAAGAAATAAGTTACCTAACTTGAACCTACGTTTTACATCATGTTACAAGTTATTGGTTTGTTTATTTCCTAACTCACTCGCAGAATCACTTTTTGGTAATTATAACTCTTTATACCATTAAGAAAGTCAACTTAGATTTTTAGTATTTCTCAACCAAATGTCTGACGTGAGGGATGAAACATAATTGGGCAACTAATTATGCACTAAAAAAATAGTAATGAAAGGAGTGGCCAAACATCTACTTTTATATAAGCTGACAAACAAGAGAATTAGCAGAGGATTCTGCTCTGTCAGATGTCATGGTATATAATCCGAGGTTTACTAGACTATTATTATAGAAAGACAAGGTTGTTACATTGAGGGAGGTAGTGATTATATAGGATGTAGCAATCTACTGTGTATATAATACGAATATATTTGGTAAATAATATTTACCAAATATATCTATAGGTGCCCACCTGTAAGAGCCCCTATAAGTTACACCCTTGTTAAACAGAAGAAGTCTATTGATTGGATAGATGGACTTTAGGAGAAAGCCGCTGCCAGATTCCTTTAGCAGTGGCTTATCTTGAGGGAGAACAAAAGGATCGAAAGGTCGGATCTTCCTCTTCCCCAACATCATCTGTCAGGGGAGAGTCTGGAGGCCCCCGTACACATTACACTTTTGGGGGTTTTGGGACTTTAGTCTAAAATCTATGGGTGCCTTTTCCTCTCCAACCTCAAAGTATCTTATCTAATTCGATCCTTATTCTTGAATGAGTCTGCCTAACACTTATTCATTTCCACAAATCTCTTAATGAGAATGATATTTATGAAATTTTACACCAATTCTTAATTAATTATTCATTTCTCAACAGCTTTTATTCTACGCATCCTCCCCAGGAGCCTATAAACCTCAACCACCGAAATGGAAGGAGGTAAATAAGACCTCTAGATTTCCAAATGGCTTTTAGCCAAAATAAGATGAATTCTTTCCTCCAAAAAGTAACTTGGTCAGTTTAATTTACCCTCTTTTTATTCATTTTCAGCACCAAACCCCGCCAAGAAGGTAAGAGAATACGTTGTCTCCTAGGAAAAAACTGGATTACTTAATATCTTTATTATGAATTGAAATATTGAATATGATTTAGATACCAGGCACAGCCTATAGACAAGGATGACGCGGTTGTGGAAAAAGCAGACTATATTTGTAGTCTTTAACTCCTTTAAACTTATGCAAAACTTAGATATAGCAACATATAAGATATACAGTTATAATGCGAGTCTGAACATGATACTGGAGGCAATCATTACAAGTTTCATCCTTGACCTTAATATCTTCTTATCTTTACAGCCCTCTGGCCAACAACAAGCCTCAGTAAGTAAAACTTATATAAGGAAAACTATTAGTATGAACTTAAGCTATGTGCTTTTTCAGTTTTGTATGTCAGTTCTCTATTATATTCTTGATGACAAGTTGGTTTTCAGGCTACAACATATATTATATACATTTTATGTCTATTTCTTTCTAAAGGGCACATCAGGAAGCCAAGGAAACAGCCAAAGCCAGTCCGGCGGTCAACAGACCCAAGGCAATAAACCACAAAACCAGGGAAGTGGACAAGTCACTGGAAGCCAACAAGGACAAGATCAAGGACAAACTACCAGCGGGCGCCAACTACGCAGCGGACAACAACAAGGACAGGATCAGAGCAGTGGCCAACAGGGTGGTGGATGCCAACTAGGACAGAATCAGGGCAGTACACAACAAGGTAGTGGACAGAGCGGATCTGGATACCAGCAAGGAAAGGACCAAAGCAGTGGGCAGTGCCAGGGCAGCAGCAGTGGTCAACAAGGCCAGGCTGGGAGACAGAGTCAGGGCAGTGCACAACAAAGCAGTGGGCAGTGCCAGGGTAGCAGCAGTGGTCAGCAAGGCCAAGCTGGGGGGCAGAATCAGAGTAGTGCTCAACAAAGCAGTGGACAGAGCCAGAGTAGCAGCAGTGGTCAACAAGGCCAAGCTGGGGGGCAGAGTCAGAGCAGTGCTCAACAAAGCAGTGGACAGAGCCAGAGTAGCAGCGGTGGTCAACAAGGCCAAGCTGGGGGGCAGAGTCAAAGCAGTGCTCAACAAAGCAGTGGACAGAGCCAGAGTAGCAGCAGTGGTCAACAAGGCCAAGCTGGGGGGCAGAGTCAAGGCAGCGGGCAACAAACTTCTGGAAGTCAGCAGGGAGGACAGAGTCAGGGGCAAGGGCAAAAACAAGGCAAGGATACCTCTTACAACTTTAAACAAGGAAAAGAGAAGTAATAGGCCTGTATTTAACAGTCCAATATCTATGTATACCTAATTATACCTACTGTCCCGCTATACTCCTAAATAGATCTAGTTCCAAAGCATATAAATAAAATTATCTTGTGATTACAGCAACTAAAGTTTCTGTCTTTTCATTTTATTTCTGTTTTAATATTTGATTACAAAAGGAACTGAATTAAAATTTACTAAAAAGATAAGAAAACAAAAATTAAAACTGCATATACTGTATACAATAAACTGTATATATAGTGTGACAGGTTAGGGCATTATCTCATGCGATCGCCATCTCCTGGGTCAGACAGGCCCTTCAGGCATTTCCATAAATCAGCAATGGAAAACATAAGTGGTACAAAATAAAATCCCATGCTGGCTGGACGGTAACTATACATGAAAGTCCTGACTGCCCAGAGCTGGGCCTAGTGCACAGCATCCCAAACAAACAATTGCATTTCTCACAGCAGTTTCTCAGGAGCAGAGAGAGCAATCAGCATGTGGACTCTCTGCCATTTTATACCATACCTGAGCATTGCAGGTGATTAGTCACAGTCATCACAACCACCTGGAGTGGCGCAATGGATCAGAGGAAATACTCTTCCCTGCTAGCAAATTGCCTGGCTGTCCCGCCTACACAGTATAAGACAGGAACCTAGGGAAAATGGTCATCAAACACTTTTTTCCTAGTGCAAATCCTCTTACCGATTATTGATTGTTACGAGTCCGGGTGGTGGAACCTCTGTGCTGCGGTGCAAGGAGGGATCAGAGGGGCGTAACTAGGTATCAACTCGGACCGACCAAGGTCGTACGGCGGCTCAATCGACTCCGTGACCAGGGATGGACCGAGCAGAGGGACCAGGTGCTACTCTGGGGACTAACCTTGTATGAGAGCAGGTGACTCCCACGGGTCAGAAGGCAGGGACTGACCGGTACAGCAAATGAGCACGGCAGGCAGGCTGACTGGTGATCCAGGCAGACGGACAGGCAGGCACGGCATGTAACAAGCAGTAGCCTCCAGGTAGGCTGACAGGTAGGCACGGCAGGTAACAAGCAGGAGCCTCCAGGTAGGCTGGCTAGTAGGCACGGCAGGTAACAGACAGGTGCTTCCAGGTAAGCAGGTGGGTTGGGCCCATAGACAGACTGGCGGACTGGACCGTAGGCAGACTGTCGGGCTGGAGAGTAGACAAGCTGGCGGACAGGACTGGTAGTCAGGCTGGCGGGCAGGACTGGTAGTCAGGCTGGCGGGCAGGACTGGTAGTCAGGCTGGCAGGCAGGCAGGACTTGTAGTCAGGCTTAGCAGCGGGACCTGAGGGCTGAAGCAGAGTTTAACACACAAAG
This sequence comes from Phyllobates terribilis, assembly GCF_046119375.1. NCBI lineage: Eukaryota > Metazoa > Chordata > Amphibia > Anura > Dendrobatidae > Phyllobates > Phyllobates terribilis. The sequence continues at coordinate 129,647,820 of NW_027362767.1, read as the reverse complement.
CTACAATCTTGCACGGGCACCTCCATATTGGAGGAGGTGCCTTTTATAGGGGAAGTCCTCCGGCCATTGGCCGGGGACTTTTTAGGACGGCGCGCACGGCCCCTTTAAGAGAGAGGGAGCGCGCACGCGCGTGCCCTAAGCACAGAGCCGGGGAAGCTGCGTGCACCAGCAGCAGCTGCAGGGAGGCCGAAAGACTCTGGAGCAGGACCACAGCGGTAAGGGGGACGCTGATGCTACATTGATTTTAGGACTGGAATCTCTTTGGTCCTCAAAAATAGACCCTGAACCGGCATCTGCATTTCCAAGCTAACTTCCGGGTCTATGCTCAACTGTAAAGCTAAAATGTTCTATTGACATGAACCACCGGGCCACTCTTTTATTTTCTCCAGGTTCTGACACATCCGTTTGACTGGGGCATGGTCCATAACCAATTTTGATGTTTCCCTAAAAGATATTACTCTAGTTCTTCTTTTAATCACCAAACACTCCTTCTCTACAATGGCCTAATTTTTCTCATGGTCATTCAATTTTTTACTGCGGTAGACCACAGATACTCTTCCACGCCCCTCATTTGTGATAGTATCGCCCCCATACCAACATCAGAGACATAGTTTGTAAAACAAACTCTTTTCCAAAATCTGTTGTTATTAACATCAGCTGGGCACACAGAGCTCGCTTCTGGAGGGTCTCAATCTTGTTTGATGCTTCATAACACCCTGCCGAATTGTGTACCCCAGGTATTTTGCTTCCTCGTGTTCAGAGACGCAATTTTTAGGGTTTGATGTCAAATCTGCTTCCCTAATAGAGTTGAAAACAGCATAAACCCGGGGAAGCTGACTCTCCCGATCTGGACTACGTGTGATCTCATCAACCAGATAGGCAGCAGCATGTTTCCGGAGTGGCCTCAGAGTTTTGTAATCGGCCTCTGAAATGTATCTGGTGCCCCATGTAAACCAAATGGAAGAACCACATATTAAAAGTGTTGTTTTTTTTTCGTTGCTGCACTTCTCAAATAAAATGCAATAAAAAACGTTGAAAAAATACTGTGTGCACCCAAACAATGGATATAAATAAAAAAGACACCTCGGGGTACAAAAAACTAGCTCACACAGCTCCATTGACAGAAAAATTGAAAAAATGTTATGCCTCAGAAAACGGTAAAGCAAAAATCTAAATATATATATATTTTTTTTTACAAGGTTTTGAATTTTTTAACCATTAAAATATAAAAAAATTGAAAAAATTTTATCGTCATAATCCTACTAACATGGAAAATCATTTTAACCGCACACCAGTAGTGTTGCTAATAGAAAGCAGAGAGGGTAGTCACACAAACACAGTGGGATCCACAAGGAGCGATCGCCACTCTTAACTGTATCAGCGTGCACAGCGAGCCGATCAAGGAGCCATGGTCTCTCTGCCCTACCACTGTCTGTTCTGTAGACGTCATTTCCCTTTAGGTCTACCGCCTACAGAATTGTTAGGGCATGCACAGGACATCAGCTTCCAGCGCTGTTAGAGCGACATGGTGACGTCATTGCCCTGGAACTCTAACATCCTGTGTGCGCGCCAATACGGGGTTAGGGAAGTAAATAGTGTTTATTTTATGAGTCATTACTTGTGGGGGGAATGTATTGTAGGGACATCATACTGTGTGGGGGAATGTATTATTGGCACATCATTGTCACGGGTTTACCGGTCCTGAGGAGAGGATGTGGGTACCAGCATCTGACGGCCCTGCAGCCAGGTTGATCCAGTCTTTTTATGCGGCACACCCTGATAAACCCGGTTTTGAGGTTCCGGAGGTCCCTTATAGAAGGGGGGAACCTGTCACGGGTTTACCGCGACGGAGAGGAGCCAGTTTTACAATACGTTTGTGACCATTTCTTAGTGGCGATGGCTTTCGATTTTGACGCCAGAGAAGCAGTATGGAATAAGCAAAGCCTGACCGTTTTTCCTCCCACAGCACCAGCGGAGGATAGTGACTTCAATGTTCTTTCACATGATCTGACTGACATGCATAAATCAATAACACGGGTTTGGTGAAACATCTCCAGCCTAGAGGAATACCAGAGACTCTCTATTATACTACGGGGCTTACGTGTACAAATATTTCCCACCTGGGAGGCTTCCCCTACTTTTAAAATTTTATGGGAGATGGGTCTGGCACAATATTCCAATATCCTTGTCAATTTACTGATACAACATGATAAGGAGTTAGTCCAGATACTTAAAACTCGTATTAAGTTATTGTAGACCCAAATGACCAAATATGACCAAGTCAAACAGATTGCACCATTTCAAGCTAACTTGAGGTGATAGACCAACTTGACAAGGATATCATGGAAAGAAAAAGAAGTAAACTCAATCGGAATAAAAGGGATTATGATAAGGGTCAGATCTTCAAGTGGAAACACAGAGGCAATTCACGAGTCCCCCTATTTGACAGGCCCACTGAAACTCTCTCAACAAATGGTTTTGGTAATAGTGATTTTTTAAGCTCGGAAACGAGCGATACCGATGGAGGACGAGACACGGTAGAAGTAGGTAGAAGAACAGGCCCCAAATACAAGAGATCTACAACCACCAGGATGAACAGGAGGAGGAACAAGTACTAGGTGGTACTGACTCCCAACTACAAATCATTAACCTCTCTACATATGTCCTCACCACTTCTGAAAGGTCAGTACTACAAAAAGGGCTTACTTTCTCTCCCATGGCCCCGGTTGAAAAATTTGTCCTGCTCAAGGACCTGTATCTGTTTTGGAGAAAATTCACCTTTAAGGTCATTTACAGTAAACTAGATTTAGTGTCCAGCTTCTCCTCCCCGACTGATAGACAGGTCTTTTCAGACCTGTTAGATCTACTGCGTGAGAACCAGGTTCACCCAGGTAGGCGGAAATTTCCCCATCGTTTGCCCTTGAGGGTTCTGCCGGCTCTGTCTATGGTCCTTGTGGTCTCCACCTTCTTCAAAGTCATGAAGGAGGAAATCAAGAGACTACCGGTTAACATTTACACTAGTGTTGAGCGAGCATGCTCGACACTGCTCGGTACTCGCCCGAATATCTCACTACTCGGGATGTTCGGCGAGCACCGAGCATTTTTGGGTTACTCAAACGGGAGCTCGGGTCTCCGCCCTGCATGTTTGGCGCTCTTTACAGAGCCAATGAACATGCAGGGATTGCTAGCCAGTCACTGTAATGCCGCAGCCATGTTGGTTGTGGGCATTACAGTGATTGGCTGGCCGCACAGCGTTACCTCGAGTATTTAAAACCGGGCACCGCCATCTTGGACACAGTCTCTCTGGATCAGACAGTGTAGGGAGAGTGCTGCTGAGCTAGGGAGAGATTTATACTGCGAAATAGGTAGTGTAGGGTCTCTAAAGCCTGCAAAATCAAACAAACAGTCCTTCTGAGGACTAATATCCATCCCAGATATCAGGCAGGCAGGCAGGCAGGCTGTATAGGAGATGCAGTGGTTATACCAACAAACACTGCATTACAGTCCTGTGTGCTGCTTCTCAAATTGCTAGACTTAGCCCCAGGTCTCAGGGGTCAGGAAAAATCCTTTTTTTTTTCATCTAAATCCTCTTTTTTTCCCCTCAGTCAGACTGTACAAATACCCATCTTCTTAATCTTTTGGTATTTTCTCCCCCCCCCAAAAAAATTGAGTGTGTCTGTGAGTGTTCAGACACAAATATATCTGTTTAAAAGAGTCTTGTTTCGGCCAGATAACTAGAACTGTGGTTTTGCAGTTCCACGGTTCAAATCTCTGTATCCACTTTTTTAACTTTTTTCCATAAAAAAAAAAACATTTTGAGTGTCTCGCTGACTGTTCAGACACAAATATATCTGTTTAAAAGATTCTAGTTTAGGCCAGAGAACTAGAACTGTGGTTTTCCTCTTCCACAGTTCAAATCTGGGTGTAATCCACCTTTTTGCCTTTTTTACATAAAAAAAAAACAGTTTGAGTGTCTCGCTGACTGTTCAGACACAAATATATCTGTTTAAAAGATTCTGGTGTAGGCCAGAGAAATAGAACTGTGGTTTTCCTCTTCCACGGTTCTAATCTCCTTTTTATTACCCTTTTGCCATTGATAGTGCGAGTGTAAGCTATTTTACTTCATTTACAATGGGCAAGGCGCGTGGAAAGGGAAGTGGAACTGGACGTTCTGGTGATGGTGCGTGCAGAGGACGTGCCACAACCAACAGCCACATCTTCTCGCTTCCAGTTTTTGACCAAATTACTAGGGAAGCACACAACAACACCACTATTGCCAACGGATCAGTGTGAACAAGTTATTAATTGGATAGCAGATAATACTTCCAGTCACCTGGGCACCTCCACCTCTGGTCTGTCTTCCACACGGTCAAGTCTTAGTAGCCGTGAGTCTCAACCGCATACTGCTCCTCACCCTGATGCTCCTTCCTCCCACCATGCCGAGTGTCGTCAGACAGCAACTGATCCCACAGTTGGACACTCTGAAGAGCTGTTCATTGGTCCATTTCCATATTTGGGCCCCTCACCTGCTCCGCTTGAAGTGGTGGAAGAGGAGATCCCATGTAGCGATGGCCAAATATTTGAACAGCCACGGCCACAGGAAGGTGACGCTGGCAATTTGTCACAAGAGGTGGACGATGACGAGACACAATTGCCACGAAGTGAGGAGGAGGACCGTGGTGCGGAAGTGGAAGAGGAGGAGGTGGTGGATGATCTAGTAACTGACCCAACGTGGCAGGAGGACACGCAGAGCGAGGCCAGCAGCACACAGGGGGAGGGAGGCAGAGTACCCCAATAGGCAGGAAGAAGCAGTGTGGTGGCCGCAGACAGAAGGCGGGCAACCGTTCCCCGTAACACCAACACGAGGGACGTTGCCAGTACAACCGGTAGGTCTTCCAGAGTCTGGAATTTTTTTAAAGACTCTGCTGATAACCCCAAAAAGGCCATTTGTACCACCTGCCAGGCCAGCATCAGCAGGGATGACAAAACTACCAGCCTGACCACCACCAGCATGATCAAGCACATGTCAGCAAAGCACCCTACTTTGTGGGGCGAACCCCAGGGTCCACGACCAGTGTCAGCGGGTGTCACCACTGCTTCTTCCGCTGATGTGCGTGTAAGAGAACCCCCTGTTGTGCGTGCAAGGCAATCCCCTGTCCATACTGCATGCAAAGATGCCCCCTCCTCTCAGTCTTCACTTGTTATGGCAGTTTCTCAAGAAACAGCATCAACGTCCACATCCACGTCCCACCGCAGCGCTCAATTGTCCATATCCCAGACCTTTGAACGAAAGCGCAAATTCGCAGCCAACACCCCACAGGCCGCAGTCCTAAATTAGCACATTTCACGACTGCTTGCATTGGAAATGCTGCCTTTTAGGCTGGTGGAGACGGAATCCTTCCGCAACCTTATGGCGGTGGCCTGTGGCACCCTGCTGTTCACAGGTACCACAGGACCCAGGGTGCATGGATGGACTTCTCCACAAGAGGCCCTCACTAAATACAAACACCTCCACCCTTCCACCTCATACCAGCAGAGGGAGACTGTTAGGGATATATATATGGAGGGTGGAGTCAGGCAGTCAGTTAGTTGTTGGAGAGCGTGCTGACGCTGAGAGCAGCGAAGACGCAGCACGTCTGCTGCTGTATTGAGGGCCCCGAGTGTGGCCAAAGGAAAAGAGGAGAGGAGAGAGGAGTTGAGGGGGCAGAGGAGCATCATAGGCTCACCCCGAGTATACAAACCGGACACCTGGTCTGCGCCTACAGGGTCCCTTTATACCCAGTAGGGATCACCGGCATACCAGGAGGACTACAAGTCCCTGGCTGACCTGAAGCTAAACCCATTACAGGACCAGGAACCACGAAGGCCCCGGCGCCCAGGGATAGTGGTTGCCAGCGGAAGGTCCTATTACCAAGCGACAGGTGAAGAGAGCAACATGACACAGAAGCTAGGCCCAGTTTTAGGCTGGCCAGGAGCTTAGAGAGAGGGAGACACAGACCAGGAGGCCCTATACCCGCTCACTGGGGAGAAGTCCTGAAGTGCACCCTTCCTACCGAGTACCCTGGACCATACCTGAGATCCGCACCAGTAAAGGTATTGAAGCGAATCCCCTGTCTCTGTCAGTTACTCCTGCTGCGCCATCCTGACTGCACTACAAGCCCCACCATCACCACCCACCGTCAAACTCCACACTGCCCAGAGGCCCGCTCCACCTGTGGGGAGCTGTTCCATCCTAGCTGCCTATCAACAGCCTCAGAGGACTGCAGCAGCGCTGGTACAAATTACCAGAAACCACAGGTGGCGTCACTATCAAACTACAAATCCCATATAAACTATCCCCTTTTTGTTGACCGCCCTGGGCCACGGACCGGACCAGCCACTGTGACATATTCCCCCCTCAGCATCCACAGGCCCGGACACCGAGTACCCCACTGCCCTGGGGGCGCGTCAGGCCGTCCCCAGCTGACACTATTTTGCCCGGTGTGCCATCCCCGCACTACACAAGCATGTGTCCCAAAACATCTGCCGTGCCCTCAACAACGCAGTTACTGGGAGAGTCCACCTGACAACGGACACGTGGACAAGTGCTTGTGGCCAGGGACGGTACATCTCCCTGACGGCACACTGGGTAAACATAGTGGAAGCCGGGACCCAGTCGGACCTTGGGACGGAACACATCCTCCCCACACAGAGGATTGCAGGCCCTATGTCAGTCAGAGTTGCCCCCACAGTGTACAGCTCCTGCGCATCATCCTCCTCCTCATGTTCAGCCTCCATCTCAGATATCACCACATCAATTATAAGCTGGAAGCACTGCAGTACTGCCTCAGCCAAGCGGCATCAGGCTGTGCTGAAACTCATAAGCTTAGGTGATAAACCTCACACTGCTTGTGAGTTGTGGACAGCTGTGAAAGAGCAGGCAGATCTGTGGCTGACACCACTGAACCTACATCCAGGCATGGTCGTGTGTGACAATGGCCGTAACCTAGTGGCGGCTCTGAGGCGAGGCTAGATCACACACGTACCATGCCTGGCTCATGTGCTTAACCTCGTGGTTTAGCGGTTTCTTAAATCATACCCCGAGTTGCCAGATCTGCTCGTCAAAGTACGCCACCTGTCAGCTCATTTTCGGAAGTCGGCTACAGCTTCCGTCGCCCTTGCTGTGTTGCAGCAGCGTTTGCAGCTTCCGGCACACCGACTGGTGTGTGATGTCCCCACACGTTGGAAATCTACCTGGATGTCTGACATATGTACCATCCTAACAAACTTTGAGGAGTCCACCAAGATGGTGAGTGGCAATGACGCCATCATTAGCGTCAGCATCCCACTTGTCTGTCTTTTGCAACGCTCTCTGCAGAGAATTAAAGAGGAGGCATTGCAGCCAGAGTATGATGAGATGGATCAAGAAGCCGTAGCGGGCGATTACACACAGTCCAGCCTCATCTCATCCCAACGTGCATTGGGGGACAATGAGGGAGAGGAGGAGGAGGAAGAACAGGAGCTGGTATCATGCGCTGTAGACTGTAGTACCTGTACAACTGTCATATCGTCGGTTCAGCATGGGTGGCCTGAGGACAGGGGTGAGGAGGAGGAGGAGAGCATGGTCAGTCGTCATCTTAGTGAGGACACGGAGGTCTTGCCCATTACCAGTCTGGCACACATGACTGACTTTATGTTACGCTGCCTTAACCGTGACCCTTGCGTTGTCAAAATGTTGGGTGACAGTCATTACTGGTTGGTGACACTTTTAGACCCCTGCTACAAGGAGAACTTTCACTCTCTTATTCCTGAGGTGGAGAGGTCTACAAAAATGGGGCAGTACCAGAAGGCCCTTGCTGCAGAACTGTTAAAAAAATTCCCATCTGAACACGCTAGCGGCAGAGGTCACAGTTCGTTGCCCAACCGGCGTACAGGCGAGAGAGACGCAACTCCAATCCAGCAGAGGCAGGGGAACACTGTCAACATTCTGGGACAGTTTTCTCAGACCCGCCCAGCTTACAGGCCCTGAGGTGCAGGGTACTCTCACAAGGAGTGGAAAGTTTCAAAAGATGGTGAAGGAGTACCTTGCCGACCGTACCAGCGTCCTCCGTGATTCCTCTGTGCCTTTTAATTATTGGGTATCCAAGCTGAACACTTGGAATGAACTCGCTCTGTACGCCTTGGAGGTCCTGGCCTGCCCTGCTGCTAGCGTGTTATCGGAGCGTGTTTTTAGTGCCGCTGGGGAAATTATAACTGATCAGCGCACTCGCCTGTCAACTGACAATGCTGACAAGCTGACCCTTATCAAAATGAACAAAGGCTGGATTGGGCCAGACTTCTCATCACCACCAAATAACAACAGAGTAACATAAAGTCAAATCCACTGTGTTATTTTGGGAGGTGTATTCCCATGCACCACTTCACACCCACACATGGGTATACGCTTCCTCATTTCGGCTGTTTTTTGCTCTTCTCCTTATCCTCAGCCTCCACCACCACTATACCACCAGGGTGACCGTGGTCCGTGTTGCCAGCATTGCAAGTTCCTCCGTCCTAATTTTTGGCAGCTCTTGCTTGGAAGGCATAGGCAAAGACTATGGGAGACCCACTCCCCAATAATGGGAATAATGTTTTTAATATGCTGAACTGCATGGCTCTTGTAAGGGGCATTGCAAGTTCCTCCGTCCTAATTTTTGGCAGCTTTTGCTTGGAAGGCATAGGCAAAGACTATGGGAGACCCATTCCTCAATAATGGGAATAATGTTTTTAATATGCTGTACTGCATGGCTCTTGTAAGGGGCATTGCAAGTTCCTCTGTCCTAATTTTTGGCAGCTTTTTCTTGGAAGGCATAGGCAAATACTATGGGAGACCCACTCCCCTATAATGGGAATAATGTTTTTAATATGCTGCACTGCATGGCTCTTGTAAGGGGCATTGCAAGTTCCTCCGTCCTAATTTTTGCCAGCTTTTGCTTGGAAGGCAAAGACTATGGGAGACCAACTCCCCAATAATGGGAATAATGTTTGTAATATGCTGTACTGCATGGCTCTTGTAAGGGGCATTGCAAGTTCCTCCGTCCTAATTTTTGACAGCTTTTGCTTGGAAGGCATAGGCAAAGACTATGGGAGACCCACTCCCCAATAATGGGAATAATTTTTTTAATATGCTGTACTGCATGGCTCTTGTAAGGGGCATTGCAAGTTCCTCCTGTCACGGGTGTGTCGCCACGAAGATCGTCGCGATTACACAGCCTGACTTCTTGCAGCTGAGTTTTTGGTGCTTGGTGTTTTTCGGCAGGGAGGGAGTTAATTCTCTCTCTCTCTGTGCTAGACGAGGCCCAGCCTCGCCCAGCTGCAGTTAATTCTGCAGTATTGGGACTCCTTCAAATACCTGCCGTTCTGATAGGGTAGTTGTCGGTGAAAGCTTTTCATGCAGACTATCAGAGTGATACGTGGTATTGTGGAGTTAGGAGCGAAGTGTACTCGGTGTGGTTTTTTCCCTTCCTCGCTTTATTCTTTATCCCCTTACCCGTTGGTGTTCCCTCCGTTGTAGTGGTGTAAGTTTTTGTATGCAAGGTGGTTTTGGGTTCGCCCCTTGTTCTGTCTCGTTCGTCTTGTACTGTGTTTGGCATATACGGTCCTGTCCCCAATTGTTGTGATCGGGGTCCTTCTCAGGACTAGATTACTGAGGTTCAGGGATTCTCAGGAGGTAGGTTTACGCTGGCGACCTGGACCTCTGTACCATCAACAGTACCTCCAGGTAGAGGGATTAGGCAGGGCCTCAGTGTAGGGTCAGCATAGGCCCCTGACCTCCTGAACGCCGAGACAGCGTGACATTTTCACCGACCCACTAAAAGATTCTCTCCAGCCACCATGGATCCAGTAGCCAATATAGCTCGGCAGTTGCAGAGTTTGTCCTTGGAGCTGGCGGACGTTAAGTCCAAGGTTTTGTATCCCCTGGAGCAAGCCGGATCAGAACCCAAAGTAGCTCTCCCTGACAGGTTCACGGGGGGGCGGGACAAGTTTTTTGTTTTCCGGGAGGCATGTAAGTTGTACTTTCGGCTGCGGCCTCGGTCATCGGGGAGTGAAGAACAAAGGGTGGGAATAGTCATCTCGCTCCTTCAAGGGGACCCCCAATCTTGGGCGTTCTCTCTTCCCCCGGGCTCTCCGGCTCTCCGGACAGTGGATGGGTTTTTCTCTGCTCTGGGTCTTGTATATGATGACCCGGATCGGATCTCCCTTGCTGAATCTAAGTTACGTAGGATCCAGCAGGGAGATCGTCCAGCGGAGGAATTCTGTTCAGAGTTCCGTAGGTGGGCCACGGACACCCAGTGGAATGACCCGGGTCTTCGGAGCCAGTTTTGTCAAGGTTTATCTGACAAATGAAAGGATATGTTGGCACAGTATGACTCTCCCGCGTCGCTGGAAGCCGCTATGGCCCTTGCTATTCGCATTGACAGACGGCTTCGGGAGAGGTGCGGGATAACTCCACCCCCTGTGATGACTCCACCTTCTACAAGGGTCCCTTATATGGAGGTTCCCCTGGTCAGTCCAGAGGAGCCTATGCAGTTAGGAGGGACATCCTTTCGGGGGAGGGGACCGGCGGTGCGCCACAAGACAGGAAGGTGTTTCTTCTGCGGGAGAAAGGGACATTTTATTGGGGGGTGTCTTTCCCATCCTTCGCAGAGCAAAGAGTCGTCGGAAAACTATTGATCCCAGGTTGTGTGGTGGACGGCAATCTGGAAGTAGGTATTTCGTCCCTAGGTTCGTCTCAGTTTCTTGTACCGGCGGAGGTGGTGGTGGGTACGAGAACTGAGAGGTTATCTGTTCTTCTGGATAGTGGGGCCGGGGCTAATCTGGTGGACGCTCGGTTTGCTCGGGTTCAAGGTATGCGATTGAGTGTGTTGGCTAAACCCATCCCCATATTCTCGATCGACGCCAGGCCTCTCGGTCAGGGAAGTTTTTCGCAAGCGGTGCATAACATAAATCTTCAGGTGGGGGCGATACATAAAGAACTGTTGTCTTGTTACGTGTTGGAGGGTCTTCCCACTCCTATTGTGTTGGGCCTTCCTTGGTTAACTAAGCATAACCTGGTTATTAATTGGCAATCTAGAGAGATAAGCCAATGGAGTGAATTCTGTAAAAAAAAACTGTATGAATACGGTCATCGGTACGGTCGCTCCTAGGGTCTTACCCCCATTTCTGGCTGACTTTGAGGATGTGTTCTCGGAAAGAGGGTGTCAGGAACTACCTCCTCATCGCGTGTATGACTGTTCGGTAAAACTGCTTCCTGGGGTCAAGTTACCTAAATCTAGGTTGTATAATTTGTCTGGTCCGGAGAGGCAGGCCATGAAGGATTATATTTAAGAGAGTCTGGCTAAGGGGCATATTAGACCTTCATCTTCCCCGGTGGCCGCGGGGTTCTTCTTTGTGAAGAAGAAAGATGGTGGCCTACACCCTTGCCTGGATTTCCATGAACTTAATCGGATTACGGTCCGAGATCCGTATCCGCTCCCACTTATCCCCGATCTCTTCAATCAGATCGTGGGCGCCAAATGGTTCTCTAAATTGGATCTCAGGTGGGCGTACAATCTGATTAGGATGAAGGAGGGGGATGAGTGGAAGACGGCTTTTAACACTCCGGAGGGACATTATGAGAACCTTGTCATGCCATTTGGTCTGACTAATGCCCCGGCGGTGTTCCAACACTTTGTTAATGACATTTTTCGCTGCCTGGTGGGTCAGTTTGTTGTTATTTATCTGGATGACATCTTAATTTACTCGCCTGATCTTGTGTCTCATCAGGAGCATGTTAGGCAGGTGTTACAGATCTTGCGGGATAATAAACTGTACGCCAAGTGGGAAAAGTGTGTGTTTGCCGTTCAGGAACTCCAGTTTCTTGGCTTCCTGGTGTCAGCGTCTGGTTTTCGTATGGACCCTGGGAAAGTGCGGGCAGTTCTTGAGTGGGATCTGCCAGAGAATCTTAAGGCACTACAACGTTTTCTGGGGTTTGCTAATTATTACCGGAAATTCATTCGTAATTTCTCTTCCATGGTTAAACCTCTCACAGACATGACAAAAAAAGGCACGGATTTTTCTAGGTGGTCTGACAAGGCTTGTCAAGCTTTCTCCTCCTTGAAAAAATGTTTTGCCTCGGCACCCATACTCATTCAACCTGATGCGTCACAGCCATTCATTGTAGAGGTAGACGCTTCCAAGGTAGGGGTAGGGGCAGTATTATCACAAGGTTCGTCTCCTGGTAAATGGCGTCCGTGCGCTTTTTTCTCTAAAAAATTGTCGTCCGCTGAGAGGAATTACGATGTCGGCAATAGGAAACTCTTGGCCATTAAGTTAGCTTTTGAGGAGTGGCGCCATTTTTTGGAGGGGGCTATCCATCCGGTCACCGTCATCACCGATCACAAGAACCTGCTATATCTGGAGTCCGCAAAACGTCTGAATCCCAGACAAGCTAGGTGGTCATTGTTTTTTACCAGGTTTAATTTTGTCGTCACATATCGTCCTGGATCAAAAAATGTAAAGGCGGATGCCTTATATCGTAGTTTCCCTGGGGCCGGGAATACGGATGACCCAGTTCCTATCCTTCAGGAGGGGGTGGTGGTGTCGGCAGTATTCTCTGAGCTTGAGGAGGAAGTATTGGAGGCTCAGGGGGACGCCCCTGTTGGACCTCCTGGGACACTGTTTGTTCCAGATCAGTTGCGACAAAAGGTGATCAAGGCACACCATAACTCAGCTTTGGCAGGACACCCAGGGAGTAAAGCAACTGTGGATCTCCTTTCGCGTCGGTTTTGGTGGCCTAATTTACATAGGGAGGTGGGAACTTTTGTTGCGTCCTGTGGGGTTTGTGCGCGCTCTAAGACCCCACGTACCCGTCCGTCTGGGGCTCTCTTACCTTTGAAGATCCCGGAGCGTCCTTGGACTCATCTGTCTATGGACTTTATTACGGATCTCCCGCCATCTTCGGGTAAAACGGTCATACTCGTTGTAGTGGACAGGTTCAGCAAGATGGCACATTTTATCGCTCTTCCTGCTCTTCCTAATGCTAAAACTCTTGCGCAGGTGTTCATTGGGGAGATTGTAAGGCTTCACAGTGTACCCTCTGATGTGGTGTCTGATCGGGGGTCTCAGTTTGTGTCCAAATTCTGGAGGGCTTTTTGAACACGGCGGGGGATGCATTTATCGTTTTCTTCGGCTTTTCATCCTCAGACCAATGGTCAGACGGAACGTCTGAACCAGAGTTTGGAGATATATCTCCGGTGTTTTGTGTCAGAGAACCAGGAGGACTGGGCTTCTTTCTTACCTCTGGCGGAGTTTGCTCTTAATAATAGGCGGAGTGAGTCCACTGGTAAGTCCCCGTTTTTTGGGGCATATGGTTTTCACCCCCAGTTTTGTACTTTCAGTAGGGGGGGCTCTTCGGGGTTCCTGAGGAGGAACGTTTTTCGCCATCACTCGCTTCGATATGGAAAGGGTTGCTGTATAATCTAAGTTCTATGGGGAACCGATACAAACGTATGGCTGATAGGAAGAGAGTGTCTGGTCCGGACCTAAGTGTGAACGATCGGGTATGGTTGTCTACCAAGAATATAAAACTTAAGGTTCCCTCCTGGAAACTGGGTCCCAGGTTCATCGGGCCTTATAGGATCTGCTCTATAATTAATCCGGTGGCATTTCGTCTTGACCTCCCCTCTACTTTTAAAATTCACAAAGTGTTCCACAGATCTTTGCTTAAAAGGTATGTGGCGCCGGTGATACCGTCACCTTTACCTCCTCCTCCTGTGGTGGTCAATGGTAACTTGAAGTTTCAGGTATCGAAGGTCATCGATTCACGTTTTAATCGCCGGTCCCTTCAGTACCTGGTTCATTGGAAGGGGTATGGTCCTGAGGAGAGGATGTGGGTTCCTGCGTCGGATATTAACGCAGACCGATTAATTCGGGCCTTCCACATGACTCACCCAGATAAACCTGGCCCTGAGGGTCCAGAGGCCCCTCGTAGAAGGGGGGGTACTGTCACGGGTGTGTCGCCACGAAGATCGTTGCGATTACACAGCCTGACTTCTCGCAGCTGAGTTTTTGGTGCTTGGTGTTTTTCAGCAGGGAGGGAGTTAATTCTCTCTCTCTGTGCTAGACGAGGCCCAGCCTTGCCCAGCTGCAGTTAATTCTGCAGTATTGGGACTCCTTCAAATACCTGCCGTTCTGATAGGGTAGTTGTCGGTGAAAGCTTTTCATGCAGACTATCAGAGTGATACGTGGTATTGTGGAGTTAGGAGCGAAGTGTACTCGGTGTGGTTTTTTCCCTTCCTCGCTTTATTCTTTATCCCCTTACCCGTTGGTGTTCCCTCCGTTGTAGTGGTGTAAGTTTTTGTATGCAAGGTGGTTTTGGGTTTGCCCCTTGTTCTGTCTCGTTCGTCTTGTACTGTGTTTGGCATATACGGTCCTGTCCCCAATTGTTGTGATCGGGGTCCTTCTCAGGACTAGATTACTGAGGTTCAGGGATTCTCAGGAGGTAGGTTTACGCTGGCGGCCTGGACCTCTGTACCATCAACAGTACCTCCAGGTAGAGGGATTAGGCAGGGCCTCAGTGTAGGGTCAGCATAGGCCCCTGACCTCCTGAACGCCGAGACAGCGTGACACCTCCGTCTTAATTTTTGGTAGCTTTTGCTTGGAAGGCATAGGCAAAGACTATGGGAGACCCACTCCCCAATAATGGGAATAGTGTTTTTAATATGCTGTACTGCATGGCTCTTGTAAGGGGCATTGCAAGTTCCTCCGTCCTAATTTTTGGAAGCTTTTGCTTGGAAGGCAACCTTGGGTGGACACCCGGCCGCCGGGCGGCTGGGGACTGAGTATGGATACCAGGCCGCCGACGCAGCCATGACATGGTGGCCGGCGTCTGCCTCCACAAGCCTAAAAGGCCTCATTTCAAGTGCAAGCAAGCTAGCAGTATGGTATTTCAGCCTGGGGGTGGGTGGGTGGCAGGCTGCACACTTATGCTTGCATTCCAAGAAAACAAAGCAGATGCTAACTTCTATCATCATCATCATGCTCCTCACCTTGGCACTCTCAACTTCCCTGATGGAGAAGCCAGGGCCCACCGGAGGAGTCTGGTTGTCTGGTGGGCTCATCCAATGCTGCCCTAAAGCAGGCCAGGCTAAGAAAAGTGTGGGGAAGGTTACCGGGACACATAGTGGCGACTGGGGACTGAGTATGGAGACCTCGCTGCTGAAGCAGCCATGAGGTAGTGGCCAGCTTCGGCCTCCTCCAAACTAAAAGGCCCCATTTCAAGTGCAAGCTAGCAGTATGGTATTGCAGCCTGGGGCTGGGTGGGTGGCAGGTTGCACACTTACGCTTGCATTCCAAGAAAACAAAGCAGATGCTAACTTCTATCATCATCATCATGCTCCTCACCTTGGCACTCTCAACTCCCCTGATGGAGAAGCCAGGGCCCATCGGAGGAGTCTCTGGTTGTCTGGTGGGCTCGTCCAAAGCTGCCCTAAAGCAGGCCAGGCTAAGAAAAGTGTGGGGAAGGTTCCCGGGACAAATAGTGGCGGCTGGGGACTGAGTATGGAGACCTCGCCGCCGACGCAGCCATGAGGTAGTGGCCAGCTTCGGCCTCCTCCAAACTAAAAGGCCCCATTTCAAGTGCAAGCTAGCAGTATAGTATTGCAGCCTGCGGGTGGGTGGGTGGTTGGCTGCATATTTGCGCTTGCATTGCAAGGAATGGGGGAGGTACAATTGAACACTGCCCTGGGACAAGGACTTGCACGGGGATAGTTGCAAGTCTGCATCTTCTGATGCGGCAAGGATCACTTCTGATGGGCACACTTTTAGGCAGTGACCTGGGTGTCAGAGATGCTTCCAGGGGTCTTCCCCATGCTGTTCCCATGTCTTTTCAGCACTGTATGCATGTGTCACATAGCACATGGCCAGATAAGGCTGTAAAATGTTAAAAAGGACATTTCCCGGTGAATGCATTTGTCACGGTTGAAAGCAATGCAAAAGTGCAAAAACGCATAAAAAATGCTACTTGTGAACATAGCCCAAGGTGTGGAGGAGTATTTTTGTTTTTGGTTATTTATTTTACCTTATACACAAGTATTTACCCTGGAAAGGATGTTCCTTAACATATTTCACAGGAAAACAGTTTCAGTTTCGTTTTTGAATGTTTTATTGTGAGCCCGTAAAAGTGGCTTAATACCTCTGACCACGTTGTTGACAGCAGTGACCTGGGGATCAGAAATGCTTCCTGGGGCGATCCCCATGCTGTCCTCATGTCATTTGAGCACTGTCACTATCGTTTTGGGCACTTTTTAGGCTTTCTACAGACTGCCGTGGGTGCCGCCGCAAAAATGCTTGGGTCTCCCATAGACTAACATTGGGCTCGTTGCTCGGGTCTAGCACCCGAGTATCACGGTGAGCTCAGCCTGAGCTTCGAGCACCCAAGCATTTTAGTGCTCGATCAACACTAATTTACACCCATCAAAAATTTGTCCCCAAAAGGAAAAGCATGCCTTGGTTAGCCTTCAAAAAAAATCAAGATTTTTTAATTAAAGAAGCGGATAAAGGGGGCAATATTGTCCTGTGGCCCAGAGATATGTATATCTCCAAGGTACAAAGACAATTGAGTAATACCAAATACTATCACAGACTCCCTTCTGACCCAACCTCGTTTTTTCAGTCAAACTTGAGCATATACTACTGAGAGCATTAAATATGGGGACAATGACCAAACAAGAAAAAGAGTACATGTTCATTAAAAAACCCACAATATCGACCTTTTATGTTCTGCCCAAATTACATAAAAACTTGGAATGCCCCCCAGGGAGACCGATTGTGTCGGGTATTGGCATCAGTGAAAAGGCAAGTACCTATATAGATTTCTTTTTGCAACCATTTGTCTCTAATCTACCTTCTTACCTCAGGGATTCATCCCACCTGATCCAGATTTTGAATTCTCTCGACCCTCCAAACCAAGTGCTTCTGATAACGATCGATGTCGAATAGCTTTACTCGAATATAACACACAAAGACGGGCTAGCAGCGGTATCACATTTTTTAGATTCCTACAGTGGAGGTAACCATTTACACGACATGTTTATGATGGACCTCCTCAATTTTGTATTTACGTATAATTATTTTGTTTTTGATTATAATTTTTATCGTAAAGGCTCGGGGACGGCTATGGGTGCGCGCTGTGCGCTCTCCTTTGCCAACCTTTTCATGGGTTGGTGGGAGGGCGCACACGTGTACCCGCTGCCTGTTTTCAACAAATATGTCTACAGATGACTTTGTTTTATAGATGACATCTTTGCTATCTGGACGAGTACAGAAATAGAGGCACTTACTTTCATTGAGGAAATTAATAATAACAACTTGAACAGTCAATTGACTTACCAAATATCTTCTGTTAAAGTCAACATCCTGAATCTGGAGATCAAGGTAGCAAGCAGCTCTCTCACAACCAAACTGTATAGAAAAGTGACGGCAACAAACAGCATTCTACACTACATCAGATTTCATCCTCGGAGCCTCAAGGATGGAATACCTGTTGGACAGTTTTCGAGAATTAAGAGGAATTGCTCTCTCAATAATGACTATAGACTTGAAGCTATGGATTTGTCCTCCAGATTTCGGGAAAATGGTTACCCCAAATATGTAGTCTCTAACGCACATCAAATGATTTTGGCAAGACCTTGTGAATCACTTCTGGAATCTCGCATTAGAGCTGAGAACTCTCAAATTAGGTTTATCACAAGGTTCAATAACCAATGGAGTAAACTTAATAAGTTACTTTGCTAGCATTGGCGCATCCTTAAGACAGATAAGTGCATCTCTGGCCTAATACCTGACAGACCACTTGTTACAGCCAGATGTGCACCTAACCTTAGGGACAAACTTGTAAGAAGTCACTATGCACGCCCCACTCATAGCACCTCTGGAGGAACACGGTTCAAGGGTTCATATCCGTGCGGTGATTGTTCTGTATGCCCACATTTTTTGCCAGGAAAATGTTTTATCAACCCGGTTGACAACCAACAGTACCCCCCTGACTTTATTAACTGTAGGACATCTAATGTGATTTATGCCCTTAAATGTACTTGCCCTAAGATATATGTGGGACAAACTTACCAGGAATTGCGAAGGAGAGTGCAACAGCACATCTCCAACAAAAAATCTTGCGGAACAAGATCTGAAGAAAGGTCGGACAATTACGACCGTAGCTTTCCACTTTCTTCATCATCACCCAAGATACTTATATGTGGTGGGCGTCCAGAAAATACAACAAAATTTTCGTAAAAAGGATTATATTAATTATCTCTTGAGATCGGAATCTAGATGGATATTTATGCTTGATTCGGTTGCCCCAAAGGGAATTAACGAGGACCTTTCATTTACGGGATATCTAAATTGAATCTCTGTTGATCTCACTATCTTCCATCTTGGGTCCTGAAACCCTTTGCTCCTTATTCATACTCACCTGTAATAATAATTCTATTCTTCTTTTTCCTGACTTGGAGGTATCCTGTGGGTGTGATCTATTTGTAATAATGGACCCTTTTGTCAGAAAATGGTAGGTATACGTGTGCTACATGTTGTGCTGTTCTGTATACTTGGTCCTTAGAACATTCACCAACACTGTTCAAGCTATGCGTTGTTTGTCGGGAATGTCCACTTTTGTTTTGTTTTGTCCCTCATTGTTTCATATCTCCATTTTTGTATGCTTTTTATTATCTATTTCCCTTTGTTGTCTTTATTTATTTTCCTTTATTTTTTGTCAGTTCATTTTATTTTATGTGGTTCTACACTAGTTGTATGTCTCCCTTAATGTATTTGTTTACTCTGTTGTCTGATTGACATGTCTCCCATCTTTTTCCTAATTGATCCCCTTATTATTGTCTGGCCCCTGTTCCCTTCCATTTAATTTCAACCTTCTTCATTCTTTTTCGCTTTCCCCTACCTCAAGGAGTCACTCCTGAAGTCTACTACCGGTATTTTTGTTTTTTTCCCTTTTGTGGCAGACGCGCCACTTCCGGTTTGCGTTCCATCGCATGTGTGAGTGGAACACATGCTTACCAGAACTTTGGGAGCTCATAGTCTGGCTGCATACTTGCAGAGAGTGCGTCACATCCGGTTGCGTTCCACTGCGATCGATGGGTGAAACGCACACCAATATTGTATGTTACGCCGACCGGAAGTGACGCACGGGCCATCCCTGTCCTGTGCGTTGTTCTGGCCGCATTATACTTGGAGATTGTCTCACATCCGGTTGCGTTCCACTGCGACCAGTGGGTGGAACGCACTGCGATACCAGACGTGACACCAACCTTAAGTGACGCACGGGTCGCCCCTGACCTGTGCGTTTCACCTGGTTAGGCCATGGTCCCACTATCAGTATTTGGTCAGTATTTTTTCTCAGGAGTGGGAGCCAAATAGCAAATCCGAAAAAAAAGGGGGCAGCACTATTCCCATTTGGCACAGGTAATTTTAAAATAGGAGACTGCAAAGAGGGTCCAGCCTCTTTTGCTCTCACTTGAGAGCTTGACGAACGTGAGTTAAAATTGTCATTTCATGTGGTGTTGGTGCAGTGTGTCGGCCATTGTTGCTGTGGCTTTGTGCTTGTGGGGCGGCGTGGCCTGGAGTCATGGGGGCTCAGTCTTGCAGCATGGGTGCTGTGGGGCACCGGGTCACCTGCCCTGCTGGTGCATTGTCGCTGCAGCGGTGGTTGGCATAAGGTGCCGCTCCTTTAAGGCAGGAAACGTTAGGACCCACTAAGAGGTGTGCCGTGATGTGGCAGTGGGCTTCATACAGTCTAATCAGAATGTTAAACTAAGAACCTCATGTTCACTTATATATATTTTTGCTGAGAGGCATTAGATCAGTGTATGATTTTTGGAGGTGCGGTCCATGCTCTTTTTTTTGTATTGTCAACGACACTGTTTGGGCACTCGGCTGGCTAGGGTGGATACCCAGTCTGTGCCTAAATACCTGTCTGACTTTGAGGATGTGTTCTCGGAACAGGGGTGTGAATAACTCCCTCCCCATCATCCTTATGACTGCGCCGTTATTCTTCTTCCTGGGGCCAAGCTGCCTAAGAGCAGACTTTATAATCTCTCTGGTTCAGAGAGGCAGGCCATGGAGGACTATATCTCGGAAAGTTTGGCAAAGGGTCATATCAGACCATCCTCATCTCCCGCTGCTGAGGGTTTTTTCTTCATAAAGAAGAAAGACAGGGGTGGGGTTACGCTCCTACATAGATTTCCGCGAGTTCAATCAGATCACGGTCCGGGATCCATATCCGTTCTTTCTCATCCTGGAGCTATGTAGTCAGATTGTGGGAGCAAAATAGTTTTCTAAACTGGATCTCAGGGGGCGTAAAAAAGAGGGGGATTAAAGAGGGGGATGAGTGGAAAACAGCCTTCAATATGCCTGAGGCACATTATGAGAACCTTGTGATGCCATTTGGGTTGACTAATGCTACTGCCTTTTTTCAGCATTTTGTAAATGACATCTTTAGTCACCTGGCAGGTAGATCTGTGGTGATCTATCAGGATGACATATTAATTGATTTGCCTGACCTTGAGTCACATCAGGTACATGTTAGGCAGGTCTTACAGATACTCAGAGACAATAAATTATTTGTCAAACCAGAGAAATGCATGCTCTCCATTGAGGAGTCCCTTTTCTAGGCTATATTTTATCATCCACCGGTTTTCGCATGGGTCCGGCGAAAGTCCGGGCAGTACTGGATTGGGATCGTCCTGAGGATTAAAAGGCGTTACAAAGGTTTTTGGGTTTCGCCAACTACTACCGCGAGTTCTTCAAAAACTTTTCGGTACTGGCCAAACCTCTGATGGATATGACCAGGAAAGGGACGGACTTTTCCATCCATTCTGGCCAGGGAGACATTTAATACCTTGAAGGAGTGTTTTGCATCTGTGCCAATTCTCATACAGCCTGACGTCACTCAGCCATTCATTGTAGAAGTTGACGCGTTTGAAATGGAGGTGGGGGCGGTTTTGTCACAGGGTGTGCCTCCTGGTAAATGACGTTCATGTGCATACTTTTCTTAAAAAACTGTCACCCACTAAGAGAAATTATGACATTGATAATAGGGAACTCTTGGCAATCAAGTGGCTTTTTGAAGAGTGGCATAATTTTCTGGAGGGGGCAGTTCATCCGGTTATGGTTTTCACAGATCATAAAAATCTGGTATATCTACAGTCTGCAAAGCATCTAACGCCTAGACAGGCAAAATGGGAGTTATGCTTCACCAGATTTAACTTTTTTGTTACATATATGCCGGGGAACAAGAACATTAAGGTGGATGCCTTGTTTGCCTTGATGCGCTGTTTTCCTGGAGGCAGAGATAATTGTGAACCGGTTCCTATACTTCAAAAAGGGGTGGCTATTGCATCAATATGCTCCAATCTTGAAAAGGAGGTTGTTGAGGCTCAGGGGGACACCCCTGCTGCCTGTCCATTAGGTAAACTGTTTGTACCCTTGAATCTCCATCTTAGTGAATGTCAGGGTTTTACAGGGATGACACCGGGGAGGTCACACAATATCTCACCGCTGCCGTCACTCTTTCAGGATTTCATCAGGGATTCGCGAGCATAAGAACCCGACTACTCACTACAGAGCTATCGGCAAGAGAGCAGAAAGCGTATAGCGTCACACCTCCAGATTCCAACGCATGGAATATGTGTATACGCCCCGTACGGTTACTGCCAGCTTCACGATAGCTCAATTATTATTATTCGCTGACACCACCGGCCGAGTTTGAAATATAATACAGGCCTGACCGGACGCCTGCGTTCTGGTAGCTTATATGGCTTCGGAGGAGAGAACGATTATAAAGCAAAAGAAACAGGACTATTAAATTTTATATTTAATCCAAAAGGGAGGCAGTGTTATGAAAAATATACAAAGATTTTACAAAACGGGACATTACAATACAGAATATACAGTTACACAAAATAAACAGGATTAAAGAAGACTTACGTACTAGACAGATCGCAGAGACAATTCCGTTTAGCTGGAGGGGGGGCGCCCCACTTATTTATTTGACTATTATTGAACAGGATCCATTGCTTATAGTCTTAATACCCCCCTGACAATGAATATGTATCAATCTTCAGTTGGATCTTTTTTGCCAAAGAAGGGACCTGCCCACATGCCCCTTGTGCTGACATCATGTGGGCTGGGCTCCACCCTTCATGTTTTTATTAAAAACTCTAACTTCTTTGATAACTCCTCACTGGTTGATCATAGAGGCCTGAAAGTGATACCACTTTTTCCGTTATGAATTTACCGTCCTGTAGAGACCACACAAGGCGTAGTTGCGGTCTGCTATTTTGTTACTTTTGCGCCACAGCCCCCCGGAGGGTCTTACAGCGATGGGAAAATATACATATTGTTCCTTAGCTAAACCTGTCATTAAAAATATGGGTCCCATTATTATCAGAATTATGGAACTTGAGATATTCCTTATTTCGTATCAGTGCTGGCCAGACTGGAGCTTCGGTAAAATTCTCTTTGACGTCCTGGGAATCAAGCCTCACAGCTAGATGTAAATCTCCATGACAGTGAACATCATGATTCGGTCTTGGCCGGACATCCCGGTAATAAAGCCACCACAGATCTTCTGACTCTGCATTTTAGTGGTCAGGGGTTCATCAGGATGTTCGGGAGTATGTAGCAGCCTGCAATGTTTGTGAGCATTCTAAAACCTCTCATACTCGTCCGTCTGGGTCTCTCCAACCTTTGATGACTCCCAGTAGACCATGGACTCATTTATTTGTCGATTTTATCACTGCTTTACCCGTGTTGGCAGGTAATTCTGTAATTTTGGTGGTGGTGAACAGATTCAGTAAGATGTCACATTTCATTGCGCTACGTGAATTACCTAATGCCAAGACTTTGGTGCAGATATTCATCAAAGAGATTGTAAAATTACATGGGATACCTACCAATATTGTTTCTGATGGGGGGAGGTGCAATTTATTTCCAAATTTTTATGGGTATTAAGCACTTCGTTGAGGATCCATCTGTCCTTCTCTTCAGCATTTCACCCACAGTCTAATGGGCAAACTGAACGTGTTAACTAGAATCTTGAAAATTATCTTAGGTGTTTTGTGTCTGAGAATCAGGAGAATTCGGTTACTTACTTATCTCTAGCTGAATTCGCTGTGAATAATCGTTGTCATGAATCTACTGGTAAGTCCCCGTTCTTCGAGTCATACGGTTTTCATCCTCAGTTCAGCTCATTTAACAGAAATCATTCTTCAGGAATACCTGACGAAGAACGTTTTCATCTATTATGTCTGTGTGGCAAGGGGTTCTTAACAGCATGAGTAAGATGGGGTCCATATACAAGAGTGTGGCTGATCGGAGACGTGTGGTGGGTCCAGACCTGATGACTTGGTGTGGTTGCCCTCAAGGAACATTAAGTTGAAGGTTCCCTCTGGGAAACTGGCTCCCAGGTTCATCGGTCCCTATAAGACTGTGGCCGCCGTCAATCCCATAGCATTCTGCCTTGCTTTGCCGCCCACCTTTAGGATCCATAATGTGCTTCATCGATTTCTACTCAAGAAATACGTTGCGTCCTCAGTACCATCACCGCTACCGCCATCTCCGGTCATTGCGGATGGAAATTTGGAATTCCAAATAGCTAAGATCTTTGATTCTGGCTTGGTTCGTTGGTCGCTTCAGTATCTGGTACACTGGAAGGGTTACGGCCCTGAGGAGAGGATGTGGGTACCAGCATCTGACGGTTATGCAGCCAGGTTGATCCGGTCTTTTTACACGGCACACCCTGATCAACCCGGTTTTGAGGTTCCAGAGGTCCCTCGTATAACGGGGAAGCCAGTCACGGATTTACTGCGACAGAGAGGAGCCAGAAGACCACAGCATCTGATTCCTCCCACTCCTGCACTCATTAGAAGCCTTTCACCTTCATATTAAATGGTGCAGGTTTCTTTCAGCAGTGAAGGGGTTACTCTGCTCAGTTGTAAGCTCCTGTAAGCTTACCTGCATTAAGACGCTCAGCTGTCCAGTGTTAGCTACTCCCCGCTCCTATGTATTCTGGGCTTTGGCTTGGAGTCATTGCCAGTGCTAGCTTATGCTGCATTGTGCTAGGAGTGTGGTGGAGAATTGTTTGAGAAGGTGTTTGGATGATTTAAGCTAAGACTGTTGTGTGTTTTAGGTTATGTGCAATCATCGTCTCCTATTTTGTTTTCTTCCCCACCTTCCACTTCGCGGTGTTAACCTCTGTTGTTAGTGTGCATTTATTTGTATGATTGGTATCTTCCTGCAGCCCTGTTTGTATTACCTTGTTAGTCTGGTTGGTGTACTGCCATACACTACTACTCCCCTCTTCCCTGAGTGGGGGAAGGGACCAGACTGAAGGCGGATTGAGGAGCTCAGTCAAGGTACGTGGCCCCGGCGTCTTCACCTTAAGAAGTAATCCAGGGAACAGGGCCAGTTAGGGTGCCCCTAGCGTTAGGGACAGGGAAGCGGCCCTTGGCCCCAGGATACCCGACAACAGAGTCGTGACATTCATACTGTATGTGGGGAAATGTACTGTGGGGACATCATACTTTGTTTGTGGGGGGGAATGTACTGTGGGGACATCATACTGTGTGTCCAAGGGGGTGGATGAACTGTGGGGACATCATATTGTGTGTGTGGTGGGGGATGAACTGTGGGGACATCATACTGTGTGGGAGGAATGTACTGTGGGGACATCATAGTGTGTGTGTAGGGGGGATAAACTGTGGGGACATCATACTGTGTCTGCAAGGGGTGGATGAACTGTGGGGACATCATACTGTGTGTGTGGTGGGGGATGAACTGTGGGGGAATCATACTGTGTGGGAGGAATGTACTGTGGGGACATCATACTGTGTGTGTAGGGGGAATGAACTGTGGGGACATCATACTCTGTGCGGGGAATGTACTGTAGGAACATCATACTGTGTGAGGGTAGGTGATGTACTGTGGGGACATTATACTGTGTGAGGAATGTACTATGGGCACATCATACTGTTTGGGGGGAATGTAGTGTGGAAACATTACACTTTGTGCGGGGGGAATGTAGTGTGGAAACATTAGACTTTGTGTGGGGTGTGGTAAAGCGACTTGTGGGGGAGGACATGGGACATTATTGTTAGAACTCTCCTGTTAGGTTTTTTCTATTTTGCTGGTCACATGACCTTTTTTGCCTATTTAATCCTGCTCCGCCCTTCTGGCCATGCTGGACTTCATGGTAATTTCTACTCTTTAGCTAGCCAGGTGCTTTGTTACCTTTCTCAGTCAGTTTAGCTAGGTCTTTTGACCTCTATGTTCTATGTTGTTTGTTTGTCTTATTACTGCTACAATTTCTGCTAGGAGGTGTCCATCTTTCTCCCAGTCCCTAGTTCTTGTAGGGATCCCTCCCTCACATCTTTAGGTCTTCGTTCAGACTAGCTAAGGACTTTAGCGGGTCTGATCACAGGATCAGGTTCCCCGTTACATCGTAGGGATCTAGCTTAGTTCTATTGTAGGGACAGATCTCCTGTCTTTCCTTAGTGCTTGTAGCCTATCATAACTGTAAGTCCAGCCCAAAAATATCTCTAAGGAAAGACCTCCAGTTTCCATCATGGTGTCGGTTCAGGATTTGGCTCAACGCCTGCAGGGACTCTCTCTGGAGGTGGCCGAGCTCCAACAACACGTGAGTAGCTGTTCTGGAGCGCATTTTGTGGAGCCAAAGGTACGATTGCCTGATTTATTTTTTGGTGAACAACAAGATTTTTTTTCCTTTAAAAATGCTTGTTTATTGTATTTTCGTTTGAGACCCAGATCCTCTGGTGATGAATCACAGCGCATAGGGTTCATAATGTCACTTTTGCGCAAAGAATCTCAGGGATGGGCCTTTTCTCTCCAACCTAGTGATCCATGCTTTAGATCAGTGGATAGTTTTTTTTCTGCTTTGGGGTTGTTGTATGATGATCCTGATCGTGTCTCATCAGCTGAGACGGAATTGAGACTTTTGAGACAGGGATCAGGTAATGTGGAAAATTATTGTACTCACTTCGGTGGTCTGCTCAGGTGGGGTGGAACGATTCAGCTCTGAAAAGTTTGTTTCTTGCTGGGCTAGGTGAAAGGGTTAAGGATCTGCTTATTGCTTATCCTACACCTGGAAACTTGCAGCAGGCAATGCAATTAGCTATACGGGTGGACAGGAGACTGCGTGCAAGGGTTAATGAGAGTAAATCCTTTGCCATGTCAGCTCCTAGTCTTGAGAGGGTCTGTACTGACATTGGAGAGCCGATAGAGATTGGGGCGATGTCACCCCGCTCTCAGGAAAAAGACTGCAGGTTTTCTGAAGGTTTGTGCTTTTATTGCGGAAAATCTGACCATTTCATTAAGAACTGTGTACTTCGTATGAACAAAGAAAAAAAAAAAAAGGTCAGTTACGCCCATATAGCCTGTTTAAACACTAAGGGGGTATTTATTTCTGCTACTACTGCAGCTCAGGAAGAATTAATTGAATTTCGGGTATTTGTGGATTGTGGTTCTACTCTGAATGTGATTGATGGGGGATTCTTGGAAAAACTTAAATTAAAACCCAAACCTTTGTCATCCCCTATTGCCGTGGTTTCTGTCGATGGCTCTCCCTTGAAATGTGTTACTCACAAGGTTTATGAATTTCCCCTCACTATTAATGGTATTCACCAAGAAAATTTGGATTTGGTAGTATTAAATAATTTGCCTTCTCCAGTAATTTTGGGGTTACCCTGGTTAAAATTGCACAATCCTGTACTGGATTGGTCTACTAATTAAATTAAGTCCTGGAGCCCTAAGTGTTATGACAAGCATTTCTGCTGTGAATAAAGGGGAATTACCTGTACCTATTCAGGATTTTTGGAAAGTTTTTTCTGAGGAGGAGTCGTAAATTTTGCCTCCCCATAGAGACTATGATTGTACCATTGAATTTGTCCCTGGAGCGACTCTTCCTAAAAGTCGTTTATTTAATCTTACTATTCCTGAGAGAAAGGCTTTGGATGAATACATACAGACGAGCTTGGCCGCCAGTCATATCAGACCCTCTAAGTCACCTGTGGCTGTTGGATTTTTTTTGTTAAAAAAAAGGACGGCGGTTTACGTCCTTGTCTGGACTTTCGCGAGATTAATAAAATTACTGTACGTAATCCCTACCCACTGCCATTGATTCCTGATTTGTTTAACCAGTTAGTGGGGGCCAAGTGGTTCTCTAAAATTGATCTCCGGGGGGCATACAATTTGTTGTGCATGAAGGAGAGTGATGAATGGAAGACTGCTTTTAACACTCCTGTGGGTCATTTTGAGAATCTGGTTATGCCTTTTGGTCTTACCAATGCACCAGCATTTTTTCAGAATCTTATTAATGACATCCTTAGACCTTTGATCGGCAAAAATGTGGTTGTGTATTTGGATGACATTTTGATTTATTCGCCTAGTCTGGAGTCTCATTGGCGGAGCGTACGTGAGGTATTTCAGTTATTAATTGACAATTCGCTTTTTGCTAAGCTAGAGAAATGTGAGTTCGCTCTACAGAGAATTCGTTTTTTGGGCTACATTATCTCCAGCGAGGGCTTTGAGATGGACCCGGTGAAAGTTCAAGCTGTGCAGGAATGGCCTAGGCCTATTGGTTGGAAATCGATACAGAGGTTTTTGGGTTTCGCCAATTATTACAGAAAATTCATAAAAAAAAATTCTATTATTGTTAAACCACTGACCGATCTCACCAGGAAAGGTTCTAATAAGGTTCAGTGGACTACTGAGGCCATTGAAGCTTTTGTGTTTCTAAAGGAGAGGTTCAGCTCTGCCCCCATCCTTATGCAGCCTGATGTGACTAGGCCGTTTTTGGTTGAGGTTGATGCTTCTTCTGTGGGGGTCGGTGCGGTGTTGTCTCAGGAAAACAAGGATGGAGTACATCCCTGTGCCTTTTTTTCAAAAAAATTTTCTGAGACTGAACTTAATTACGATATTGGTAATCGGGAATTGCTGGCTATTAAACTCGCATTTGAACACTGGCGTCATCTCTTGGAAGGTGCTGAATTTCCCATTCAGGTTTTCACTGATCATAAAAATCTGATCTATCTTGATGCTGCCAAGCGCTTGAATGCCCGTCAGGCTAGGTGGGCACTTTTTTTTTCGCGGTTTAATTTTTCAGTTACTTACATCCCGGGTACCAAGAATGTTAAAGCTGATGCTTTGTCTCGCAGCTTTTCTCCCATGGTCGGTGCTGAGGAGGAGGAGAGCATTTTACAAGAAGGTGTTGTGATTGCTGCATTGGACTCCGTTTTGGAGGATGAGATTCTTAAAGCTCAGGAGAATGCCCCATCTAACACTCCCCATGGGAGGTTGTTTGTGCCTAGGACCTTTAGGAGAGATTTTTTTGTTGAGTGTCATGAGTCTCGGTTGGCAGGTCATCCAGGAATTTCTGAGACCAAGAGACTTGTGGGTCGCAGTTTTTGGTGGCCTGGATGGCAGAAGGAAGTCATTAAGTGGGTGCGCCAATGTACTGTGTGTGCTAGATCTAAGTCTTCGCATGCTCCTGCTGCGGGGTTGCTTTGCCCTCTGGAGGTTCCTAGTGCACCTTGGACACATCTGGCTATGGACTTTATTACTGACCTTCCCTCCTCTGAGGGTTTCACGGTCATCTGGGTGGTCGTGGACCGTTTTAGCAAGATGTGTCACTTAGTTCCCTTCATCAAACTGCCCTGCGCTAAGACACTCGCTAAGGCCTTTGTCAAGGAAATTGTCAGACTCCATGGTGTTCCTACTGACATTGTTTCTGATAGGGGACCTCAGTTCGTGGCTCGTTTTTGGCGTGCCTTTTGTGACAGGTTGGGAGTTCATTTGTCGTTTTCATCTGGATATCATTCTGAGTCTAATAGCCAGACAGAAAGGAAGAACCAGGATGTTGAGCAGTTCTTGCGTTGTTTTGTGGCAGACAATCAAGAGGGGTGGTCTGAGTTTCTGCCGCTTGCTGAATTTGCTCTTAACAACCATACATCCTCTTCTGCTGGGTGTTCGCCTTTTTTTTGTTGTTCTGGGAGACATCCGTCTTTTGTGTCATTCTCCAAATTGGTATCGGCTGTGCCTGAGGAGGAGAATTTTTCCGGTGATTTGGAGAGAGTTTGGACTGATGTACGTTGTAACCTTCAAGAGGCTAACAAAAAATCTAAGAGGTACTTTGACAGGAAACGTCAAGAGGTTTTGTTTACGGTTGGTGACATGGTTTGGTTGTCCTCTAAGAATCTGCGGTTGAGGATTCCTTCTAAAAAATTGGGTCCCAAGTTTGTAGGGCCCTTTAAGGTGCTTCAGGTAGTTAACCAATCTGCTGTTAGGTTGGAGGTTCCTACCTCCTGGAAGATTAATCCGGTGTTTCATGTTTCTCTATTGAAAAAAGCTGATGTATCAGATAGAGACACCACTGCCACTGTTCCTCCGGTGGTGGAGGACGGGGAATATGAGATTTCCCGCATCCTTAATTCTAGACGGTATAGGGGGAGTTTACAGTATCTCGTCGCTTGGAAGGGTTTCGGTCCCGAGGATAACTCATGGGTGAGGGCGGATGATGTTTCTGCTTCCAGACTTGTCAGAGCGTTTCACAAGAGGTTTCCTGATAAGCCTGGGCCTAGGGGATCCGGAAGATCCTCATAGAAGAGGGGGTACTGTTAGAACTCTCCTGTTAGTTTTTTTCTATTTTGCTGGTCACATGACCTTTTTTGCCTATTTAATCCTGCTCCGCCCTTCTGGCCATGCTGGACTTCATTGTAATTTCTACTCTTTAGCTAGCCAGGTGCTTTGTAACCTTTCTCAGTCATTTTAGATAGGGCTTTTGACCTCTATGTTCTATGTTGTTTGTTTGTCTTATTACTGCTACAATTTCTGCTAGGAGGTGTCCATCTTTCTCCCAGTCCCTAGTTCTTGTAGGGATCCCTCCCTCACATCTATAGGTCTTCGTTCAGACTAGCTGAGGACTTTAGCGGGTCTGATCGCAGGATCAGGTTCCCCGTTACATCGTAGGGATCTAGCTTAGTCCTATTGTAGGGACAGATCTCCTGTCTTTCCTTAGTGCTTGTAGCTGATCATAACAATTATTACTGTATGTGGGGGGGATTAAGTGGGAATTATTACTTTTGCTGAAACACTACGGCATTGTTAATTCCTTAGGGGAAACTAGGGATTTTATTACTTTTTTAGGGGTGCTCATGGGACATAGTGATTGGGCGGAGGTGGTGACATTATACTGTGTGGGGGGATATACTGTGGGCACATCATGCTGTGTGTGGGAAAATGTACTGTGGGTACATTATACTGTGTATGGTGAATGTACTTTGGGGGAAATAATACTGTGTGTAGGGGAATGTACTGTGGCGCATCATACTGTATGGGGAATGTACAGTGAGGACATCATACTGTGTATGGAATGTACTGTGGGGCATCATACTGTGTGTGGGGGGGGATGTACTGTGAGGCATCATACTGTGTGTGGGGGGAATGTACTGTGGAGACATCATACTGTTTGTATGGGTGAATGTACTGTGGAGCACATCATACTGTGTGCGGGGGAATGTACTGTGGGGAAAAACATAATGTGGGGTGATGTACAGTGGGGCATCATACTGTGTGTGGAGGGAATGTACTGTGCGGACATCATACTGTGTGTAGAATGTACTGTGGGGACATTATACTCTGTGTGGGGAATGTACTGTGGGGACGTCATACTGTGTGTAGAATGTACTGTGGGGACATTATACTCTGTGTGGGGAATGTACTGTGGAGACATCATACTGTGTGTGGAGGGAATGTACTGTGGGGACATTATACTCTGTGTGGGGAATGTACTGTGGGGACATCATACTGTTCGGGGGAATGTACTGTGCGGACATCATACTGTGTGTGGGGGGAATGTACTGTGGGGATATCATACTGTGTGTGGACGGAATGTACTGTGGGGACATCATACTGTGTGTGGAGGGAATGTACTGTGCGGACATCATACTGTGTGTGGAATGTACTGTGGGGACATCATACTGTGTATGGAGGGAATGTACTGTGAGGACATTATACTGTGTGTGGAGGGAATGTACTGTGCGGACATCATACTGTGTGTGTGGAGGGAATGTACTGTGGAGACATCATACTGTTTGTATGGGTGAATGTACTGTGGAGCACATCATACTGTGTGCGGGGGAATGTACTGTGGGGAAAAACATAATGTGGGGTGATGTACAGTGGGGCATCATACTGTGTGTGGAGGGAATGTACTGTGCGGACATCATACTGTGTGTAGAATGTACTGTGGGGACATTATACTCTGTGTGGGGAATGTACTGTGGGGACATCATACTGTGTGTGGAGGGAATGTACTGTGGGGACATTATACTCTGTGTGGGGAATGTACTGTGGGGACATCATACTGTTCGGGGGAATGTACTGTGCGGACATCATACTGTGTGTGGGGGGAATGTACTGTGGGGATATCATACTGTGTGTGGACGGAATGTACTGTGGGGACATCATACTGTGTGTGGAGGGAATGTACTGTGCGGACATCATACTGTGTGTGTAGGGGGGATGTACTGTGGGGACATCATACTGTGTGTGGGGGGAATGTACTGTGCGGACATCATACTGTGTGTGTGGAGGGAATGTACTGTGGGGACATCATACTGTGTGTGGGGGGAATGTACTGTGGGGATATCATACTGTGTGTGGACGAAATGTACTGTGGGGACATCATACTGTGTGTGGAGGGAATGTACTGTGCGGACATCATACTGTGTGTGTAGGGGGGATGTACTGTGGGGACATCATACTGTGTTTGTAGGGGGAATATGCTGTGGGGCATTGTACATTGTGTATGGGTGAATTTACTATGAGGCATCATACTGTGTGTGGGGGAGGGCATGGGATATTATTACTGTATGTAGGGTAATTAAGGGAGAAT
The DNA here is from genome assembly GCF_046119375.1 of Phyllobates terribilis. NCBI lineage: Eukaryota > Metazoa > Chordata > Amphibia > Anura > Dendrobatidae > Phyllobates > Phyllobates terribilis. The sequence goes on along the minus strand of NW_027362767.1, from coordinate 129,615,842 downwards.
TATTACTTTTGTTGAAACAGTGCTTTGGGGCACTCATGGGACAATATTAAATGATAAGTTGGCACTTTAGAGGATCATTCAGGGTATTGTAACTGACAAAAGGGCACATGGGGTTATTACTTCCTAGGGGAAAATATTTTAACTCTATATTACTTTCTAGGGAACTCACAGGTGGCATTAATATTTTCTAGGGGGCAATTTTATCAAGTAGAGGTCACAAAGGAGGCATTTTACTATGTAAGGGACACAGTGGGTGGCATTATGCTGGGCACCATGAAGAGCACCGTTAGCGTGGCACACATTTGGTGCAGTAATAGGGACACACATGGCAGCAGCGGCTCAGCATTGGGGTATCAGTAGGATGAGGAGGTTGGGAATAGATGGGGACGGTGCTGGAAATGGGAGAAGTCAGATGTGTCTGTGCTATAATCTCTGCAGCAGTTCTGGAGGGAGAAGTCGTAGTGTTGGTCTGGGCCAGACGGAAAAGATGGGAAAAGTGAAAGACCCCATTAGAAAGAACGTCAGCTGTAAACCACCATCTGTAACTGTACTGTAATCTCCTATATATTCTGTAGGACTGGTATCTACTACTATAGGGCGGTAATATAGATCTTGGTCTTTGTATTGAGCTGCATTTCCCCAGTGCCTGTATGATTAGTGTGCTCCTCTGTAGCTGTAACCATGGTTACCCAGATTAAGGGTCCACTCTGTTTTGGAGACGTTACTCCTAAGGAGGCGGCAGGACACGTGACTGGGCCGGCAGAGCAGGTTCATAGAGGGTTGGAGTGGAGTAGGCCCTTCCCTAGTGAGCAGATCACGTGACGCTTTTTTTTTTTAACCAATGAAGAGTGGGCGTGGATATTCAAATTAGATCTGCTTGGGGTTTATTGGAATCTGGGGGAGTAGCGGCGCATGCGTCCTATGAGAGGCGGCCGGAACCGCTAGGGAGCTGGTGTATTGTGGGAAACAGAACTGCTCAGTGAGAAAACTACATTACCCGACATGCCTAAGCGCTGCCTTTGACTACATCTACCAGCGTGCTTTGCTGTCGCAGTGGGCCGAATGACTGAGAGGTGATTGATTGTCACCTTGTCCATAGTAATCAGTAAGTTATCTACGTGTAGAACTACAAGTCCCAGAAGACCACATTACTCTAAGAGTATGGACTGCTGGTCCTCGCCGCGCATGGCATGCTGGGATTTGTAGTGCACTGTGTTCTAGTAGTTACAGAACGGTGCCGTTAACTGTGGCGTTTTATCCCCCGCAGGAAGAGATGGCGAATCATCTGCGGTTCATCGCCCGCACAGTGATGGTGCAGAACGGGAATGTGGACGCCGCGTACAAGACTCTGAACCGGTGAGTGGGTGAGGTTCTGCAGCGGCTGAGGTGCGTGTTGGGAGGTTCTGCAGCGGCTGAGGTGCGTGTTGGGAGGTTCTGCAGCGGCTGAGGTGAATGCGGAGCTTCTGCAGCGGCTGAGGTGCGTGTTGGGAGGTTCTGCAGCGGCTGAGGCGCGTGTTGGGAGGTTCTGCAGCGGCTGAGGTGCGTGTTGGGAGCTTCTGCAGCGGCTGAGGTGAATTTGGAGCTTCTGCAGCGGCTGAGGTGAATGAGGAGGTTCTGCAGCGGCTGAGGTGCGTGTTGGGAGGTTCTGCGGCGGCTGAGGTGCGTGTTGGGAGGTTCTGCGGCGGCTGAGGTGCGTGTTGGGAGCTTCTGCAGCGGCTGAGGTGAATTTGGAGCTTCTGCAGCGGCTAAGGTGAATGAGGAGGTTCTGCAGCGGCTGAGGTGCGTGTTAGTGGGAGCTTCTGCAGCGGCTGAGGTGAATGCGGAGCTTCTGCAGCGGCTAAGGTGAATGAGGAGGTTCTGCAGCGGCTGAGGTGCGTGTTAGTGGGAGCTTCTGCAGCGGCTGAGGTGAATTTGGAGCTTCTGCAGCGGCTAAGGTGAATGAGGAGGTTCTGCAGCGGCTGAGGTGCGTGTTAGTGGGAGCTTCTGCAGCGGCTGAGGTGAATGCGGAGCTTCTGCAGCGGCTGAGGTGAATGCGGAGCTTCTGCAGCGGCTGAGGTGCGTGTTGGGAGCTTCTGCAGCGGCTGAGGTGCGTGTTGGGAGCTTCTGCAGCGGCTGAGGTGCGTGTTGGGAGCTTCTGCAGCGGCTGAGGTGCGTGTTGGGAGCTTCTGCAGCGGCTGAGGTGCGTGTTGGGAGCTTCTGCAGCGGCTGAGGTGCGTGTTGGGAGCTTCTGCAGCGGCTGAGGTGCGTGTTGGGAGCTTCTGCAGCGGCTGAGGTGCGTGTTAGTGGGAGCTTCTGCAGCGGCTGAGGTGAATGAGGAGGTTCTGCAGCGGCTGAGGTGCGTGTTAGTGGGAGGTTCTGCAGCGGCTGAGGTGCATGTTGGGAGGTTCTGCAGCGGCTGAGGCGAATGTAGAGGTTCTGCAGCGGCTGAGGTGCGTGTTGGGAGGTTCTGCAGCGGCTGAGGTGCGCGTTAGTGGGAGGTTCTGCAGCGGCTGAGGTGCGCGCTAGTGGGAGGTTCTGCAGCGGCTGAGGTGCGCGCTAGTGGGAGGTTCTGCAGCGGCTGACATACATATGCTACAGCTGCTGTAGAACCACTTTACCTCGCGTCACTACTTATGGGGGGTCAGTATGTGGTGGGAGTCTTGTCTCTGTCGAATGCTCTGACCCAGTTTCCCCCCAGGATCCTGACCACAGAAGGACTCGTGGACGAGGTGAAGCGCAGACGTTACTACGAGAAGCCGTGTGACAAGAGGCGGAGGATAAAGTACGAGACCTGTCAGCGGATCTACAACTCCGAGATGGCGAGGAAAATAGCATTCCTGAGCCGGACGTCCCGCACCGACCCCTGGCCCGGCTGTTAGCGGGAGAGGCGTACAACCCGGGCGCAGCGCTGCCATCATCACATACGTCCTACACGCAGCATCAGATCTGACTGCACAATGTGGCTGTACAGTAATTACACGCCTTATTTCTGTATAATCTGTCATCTCCTCATTCACAGCGACAACCCCCCGATATATTAGGGGGCTGCACATTCAGGAATTCCTGGATGCCCCCCCTGGGTTGTGCCCAGCACAGGAAGTGTCCAGATGTCTGACAAATAGAATCAAGGTCACATTCTGTCTTGATGAAACACTCGGCCATCATTGCTTCATTTAATGAAAGATCTAGTCTCCAAAATGCTCCATATGTTTAGTGTGGTGGCAGCATGACAACACTCCATTCATCATCCTCATCTGTGGGTCTGCTGGGTACAGCACTTGGTAATCTTCAGTAGTGCCATAGAAAAGAGGTGGAGTGCATATGCCACGACCGTTCTATTCATCATCTATGGGTCTGCTGAGTACAGCACTTGGAAATCTTCAGTAGTGCCATAGAGAAGAGGTGGAGTGCATGTGCCACGACCGTTCTATTCATCATCTATGGGTCTGCTGGGTACAGCACTTGGTAACTTCCAGCGGTTCCGTAGAGAAGAGGTAAAGTGCATGTGCCACAACCGCTCTATTTTTCATCTATGGGTCTGCTGAGTACAGCACTTGGAAATCTTCAGTAGTGCCATAGAGAAGAGGTGGAGTGCATGTGCCACAACTGCTCTATTCATAATCTATTGGTCTGCTGAGTACAGCAGTTGGTAATCTCCAGCAGTGCCATAGAGAACAGGTGGAGTACATGCCACACCACTGCTCTTCTTGTCGGGTTTTTCCGAGCTTCGTTCTCTGGATCAGTGTACCGTCCCAGCTTCGTCTAATTCTCTATGTGATCCTCTGTGACGATGCTGCGCTACATTGGTCTTACGTTACAGCTCTCATATTCCGTTCTGAGATGGACAAAGCAAAGGCAGTAGCTCCTTAGTACGATCTGTAGTAATAAAAATTGCAACATGCTGAGAGAGTCATGTCATAATGGGCGGTGAAATGTGAACCTTTACAGATCAGACATTGACATCTATCGTCTCTGCTTCTTTCGTTGTCTCTGGGACTGACGGAAATAGCCGATCGCTGTACCCTGCTTTCTCTGGCAATCCTATAGACATCGACTAGAGTGGAGGTAGAGCATGCTCATCTCTGCTCCATTCTTCAAGAGTCAGGTTCTCGGAGGGCCCAATGGTTGGACCTTTGGCGGTCAGTAAGTCATCAGCTATGCTCTGGTGCGGGATAATACCCTGTAATAGGGTAGGATCTGAATTAAAAGGGTCCTTGTATTAGGGGACCAAAATGTAATCGAGACTGGAATCCGTATTTATCTGTATTTAGGGGTCACGGTTTTGGGACTATATTACATTAGAGGGTTTGGTGACTGTATTATTTACAGTAGATGTTTAAGGATCTGAGTTACCTTAACCCCTTTACACCCGAGGGTGGTTTGCACGTTAATGACCTAAATTGGCCTAATTTTTACAATTCTGACCACTGTCACTTTATGAGGTAATTACTCTGGAACTCTTCATTGGATCCCCCTGATTATGAGATTGTTTTTTCGCGACATATTGTACTTCATGATAGTGGTAAAATTTCTTTGATATGACTTGCGTTACTTTGCGAAAATTTAGCAATTTTCAATCTTTGAATTTTCATGCCCTTAAATCAGAGAGATATGTCACACAAAATAGTTAATAAATAACATTTCCCAACCACATTCAAGAAGCTTATTAACCCTTCAGGTACTTCACAGGAATTTTTGGAATGTGGAAGAAAACAATGAACATTTAACTTTTTTTTTTTTTCACAAAAATATTATTTTAGATTCAAATTTTTGCAAAGGTACCAGGAACAAATGGACCACAAAATTTGTTGTGCAATTTCCACTGAGCATGCCGATACCCCATATGTGGGGGCAAACCACTGTTTGGGCGCACGGCAGAACTTGGAAGGGAAGGAGCGCCATTTGACTTTTTGAATGTAAAATTTGCTTGAATAATTAGCGGGTGCCATGTTGCGTTTGGGGAGCCCCTGATGTGCCTAAACACAAGTGACACCATTTTGGAAACTACATCCCTCAGGGAACTTATCTAGATGTGTGGTGAGCACCTTGAACCCCCCCCCCCAGGTGCTTCACAGAAGTTTATAACGTAGAGCCATGAAAATAAAAAAAATCAAACACTTTCCACAAAAATTCTTTTGAACCTAAATTTTTCATTTTCACATGAGTAAGAGGAGAAAATGGACCCCAAAAACTGTTGTGCAATTTCTCCTGAGTACAGCGATATCCCATATGTGGGGAAAATACAGTGTTTGGGCGCACGGCAGAGTTCAGCAGGGAAGGAGCACTGTGTGACTTTTTGAATGCAAAATTGTCTGGAATCGAGAGCGGACGCCATGTCGAGTTTGGAGAGCCCCTGATGTGCCTAAACAGTGGAAACCCCCCTCAAGTGACCCCATTTTGGAAACTAGACCCCTCAAGGATTTTATCAAGGGGTATAGTGAACATTTTAAACCCAGAGGTACTACACAGATCTTTGATAAGATTAGGTCGTCATATTGAATAAATTGTCATTAGTCTACTTGAGTTTGCATCAGGTACCCGGGTATGCACCAAGTATCGCGGGTGCTGGAGTGACATTCTCGAGTCCCCGCCCCGCATGTTTCACGATTGTTAGACACCCAAAAAAACATGCGGGGATTGCCTGTCATACATGAGCGATCCACGTATATTTTTTTTTTGGCTGTATAACAGCCGCAAAACATATGGGGCAGAGACTCGAGCATTTCACTCGAGCACCCGCGATACTTGGTGCATACCCGAGCACCCGATGCAAACTGAAGTAGCGAGCACTTGTGCTCAACACTAGTCGCCATATCGTCATCTTTTTTTTTTTCTTTTGAAAAAATCACAACCCCAACCCAACACCGACTCTAAACCTAAGGGCTCTTTCACACGCCAGTATCTCTGGTATGAATGGTGACAGTTTCTACACGTACCGGAGACACTGACACACACAAACCCTTTCAAGAATAAAATAAAAAAATCCTTATACTCACCTGTCCTAAGTGTCCCCAGCTGTAATCCATGAGACCGCTCAGCAGAGGAGCCGGGGAGAATGACTACTGCAGCGAGCGGGCCCTGGAGCTGCGCTCATTGAGTGACAGGACACCGCTCCTGAGCTCAGCAGAAGTCCGGCGTGAGTGGTCAGAGGATTACAGCGATTACACTAAGGACAGGTGAGTATAAGGATTTTTTAATTTTATTCTTATTTTTACATAGCAAAAAAGAAGCAAGACAAAAATATATCTCATACCCTACCATAATTATATATAAATGTAAAGCAAAGTTGCATAATAAATATAGGGTACTTAGTGAACTATTTTTGATCAAAAAAAGTATACAAGCCGTCCCACCAGCGGCAAGGTGACCCTTACTGTATATCAAAGTTGAAGTAATGCATATAAAAGGGTAGACAAATAGGACCGGGTCCCAACTCCAGACCACCTAGGCCCGTGGTAAGCTACATATATACCAATCAGCTCAACAAAGGGCATGCCACACCCTTAAATTGCACAGAATGCAATACATTGTCTGTTTTTTTGACTTGTTTGCATTCTGTGCAATTTAAGGGTGTGGCATGCCCTTTGTTGAGCTGATTGGTATATATGTAGCTTACCACGGGCCTAGGTGGTCTGGAGTTGGGACCCGGTCCTATTTGTCTACCCTTTTATATGCATTACTTCAACTTTGATATACAGTAAGGTTTTTAATATAGGCAGTATAGGTACCGTCCCAATTTAGGGTCACCTTGCCGCTGGTGGGACGGCTTGTATACTTTTTTTGATCAAAAATAGTTCACTAAGTACCCTATATTTATTATGCAACTTTGCTTTACATTTATATATAATTATGGTAGGGTATGAGATATATTTTTGTCTTGCTTCTTTTTTGCTAGTGTGAACATGCCTCTGTTTCTTGTATGTCTGCCATCTTAGACCTCAGTTCACATTGTCTGCTCTTATTTTTACATAGGTAGACACTGCGGAAGCAGACACTACTACCCTCATCGTTGTCCCTGCTGGTGCTGATCGCAGCGCCGGCAGGGAACCATGATGAGGGCAGCTTTCAGCACCCAGTGCTTGGGAACAGCGCTAACTGAAGTGCTGATTGCCAAGCGCCGGTACTTGTGCTCCTTATGCGACACACGGTTGCCACACACGGATATCTCTGGTACCGTTTTTTCCGGTACCGGAAATATACGGATGTGTGAAACCGGCCTAACCCTAGAGTTTATTTTTTATTTTGTTCCTCGTGCTGTATAAGTGATTAGACGACTTTATTCTTCGGGTCGGTGCGATTACAGCGATACCAGAATCATATCGGATTTTTATGTTTGGCAGCTGTCACACTCTAAAGGAAGCTTTTTTTTGTTGCAAAGACTAGTTTTTGCAATCATTTTTCCATATTTTGGCCGACAGTCATGTGAGGAACAAGTTGACGTTTTTAGTGGCACCATTTTCGAGCACGTGACATTTTTTGATTGCTTTCTATTCCGATTTTTGGGAGGCAGAATAAACAAAAACCAACAATTCAGGAAAAAAATTTTTATGCTGTTCCACGTGTGGTAAAATTGATAAGGCAGCTTTATTCTTCGAATCAGTACAATTACAGCGATACCACATTTATATAGTTTTTTTTTTTTTTTTAAAGTTTTGGCGCTTTTACAAAATAATTTTTCTATAAAAGTTTTTGTGTATCGCTTTATTGTGAGAGCTATAACTTTTTTTTTATTTTTCGGGTGATAGAGCTGTATGGCAGCTTATTTTTTGCAGGACAAGATGTTTTCAGTGGTACCATTTTTATTTACATTCGTCTTTTTGATCGCGTTTTATTCCATTTTTTGGTTGGCGGTAAGATGATAGCATCTTTTTTTGCTTTGTTTTTTTTGTTTTGTTTTTTTACAGTGTTCACTAAAGGGGTTAACTTTTGGACAGTTTTATAAGTCAGGTTGTTCTGGACGCGGCAATACCAAATATGTGTACTTTTGTTGTTTTTCATAATTAATGTTTATGGGTACAGTATATTTAATTTTGTTTTTATATTTTTACAATTTTTTTTTTTCACTGACACTTTTACACTTTGTCCCATTATGGGACTTTCATTTTTTGCAGGCTGATCGCTTGTATAGCATAGGGATGCAGCAGCAGCATCCTTATGCTATGCAGCCTGTCAGCCCTGCACTGGCACAAGTTACGGTACTTTGATCGTGCACTGCGCATTATCTAACTAACTACCTGATGCCTAGAGACCCAGATGTCATCATGACGACATTGGGTCACCATGGCAACGATCGGGGTCTCCAATCCAAGGTACTAGGGGCTCTCTTACCTCAGCCTGCTCTGGAAATGCTGCGATCGACTTCAATTGCAGCATTTCGGGGATTATTGTGCCAGGAGCGGTGTGGGTGTCAGCTGACACCCAGCACCGATCGCCGCGCACAGCCTCTGTGCGGGCGCGATCGCCGAGGCGTAATAATAATATGTACCTGGTCCATAAGGCCCAGGTCACAGAGACGTAATATTACCTCTCACGTCAAAAAGGGGTTAAAGGTAATGTGGGTACAAATAAAATATTTGGCAGAAAATAGAGAACAAAATGATGTCACTTCTCTGTGCATTCAGAAATGGGTGTCAATGGTCTATATCCCATCGACAAGAGGGGCCACCTCCACTTTTGTTCCAACACCTTGATGCCACAGATGGTGGGAGCTACAGCAGAGGTGTATCTAGGTTTTCCGGCACCCAGGCAATAATTCAGTTTTGTGCCCCCCACCGCCAAGCACATATGCTATTTGCACACTTAGGCCATGGCCCCACTATCAGTATTCGGTCAGTATTTTTTCTCAGGAGTGGGAGCCAAAACCAGGTGAGGAACAATCAGAGAAAAGGTATAATAGAAACAAGTCACCAATTCTGTATTTATCACCCACTCCTGGTTTTGGCTCCCACTCCTGAGAAAAAATACTGACCAAATAATGATAGTGAGGCCGTGGCCTTAGTCACGTGCCGACGAGCTGCTCTCCCTAATTCTCTCTATGTTCAGTGAAAAACTGAGAGAAGCAGGGAAAAAAGGGACGTGCCATGTGATGTAACCTGCTAGCAGACCTGAATTCTGACAGTGAGTATATTACACACTGTTAGTATCGGCATGCTACAGGGCTTTATTTTATAATTAACGGGATCGTCCAGGTTTGAGATGAAAGTCTTCAGTCATTATGTGTCGTCAGGCCTCTGAATTCTCACAGTGCATGCACTGCACACTTTCAGGATTACCCCTTGCCTGTGGCAAGAGTGAACGGTCATATGAGCAAAAGTATGTGATTTGTATACTTCTGGCCACATTCTGACTAGACGTGTCCTGCCTCGCTCAATTCATTTTCATTGAGCGAGACCACGCATGTCTAGTCAGCATGTGACTGCATGTATACAAATCACCGGCACAAGAGAATCCTGACAGTGTGCAGTGCACACTGTGAGAATTCAGAAGTCTGCAGTCACATAGAATGACTGCAGACTCATCACAGACTTGGACAACCCCTGTAATGCTCCTAGCATAAGTAAAAACAAGAGAGTTAGTCAGTCAGTATCACAAAGAAAAATTACATCCAGGTACCCGATAGATGACGTCACTGATTTGAGTCATTTTTTTCATCTTGTCCAGACTCCATGATAACTTCACATCCACAGCTCGTCTCTGCAGACTTCCATCTTCTCCGGTCTTCTGCAGCACATCCTCACATGATGCCCTTAACGATAGCAGTGCTATTATAATGATCCTGAATAAAAATATCTGCCCTACGCTGAGCCCCTGAATAAATAATTGCCCCTCACTATATTCTCTGCACAAAATATGACGCACACGTTGTCCCTCTTATGGTACACGCCCTCCACTCTGTTATCTCCTTACTATACTGGGCCTCCTCTTCACACTGTCCCCTCACCCCCCTCATAGGGCCCAGTCCCTATACTGTGCATCCTCATCACACTTCCCCTCCTTTTCTTACTGTACTCTCCTGGCTGCGCCCTTACACTGTCTCCCCCATGCTATCCCCCACACTACTCAGTCTCTATTCTGTGCCCACTCACACTTTCTCTCCCCATAATGTCTCTTCACACTATTACCTTCAATTGTCTCCTCACATGTTTCCCCCTCGCTCATACGGTCTCCTCTCGTATCCCCCCTGCTAACCATACGGTCTCCTAATATATTTACCTCCTCGCTCTCCATACTGCCTCCTCACACATCCATACTGACACCTCATACTGTATCTGCACACATCCCATCACCCTCACTCCGCATACAGTTTTCCCTTCATTACTCACTGTGTTCGCACACATCTCTCCACTCACCATACTGTGTCTGCACCCACACCCCCCACTTGTTCCCCGAACTGTGTCCATATACATTCCCCTCCTTCGCTCCTCATACTGTGAATGCACCCGTCCTTCCCATACCGTGTCTGCACCCATCCCCCACTCACCATACTGTGTCCGCACCCATCCTCCCCTCACACATTCCCCCCTTGCTCCTCATACTGTGTCCACACCCATCCCCCCCCACTCATCATACTTTGACTACATCCATCCCCCCTCTCACCATACTGTGTCTGCACCTATCCCCCATACTGTTTCCTCATACGTGCCTCCCATCTCCCCCCTTGCAACTCATACTGTGCCTTGAAATTTGTCCCACTCTCCATATTGTGTCTGCACCTGTCCCTTCCTTACTCCCCAAACTTGTGTCCTCAAATTTTCCCTACCCGTTACACTAAATCTCCCCCATTGTTCAAAGTAAGTCCTGCTGCTCTTTGCTTCATGGTGTAGCCAATTATTTATATACACCTTCCCAGCTGCTTGTTTTCCATCTACCCTCCCCCCCTCCCCTCTTCTTTGATTGACAGCTCTGGCTTCATAGAGCCAGAGAAGGGTGAAGATAGATGGAAAACAAGCAGGGGGGAGGTGTAAATGATTGGCCTCGCCATGAAGCACTGATCGCCTGTACTTGGTTTGAACTGTCATTCAATGCTGACAAAGTCCCTTTAATGCAGCCTGCTGCTCTTACATATTTATATTCCACTGACACCTAGTGGTCATATTGTATAACAGTTCTGTCAATGTGGAGCTTTGTTGCTTACTTATCTGTACAGACTCCTAGTGGCCACATTGTGCTATAGACACAAAATTATGGAGGATGTTACCTGCAACATATAGATTGTAATTAATGAGATATCTTACTGTAAGCGTCATCTGACACATAGGATGACAGCACCTTATGGTACAGGTGCACATTATTTAGACTCAGACACTTTTCTTAACTCTTTTTTTTTTTTTTCCCTCTTCACTATGGATGATAGATAACGCTCATGGGCATGCACCATTCTGAGCTGTGGGCACCGTGAATATTGAGTGTGAACCATGTGATATGTTTTTTATGAATGGAGTCACTAGGGTGTGAACACTTGTGAATAACACATTTGTTGGATCACTATACAGTCATGGCCGAAAGTGTTGGCACCTTGAAATTGTTCCAGAAAATGAAGTATTTCTCCCTGAAAATTATTGTACTTACACATGTTTTGTTATACACATGTTTATTTCCTTTGTGTGTATTGGAACAACACAAAAAAAACCAGAGAAAAATAGGAAAATTGGACATAATTTCACACACAACCCCAAAAATGGGCCGGAAAAAAATTGTTGGCCTCAACTTAATATTTGGTTGCACACCCTTTGGAATAAATAACTGCAATCAATCGTTTCCTATAACCATCAGCTTCTTACACCTCTCAGCTGGAGTTGTGTTGTTCCAATACACACAAAGGAAATAAACATGTGAATAACAAAACTTGTGTAATTGCAATAATTTTCTGGGATAAATACCGTATTTTTCGGACTATAAGACGCACCGGACCATAAGACGCACCTAGGTTTTAGACGAGGAAAATAAAAAAAAAAATTAAGCAAAAATGTGGTTATGATGCACTGTTAAGAGGGAGGGGGTCTACTGCTGACACTGGTATTGGGGTAATGTCCCCCAGTTCTGTTAATATCCTCCTTGCTGGTATACGTGGCCCCCATCCCCATATGCATGGCACCCCTCATCCCAATCCTGGTATGCATGGTACCCCTTGATCCCCCATCCTGGTATGCATGGCACCCCTTGATCCCCCATCCTGGTATGCATGGCACCCCTTGATCCCCCATCCTGGTATGCATGGCACCCCTTGATCCCCCATCCTGGTATGCATGGCACCCCTTGATCCCCCATCCTGGTATTCATGGTACCCATCATTTTCTATGAGAATTTGGAAGATCTGTTCACATGATCAGGAATTTTCCTGACAGGATTTCATGTGCGTTTAAATAAGCAGCATGTCCATTCTTAGTGCGTTTTTCCTATAAAATGCATTGGAAAAAACACATGGCAAATCCGCAGGCAAAAACGCATGAAAAAGCATCAAAAACGCTCAGAATTTCTGCAGCGTTTTTGCTGCTAAGAGGTGCAGAACCTTGCAGAAACTCTGCAAGCAAATACTGATTGTGCACACATACCCTTGTTGTTATGCCTGGGAAAAGCTCACTGGAGCTGAAGCATCGCATGGGTTAATGAAAGGTTGACTTCACTGGATGTGCTGCCTCACTCTCCATATTTTTTGACCATTGGTGACTGTTGAATCAAGTCCTTAGAGGTGGCACCCCTCATATTGCCAGTGCTGCAGCTTTTCCTTTAATTGCATTAATTATAAAATTCAGCCCTGCAGCATGCCAAATCCTAACAGCGTGTAATACATTCAGTAGCTTAGCTACTGGGGTCGCTCCAGCCTCCTGACTTGGTGGGGCCCCACCAAATGGTCCATCACCCTTGATTGTATCAACATGCACAGCACGCCAATGTGGTTAAGCTGTAAGGGTGCTTTCACAGTGCACCTATCTTCACGTTCGTGGGTCCCGTCAGGGCTTGCGTCCGAACCCCCCTTCAAAACTGGATTTGGATTTATGCACCAACAGGGCCGTAGATTATAATGGTGCCGGCAGAGCAAACAAGCTCTCTGCTGTGCATTATTTTCGGTCGTATACGCCTGCTGGACACTCAAACGTAGTAGATGGGGGCCATGATACAATGTGGTGACTCCTAAGGGAGTCCCCATACAAAGTAGGGGCTGCTAAGAGAGCCATCATACAGGGTGAGGCCACTAAGGAGGCAATAATACAGCGTGAGTGCTATGTGGGCCATCATACAGAGTGAGGGCTACTAAAGAGGCCATCATAGAGAGTGGGGGCTGCTGTGGAGGCCATAAAACAACGTGGGGGCTAATGTAGGGCCATCATATAAAGTGGAGGCATGATATAGTGTAAAGGCTACTCTGGGGCCCTCATACAGCGTGGAAGCCATCAAAAAGTGCAGGGCTTTTAAGAGGACATTATACAGTGTGGGGGCTAATAATGGGTTATTATACAATGTGGGGGCTAATGTGGGGCCATCATATAGTTTGGAGAGTGTCAGGAATTCCAACACAGGGAGATCATGCAATATCTCGCCTTTGCTGTCACGGGATCCAGACTACTCGCTACATGGATATCGGCAAGCGACCAGTGAGCGTATGGCGCCACACCTTGGGGATTCCAAAGCCTGGAACCCATGTTTAACGCCCTCCGTACGGTCACTGTCAGCTTCGCGATAGCCCAATTATTATTATTCGCTGCCACCAACAGCCGAGTTTGAAATATAATACAGGCCTGACCGGACGCCTGCGTTTTGGTAGCATATATGGCTTCAGGGAAGGGAGCGATTACAGAACAAAAGAAACAAAACTATTAAATTTGATGTTTAATCCAAAAGGGAGGCAGTGTTTAGGAAAAATATATACATAAGGATATTACAAAGGAGACATTAAAATACAAACGCAGTTACATAAAATAAACAGGATGAAAGAAGATGACTTACACTATACAATCACGGAGACGATTCAATATAGGTAGAGGAGGGGCTCCCCAGTTGGATTATGCTGTTATTGAACAGGACCCGTTGCTTATAATTCTTATTCCCCCCTGGCAATGAATGCTCCTGTCTTCTCCATGGATTCTCTAATTCCTAAGGGGAGATCTGGCCACACGCCCCTTGTGGTGACATCATGTGGGCTGGTCTCCAGCCTGTACATTTACGCTAATTTCTGCAATAACTCATCGCTCGAGACCACACATCACATAGCTGCAGTCTGAAAATTTCCCTTTGAGGCTCGGGAAGCAGCCTCACGGTTACACTCAAATTAGTGCAAGCCTGCGTTTTAATTACCTCCTGCGTCTTTCAGAGACAAGATGCTTGCTTCCTAACGAAGATATAATACTCCTTGGCTGGCATTGTTTGTATAAGCTATTTCCCAGGCGTGTTTTAATTGGGGCTTTTGTGCTGAGGAAAATGGGACCGCTCGGTGCTGACAAGTGGTGATAATTTGCAGTAAGACACTGTATAATTGTCATCTCTGGATAAACCCTACAGGAGAGGGTATGGGAGAATGGGCTGATATTCTGTTAATATGTCCCTGACATTAATATGATCCTGACAGAGAGCATTATACTTTGCATAGGAGAGCTGTGGGGACATCATACTGTATATAGGAGAGCTGTAGGGACATCATATTTTGTATAAGGGAGCAGTGGACCCATTATACTGTGTATAGGGGAGCTGTTGCGCCATCATACAGTATAGAGGGTGTAGCGCAATGGTCAGCGCTCCTGCATGGTGACTCCTCCCTCCATGCAGGGAAGCTGGCTTACTCTCTGCCCCGGCCACGGGACTTGGTCCCCGGAGCATTCCCTGCTTCCTATTTCCTGCTCCTCCGTACTCTTAAAGGGGCAGTGTGCGCATATAGTGAAATGCCCTCTGCTTGTTGTTGAGATGCATTTAGCATAGTGAGTTCACGGGTTGGATGGCTCTCAGTCTATTGCTAGGATCATCCTGTATAAAATACTCCCTCTCCCTTAGGGAGTCGCCAAAGCAACAGCTTTCATTAGTATGTAGTCTCCCATAAGTCCCCTGGTCCCAGTGTGGCCAGCGTCCTCGACCCGAACCCCTTGTCCCGGTGTGGCCAGTGTCCTGAACCCGAATCCCTGGTCCCGGTCTGGCCAGGTCCTGAACCTGAATCCCTGGTCCGTGTGCCGCCAGTGCCTGAACATTGTTTCCTGGTCCTGGAGCAGTCAGTACTGTCCCCGAAGTCCCCTGGTCCCAATGCGGCCAGTATCAGAATGTTCACCTATCTGAATCTCCGTGTCAGTAACTGTTCTGTAGTGATTCTGAACTGAAACTTTTAGTCTGAACAGAGCCCTATTCTGTGTCAGCTAACCTGACCCCTGGGGTCAGCTGCTGCGGTGCCGGCATCTGCCTAGGAATGGTACCTGCAGGTAATGGAGAAACAAATGGGTTAATTCTGCGCTGCCATGAAGAAAGTATGAGGGCTGCCAATCCGAGTGTAAATGGTTTATTTAGTCAACGTGTTTCGAAGTGTGCAAACTTCTTCCTCAGGACATAATTTCTACATGGCAGCGCAGAATTAACCCATTTGTTTCTCCATTACCGGCATTTTTATCCCCTCGTGGGTCTGCAGCAGCCTAAGTGTTATTAGTGGTTGTGTGCACACAACCCGACAGGTGAGCACTATCAAGTTATTCTCTCAGTATTGTTACCCAGATAAGACCCTATTTTTTTGCGCTTTGTGTCTTTCCAGTTCTCCCTTTACTAGGTGTGGTACCTGGCGGCTACCTGCAATCCAGCCGGTCTTCACCATCTGCAGCTGCAGTGAACACTAGGTAGCCGCTTAGCTACACCTCTACCTAGGCAGACCCGGCCCTATGGCACAGTGGGTCCACTAATCCACATGCGCCACTGGTGGGCGTAACAGAGGGGAGCTGTGGGCTCAACATACTGTATTTAGGGGAGCTGTGGAGAGGAGACATCATTCTGTATAGAGGGGAGCTGTGGGGACATCATATTGGGTATAAGAGCATTGTGGGCCCATCATACTGTATATAAGGGAGCTGTTGGCCCATCATAGTGTGTATAAGGAAGCTGTGGGGACACCATACTATGTATAGGGAAGCTGTGTGGACACTGTTTTCTAGGGAACTTGCACAGGGCATTAATATATACTAGGGATCAGTTTTACCATCTAGAGCATACATGTCAAACTCTGGCCCGTGAGCCAATTCTGGCCCTCAGGGTGATTATATTTGGCCCACGACACCAAACTGCCACCCCTATGTGGGGCCCATTATTCTGTATGGAGGACTATGTGGACCCATTATACTGTATAGAGGACTATGTGGGCCATTATTCTGTATGGAGGACTATGTGGGGCCCATTATACTGTATAGAGGACTATGTGGGGCCATTATACTGTATGGGGGACTATGTGGGGCCTTTATACTGTATGAAGGACTATGTGGGGCCAATTATACTGTATGGAGGGCTATGTGGGGCCCTTTATTCTGTATGGAGGACTATGTGGGGCCCATTCTGTATGGAGGACTATGTGGGGCCATTATACTGTATGGAGGACTATGTGAGGCTCATTATACTGTATGGAGGACTATGTGGGGGCCTATTATACTGTATGGAGGACTATGTGGGGCCCATTATACTGTATGGAGGACTATGTGGGGCCCATCATACTGTATGGAGGACTATGTGGGGCCATTATACTGTATGGAGGACTATGTGGGGGCCCATTATACTGTATGGAGGACTATGTGGGGCCTTTATACTGTATGAAGGACTATGTGGGGCCCATTATACTGTATGGAGGACTATGTGGGACCCATTTTACGGTATGGAGAACTATGTGGGGCCATTATTCTGTATGGAGGACTATGTGGGGCCCATTATACTGAATGGAGGACTATGTGGGGCTCATTTTACTGTATGGAGGATTATGTCAGACCCATTATTCTGTATGGAGGACCAAACACAATAGGATACCCCCATGGTGAATTCCTCTACATTAGCCTCCACATGCACAGTATGGCCCTACTGTACCCCACCTCAACTCATAAGGCAAAGTATGGTGGCCTTGAAACAGTATGATCCCCCACACAGCCCTCCATTCAGTATAATGGGCCTACATACAGTATAATGGCCCCACACTGTATAATGACCCGCACTAGCCCTCCAAACAGTATAATTGCCTCCACACAGTACGATGGACCCCACACAAACCTTCACACTGTATAATTACTTGCATGCAGTATAATGGCCCCCACACAGCCCTCCGAATATTATAATGGCCCCCCATTGTCCTCCATAGAATATAATGCACTCCCCATGGTCCTCCATAGAATATAATGCACTCCCTATGGTCCTCCATAGAATATAATGCACCCTTCATGGTCCTCCATAGATTATAATGCACCCTCCATGGTCCTCTATAGAATATAATGCACCCTCCATGGTCCTCCATAGAATATAATGCACTCCCCATGGTCCTCCATATAATATAATGCACTCCCCATGGTCCTCCATATAATATAATGCTCTCCCCATGGTCCTCCATATAATTTAATGCTCTCCCCATGGTCCTTTGTAATATAATGCACTCCCCATTCTCCTCCATATAATATAATGCAAGCTCCTTGGTCCTCCATATAATATAATGCACCCCCCATGGTCCTCCATACAGTGTAATGCACTCCCCATGTTCCTCCATACAATATAATGCACCCCTGTGGTCCTTCATACAGTATAATGCACTCCCCATGGTCCTCCATATAATATAATGCACCCCCCATGGTCCTCCATACTGTATAATGCACCCTCCATGGTCCTCCATACAATAATAATGCACCCTCCATGGTCCTCCATATAATATAATGCACTCTCCATGGTCCTCCATAGAATATAATGCACTCCCCATGTTCTATGCTATATAATGCATTCCCCATGGTCCTCCATACAGTATAATGCACTCCCTATGGTCCTCCATATAAGACCATATAATATATTGCTCTCCCCTTGGTCCTCCATATAATATAATGCACTCCCCATGGTCCTCCATATACTGTAATATAATGCTGTCCCCATGGCCATCCATACAGTATAATGCACCCTCCATGGTCCTCCATATAATATAATGCACTCCCCATAGTCCTCCATAAAATATAATGCACCTCACATGGTCCTTCGTACTTTATTATGGTCACCAGTCACTGATTAAAAAAAAAATACAATACTTACTTCTCCTTGTTTTATCCGATGCTCCGGTCTCCTGAGCCTGTGGTGTGAGGCTCTGCACATCTCAGAGCAGCGGGCGCCCCGAAATGACGTTATCGTGCCCGCTGCTCTGAGACGTCAGACGCCGAGGCAGAATGATGGGTGTGGAAGCATCTGCTCACGCTCCCTTCTCTATCAGCATTGCGGGAGCTGACGGGTGGAGTGGGGGCCACCACCAGGTTCCCCCTTCTACAGGCCCCATAGCAGTCGCGTTGCCTGCTGCCATTGGCTGGTTAGGGGCCCACTCAGTTTTGTCCCTCCTGAGCTGAACCCCTAGCTATGCTTCTGAAGTTATACACTGTCAGGATTCTGCTCTGCTTGTCCATTCCAGCGGTCATCACATAACCACTCATATGCGATAATCACGCTTACGCAGTGTATAGGAGAGGGCGCTAAAGTGAATTTTTGCAGGAAAACCTAGATTTGCTCCTGAATTGATAGATATGAGATAGATGATAGATAATAAATTGATGATAGCTATAGAGATATGGGATAGATGGTAGATAAATAGATAATAGATGACAGATATGGGATAGATAGATGATAGATAGGTAGACAGACATATGGATATACAGTGGTGGCCAAAAGTATTGGCACCCCTGCAATTCTGTCAGATAATACTCAGTTTCTTCCTGAAAATGATTGCAATCACAAATTCTTTGGTATTATTATCTTCGTTTAATTTGTCTTCAATGAAAAAACACAAAAAAAATTGTCCTAAAGCCAAATTGGATATAATTCCACACCAAACCTAAAAAAGGGGGTGGACAAAAGTATTGGCACTGTTTGAAAAATCATGTGATGCTTCTCTAATTCGTGTAATTAACAGCACCTGTAACTTACCTGTGGCACCTAACAGGTGTTGGCAATAACTAAATCACACTTGCAGCCAGTTAACATGGATTAAAGTTGACTCAACCTCTGTCCTGTGTCCTTGTGTATACCACATTGAGCATGGAGAAAAGAAAGAAGACCAAAGAACTGTCTGAGGACTTGAGAAACCAAATTGTGAGGAAGCATGAGCAATCTCAAGGCTACAAGTCCATCTCCAAAGACCTGAATGTTCCTGTGTCTTCCGTGCGCAGTGTCATCAAGAAGTGTAAAGCCCATGGCACTGTGGCTAACCTCCCTAGATGTGGACAGAAAAGAAAAATTGACGAGAGATTTCAACGCAAGATTGTGCGGATGGTGGATAAAGAACCTCGACTAACATCCAAACAAGTTCAAGCTGCCCTGCAGTCCAAGGGTACAACAGTGTCAACCCGTACTATCCGTCGGCGTCTGAATGAAAAGGGACTGTATGGTGGGATACCCAGGAAGACCCCACTTCTTACCCCGAGACATAAAAAAGCCAGGCTGGAGTTTGCCAAAACTTACCTAAGAAAGCCTAAAACGTTTTGGAAGAATGTTCTCTGGTCAGATGAGACAAAAGTAGAGCTTTTTGGGAAAACGCATCAACATAGAGTGTACAGGAAAAAAAAAAGGCATTCAAAGAAAAGAACACGGTCCCTACAGTCAAACATGGCGGAGGTTCCCTGATGTTTTGGGGTTGCTTTGCTGCCTCTGCCACTGGACTGCTTGACCGTGTGCATGGCATTATGAAGTCTGAAGACTACAAACAAATTTTGCAGCATAATGTAGGGCCCAGTGTGAGAAAGCTGGGTCTCCCTCAGAGGTCATGGGTCTTCCAGCAGGACAATGACCCAAAACACACTTCCAAAAGCACTATAAAATGGTTTGAGAGAAAGCACTGGAGACTTCTAAGGTGGCCAGCAATGAGTCCAGACCTGAATCTCATAGAACACCAGTGGAGAGATCTCAAAATGGCAGTTTGGAGAAGACACCCTTCAAATATCAGGGACCTGGAGCAGTTTGCCAAAGAAGAATGGTCTACAATTCCAGCAGAACATTGTAAGAAACTCATTGATGGTTACCGGAAGCGGTTGTTCGCAGTTATTTTGGCTAAAGGTTGTGCAACCAAGTATTAGGCTGAGGGTGCCAATACTTTTGTCTGGCCCATTTTTGGAGTTTTGTGTGAAATGATCAATGATTTGATTTTTGCTTCATTCTCTTTTGTGTTTTTTCATTGAAGACAAATTAAATGAAGATAATAAGACCAAAGAATTTGTGATTGCAATCATTTTCAGGAAGAAACTGAGTATTATCTGACAGAATTGCAGGGGTGCCAATACTTTTGGCCACCACTGTATGAATAGATCTTTATTTTAGTATATACCTTGGAGGCTTTGTGCCCTATTATTTTGAAGACTGGCGCTGCTTCTATTTGTTTTATAGATTTTATGTAGATGAAACATTGTGGGACGGTTATCTGTGCAGGTGGACAGGTAGACAGCCGAGATCATGTATGATTAGCTATGATACATATATTTGGGAGACTATATTGTATAAAAATTGTTACAGAAAATCCACAACTAGAGAGTGTTGTGTGCCCCTGCTCATGTGATGGGGGCTGTGCTCCCACCTCCCTGCTCTCTGATACTGGGGGGGGGGGGGGGTGACCTTGCTGAGCAGCAGCACTCTCTCCCTCTCTCTCTGCCTGATAGGCTGCAGCTCTGTCTCTGTCTGCTTGCCTCCAGATGGGTTCTCCTCCTTCCCTTCCTTCCTCCATCCCTGTCCATGTATGAGCCGAGTGGATGGCTTGTAGCACGCATGCACCTTATCAGTGGAAGGGCACAGGAGGCAGCACAGAGCCTACTGGCCAGTGCTCAGCAGCAGCAGCAGCAGCACACAAGGCTGAGGAGCATTTCAGCAGCACAGATCCTGGACAGCACCCAGCAGCAGCAGCCTTTGGAAAGCAATCAGCATTATTCTAGGAGAGGGCTGCTGATCTACAGAAGCTCTGACATTTCCCTGTAGTCTGGGATTTTAAAACAATATGGACAGACGCCATTTCCAGGAGGAACATGCTGGTGGAAGCAGTGATGGCCAAAGGGAGGAAACCAGGTAGCAAGAGCAATATCCCCTAACATCATGCATGATTCATCATTGCAAGATGTGACCCCTGTCATCTATCACCAACCATTCCTGCTTTCCTTTTCTCTCCATCTCCTGGACTGTCACTCCTCAGTGCTCCTGTACTAAAAGCTCTCTACCATCAATATCTCTTTCCACAAGTCATAATTCATATCATGTGCAATTATTATTATTATTGTGGCTTATTCCCCATTACTGCCCCTTCTTACATCACATCTGCTCCCCCCGTTATATGAAATGCATTATTAGCGCTTTCATCTTTCCATGAGCTGACATCTGTTATGTGTCAGTTAATGCAGTTAGTATCCAAGTGCTGTATCGTGACATTGCGCGCTGTCCTGGGATGGACACATGTCATTGCGCGCTGTCCTGGGATGGATACATGTCATTGCGCGCTGTCCTGGGATGGACACATGTCATTGCGCGCTGTCCTGGGATGGACACATGTCATTGCGCGCTGTCCTGGGATGGACACATGTCATTGCCCGCTGTCCTGGGATGGATACATGTCATTGCGCGCTGTCCTGGGATGGACACATGTCATTGCCCGCTGTCCTGGGATGGACACATGTCATTGCGCGCTGTCCTGGGATGGACACATGTCATTGCGCGCTGTCCTGGGATGGATACATGTCATTGCGCGCTGTCCTGGGATGGACACATGTCATTGCCCGCTGTCCTGGGATGGACACATGTCATTGCGCGCTGTCCTGGGATGGATACATGTCATTGCGCGCTGTCCTGGGATGGATACATGACATTGCGCGCTGTCCTGGGATGGACACATGTCATTGCGCGCTGTCCTGGGATGGACACATGTCATTGCGCTCTGTCCTGGGATGGACACATGTCATTGCGCGCTGTCCTGGGATGGACACATGTCATTGCCCGCTGTCCTGGGATGGACACATGTCATTGCGCGCTGTCCTGGGATGGACACATGTCATTGCGCGCTGTCCTGGGATGGATACATGTCATTGCGCGCTGTCCTGGGATGGACACATGTCATTGCCCGCTGTCCTGGGATGGACACATGTCATTGCCCGCTGTCCTGGGATGGATACATGTCATTGTGCGCTGTCCTGGGATGGATACATGTCATTGTGCGCTGTCCTGGGATGGATACATGTCATTGCTCGCTGTCCTGGGATGGATACATGTCATTGCGCGCTGTCCTGGGATGGATACATGTCATTGCCCGCTGTCCTGGGATGGACACATGTCATTGCCCGCTGTCCTGGGATGGATACATGTCATTGTGCGCTGTCCTGGGATGGATACATGTCATTGTGCGCTGTCCTGGGATGGATACATGTCATTGCTCGCTGTCCTGGGATGGATACATGTCATTGCGCGCTGTCCTGGGATGGACACATGTCATTGCCCGCTGTCCTGGGATGGACACATGTCATTGTGCGCTGTCCTGGGATGGACACATGTCATTGTGCGCTGTCCTGGGATGGATACATGTCATTGTGCGCTGTCCTGGGATGGATACATGTCATTGTGCGCTGTCCTGAAATATTTGCACTTAATAAGTAAAACAACAAAACAAACTGTTTCCATGTGATAAACGAGCAAATACCCTGCAGTAGTAGACATGCAAAAATAGCATGCTACCATATAGCCCCACCGATTAAAAAACTATGGGTGACAGAAAATGGTGACAAACCAATTTTTTAAGCAGTTCAGGACCAGACCATTTTGCCCCTTCTAGACCGGGCATATTTTCAGATTTTATCATACATATGCTTTTAACGGCTCTAAAAAATTGTACCATTTGGATAGTCATATAGTGTTTGACACATTTTATTTTCATGGTAGATGGGGCTTAATTTTTATGTTATTTTTATATACGGGTTTTTTCTGATATTGTGGTAAAAAGTAAAGAAAACTGGAAGATAAGTGATTATTTTTTTTTACATTTTTTATTATTTTTTACAGTCATAAAGGACCTCTAAATAACATTTTACATTGTGTCCTTTACATAGAGTTTGCTTTGGTAATGATTGGAGTGCTGCCTACTTTTTATATTTTTATAATATGTGTATACTATTTATTGATCACAACATAGAGAATAATTCATTGCTCACAATGCCATAACTTAGTAATTTGTAGCCTAAGCTCTTGCTTTAATTACTACACCGACGGGGCATTGAAGCCTCTCGGGTATTCAAGACATCTTGAGGGATCTTGCTCCATTCCATTTGTAAATCTGTAAACAATTCATCTTTATTGCTATGGTTACGGCCCCCAACTCGTCGCCCTAACTCATCCCAAAGGTGCTCTATAGGGTGTAAATCAGATGATTGGCTTGGCCATTGCAACAGGAGAACATTTTTCTTTGCCAACGATTTGTGACTAACTTGAATGTGTGCTCAGAATCATTGTCATGCTGGAGTTTCCATCCCCTGCCTACTTTGGATTTACCATGTGGCAGCATTACATTCTCCAGTATATCCTTGTACATGGTAGCATTCATATTTGCATCAATTCTATGCAGAGGGCGAATGGCAGATGCAGAAAAGCAGCCCCAAACCATGACATAGCCTCCACCATGTTTCACTGTAGGTGTTTGGTACCTTACATTATTACGTTTTACAGTTGGGCGGTATATATAGTGCTTGCCATCACTACCAAACAGATTGAACTTTGTTTCATCCGACCACAACACCTTAGACCAATCTGTTTGCTGTGTTCTTTGGCAAACTCAAGTCGGACCTTCCGGTTCTTTGCAGAGATTAAAGGCTTCTTGACTGGACCTTGTGCATTCAACCATATTGCTCTTAGCCGTCACACCACAGTTTGGCGACTCACTTTGACCCTTTATTCTTCGTTCATTTCATGTGAAATCTGTACAGCATTTTTATGGATTTCAGATACTGACTTTTTCTTAATAATGTGATCAACTCTAGAGGAAGTTTTCCGTGGTCGTCCACTTCTAGGTTTGTCCGCCGTTCCATAACCTTCTTTTTCTTTCTTTAATATACGTAACACTTGACTCTGAGAACAGGTGAATTCCATAGCTACCTCTTTTTGGCTTTTGCCTGACTTCACTCTCAGAATAATAAGCTTCCTGACATTTGGTGAGAAATTTGGCTTTGTCTTTGCCATGTTTTAAAAACGCACACACACACACAAAAAAAAAAAAATGTAGATAAAATTCGAATACTCATGACAAAATATGCTAAATATTTGGCTCAGCAAATGTTGAAAACTAACACATAAAGGGATAAAACAATATCAAACACAATTTTTGTCCTTATAGCTGACAACCATTTGCTTCCTGATTACTAAAATCACCAGGAAGATGGCATCACAACAACCAGACAGAAGGAATCACACTTTTTTTCTACATTGCCAGGGCTAGAAACAGTGCTTTGGAAATGCAGTCTTACATATTTTTTTTGTTTATTTTTATTTATTTATTTGCTTTATTTCTTTGTTTCATTTAGTTTACACACACTGTAACCTCCATAAAGTCTTAAAAGACTTTTGGGGATGGGAGGTTTTTAATATATTAGCAAATTATTTTTATTGCTGATTTCCCCTGTAACTGGGACTGATATATTGGTCCCAGGTAAAGGGAAATTCAGCATAATAGATCTGAATGAGTCTCCTGCTCCCTCTCTACACTCAATGATCACGCTGGGTTCATCCGAGGAAACGCTGTCAGTGCTTTCTATACTGTATACACAGTGCTTATTCAGTATTGTGTATACAACAATCAGGAAGGCAGAGATGGTAATAAACCATCTCTGCCTTCTCAGTGGGGAGTCTGGCCATCTCTGACACCCGGCTCCCTGCTTCCACAGACGCACAATCTGATGCAAGCAGTTTACTCTGCACTTACATTTTAGAACGTCAGCACAGAGTAAAGTGCAGACCGCCCGGACGGTTAAAGTCTATGGGATATGTAGAGGTAGTAAAGTCACTAAAATAGTAAAAAAAACAAAAAAAAAACATGTTTGGCATCACCACAATCAAACTGATCTGGGGAATAATGATCCCAGCTCATTTTTACTACACATTGAATGCTGTAAAAACAACCCAAAAAAACAATGCAAGAATTGTGGGGTTTTATTTTCTCCATTTTATGTACTTTGGATTTTTTTCCCTTATTCCAATAAATTATATGGTAAAGGGCATTTAAAACTAAAGCTCGTCCTACAGAAAAAAAACAGAAAATAGACAAAAAAGTTATGGCTCTTTGAAGAAGTGGAGGAATAAATTTGCTGCATCTTTAACCCCTTCACCACCTTAGGTTTTTCCGTTTTGCGTTTTCATTTTTTGCTCTCCTTCTTCTTAGAGCCATAACTTTTTTATTTATCCGTCAATATTGCCATGTGAGGGCTTATTTTTTGCGGGGCAAGTTGTAGTTTTGAATGATACCATTGGTTTTACCATGTAGTGTACTGGAAAGTGGGGGAAAAATCCAAATGTGGTGAAATTGCAAAAAAAAGTGCAATTCCACAATTGTTTTTTTTTTTTTTTACCATGTTCACTAAATTCTACAACTGACCTGCCATTATGATTTCACAGGTCATTTTGAGTTTGTAGATAACAAACATGTATAGGTTCTTTTTTATTTATGTGGTGAAAGAAAAATTCAAAGTTTGTAAAAAAAAATGGTGCCATTTTCCGAGACCCGTAGCGTCTCTGTTTTTTGGGATTTGGGGCTGGGTGAGGGCTTATTTTCCCTTCACCCATGACAACACATCTGAGAGAGAGGATCCGCACACCAAGGGCAGGAAACCTTCTGAAATAAAAGGGCGATACCTCTCCCCCGCTTCAGTTGGTTTCCTGTCTTTGATGGGAATCCTTTTGGAAGAATACGTCGGAGATATGGAATTACCCAGGCCTGTCCCGGCGCTGGAAGAATGGGCTGTGGGTCCGTGGCGCCGGCCTTCAGGTACTGGTGGCGCCGTGCACAGTTTTCCCGGGGGCCTGCTGCATGTGCGAGTGCTGGTGGTGAAGAGGTCCTGGCCTTCTGCACACCACCGCGCCGACCTCCATCTGCCGAACACATGACCGGAAGAGATGAAGTCAGTGGTCGCGCCCCTCTGATGTCACGGTGTGGGGCATGCTGGGTAGGGCGTGCCTTAATGGCGTCGGGGACAGCACGAGGAAAAAGATGGTGGCACCCTGTGCAACGCCGGCTGGCATGTGGAAACGCGGCTGCTTGGGGCCGGGCGAGGGGGACAAAACAACCTGGAAGGAGGCAGCAGGGGATTCGGAGGTGGCTGACCCTGCCTACCTCCCTATATACACAAATATTTGAGAATAGGATAGTGTTAAAACCTGATCCAGCATACCTCCCTAAGGTAGCGTTTAAATTTCATAGGAGTCAGGAAATTGTTCTGCCCTCCTTTTGTGAAAACCCAAAGACCCCAGGGGAACAAAAATTTTATATCCTTGATATTAGAAGGGCTCTTTTGCAATACATTCATGTAACTAGCCAGTGGAGATGAGGCCAATCCCTGTTCGTAGTTTTCCAAGGGAATAGGAAGGGTTACGGAGTAACAAAAGGGACTATAGCCAGATAGATTAGGGAGGCCATTTGCTTAGCCTACTCTGCCAGTGACACCCCAATCCTTGATGGCATCAAGGCTCACTCCACCAGAGCCATGGCTACCTCCTGGGCAGAGAAGGCAGACGTATCGATAGATCAAATATGTAAGGCCGCTACCTGATAGTCACCATTTATCTTGTTTAAATACTATCGGTTGGATCTATCCTACTTGACTGACTTAACCTTTGGTAGAAGGCTGCTGCAAGCGGTGGTCCCTGCCTAAGGTGTTTCAATTTCTCCAAAAGTCTCTCAGGTGGGCTGTCATGGGTGAAGAGAAAATTACTTACCGGTAGCCGGGTTTTCCAGAACTCATGACTGCACCCGTATATTTCCTCCCCATTTCTCACCATATGGGTGTGCACTATAGTTGGGTGTTGTGTGATGTGGTGTTGGATTTTATGTTTAACTCTTTTTACGGAGGTTCTCTCAATGCTCTGTAACCAACTGAAGCGGGGGAGAGGTGCCACCCTTTTATTTCAGAAGGTTTCCTGTCCTTGGTGGGCAGATCCTCTCAGGTGTGCTGTCATGGGTTCTGGAAAAACCGGCTACCAGTAAAGTAACCTTGGTGTTTTTTGCGCGTCAAGCTGACGTTTTTATTGATACTATTTTTGGGTAGATACAATGTTTTGATCGTCTGTTATTGCATTTTATTGCAATGTTGCAGCGACCAAGAAAACATAATTCTGTTGTTTTGATTTTTTTTTCTCGTTACGCCGGTTACCTATCAAATTAATTATTTTTATATATTGATAGATTGGGCGAATCTGAACGCGGCGATACCAAATATGTGTGCTTTTTTTTATTATTGTTTTATTTTGAATGGGGCGAAAGGGGGGTGATTTGAACTTTTATATTTTTGTAATTTTTTTATATTTTTAAAAACTTTTCTTTTTACTGGCTTCAATAGTTTCCATGGGAGACTTGAAGCTGCGATCATTCTATCGCTTGTGCTACACATAGCAGGGCTTCATGTGATGGGCGCCGAAGGAGTGGAGCTAATGACGCACTTCCGGCGCGATCGTGTTAAATGCCGCTGTCAGAGATTGATTTAACAGCCGCGGGTGGATCGCTATTGCACCCCCAGGTGATAGGGGCACAGGACAGCTGATCTGATCAGCTGTCATGTGCCCCTAACACCCAAGGGTGGAAAAAAGGGCAGGCGACATATGACGTACCTGTACGTCATAGGTTGTAAAGGGGTTTAAGTGGTTGGAGAGGTTGGGTCAGCATTGCTTGATTTTTAGATTGGTCTTAATTATGCCAAACATAAATTCAGTAGGCCCAGAGACATAGACTATTGTCTGAATGTTGACTATTGAATTTATGTGTTTGTTTCTTTGATGGATCAAGAGACATAGGCCATTGTTATATTAGCCTAAACGTTAACTCTGCAGTTGATGTTTGTTGTAACTTATTGTCTGCTATCTATGCAAGACAGGGATGCAGGGTCATTGAACAATGTTTTCTAATATGTTGATTGACCATTGTGTAAGTCCATGTAGCTTGTTGACCAGCAGAGCAGTGAAGGACAAACTATGCAGATTGATTACTCAAACAATTAGAGTTAAACACATCCCCCCTGACCTGTGGATGATGACCTGAACCACAGATGTGGGTATAAAAAGGAATTTTCTATCCTTCTGCTACAAGAAAGTGACTTGACAGAACACAGGCAGGACACCATGGCTCCATCAAGAGGGACACAGATTTGACATTCTACAGGATGCCAGTATTAAGGACCATGGCCCTAGCTGGAAGAATACAGTTCTGCTCCGTTCACCATCACTGAACCCATGGAGACATTTGGGGACGCTAGGTTGGGACCCTCCTGTCACCTGGCCCCATGTAGACATTTGGGGAAGCCAGGTTGGGACCCTCCAGTCATCTGGTCACGTACCTCAATGGATTATCAGCTTCCTAAGCTTGTTGCTTCCTCCTCTATGTGGGTGCCTGCCAATAGCGGGGTGCCACTGGTGAGGGTAGTTGGCCCTGGAAGCCCTGAAGTCACAGCTGCTTTAATCCTGGCAAGTCAGCGGAAGGGTGAGGACTCTGTAATTTGCAACATCTTGGGTATTTGCTGGGACTGTTCTTTGTGTTTATTGTCTGTTGGTGGGTTCATTAAAGTATTGCCACACTGTGTTATTCACCCTGTGTTGTCTTAGTATTATGCCCACGGGAAAAGGAGTGCCGGTGTTCAGTGGGATGAGCCCTGGTCCATGCGGTCTTGAGCCAGCGGACAAGAACACCCACTGACCCCGTGTCTCCACAGTGGGTGTAGCTCATGTCACCCCCGTCAAAGAGCTGTCTGGAGGAGCCACGGTGCTCCAGGAACTGCCACATTGGCTTTATTGTTTACACTGCTCTGTACAGAACAGCTCTGCACTTTTAATAGCAGCTGTGATTGATACTTGCAGCTCAGTGAAGCGATAATATCAGGCCCAGCTGCTACACAGACTACAGAGCCGTGCCGGGTTAACTCTTAGAGGGTCACTTTCCATTCACCTACTTTTTTTTCCATCTGTCCACCCACTCTAGTTCCTCTAGAAACAGAGCTATCAATCAAGTAAAAGCCGCAGACATAGATGGAAAACAAGTAGGCAAAACGGGAAGCTGAACTGTTTAGGCAAGCCAAAGGTGCATCTGGCGTCTGTGCTTGGTTTGAACAGTCATCTTGTGCTGACAGAGTCCCGTTAGGCTATTAAAAAAGAAATCTGAAGTCCTGATAAGATTTTTCATACAAATGGGATAGTCTCAAGTTTGGAAGTCCATTGGATAAAGAATAACTTTCTGATCACTAGGGGTCCGAACAATAGGATCCTCATCGATCCTGAGAATTGGGTCTCTGAACAGTCCTGCGTGAATTGACCATATGCATCTCCGCCCTATTACTTCTTAAGGGAGTGCTGAAGACCAGCTGAACTCTGTGCAGGATGAAGTGGTTGTGAGCATTATTGACCACTGCTCCATTCGCTCCTGGTTCTCGGGATCAGTGGGTGTTCCAGGGGTCGGACCCCCCAGTAATCAGGAAGGATGGGATAGGGGATAACTAAAGGATAGGGGATACCCCAATAATACCAGTAATTTGACTACAACGTAACGTTTCTCATCATGGAGTGTATAATTTACTAATGTAGTTATGTCAGACCGTGTCCCAACCCTCTTTTTCCATCCCAGCTCCTTTGCTTGCATTTCTGCTCTCGCACAAAAAATAAATAAAAAATAATCACAATTTTAACAAAATATCAAAATCAGGTCTAAACATCTTCCGTCGAATGTGGATTATTTATATCCTCGCTCAGAGGAAGAATCGCCTCTTAATTACCGTTTTCAAGCACATCCTAGTAAATGAACCATGTCTGGATGCGGTTGCCAGGCACTTTAAATAAATATGGCTGTGCAGGTTCAGCATCTCATCCAGAATGTTCAAAGCATCTTCGCTTAGTACAAGGTTGATGAGAAAAACTATTTTTGGCGTTAGAAAAGATCAGATCTCTATGGCAGTGATATTTGGCTTCCAAACTTTGCAAATCACTTTGTTAGAGTATTTGTCTTCACTCCTTTAAATTTTGATGGGTGATGGGTTGGCTCAGTTCAGCAGAAGTGCTAACCCATCACTGCCATCATTTGTACTCCAAATCAGTACGTTCTGATATTAATGCAGCTGAAGGCTGCGAAATAGACTGGGGAAAAGCCAGGGAATCCACTTACTCGCAACTTATTTACAGGACCGACAACAAATCCCCAAATAAAGTGATTTGCAAAGTTTTATAACCTTCCACGCTGGACGATTTTATAAAAAAAAAAGAAAGTTTAGGTGTGGTTTACTAAAAAAAAGAGTAACCTAAGATGAAAACAAAATAAGCAAATACCCTGCTGTAAATAAATAAATAAATAAATAGCAATACTGCATAAAAATAATACAGGGTACTTAGTTAACATAATTTTCATAAAAAAAATTTAAAACCATCCCACCACGTCACGGTGACCCTATTCTGGCCTGTCCTAACCTCTAGTATTAAAACCTTACCATATATCAAGCGAAATAATGTGAATGAGTGCTAAAATGAGACCCAGCTAATGGAC
Source organism: Phyllobates terribilis (assembly GCF_046119375.1). Classification (NCBI taxonomy): domain Eukaryota; kingdom Metazoa; phylum Chordata; class Amphibia; order Anura; family Dendrobatidae; genus Phyllobates; species Phyllobates terribilis. The sequence goes on along the minus strand of NW_027362767.1, from coordinate 129,584,956 downwards.
ACTGAGCCATGGGAACTACATGAATGTAATGTCCAGATCAAATAAAAGGGAGCCCACACTCTTATTTGCACAGAGTGCAAAAAAATCTGAAACAAAAACTTAGAGATGAACTGGAATATAAGTTGGTGTGCATGCAGAGTGTGAGCTCATGTTCACACTGACCACTAAACAGACAAAACCCAAGATAAAAACAAAATGAGCAAATACCCTGCAGTAAATAAATAGTGATAGTGCATGAAAATAATATAGGGGGATTAGTTAACATAATTTTGATCAAAAAACGTCAAAGCTATCCCACCACGTCAAGGTGACCCTATTCGGAACGGTCCTAACCTCTAGTATTAAAACCTTACCATTTGTCAAGTGACGTAATGTGAATAAGGAGTGAGACGGACTGAGACCTGGCTAATGGACACCCAGCCTTGGGGAGCTAAAAAAGACTAACCCTGTTTATCAGACTGTAATTGCTGCAGGTTCAACTCCTTGAACCCTTAGTGATCAGCTCTTATTTTAGCGAGGTTTTGTCTGATCACAGAGCTTCAATGTAGTCTTTCATGGTGGACCACCTAGTATAATGGAAAGCAACTAATGGCCACGTGTCACCCCAGCAACTCTCCTTCCTCTAGACCCCTAAAGGGGTTTCTGATGGGTAATTATTTTTGTTACAAAGGGCCCAGAATGGGTTTAAAAAAAAAAAAAAAAAAAAAAAAAGGAAGAAATACTTACCTCACCGATTCCTTACTGTTCCCATTCCAAAGCTGCCCAATGGTGGCTACAGAGGTCTCATGCCCCTGAGTTCCATACGTCATTGCTGTAGCTGGTAGTAGAGACCGGCAGGGGGACCGAGCTTTGAGAAAAACAGTGAGGTGATTATTACATCTTTCAATTTTTTTTACTCCTTTGTAAAAATGTTGTACCTGATGGACAAACTTTTAAGGCAGAGGGGCCCGATTCATTATTGCATTTGCTCTTTTTTTATCTATTTTTAGGAGCTTTTAGGCTGTTTTTAATTTGCCCCAAATTCTTCCTTTCATTTGCGCCCTTTTTAAAAGTTTATTTTATATATGTTTGCCTTTTTTTTTATGCTAGCCAATGTACGCATAGTTCTATTTTTCCAGATGTTTTCAGCCATTTCATCAATTGCGACTTTTTAGAATGTCATAACATTTTTGTGCATATGTACTCCAGTCCCCTCCTGGAATGATTTTATTTACACCTGAAATTTTTGAGCAATTTTTACACAAAAAAAAAAGCGCAGGAAAAAAAGTAAAGAGCATTAATTTATTTTGTGCAAAGCGTAAGAATGACGACCATTATTTTGAAGAATTTTGAGCAAAAATTATGAATCTGGCCTTAAATCTCCATTGTTTTAATTGATGTCCACAACTGTGTTGTGGCTTCAATTTAACTCATTCTTGGTTTCTAACTTGTCATCCCTGGCTGTTGTGTTCTAACTTGTTTTTCTAACTTCTGGGTGCCAACCTTCGTGGTCAGGAAGGGAGCTATCCCTCATAGAGACTTTATTTGTGACTCATCTTTTTGTGCACAAGTCTGATATCTAGTAAGTTCTATTATTTTGGTTGCCTTTTATTAGTTTGACAGTATTACCCCTAGTAATTCCAAATCCAATATTAGTTCTAGCTATTCGTCTATTGGATGCATTGTGTATTGAAAACATTTGTATGTTTTAACAAGTATATTTAATCGAATGCCTTAAAAGTATAAGGTTTACAGATATATACAGTGGGTACGGAAAGTATTGATACCCCTTTAAATTTTTTTTCCTTTTGCATTCTTTTAATTGATAAAAAAAAATAAGCTATCATGTCTATGAGGCTGTGACGTTCTGGTCGGGCCAGTCTGTGCATTGCAGACCGATTTGCAAGGACGTCTGCATGGGCCATTAAGGCCACATTCCCACAATGAGTTTTTGGTGCGTTTTTTACTCTGCGTATTTTAGAAAAATGCAAGTAACCTATTTTGCAGAAAATCTACAGCATCAAAAAATCACCAAAATCTCATTGTGGGAACGTAGCCTAACACTTCTATTTTCGAAAGCATTCTCACTTTATAGCAATTTTTCCACACCTGCCTAAACTTTTTGCACAGTATTAATATATCTGATCCACGACAAGACATGGTCATCGGTACAAGTATCGGGGCCAGTATTTAATTAATAAAAAAAAACAAAAAAAAACTGGCACCTATTTCTTATACATGACATCCAGTAATGGAGGATCCTGTAGACTTAAATTACTGTTTGAAGAAAGGGGGCCAAGGAAATTGTAAATTTCATCTAATGCCAACTCACCGTTTCATATCGATGGGCTAAAACTTTAGAAGGCAAATTTTAGTGCTATTGTTGTCCAAGGAAACTAGGAAGGCAAGAAAGCAAACTTTGGGTCACTGAGCAGAAAAAAATACATATCATGATCAGATGATTCCAGATTTCTCCTACCCCATACTTATCGCAGGGTCAGAACTTGACGCATGCAAAATAAATTGATGTACAATAGTTCAGGCTGATGGAGGTGGAGTAATGGTGGAGGGAATGCTTTTTTTGGCACATACTGGGTTCTGTGATATCTCCGGTTGGATGGCAGCTGTGTTCTCCCTGGCCGCCTGCTTCCTTGCAGGAAACAAACAGATATATCTGCTACGATGATTGCGAAGAGACCAGAGGGAGCAGATTACAATTTTGAGATTGTTGATTTCCCTTAAAAATCCTCTTCATTCAGTTCATTACCGGACAGATGTAGATTCTCCAGCACTGAGCTATCTCATTACATAATGCCAGGAAGGCAGCGGATTAGTAGATACCAGTGCTTCGTCCTGCCGAGAAACAATCATTTCCCTCTGGTGAAAGGTTTAATTACAGGGAGTATTTCAATTAATACATCTGATAATTAAAGCAGTGCAGAAACATGAAATGACGTATCCCGGAGCTGCAACAACCTTGGCTTGGGTTAGTGAAGGAAGACGCTTCTCTCCAAAGGCTGCATTGTAAAAATCAGACCAAACACCTATCTAACGATTCTGTCATCGAGCCTGAAATAGACACATCAAGCCAAATATTTCACAACTTATTAAGTGGCAAGATTTGCCTTGAAAACATGGCCGAAAGTGTTGGCACCCTTGAAATTTTTCAGAAAATTATTATTTATTTATATAGCGCCGTTGATTCCATGGTGCTGTACATAAGGATGGGGTTACATACAAAATACAGATATCACATATAGTAAACAAACTAACAATGACAGACTGGTACAGAGGGAAGAGGACCCTGCCCTTGCGGGCTTACATTCTACAGGATGATGGGGAAGGAGACAGTAGGTTGGGGGGTTGCAGTAGTTCCGGTGGTGTTGAGGTGGCAGCGTGATTCTGGTTCCATCTGAAGGATCCGAATGTGGCAGATAATCGGACGTGTTGAAGCACAGAATTCCAGAGGTTGGTGGATATTTGGGAGAAATCTTGGAGGCGATTGGGTGAGAAACAAAGAAGTGTAGAGGAGAGAAGGAGATCTTGGGAGTACCAGAGATTAAGTGAAGGAAGATATCGGGAGGTTAGTTCAGAGATGTACGGAGGAGAGAGGTTATGGATATGGACAGTGTTAGTAATTTGAACTGGATACGCAGGGCAATTGGGAGCCAATGAAGGGATTTGCAAAGGGGGGAAAGCAGAGGAGTAGTGATGAGAGAGATGAAATAGTCAGGCAGCAGAGTTAAGGACGGACTGGAGAGGTGCGAGAGTGTTAGTAGGTAGGCCACAGAGGAGGATGTTGCAGTAGTCGAGGCGGGAGATGATGAGGGCATGCACAAGCCTTTTAGTAGATTGAGGGTTTAGGAAAGGAAGGATTCTGGAAATATTTTTAAGCTTGAGGCGACAGGAGGTGGCGAGAGCTTGCATGTGCGGTTTGAAGGACAGGGCAGAGTCAAGGGTTACTCTGAGGCAGCAAATTTCCGATACAGGAGAAAGCGTGATGTCATTTATTGTGATAGATAGATCAGGTGGGGAAGATACGTGAGATGGAGGAAAGATAATGAGTTCAGATTTGTCCACTGTGAAGACACGGAGTCTTTCTTGCAGGGCTGTGGAGTCGGAGCCCATTTTGGTGGAGTCAGTATAAATTGGACCAACTCAGACTCCTAAAATATATAATAAATTGGGTACAGTAGTTCAATGCAGTTTGTGGGGGAATATTTTTTCATAAGAATTTGGGAAAGTTATGAAATGTCCTATAAATGTCTGTCCTATTCCTGATCTAAGGGTTTAGACTTTTAGCTGAGATGAATCTTTGCTACAGTAAATTTATCACTTAAACATGAGCCATGTATGAGGAGTCGGTGTCATGGAAATTGAGGAGTCGGAAGTTTGGCTTACCAACTCCACAGGCCTGCTTTCGTGGGCAGAACACTACTCAGACAACACAGGGTGATGGTAAACAGTGTGGCAATAATTTATTGAACCACCAGCAATCACTAACATATAGAACAGTCCCAACAAATACACGAGATGGTGCAAGCTACAGAATCTCACCCTTCTGTTGGCCTGCCTGGATTAGAGTCGTGAGATATGTGGCCAGGTGACCTGATTGTCCCAACCTGGATTCTTCAAATCATCTCTGATAGTCCAGCAATGGTCAGTGGAGCATTTCTGTATCTTTCCAGCCAGGGCTGTGGTCCCTTATGCGGTCATCCTGTAGTGTCTTCTTGAACAGATGCAGAGGTCCCCTTTTTATAGTTCACATTTGTCTTTTCAAGCCATCATTCACAGGTCAAGGGTCAGGGATCATGATATTAATTTACAATGCTCGAATATCCACTGCTCATGCCCCCAATGTTGGCTGGCAAACACCCTACAATGTTTTTTAACATATCTTAGCAAACACCCATTGTTCAGAGTCCCTTTATTGCAAAACTGGCACACGATACGTTGTAAGAGCTGATATAAGATGTGAATAGCAGCCATTCATCAATTACCAATATCACCTCAAGTGATCAGAATTCAGGTTTCTATGAACAATAGTCTGTGTTGAGCAACCAAAGAAGAACACAGGTTCAAAAGTCAACGTAAAATTAAAGATCTATTGCTCCTGGCCTACACAAAGTATGTCTGGCATAATTAAGAAGAAAAGCTGTGTCATCACATCCACATTGAGCATGAGGAAGCAAGAGGAGAAGAAGGAGGATATGGCTTGTCAGGGATCACCACAGCGACGACACCAGGGAGATCAAGCAATATCTCACCGTGCCGTCACTGTGTAACAGATTTCGTCCAGAATTGCGAGCACATGATCCAGACTGCTCGCTACTTAGGTATCGGCAAGCGACCGGTGAGAGTATGGCGTCACACCTCTGGATTCCAACGCAGGGAATACATGTTTAAGCTCCCGTACTGTCACTGTCAGCTTCACAATAGCCCAATTACTAATATTAATCTCTGCCACCACAGTCCAGCTTTGAAATATAACACATGCCTGGGTGGACGCCTGCATTTTGGTAGCATATATGGCTTCGGGAAAGGAACAATTACAGGACAAAAGAAACAGAACTATTAAACTTTAGATTTAATCCAAAAGGGAGGCTGTGTTTAGGAAAAATATATACAAGGATGGTACAAAGGAGACATTAAAATACATAAGCAGTTACATAAAATAAACAGGATAAAAGAAGGCAACTTACTCTATAAAGATTGCTGCGACGATTCAATATAGGTTAAGGAGGGGCTCCCCAGTTTGATTTGAGCATTATCGAATGCGACCCGTTGCTTATGATCCTAATACCCCCATGGCAATGAGTGCAAGTGTATTTTCCATGTGTTCTCTCCAACCTGCACATTTTTATTAAAAACGCTAACTTCTGCGATAACTCATCGCTCGTTGATCGCAGAAGCTTGCAAATAACGCCATTTTTTCCGTTATGATTTTACCTGCATTTAGAGACCACACATCGCATAGTTGCAGTCTGCTATTCTGGTGTTTTTGCGCTATAGCTCCGTGATTTTGCTTACAGCAATGAAAAACTATGTATACCTTCCTCGGCTGTCCCTGACACTAAAAATATAGGTCCCGTTATTGTCGGACATATGAAACTTACAATATTTTGTTTCGGAGTCAAAGTGTCTATAAACTTCTTTTTGAAGCTTGGGAAACAAGTTTTCCCAGTTACACTCAAATTAGTGCGATCCTGCCACTAATTACCCCTTGCGTCTACCAGGGACAAGATGCTCGCATTTCAAGTAGCTTGGTGGCACCTCTTGGCTGACAGCAGTTTGTTTAAGGCCTTACTCATGACTGTGTTAATTGGGGTTTGTGCTGAGATTTTTATGGAGACAGCTTTGTACGCACCAAAAGGGGAATAAGGGAGAAATGGTCAATATCTTTGACAGACTTTCAATATTCCTCAATATTTCCTGACATGGCTGATAGACACTCTGGGATTCTGGACAGCAGACAGGTGACATCTGGGCCAGAGAGGTAGATCTCAGTATCGTCAGGGTACAGATGGTATTGGAAGCCATTGGACTTTAGGCGTTGTCTCAGGCCAAGGGTATAGATGGAGAAGAGTAGGGGTCCTAGGAAAGAGCCTTGAGGGACTCCAACAGAGAAAGGACGGGATGAGGGGCTAGTGTGGGAGTGGGAGACGCTAAATGTGCGGTTGGAAAGGTATGAGGAGATCCAGGATAGGGCAAGGTGTTTGACGCCAAAGGAAGAGAGAATCTGTAGTAGGAGGCAGTGGTCAACTGTGTCGAAGGCAGAGGACAGGTCAAAAAGGAGGAGTATAGAGAATTGTCAGTTACCTTTGGCTGTAAGTAGTTTGTAATTTTGGTCAGGGCAGTTTCAGTGGAATGATGGGGACGGAAGCCGTATTGTAGGTTGTCAAAGAGCGAGTTAGATGAGAGGTAAGAGGAAAGTTCAGCGTCAACATGTTGTTCAAGGAGTTTGGAGGCGAATGGGAGCAGCGATATGGGGCGATAGCTGGACATAGCAGTTGGTTCGAGGGATGGCTTTTTGAGGATGGGCGTGATTGCGGCATGTTTGAAAGCAGAGAGGAAGGTACCAGAAGTTAGTGATAGGTAGAGATGGGTTAGGGATGGGATAAGTGTGGGGATGAGGTTGGGGAGGACGTGTGATGGGGTAAAGTGCACAAGTGGTGAGGTGTAATTTGGAGAGGAGACTAGTAAGCTCTCCTTCAGTGATGTTGGAGAGGAAGGTTATGGGGGAAGGGTATTGGTCTGCTTTACAAAGGTGTTGTGGTGGTCAAAGAATAAAGACTTGCCTTGTTTGGGCGATCTTATTTTTGAAGTGTGCGGCAAAGTCCTCAGCAGAGATGAGTGAGGTCAGAGGGGGCAGTGGTGGGCGGAGGAGGGAGTTAAACGTGTTGAATAACTGTTTAGGGTTGTAGGACAAGGAAGATATGAGGGTTATGAAGTAGGCCTGTTTAGCAGAGGGGAGGGCTGATTTGAATGCAAATGTTTCTTGTTTGAATGCAGTGAAGTCATCTTGCGAATGTGCTTTCTTCCAATGCCGCTCTGCGACCCTGGACTCTTGATAAAGCTTTTTAGTGAGGTTCGTGTGCCAGGGTTGTCTATTGAATCGTTGCACTCTGCCATGCACAAGAGGGGCGACCGCGTCAATAGCTGATGCGAGAGTGGCACTGTAGAAGGCATTGGCGCTGTCTGTGTCATAGAGTGAAGATATGGATGTCAGTGGTAGAATAGAGGTAGAGAGTGTGTGAGTGTCTAGATGTGCAAGGTATCTGCGGGGTTGTGCTAGTTCCTGGACATGGGTGGCAGGTGAGGAGGACAGGGATGGAGGGGTGGAGGGGAGGTTGTGAGGATAGATAGGGAGCAGAGTTGGGTGAAGATAAGGTCCAATGTATGTCCATCTGTGTAGGTGGCTGAGAAGGACCACTGAGTAAGTCCAAAAGATGAAGTAAGTGACAGGAGTTTAGAGGCTGTTGACTGGATGGTGTCAGTAGGGATGTTGAAGTCACCCATGATGATGGTGGGAATGTCAGCAGAGAAAGAGGGAAGAAGCCAGGTGGAGAATTGATCAATAAAGGCAGTGGCCGGGCCTGGAGGTCAGTATATGATGGCCACTTGGAAGTTGGAGGGAGAGTAGATACGGACAGTTTGGACTTCAAAAGAAGGGAGGATAAGGGAGAGTAGAGGTGGGATTGGGTTGAAGGTGCCGTTGCTAGAAAGGAGAAGATCCACTCCACAATGTTTGTTACTATGGCAAGGAGTGTGGGTGAAGTGGAGGCCACCATAACACAGCGCAGCTGGGGAGGCAGTGTCAGAGGGTGTCAGCCATGTTTTGGGGAGGCCCAGGAAGGAGAGATTGCGAGCGGTAAAGAGGTTATGAATCACATGGAGCTTACAGTGGTGGCCAAAAGTATTGGCACCCCTGCAATTCTGTCAGATAATACTCAGTTTCTTCCTGAAAATGATTGCAATCACAAATTCTTTGGTATTATTATCTTCATTTAATTTGCTTGCAAGGAAAAAACACAAAAGAGAATGAAGCAAAAATCAAATCATTGATCATTTCACACAAAACTCCAAAAATGGGCCAGACAAAAGTATTGGCACCCTCAGCCTAATACTTGGTTGCACAACCTTTAGGCAAAATAACTGCGAACAACCACTTCCGGTAACCATCAATGAGTTTCTTACAATGCTCTGCTGGAATTGTAGACCATTCTTCTTTGGCAAACTGCTCCAGGTCCCTGATATTTGAAGGGTGCCTTCTCCAAACTGCCATTTTGAGATCTCTCAAACCATTTTATAGTGCTTTTGGAAGTGTGTTTTGGGTCATTGTCCTGCTGGAAGACCCATGACCTCTGAGGGAGACCCAGCTTTCTCACACTGGGCCCTACATTATGCTGCAAAATTTGTTGGTAGTCTTCAGACTTCATAATGCCATGCACACGGTCAAGCAGTCCAGTGCCAGAGGCAGCAAAGCAACCCCAAAACAACAGGGAACCTCCACCATGTTTGACTGTAGGGACCATGTTCTTTTCTTTGAATGCCTCTTTTTTTTTTTTCCTGTACACTCTATGTTGATGCTTTCTCCCAAAAAGCTCTACTTTTGTCTCATCTGACCAGAGAACATTCTTCCAAAACGTTTTAGGCTTTCTCAGGTAAGTTTTGGCAAACTCCAGTCTGGCTTTTTTATGTCTCGGGGTAAGAAGTGGGGTCTTCCTGGGTATCCTACCATACAGTCCCTTTTCATTCAGACGCCGACGGATAGTTCGGGTTGACACTGTTGTACCCTCGGACTGCAGGGCAGCTTGAACTTGTTTGGATGTTAGTCGAGGTTCTTTATCCACCATCCGCACAATCTTGCGTTGAAATCTCTCGTCAATTTTTCTTTTCTGTCCACATCTAGGGAGGATAGCCACAGTGCCATGGGCTTTAAACTTCTTGATGACACTGCGCACAGAAGACACAGGAACATTCAGGTCTTTGGAGATGGACTTGTAGCCTTGAGATTGCTCATGCTTCCTCACAATTTGGTTTCTCAAGTCCTCAGACAGTTCTTTGGTCTTCTTTCTTTTCTCCATGCTCAATGTGGTACACACAAGGACACAGGACAGAGGTTGAGTCAACTTTAATCCATGTTAACTGGCTGCAAGTGTGATTTAGTTATTGCCAACACCTGTTAGGTGCCACAGATAAGTTACAGGTGCTGTTAATTACACGAATTAGAGAAGCATCACATGATTTTTCAAACAGTGCCAATACTTTTGTCCACCCCTTTTTTAGGTTTGGTGTGGAATTGTATCCAATTTGGCTTTAGGACAATTCTTTTTGTGTTTTTTCCTTGCAAGCAAATTAAATGAAGATAATAATACCAAGGAATTTGTGATTGCCATCATTTTCAGGAAGAAACTGAGTATTATCTGACAGAATTGCAGGGGTGCCAATACTTTTGGCCACCACTGTATTGCAGACACAGCAGACTTTCCAGAGTGCTCCAGACAGAGGGAGTAGGGGGGTGGGCATCAGGGGGATTTTTTTATGTAGGAGAGATAGCAGAAGTTCATATTACGAAGGGAGCGATAGGAGGGAGAATTAATGGGAGGTATCAGCTGCGGGGGTCCAGGATTGGGAGATATGTCGCCAGCAGTAAGGAGAAGCAGGGAGATGGAGAGCAGGTGGGAGAAGGAGAGCAGGTGGGAGAAGGAGAGTGGCCAGCTTGTTTTATGTTTTAGTAGGAGAGATCTGAGGTTGAGGAGCAGGTCGGCACATGAGGTCAGGTGAGGTAAGAGGGAAGGAGAGATAATTATTTGGTTAGAAGGTGCTGGGGTTCGGGGATAGTGAAGGAGAGTGAGGATTAGTGGAGCAAAAACTGTAAGGCTGTGTGTCCACTGGGTTTTTTAAGCGTTTCCGCAGAGGCAATTCCGCTGCAAAAACGCTTAAAGAATGCTTGGTAGAAGGTCTGCAATGTTCCCCAATGATAATTCGCATTTACTGTGCACATGCTGCGGAAATTTCTGCTGCGTATTATCATTGCGGAAAAATCCGCAGCACTATCAATTATTTTACGTAATTGCGGCGTTTTCGCCACCATTGACTTGCATTGAATCACTTAATATCCGCATCACTACATATGCACATGTGGATATTAAGCGATTCAATGTGTGGATGGTACCCGGGTCTGGAGAAGAGGAGACTGTCCTCCAGACCCGGGTACCACAGCACCTGTAAAAAAAAAAGAATTGAAATAAAAAATATACATTATATTCACCTTCTGATGGCCCCCGGTCTACTGTATGATGCGTCCTGGCTCCCCGGCAGCTCGCGATGGTCTAAAAGGACCTGCCATGACGTAATTTAGTCATGTGACGGGTCACACGACCGCTGACGTCGGCGGTTTCGTGACCTGTCACATGACGAAATGACGTCATGGAATGTTCTTTTACACAACCGCGAGACACCGGGAAGACCGACGCATCAGATAAGGAGACCAGGGGCCATCAGAAGGTGAGTATATGTTTTTTTTTTTAAATTTTACCATTTTTATTTAATTAACTGGGTCACACTATATAAAATCCATACCGGTTGCATGGATTTATATAGTGTGACCAAGTTGTCAAGCACTTTCCAAGTGATGCTAAAATCGCTTGGAAAGTGTTTGACAACCCGCATGCGAAATCGCATGTGCAAAACGCATGACTAACGCTTGTCCCTGGCCGGAAAAATGCATGTACAATCCGCATGCGTTTTTTCTGCCAGGGAGATGCAGAAACGCTCAGAAAAAATCCAGAGCATTTCTGCATCGTGGGCACATAGCCTAAGGGCATAGGTAAGCATGGTGAAAGAGTAAGTGTGGGGAAAAAAGAAAAGCTGAGTACATTTAATAAACAGTGGTCACTCTTACCTTCTGGTCACTTCTGGTACATTTCTGGAACACTTTATGGAGCCAGAAAATGAAGTATTTCTCACCGAAAATTATTGCAATTACACATGTTTTGTTATTCACATGTTTAATGTCGGTAAACAACTTTGTTTCAAGCATGTGATGCTTGTTCAAACTCACCTGTGGCAAGAAAAAGCTGTGGGCAATATGAAAATCACACCTAAAAAAAATGTCACAAATTTGTAAAAAAAAAAAAAAAAAAAAAAAGCATTTGGTTCTTGTTGCCATTTTCTGAGACTCATGACTTTGTAATATTTATAGATATATTATTTATTTCAAAATGAAAACTTGTTTATTGATAAATAAAAAAAAATTTTTTTTATTACTTTCCGTTTTTTTTTTTGGAGCTGTATTTTTGTATGGTGAGCTGATGTTTTTATTGATTCCACTGTGAGGTACCTTTTTTGTTGCATTTTTTGGTGAAGGTGCGGTGGCCAAAAACTCAATTCCTGCATATTGATTTTTTTTTCTTTGCTTTACACAGTTTGCTGTGCGGGTTAAGTAACTCTATATTTTGACAGATTGGACTTTTACATAGCGGCAATGCCAAATATGCTTATATTTTAATTTTGTTTTTAATGTCTTGATCTTTAAAGGGGGAAAAATCAGCCAGTATGTGTCTCTAACAGCTGCAACTGTCGCCGAGTTCCGGATGCAGCTATTAACCATTTAAATGACCATCTCTGAGAGCAGCATTTAAATGGAACGTGCGCCGGTGCCTGCAACTCAAGCCCTCTCTCGGCCCCATCAACCGAAAAATAAAAATGTTACGGGTCTTGGAAAATGGTGACATATAGTAAAAAAAATTTTTTTTAGAATATTCAGAATTTTAATAGAAAAAAATTGTTGCATATTTGGTATTGCCATAATCGGACTGACATGAGCAATAATGTTTTCAGGTTATTTTTACCATACAATAAACGTTGTAAACCCCTACTCCCCCCCAAAAAAAACATTGCAGAATTGAATTTTTTTTCACCATTTCATCACACTTGGACTTTTTTTTAAGCCATTTTCAGTACATTGTAAGGTAAGAAAAATGGTGCCATTCAAAACTACAACTCATCCCGCAAAAAAAAACAAGCCCTTATACTGCTATATCAACGTCAACATAAAAAAGTTATGGCTTCTGAAAGAAATTTAAAGAAGAAAAGTAAAAACGGAAAAACAAAAAATATTCTAGCCCTTAAAGTATTAACTCCGCCATACAGTTCCAGAGATATTGGCCTTTTATATTTAGTGTTAAGTTTTATGGTTTTCCAAGGGGGGAACAGCAGGAATAAAATAGGAGCAATAATTGGCCACTTTGACCTGGTGACAGGTCCTCTTTATTGTATATCATCTACTTTCTGAAGACACTGAATAGTTTTTACGTAGTTGTATCTAACAGGATGTAATTTTTGAAACTCTGTGATAATTCCTTACTCTATTCCCAGAAATCTAAAAGATGTTCAAAATTATGAAGACGGTGGAAACGAGAGAATAGGACTGGATAACATCACCCCAAACACTTCAGCTCTACAGAAGGGCCACCATTGTTTTCTGAAGGAGTCACCCAACTGCACTAAAGACCGTCTGTCTACATCTAGCCACTACCACCAACCTACAATGAGCAGACCCAATGGACAGTTGTCACCTCCTGGAGGTGACGCACATCAGCATCAAAAGTGCTGCCACTGCAAACCTCAAGAGCGCAAATTAAGTTACACCGTACCACAGCTGCCGGGGCATGAGGAGAGGAAAACGCTATGCTCTCATCATTCCAGTGTTAATACCTCCACGGATGTCTCACATCAGACCACGGACTGTATGTGGAAGCAGTGGGCAAGCGACCGGAGGGCAACTCAGCCAATGCAACATCATGTAGTAACTGTCAGGTCAATATTACCAATACGCCATATGTAATACAGCCCCACAACTGAATTTGACTTGTATTGCGATTTTTTTATTTTTTTATATTGTCTGTTATATAGTATTTTATTGTTTGCTTTCACAATATGGTAATACGCAAAAGAGGAACTTAGCTTAGAAGATCCAGGAATCAAGTGTGGGTCGTAGAATGATAGAATGGTAGAGTTGGATGGGACCTCCAGGGTCATCGTGTCCAACCCCCTGCTCAATGCAGGGTCAGCTTACTGGTGTTCCTAAATTTCAAACAGGTTACTTTTTTATTTATATGATAATATTCACAGGACATACAGTGCCTACAAGTAGTATTCAACCCCCTGCAGATTTAGCTGGTTGACACATGCGGAATTAACTTGGCATTGTGACATTTGTACTGTAGATCAGCCTGGAAGTGAGAAATGCACTGCAGCAAATTTTGTTTTTGTTTTTTTAAAAACGTTAAAAGTTAATTCAGAGTGTCATTTATTATTCAACCCCTCAAACCACAAGAATTCTGTTTGGTCCCCCTAAAGTATTAAGAAGTAGTTCAGGCACCAAGAATAATGAGCTTCACATGTGTGGATTAAAGATCTCTTTTGCCAGCCTTTTCTGACTATTTAAGACCCTCCCCAAACTTGTGAACAGCACTCAGACATGGTCAACATGGGAAAGACAAAGGAGCATTCCAAGGCCATCAGAGACAAGATCGTGGAGGGTCACAAGGCTGGCAAGGGGTACAAAACCCTTTCCAAGGAGTTGGGCCTACCTGTCTCCACTGTTGGGAGCATCATCCGTAAGTGGAAGGCTTATGGAACTACTAGTAGCCTTCCACGGCCAGGACAGCCTTTGAAAGCGTCCGCCCGTGCCGAGGCCAGGCTTGTCCGAAGAGTCAAGGCTAACCCAAGGACAACAAGGAAGGAGCTCCGGGAAGATCTCATGGCAGTGGGGACATTGGTTTCAGTCAATACCGTAAGTAACGTACTCCACCGCAATGGTCTCCGTTCCAGACGAGCCCGTAAGGTACCTTTACTTTCAAAGCGTCATGTCAAGGCTCGTCTACAGTTTGCTCATGATCACTTGGAGGACTCTGAGACAGACTGGTTCAAGGTTCTATGGTCTGATGAGACCAAGATCGAGATCTTTGGTGCCAACCACACACGTGACGTTTGGAGACTGGATGGCACTGCATACGACCCCAAGAATACCATCCCTACAGTCAAGCATGGTGGTGGCAGCATCATGCTGTGGGGCTGTTTCTCTGCCAAGGGGCCTGGCCATCTGGTCCGCATCCATGGGAAGATGGATAGCACGGCCTACCTGGAGATTTTGGCCAAGAACCTCCGCTCCTCCATCAAGGATCTTAAGATGGGTCGTAATTTCATCTTCCAACAAGACAACGACCCAAAGCACACAGCCAAGAAAACCAAGGCCTGGTTCAATAGAGAAAAAGTCAAGGTGTTGGAGTGGCCTAGTCAGTCTCCTGACCTTAACCCAATTGAAAACTTGTGGAAGGAGCTCAAGAATAAAGTCCACATGAGACACCCAAAGAACCTAGATAACTTGGAGAAGATCTGCATGGAGGAGTGGGCCAAGATAACTCCACAGACCTGTGCCGGCCTGATCAGGTCTTATAAAAGACGATTATTAGCTGTAATTGCAAACAAGGGTTATTCCACAAAATATTAAACATAGGGGTTGTATAGTAATTGACCCACACTTTTATGTTTAAAATGTAATAAAATTCAACTGAGCAACATAACTTTTTGGTTTGTAAGATTTATGCTTCTGTTCATAAAACCTACTCTCGTTTGCAGTTTGAAGGCTCTAACTTATTTGCATCTTATCAAACCAGCTAAATCTGCAGGGGGTTGAATACTACTTGTAGGCACTGTACATGTATGAATTTGGTTAGGCATGTTGCCAAAAGAACTTCACGATCTCCCCAAAATGAGTGACGGATAGTACAGAATACACTCCAACGATACACCACCTACATATGTCACAGACTGGAGGATTGCATTCATACGGTAAAAATACAAAATTTAGTTATACTGCAATTCCTTGGATCTTTATTCAGCAAACATATTTTATTTCTTGCTCTCGTTATTATCTATTACATTAAGAAAATGTTGTATTTTTTTTCCATGTGAATGCAGTACTCATGTCTGTGTGATATATGTAGGTTTCTTTTATTTGCTGCACTTTTCATAGAGAAATAATAGCAGCCTCACTTTCTCATGGTCAAAAAAACTCATTAAAACCATCCAAACTCAAGTTTCGCCAACTTCGGCTTCATCCAGGGCGTATATTAAAAGGAAAAACTTCATTGTGTACTTCACCTTAGAAGGTAGGTTTGTTTTCACTTGATAGATGGGTGCAATGGATCTCTATACAACAATAATTCTTCCAATAATCCAGCACTCCATAAAATAAACTTCATCCAGGGAATGTCTAACTAATAACCCCGCCTACCAGTCATATCCATAATCTGGGGTCATACCAAACACACATGAAATTCTCAAAATTGCATTTTCATTACATTACACGGATCTCCATATATGTTTACTCTGTAATGATCACCTAAACTATTGGCTTACTGCCATCTTATCCAATAGTTTAGATTTGTATTTTTTTCTGATTGCGTTCAGAGACATTGCAAAACCGTGGTAATGAAAATGCAATTTCAAGAATTTGTTTATGTCTATATTTTAATTATTTTGGGTGGACACAGATAATTGGGATAAATGGTAACAGGGATGCCCCAGATGAAGACAAAGTTGGCGACACTTGAGTTTGGCTTAGTCTGATGTACATTTTAAAGCTGTTTTTACTGAATTTTTTGATGATGAGAAGGCGAGTCTGAAATTATTCCCCTATAAAGAAATTAAAAAGGAATCTGTTTGGAATTGGGAACACCAGGAAGAGGACCCACTTGATTGCTGGATGTTCTAAGTTTCTTGTTTGCAGATTACGCTATGATTTTGAGTACTATGTATTTGGAGTGTAAAGAGCTCTGTTTGCATTAATTGCTGCAACTTGGAAAAATAATATAAGTGACTTTTCTAGGACTTTTTTTTAATAGGATGTGTCTGTTATGTTTATTATTTCTTTATTGCATACTAATATTGTGTTTTATTTTGAAGACATGATAAAGCTTTCAGGATGCCAAAAAGGTATGTATGAAATACCCATCTATAACACTATAGTAGGTCTCATTAAAGGGGTTGGTCATTTTGTACAACCTTTTTGTTTGAAGGGTCCACAGTTCACACCTTCGAGGCTCTCAGCAACTAGCTGTAATTTGTGAAGGGGAAAAAGATAAACTTTCCTACCCTACATTGGCTCAGTGGTTAGCACTGTTACTTTGCAGCTTTGGGGTCCTGGGTTCAAATTCCATCAAGGACAACATCTGCAAGGAGTTTGTATGTTCTCCCCGTGTATGTGTGGATTTCCTCAGGGTTCTCTGGTTTCCTCCCACACTCCAAAGACATGCTGATAGGGAATCTAGATTATGAGCCCCAATGGGGACAGAGATTAAATATTTTTTTTTTAATCTAGAAAAAGTGGACAACCCCTTTAAATGAAAAAAGATATACTTTACATGTCTTCTTCAAACTGTATCATATCAAATATAGATGTCATCTGTCATAGCTAGCATTGCATTAACTATTCATGTCATTGTGATTTGCTTACAGTTATTCTCAACTGATAACGGACTGGCCTCTACCCATCTTGGCAGTCGGTTTGCTTCTCATACTGGTGTGTACTTTGGCAGGCCTTCTGGTTGACCAAATGCCAGACTTTTCCAACCCTTTCATGGTGAGCGCTTTCCAACTGGAAACTACACATTAAAGAGGACTTGTCACTTGCTCACAAAATCGAGTTGAATATTTTGTGAAAATCCTGCATTTTACAGTTTCTTATTTTTTCCTGTTTTGCAGTCTGTCACTAGATTGCAGAGATATTCACATTTGTTTATTTTGGAGATCAGTATGTAATATAATTTTTAAAAAAACTGAGTTCCCCTGATTCTGATACTGTTTTCCGTTTTGTTCTGCGTCGCTCCATTGCAGAAATATTCACATTTGTTGCATTTGGAGCGCAGTATGTGAAATCTCTGCTTGCAGACCAGCTGGGCATTTGTTCAGAGTCTTCTCTGGTGGCGTGCGTTTTCACATCTCCCTCCCAGACACTGCAAATCAATGCTCACCAGTGTCTAAGACAGCTAGATCAGCTGCTGAGCTGTGATTGGCAGCGTCTAGGAGGGAGAGGTGAAAGCGCACAACCCCCAGAGAAGACTCTGAAGAACGACCAGTCGGTATTCAAGCAGAGATTTCACATACTGCGCTCCAAAAGCAACAAATGTGAATATCTCTGCAATGGAGTAGCACAACGCAAAACAGAAAAAAGCGGCAAAATCAGGGGAGCTCAGAGATTTTTACAAGATATATTAGGGCAATACCCCTTCCCCATCCAATTATACCAATGACGGGGGCAATGCCTTATCTCCAGAAATCTAACTTTTATATAGTCTTTTTAAATTTTTTTTTTTTCCTGATTGTGTTTTTTTTCATTCCAGTTTCCGTACATGATAATACGGACAGTTGCCTGAATTTTGTTAATAGAAGATAAATTATTTTACAGAAGTCACAAGGTCTATAGAAATCTGGTGTTTGTAAATGTTCATAGACTTCTATGGGAAAGTGTTGTGGGAATGAGGTCGCTGTCGTTGTGGGTGTGCTGTATAGCATCCGCGTATATGGCAGACTACACAGATACATTTGGAAATAAACTTTTTTTTTTTTAATAAATTATTTTATTTAAAAAAAATATATATATATACATATATCTATATATATAAATAAATATATATATATAAATAATATATATATATATATATATATATATGCAAAAAGAATTAGCCTTTTAATCCCAAGATTGAAAAATATGTCATATCTATAAAATATAAAGGAAACAAAAATGTCTTTTTTTTTAAATTTTACAGGGTTTTGAGCCCAGAGATACTGACATCGGAAGAAAATTAACAACCTGGAAAACTATACAAAGCAGCAACGGCTACAAAAAGGTTTTGTCTGTCTATCCACATAATGAGAAAAGCAGGTATAGAATAATTAGCTTATCAATATTCCAATCTGGCTGGAAATGCTTATAATGTAATATGTAACTTAAAGGGAAAAACGATGCCCCCTTCCCCCAACTGTTTAGATGGTCATGTTGTTCTCTGAAATATGTCACCCGTATCTTTAGTGATGCTATCTGTTTCTCCTCGATGGAAAAATTGCTGTTTTAATGCCTCTGTAAATAAGACCTAAGTGCTCTGGGTGTGAGCAGAGCACTTCCCTGCTTCCCCGCCCAGCTCCTGCTTACTCTGCTTGACTGTCAGCTCACTGGCTGTGTAGTCAATACTTATAAAGTAAAAAAAAAAACAGAAATCCAATTTGGTTTCTGAGAACTGTCTGCCAGTAGGCCCTATCAGTAGGTAAAATATGGCTAGCCTTTGCTCTTATTTTATTCCTGCTGTTAAAACTGAGTATTCCATTTCTTCTTTTTTAAATCCGCCATATAGTTCCAGAGATATAAACCTTCTTATTTAGTGCTAATTTTTATAGTCTTTACCAAGGAGGCGTGACTCACTGGATCCTCGGGGGCGTGTCTTTAGGCTCCTCTATATTATTACCCTGTGATCTACACCCCCTTGTTAAAGACGATAAAAATTAGAATTAAATAAAAAGGCCCATATCCCTAAAAGCATATGGCGGATTTAAAAAAAATGAAAAAAGAGGAATACTAAGGGAATCAGTGGGAATAAAATGAGATAAAAAACAGGCCACTTTAAACCTGTGACTTGCCCTCTTTAAGCGGCCACTCAAGCTCATTCTTGTAGATCCTACACTAGACATCCTAACTTAATACACAATACTCTTACAATACTCACAGATTATCACACAGTATGAGAAATGTATAAATAATGTGTAATTATGAGTTTTCGACTAGTAAGATACTGATGATGTAAACTCAGGATAGGTCATCATTATTAGATCGTTGGGGGTAAACCCTAAGACAGAAACAAAATGAACATATACCCTGCTGTAAGTAAATTAGTAAAAGCAATAGTGCATATAAATAACATAAGATACTTAGTAAACGCCATTTTTGATTAAAAAATAAAAATGGAAAAGCCATCTCACCAGCGTCAAGGTGTACCCAGTCGGGACGGTACTAACCTCTAGTATTAAAACCCTACCATGTGTCAAAGTGACAGTCAATGTGAATAAGGACCGAGCAGGACCAGGTCCCGGTCCTGCTTGGGCATCCATATTTGGGACACGGTCCTGCTCAGCTGTTATTCACACAGACATCACTATGACACATGGTAAGGTGTTAAAATGAAAGGTTAGGACGATCCCAATTTGGGTACACCTTGACGCTGGGGGGACGGCTTTTACATTTTTTTTTATCAAAAACTGTGTTTTCTAAGTCCCCTAGGTCATTACATGCACTATTGCTTTTACTTATTTACTTACAGCAAGGTATATGTTCATTTTTTTTCTGTCTTAGGTTTTGTCTGTTTATTGGCCAATGTGAACATGCTCCCATATTTTGCATGCATACCAATCATTTTTTTCAGTTAAAAATCATTGAGGGGGTCCAACAACTGGGACTCCTACCAATCTGGTGATACCTGCTCCCATTCATTAAAATAGGTGCTGATCTGTATCTAGGAGAGGCCACTATATAGTGTGATGGAGCTGTGCTGTTCCAGTCTTTACACTGTTTACACCTGGGCAGTTTCCTAAGTGGTAACAGCTCATCGCAAGGATGGGTCATCAGTATCGTACTAATGGAAAAGCCCTTTAATACGAAAGGTTTATTCCCATCTTAGCTGAGAAAGATTTTATTTTGTCCATTTCCAACCACTAAAGGAGGAGCTAAAGAATTATCCGAATTGCTACACTCTCTCTTTAGCCCTTATTAATTTGTACGGGAGTGTTAGAGTGACTCTCACTCCAACTTAGAAGTTTCTGCCATTCAGTTTACAGTCGGTGATAACAAAAGAAATACACAGGCATGTAACTTCTAACAATCTCCGGGGACTTCCAGGAGTGTTCGTATATTTATACCCTTCATGAATGTAGGTGTTACTTACATCAGTGTAGGCGGTTCATATATAATAGCAAATAGCAGAATTCATAGCTGCATAATAAAAGACCCTTCCTGCGTCCACCCAGCTTAGTCACACACCTCATCAGTTTCTTTGTTCTGGTAGTGAAAACTACTACACACTGTGAGATTTGTCAGGCCTGAAGACATTACCCTCTTCTTTACTCTATCATGGATTTACATAATCAGCTTAGCACAGCAGCACTTGGCTGATTCCATAGCTCCATCCCTGGTGATATAAATGGTTGGTTATTTTTTATATGCAATGATTAGATCATCATTCTATGAATATGATTATATGTCTTCGCCATTACAGAAGTCTGATCATTTGGAGGTGCTGAGAACAAAGTCTGATATTTTTGATTTATAAAGAAATGATGTCTGTATAACGTCTAGTTCTCTGTATTTTTGCCAGCTTGGATGACCTTGATTTTAGCCGAAGAAATGAGAAGCTGTTCCAAATAACTAAAAGAGACACTCGTCATCGGAGAATGGTGGAGCAGAAAGACGGTGTGGATGGCTTCTTCTGTGGACACCCGTGTAAGTGCCAATATGTTGATGATTAGATCCGAGGCTCAAATATAATAGGTCACAAAAATTGATTTTCTGCATAATAGATTTTTAACCTATAATCTCCAAAACACCCAAACGAGCAGTGGTGCACAAACCCGTAGACTTTCTATTGAGCCCTTACACTTGTCTGTGCAAGTTGGAGAAGAAGTTAGGCACTTCAGCCCCTTGGCTTGAGGTGGGCTTTTCAAGATCTGGACTCTGATTAACACTACTATCAGAGTTATTCCAATGACCTTTTATTTGTAAAAGTTCTTAAGAATGGAGGGATCTGAAAAGTTATTGTTTATGGTTCATGGCTTAGGTTACCAGCCACCTACTCAGAAATCTAGCTATGGTGGCCAAACATGTGCCGTACTTACAAACTAGTTCTAATTGAGCTTGTAACCGCTGCTCTGAAGCTGGACAGGATCACTGGAGCACCTTCTAAGCTCCTGATTCCAGCCAACTTCACTGCCCTTATAATCAGAGGCAAAGATGCCTCATATAGCAACAATTGAAAATGCACTGTTCGGGTGAGTAGTGCAACGATGCTGCTGGTCCGAACTGTCAATCACGTGGAAGCATGCTGCCCTCCAGAAAGCATGAAGCCTAGAGGCTGGGGAGCCGTGTTCTACTGATGAAGATCATTGGAATAACTCTTATTTAAAAGTTTAAGTGTTCACACTTCAAGACTTATTTAATGGGTTGTCACCTCTTTCCAAGTGCAGTCTCTCACCCAAAGATCCCATAAATGCGGTATCATTCACTTCCCACTGAAGCAATTAGTTCCTTTAAAGTATACGTCAAGGCCTAGTGCCCACGAAGCAGAAATGCTCCGGATTTTTTCTGCATCTCCCTGGCTGGAAAAACCCATGCAGATTTTACATGCATTTCTCCTGCCAGGTAGAAGCGTTTGTCAAGCGTTTTTGCATGCATTTCTTCATGCGGGTTATCAAGCGCTTTTCCAAGCGATTTTAGCATCACTTGGAAAAGTGCTTGACAACTTGGTCACACTATATAAATCCATGCAACCGGCATATATAGTGTGACCAAGTTAATAGTTAAAAAAAGAAAAAAATGGTAAAAAATAATAAAAAAAACCATTATACTCACCTTCTGATGGTCCTCGGTCTTCTCTCCGGTGCGTCCAGTGTCTTGGGGGCTCGCGGTGGTGTAAAAGGACCTTCCATGACGTCATTTAGTCATGCGACAGCGGTCACGTGACCTGTCACATGATTAAATGACGTCATGGAAGGTCCTTTTACACCATTGCGAGCCGCCGGGGAGCCAGGACGCATCATACAGGACACCGGGGGCCATCAGAAGGGGAGTATAATGTTTATTTTTTATTTTAAATTCTTTTTTTTAACAGGTACTATGGTACCCGGGTCTGGATGAGAGTCTCCTCTTCTCCAGACCCTGGTACCATCCGCACATTGAATCGCTTAATATCCGCATGTGTACGTGTAGTCATGCGGATATTAAGCGATTCAATGCAAGTCAATGGCGGCAATTACGCCGCGTATCCGCAAAAATAATGGACATGCTGCTGATTTTTCCGCAATGATAATCCGCAGCGGAAATTTCCGCAGCATGTGCAAAGCACATGCGGATTATCATTGGGGACCATGGGGCACGTGTTACCAAGCGTTTTTTAAGCATTTTCGCTGCGGAAATTCCGCAGCAAAAATACTTGAAAAACGCATAGTGGGCACACAGCCTAAAACACAATATTTAATAGAAATGTGTCTTTTCTAGCAAAGAGCTATTCGCAACTGGTATTCATGTCCAAAACGGCAGGAAGTTTATGGAACCTGCAAGCAATTCAATCCATGTGCCGTATTGAAAAAGAGAAGGTCAG
This sequence comes from Phyllobates terribilis, assembly GCF_046119375.1. NCBI lineage: Eukaryota > Metazoa > Chordata > Amphibia > Anura > Dendrobatidae > Phyllobates > Phyllobates terribilis. The sequence continues at coordinate 129,562,049 of NW_027362767.1, read as the reverse complement.
TAGCAATCTCTGTATCACCTTGCTCCTTAAAGCAGATCTGTCACCCGACTTCACAATACAATCTGCATACAATATGAAATAGATCTCTGAGCCCTTATAAAGATGGTGTCTTTACTTTTACAATCCGTGTTAGAAAGTCTGGATAATCTTTTATGCAGGTTTAAATTCATTCATAGCCTCCGCTACAATAAAGTGTAATGTAGATGTCACAGGGATACCGCGACAGAGAGGGGCCAGAAGACCGCGGCGTGTGGTTTCACGAACTCCTGCACTGGTTAGAATTACTTCACCATCTTATTAAACAGTGCAGGTTTTTTCCTTGCTAGCAGTGCAATGGTTAATCTGCTCAGTTGAATCTCCTGGAGCTTTCCTACCTGGATTGTCTTGGCTGTTCAGTGTTGGCCACTCCCCTCTGCTATATATGTTCTTAGGGATTGACAGTGTTAGTTCTTACTGCCTGGTTCTGGAGTTGGAGATGTTGGTCGTGGTTGGAGTTGGCTTTTGGAGATTTGTTCAGGAGACTGTTGCTTGGAGTTTTGTTTATGTGCTCATCCTCATCCTCTCCTATTTAGTTTCTCCTTCCTTTAACTTCCCTGCGTCCCACTCTTTTGTTTGGTCTGTGTATTTTGTATGGTTGGTATTTTAATTTATCCCTGTCAGTCTTCCCTTGTTTTTCTGGTTAGTGTATTCCTATACACTCCAGCTTCCCACTAACCTAGGTAGGGGAGGGGACAGATAAGGATGGACATAGGAGCATAGCAAGACATGTGAACCCGACGTCTCCACCTTCAGGAGTAATCCGGGATACAGGGCTAGGCTAGGGCACCCCTAGTTCTAGGGACCTGGTTTCAGCTTGGATGGCGAGCAGAAAGGTCCAACACGAGCAACAAGCAAGTTGCAAAAAGTTGGAATCACTTGGATTTTTTTGCGGTCAGAGTTGTGTCATTGGCCAAAATCGCCATGTAGCTCTACCCTTAGCCAGGTTGCTCAGCTTAATGGAAACACTGAGCTTCACGTACACCGCTCTATCTATTCTACTGAATGAGATGGGACCTTGCTCTTGATGTATGGATATGCCATAAATATGCCATTTTTATTATATGACTACAGTGTTTGTTCTGTTTTTTTTTTCCTGCAGATCCGTTCGCATCCAACTTTCTCTGAGCTTTGTGAACGCAATGAGAACAAAGAATGCTGTCCTAGCTGGTCCCTTGGAAACTACATATCTGTATTGTACAACCGGTCTTCTTGCCTTGAAATCACCCAGAGCGACATTTCCCACACCTTGGTCCTCCTGCGGTCCTGTGCACCAGATTACCACAGAGGAGCTCTCACCCCTTCCTGCATAGGTTCACGTACAGAGAGGGAGAAACATTCCCAGTGTGCCAAAGTGCCTGAAAAGTGCACCAGATCCAGCGCAGTTTACCAGCTGCTACATTTTCTTGTCGACAGGGACTTTTTAAGCCCCCAAACCACAAATTACCAGGTCCCATCTCTGAAGTACAGCTTGCTGTTTTCACCAGCCAAAAAAGGTGCATCAATGATGGACATTTACGTGGACAATTTGGAGTCTCGGGAACTTTTTGATAATTTTACAGCGATCAGTGGAATGGACTTGGGGCTAAAGCAGAAACTTTTCCAGCACTACCTTGTCATAGATACTGTGTATCCTGTCCTGGCAATATTGGCTATTTTTCTAAGTATGTCTTTTTACTTGCGTTCCTTTTTTATCACTTTTATGGTCTTGACGTCGGTTGTCGGCTCACTGATGATTTCCTTCTTTTTGTACAAACTGGTTTTTAGAATGACTTTCTTTCCCTTTGTCAACCTGATTGCCGTTATCGTCCTCAGCAGTATTTGTGCTAATCACACTTTCGTCTTCTTCGACCTTTGGAATCTCAGCAAGATACAACACGCAGCCGCCGGCATGCAACAATGGGTAAAACAAACTATGCACCATTTTGTATATCTTATGTTAGTATCTTGTTTGACCACCGGAGCTGCTTTCTATGCCAGTTACATGAGTAGCATTACCTCAATTCGATGCTTTTCCATTTACATGGGAACATCTGTACTAATCAACATGACATTCATGATTACATGGTTGCCTGCCACCATGGTCCTTTATGAGCGATACGTCAGTGTTAACTGCATTTACAAATCTGAAGATTACTGGAACAGTAATGGACATAAAAGAATTTTTTTTAATTTTTACCAAAAATTTAGAAGTGTACACGGCACCTTGTCAGAAACGTCAAAACTGCTTTTCGAGAAGCTCCTTCCGTGTGGAGTGATAAAGTTCCGGTACATCTGGATTTGTTGGTTCGCTGCCCTGGCAGCTGGTGGTGCATATATTGCTTGTGTCAGCCCGAAATTAAAGTTGCCATCTTCAGATGTGTCTTCAGTTCAGGTGTTTCGGCTGAGCCACCCATTTGAGAGATACGACGCTGAATACTGCCACCAGTTCATGTTTGAACGTCAAGAACATGGAGAAGGTCAACATATGCCAATTACACTTATATGGGGTGTTAAGCCTTTGGATAATGGAGACCACCTTAATCCAGACATGAATGGGACTCTCATCAGGGACACTACCTTTAGTATCCAAAGTACCGACAGTCAGAGATGGCTTATGGATCTTTGTCAAAAGGTAAAAAACCAAAGTTTTTACTTCTCCGATCAGGATAAAAAGCCAAACATCTGCTTCATGGAAGATTTCCACAGATGGATGGAAAGTCGTCAGTGCTCACAGAGTGACCAAAACCGTAACCTGTGCTGTAACCAATTTTCCTTTCCTTATTCAAGTGATTTACTTCTCCACTGCATAAAAATGATGGTCACGGAACAAGGAGGCAGCGTTCCTGAGACCTATGATATTGGACCCAGATTTGATGCTGATGGTAACCTGTCCGCTTTGGTTCTGGAGTTTCAGACGACATATCAGTACAGCTTCAATTATAGCAAAACCAAGAAATTCTTCAATACATTAAACACGTGGCTCGTAAGTGAGTTAAAGAACGCTCCTCAGGGGCTGCAGAACGGGTGGTTTACCAGTAACCTTTCTCTGTTTAACCTCCAGCACACGCTGAGTACTGAAGTCATGATGATAACTGGCTTTGCTGTAGCAATTTCATTTGTAGTTCTTCTGCTGACTACATGGAACGTCTTACTCAGTTTATTCTCAGTGGCTGCAATAGGCGGCTCGGTTCTGGTCACCGTTGGTCTCTTAGTTCTTTTGGAATGGCAACTAAATGTCGTAGAATCCCTGTTTGTTTCAGCTGCCGTTGGTCTCTCTGTCGACTTCACGGTCAATTATTGCATTTCCTATCATCTGTGTCCACATTCTGACCGCCTCAGTCGTGTGGCATTCTCCTTGAAGCAAATGAGCTGCGCAACGGCAATGGGAGCCTCCACCATGTTTTCTGCTGGGGTAATAATGCTGCCGGCCACAGTATTGGCATACAGGAAATTGGGAATATTCATAATGATGATTAAATGCATTAGCTGTGGCTTTGCCACCTTTTTTTTTCAGTCACTTTGCTGCTTCTTTGGCCCAGAAAAGAACTGTGGACAAATACTGTGGCCTTTTACCAACGTCTTAAAGGACTGTCCTAATGACCCAAGGCTAAATGGCACCTTCGCTTGTGGTGGGAACGAAAAACAGAGCAGGCTTAGGAAAGTTCAAGAATCAAACATAGAAAATGAACAATATGAGCTTCAGCCCTTAGCTAGGAACTTAAGTGATAGCTTTGACAACAGTACGACAACTAGCAAGCTCTCCAAACGTCCATCAGTTCTTTCGGAGGATATGCAACTATCAGAGAATAAGTGCCACAGAAGAGTATCTCAGCAAAAAGAAGACACTCAGGATTTCCAGGCTAATACAATTGGGGTAAAAGGTTTTAATCAATGCTCTGCTTTGCAAACCTCTTCTCCTTATAGGCAAAGTAGCTTTGAGGAAAAGTCAGAAAGGTCTGACGAGTCATGTGCTCAATGCATTTATCAAAGGATGAACAGCAAGACTTGGAATGGATCTGTGGTGGATCATGTCCATGTACATACCACCAAACAGTCTAGTAACTTGGAAAGCCCTAAAATCACCAGTCCTGCGCAATATTCCCCGGAGAGGAATACCCGTATGTTTGAATATTCCCGGTGCCTATGTTCTATGGGCAGCTCCTTCGATGCCCTTGACTCAAATGAAACTTGTCTTAGTGATTTTGACCAGAGCTCTAAACTGGCAGACTCAACAAGCTGCTCGCCCGATATTTTTGAGGTCCCCGATTCCCCTTGTCGCAGCGAAAGGGGAAATTTGAATGGGAAGAGAGAAACGTTAAAACTAGCTCTGAGAGAAACCGTCTTTGATTCCTCAACGCCCTCAAAACAGGCTAATATGTTATGGAAAATCCAGTCAAACCAAGATAGTCATCCTCCGGTTGTTCTACCTAACAGCAAGCCAGATATGCCGGATGTCTGGATTAAAAGGACTACTGAGCATAGTTCTGACTGTGTTAGCTGAAAGGTTCATATTGTTTATAGAAAAGACGTTCATCGTCCTGTGGGTACTGGTAAGAAGACATGTATGTGACCTACAAGAAGGCCATCTCTTTTCATGATCTTTTTGGAATTATTTTTACTTACATTAGTCATATTGTGGTCATTTACATTCAAAAATGGAAATACCAGAAAAACAATATAACAATTATTATTATACTGGACCATTGGGTCCTAAGAATAGAGTGTACAATGGAAGCCACAACCCAAAAGTGAAGGGAAAAGAAGAACACTGTAAAGTCGGAGGCAGATTAGAAGAACAATTAGGTTAGGGACCTAGAGAAGAAAACATTGTTAAGGCTAAAACATTTAGACATTGATGCAGGCAATTGCTAAGATCAGACTGATGAAGTTCACTCGAATCCATAGTCAACGGGTCAGGGTAGGCGGCAGACAGGTAACGAGGTCAGGATACAAGCCAAGTCAGTAACGGGAATGATCATCAACTCAGAAGCACACCTTATCACAGGCAAGAATTTAGAGAAACTTATGGCTCAGGCAAGGTTCCCTTAATTATCTTGGGTTGATTACGGAAGAAACTTTGGCACACGCTGGCCGTTTAGGAGTCACTATTTGAGTAACAGGAGACAGCACTAGTAAGTGAATGGCACTGAGCATGTGCTCACGAACCAAGTGCAAGAGGAAAGCAGGGAGGCCGGGTCCGTCAATGGGCTGGCAACAGTGGCCGAGGCGTTGAGCGATCATAAAAGTTATAAAAATGTACTCCAAGTATTCCAATCCAGGTATGCACATCTTCATCAATGTTCAGCCAACAGATATTGAACATGCATTTTTATCAACAACACCACTGATACCAGCAACAAATTGTGACTTGCTGGCTGCAGGAAAAAAAGTTTACTACTTCTTTTATGAAGTTAGTTGAGTAGGTCAACCACTCCGTAGCCTCCTCCCTAGTTTACCGGTTCCTAAATGTAGCTGACATAGGATGTGCCTTATAATCACACAAAAGGTTGTTTATACTGTTATGAAAAGGGTCAAAAAATACACATGCACTTAGAATTTTTTGAAATTGGTAAATTAATGCGCATGCAAAAACTAGTTAAGGTTTATGGTGGTGACACATTTTAGTGAGTAAGAAACATTTGCAACTAAAGTTCTGGATTCATCAGTATTACATGTAAGGATTCTTATTTAAGTACCCCTTACCCAAAAAAAAATACATCCTTGTACCCACCAGGCTATGATCATGTGCTCTGCAGCCTTAATGCACAGTACCCTCTGGAGGCTCATAAACCACAGTGTTACGCTACTGGCGTAGCACTGCTGGAATCCAGTGGCCGGAGGAGCACGAGCAAGAAACAGCAGGCAGTAGTAGAAGTTCTTGCAAGTAGCAGTAGGAGTTGTAGCAACAAGCCCTAGAGAAGTGGGAACAGTCTGGGTAAGATCTCAGAACAAGTAGCTGGAGACTGAACTAGACTAAACAGCTAGACACAATACTCAAGCAGTGAGTGAGGATGAGGGATCCATGTGGCTTTAAGTAATTGCAGGACACAACAGCAGCCTCCAGTGGTAAGAGGTGAAACTGCAGCATAATATCAAGGTGAACAATAGCAGCCACCAGTGGTCAAACTGTAGAAGGACAACAGGAATCCTGACACACAGGTTGAGATTTTATATAGGAAGGTCATGCACCTGCAGGAGAGTCATTGGGAAAAAGAAATCAAAAAAGGAAAAATGCCATCAGCTCACCAACTCTAAAATAATGTCCATGGATTTAGGAATTGTCCGATGCGCGGGTCCACGGGGTCGGCATCCCCGAGCAGGCCGAAAGGGTGAGGTAGTTGACATCCAGTACTGAAAACCTAAAAATTAAATTCTTTATTGGACCAACATAAACAAATAAAACAATCCATGGGGGGACAGGAAACACTAGCGTACTTCGGACAGTAATGTCTTTTCTCATAGGTATATAAATATTTGTAAGGACATTACAGTCCGAAACGCGTCAGGTGTTTCGTGTCCCCCCATGGATTGTTTTGTTTTTTTATGATGATCCAATAAAGAATTTATTTTTATAGTTCAGGTGCTGGATCTCAACTACCATTGGGAAAAAGACTCATCCTACTCTTCTTGTTGACCCTCTCCACTGTCCCAGGAACATTACTGAAGAGGAAACAAGACTTAGTTCACACCACCGTCTCAGTTACTAGGGATGGACAAAATGTAAGAGAGAAATATGTGTGAGGCTGTCCTTCTGTAAGATGCTAGAGAGTGATGACAGTACCCAGTGACTGCTGGGGGGTGCCTTGTTTGTATTGATGGACCCTTTATGCTAATCTGCAAATCTATTTCTACAAAACAAAGAAGTGTCATATGCAAAAAACAGATGCATTATACCTGCCCTGTATACTGAATCCCAACTGAGACATTTTGCAGCTTAAAAGTTATTTGGATTGTGCCTTCATGAGTTTATTAAAGGGGTTTTCCAGTTTCGGAATACCTCTTTCCCACGGCTGAAGTTTGTAAAAGTACATTTTAAAAAAAAACTGCAACGGGGGGACAGGGATTTTCCAAAACACTTTATTTTTCCCTAATAAATAACAAGTATATGCAATTGAAACCACTGCAGCCTCCAAAATGTTGAAAATGGAACTGGATAATAGCATATCCCAGTTATCTCTTTCAGCTAATTAGAACAGCCAAAGAGGGTGATATAAGATATTTACCTGCATTACTGAGGGAACTTGTTGACTACAGTTTTTTCATAGAGCTCAATGGAAGCTGCATAAATCTGTGTACCGTGAGCTCCCCCTAGAGGCAGCTACAGGCAGACAGAATTTTCATTCTATGATTATGGGATGAGAAGGTCCAGTATTTGGAGCTTGTAGCAAAACACATCTTTATTCAGCACAGAACTTTGGACTTATTTTTAGACTTTTTGGACATATTTTTGGACCTACTTTCCAATTAAACTCTTTTACTAGTATCAACTGCAGCCAACTGGAGAACTGGGGCATTATAAAGTATATACAAGACAGTGTTTCTACATATAAACATTACAAAGTTGAAATATTTTTTGTCGGCAGTGTTGAACAGTATTTTTTGTGATTTTTTTTTTTTTTTCATATTTTTTTTTTAGAACAAATCCATTTCTTTTTTCTCTTTTTTTCTGTCATTTTAGATTAAACTAATACAAACATGAAAGAATGTGGTGAAAAAAGTGTCAATGGTATATATCAAATCTTCTCTTTTTCCATAGACCTCCAGTAAGGTCCTTCAGCTATTTCTTTTGTAGTCTTTATGTGAACAATTATACAATGAGAATATTGTGATAAATTGCTTAGGAGATGAGAAAATGTGTTGAGTAAGAGTACAAAATAATGCAAAGTTTGTAAAATGAGTAAAAAATAATGTATTTGTACATTTCAACAGAGTCTCTGTAAACTTGTTCTACATTTTTATGGTACCTACTTATGTATGTAATGTTAAACATATTTCATAGAAATCTGTGATGATGTGTTCCATAAATTTAATTTATTTCAAAATTAACTCTTCCCTGTGTCCTTGGAAGTCAATGGATGAGTGTTTTAGGAAATGTGTGTTGTGATACACTAACTAGCAAGCGGAGGAGTAACTGTAGTCAGCCTGGGGTTGGTTATCCTGGGCGCTGGTGTTTAGGGACCCTTGACGCTTACCCGTTATCTCCTATACAGGGATCTGATCTTCACTTCTAGGAATCACCATATCACTGACTAGTCGCTGACTAGCAGTAAATGGCTGGTTTGCAAATCGTGGACAGAGAAAGAGCCAAGTCATTCATGGAAGTCAGACAGAAAGGAGAGGAGACAACTCGGGGGCCAAGAGAAGATCATGGGTCACAAATCATAAAACGTTCAAATGGCAAGAGGATGGTCACGAATAGTAACTTGTCTGTCTCAGCCCTGAGCCTAGTCTTGCCCCCTTACACTATAGTCACTACCCTTTGCTGTGGTTCATGCCAAGTTTTTCACGTAGCCTGGCAGACGTCTGTGACTTCATCACCTAAGGTCTTTTAAGGTTTCCTTTGGGAGTTTTGCCTCACCATTCAGTTTTCTTGTCACACAAGGTGAGGGAAAGACTATGTGCAACACGAAGGGATGAGGGGAAGGAAGCCCAAACACTAGGGAAAGGGTGAGTGGAGACCCTTAGGCAAATCTAATATCATCCTGCCTACCCTACCGTCCCTATACAGGTTCCACACCTATCGCCGAGCAGGAACCTAAACCCTGGATGACCCTAGAGCTTGGCCTAGATAGGGAGGGGACAGGGTGAGCACTAGTCAAGCCCCACTACAAACTAAAGACAACAAGGCAGACAAACAAAGGGGATACACTAAGCTTGAGCAGACACCAGAGAGATAACGCTAACTGTCCTCCAAGGGCACCAAAGAAGAAACTAGCCAACTGCTAGTGCTCCAAACCAACACAGAGGTACATAAAACTATCACCGGCGCTTCTCTGGAGAAACGAAGGATATAACAATACCAAAGAGATGAGAGGATCAAGAAGGCGTATGCAATGTCAAGCGGAGTGACCTTCTGCAGCCGGCTTCAGAGCGACTATCTGTCACACACGTGACATCTCTCAGATGCCAATCATCTCTTTAGCAAACTCCTGTTTCTTTTTCTTCTATTATCTGCATTAATTTTCTATCTCAGACCTGCTGATTAGCTCTTCATCTGCTATAAGCATGAGGAACTCTTCTCGGGTGCTGTTCCCACTACAAATGCTGTTGCACTTAGTGTATCTTTTCCAGAAGTAAGTATTAACTTTTCCTGTTCATCTTTACTACTTACATCCCTGCCAAGGACCATTGGTCTACTGATAGCATACAACTCCATCTTTAACAATTTAATTGCTGCAAGTCCTGTACTTACTATACATCTACAGTTCCTGTGTATGTTACTGTGTCCCACGCCACTGATCTGCCTGCTGCACTGCATGTCTCGCTATCCTGGTCCTCCCTGATCCACATGCCATCTGACAAGACCTACCCACTGTGCCCTCGCCTTTGGTCCACGTTGCTCACATTGACCTCTGGGTTAGAGAATCCACCTCCCAAGGTAGGACTATAACAAAAACGAACCAGGTGGTCTAAACGCATATTACTATTCTGGATAAATTGCATACTGCCATTCTGGATAAAAAGCCCAGTGCTTTTATTTGTCAGATATCCTGATTAGCCATAAATGGAGAGGAACAGACGATGTAATATAGTTGAATGAGTTCGTGAAAATCCGCTTTTCCAACGTTTTGTTGGAAGATGGGTTTTATTTTATTATGAAGCCTGTATTTCCCTCAAATAAGAAAATGGAGCGTGAAATGAGGATCTATATTCCAATATTTCATCAACTAATGTCTCGTAAATATGAAAATATTGCTCCGTAATATGGGGTCATGGTTGCATTTGGGATTGATGTTACTGTTGGTATAATTACATAGTACAGTTGAAGAAATACACATGTCCAAGTTCAACTGAGGGATAGGAGAGGCTGAATGGGAGGTATAATACGGCCATCTGCAGGTGCAGGCAGTAGGGCGGAGGGGCCTACATCCCCCCGGGTCGGTCCCTCTTAGTGCCGTTATATCAGATATAATATGGTCGGTATGAGTGGCCGGACTCAATAATACCAGCAGACATAGAGCTGCCCAAACCCTTTACATTTGCTTAACACCTAGGCCCAGACAGAGGCCCCAATTTCGAGACTGGTACAAGACCGAAGGGTTGGAAGGACTACTGGGCTGTCACATGGTGTTCCCGCAGCTTGTCTTGGGCTGCTGACCCTGGTATAAGTATTCAGGCTTTGTATGTCCATTTCTTGTGTTGATCGATGGATGTAGATATGTCAAAGCACGTTCATCTATACTACTACTGGAGCTGTTCACACTAACAACACCGTACCTGGTAACGAACTAATTTCTACTATTCTGGTGCAATTGTATACACCACACAGCTGAGTCCTGTTACCTAATAATGAACTATTTATCTGCTGTTCGGGTACTGTGGCATCTAAAACTCAGCTGTGTCAAGTTTCTGAAAACTCATTTCAGCTCTCCTAGTGCTGCCGCATTTTTTATTCTGCTGTTCCACACATGGGGCTCTGCTGCATCTGGTGCTTCCAGCTTTACTTATCACTTATACAGTTTCCATCCTGCATATCAGCTATACTGGTCTTCGCTGTTCCAGGTGCTGTTTGGCAAGTATAGCTCTGCTGTATCATCACCTCCGGTCCGTGCTGCTCATGCTGACCTGCAGCTATAACAGCTTCCACTCTTCCGGGAAGATTTTCTATAAAATTATGGAGGAGTCTGCTGGAACTTTTGCTGCTTCATCCAGAAGAGCACTTGTGAGGTCAGTCCCTGATGTTGGAGGAGAGGTCAGGCTCACAATCTCTGTTCTACTTCAACCCAAAGATGTTGGACGGAGTTGACGTCTGGGCTATGTGCGGCCGCTCATGTACTTCTACCCCAAACTCACCATACAATTGTCCAAAATGTTTTGGTATGTTGAGGTAAGTGGGTGAAACTTTACAGGCACCGTTAATTCCACATGAATAATTTCACTTTTGAAAGGAAGTTCAATCAGGGAAGGATTTTTCTACATTTGTAAAATCAGTTATGTGTTTCGCTGACTAGATTCCTTCATCAGACTGAGACTATACAGAAGCATTAAGATTTCTATTCAGTGGAAATAAGACACCTAGGCCGACACTTGAAAAACATCCCATAGCATTATCCCTCCTTCATCAAACTGTAGAGCTGCACAATGCAGTCAGGCTGGTAACGTTCTCCTGGAATCACCAGACCCAGAGTCCTCCATCAGATAGCAGCTAGAGGAGTGTGATCCGTCACTGCACAGAACACGTTCCCTCCAGAATCCAGTGGTTGCAGCTTCACACCACTCCATCAGACACTCAGCATTGTGCTTGGTGATGTATGGCTACATGTAGCTGCTTGACCATGAAGCTCCTGGCGGGGGCGCAGTGTCTGTGCTGATGTTGTACCAGAGGAGATCTGGACTCTGCAGTTATGGAGTCAGCAGAGCATTGGTGACTTTTCTGCCCTCTGCTCCTCAGCACTCGGCCCCCCGCTTTGTAACGTTATGTGGTTTCCACTTCATGGCTGAGTTGCTGCAGTTCCTAAACACTTCTCAATAATACGACTCACAGGTGATGGGGGAAAGTTTAGTAGGAAGAAATGTCATGAACGGACTTGTTACCCCGGTGGCTCATATTAAAGGACCGCGCTGGTATCAGTGAGCTCTGATACAGCAGGTCTGTCACATGTTAGTAATAGCGGGGGGCCGGATGTTACACACTGGGGACAAGAGGATGGATGTTATACACCGGAGGCAATGGGGACGGATGTTATACACTGGGGGCAATGGGGTCGGATGTTATACACTGGGGCAATGGGACCGGATGTTATACACCAGGAGCATTGGGGCCGAATGTTATACACCAGGAGCATTGGGGTTGGATGTTATATAACTGGGGAAATGGGATCAAATGTAATATATCAGGGGAAATGGGGCTGGATGTTATACACAAGGGCAATGGGCCGGACCAGGGGTAATGAGACTGAATTAAAAACTTGTACTCAATCATAAAGACGTGTGAGCTAATACTTCTGTTCAGTTACTGAAAGTTCAATCCAAGTTGGTCAGTATAGAAGGTAAATGTATAGGTGTCTGACTGCTGCTACTACCAACAATCCTTGGAACAGGGTCCCGAAATTGCCGGTATAACTGGAATGGCGTGGTGCATGTGTGAACATGACTCCACTCACACAGGGAACTTTGGGACTCCGTATCTTGTGATCTGTCAGGGTCCCAGCATTTGAACCCCATATTGATAATACATTTATCATTTCATTTGATAAGAAAATGCATACGTCGGGGAAACTTTTAGCACTCTTTTAGCATAAAAACATAATTTTTGCACATTTTTTTTTCAAATTTTTGATGTTTTTCTTCTGCGCCTTATTCTCTCAATTTGCACTTTTTATAAAGTGTATTTTACGTGTTCACTTTTTCATGTTCGCCATTGTAGACAAGTTTTTTTTTTAGCTAATTCAACTGCAGTTGTATACCCGGGCTCGGATTCACGCTGCCTGTGATTTGAGCAGTATGAATCACATGACAGGTTCCCTTTAATGAGAATTTTTGATTTTGCACAAAATTCATGAACTACTTTTGCCATTTTCAAGAATTTGGTGCACAAAATGTCAACGAATGCCACAAGACAGAAAAGTCACATGAAAAAAAAACAAAACGAAAAAATACAAATAATAAATCGGGCTCATAGGGGCGATACTGTTCCTAAGACTGGCATAAATGGTGTTGTCCAGTACAGACAAATTATCACCTATCCTTGGGGTACGTGATAACTTATAGATTGGTGGGCGTCCGACAACTGGGGCCCGCACTGATTGGCTGCACAGAAAATTTCAAAATGGCTGAGAGTGCTCATGTGTGATCGCCGCTCCATTCATTCTCTATGGGGCTGCTGGAAAAACCTGAGCGCAGGGCTAAGCAGCCCCATAGGGAATGAATGAATGAATGAAGTGGCGGTTGTGCATTCACTCTGCTGCTCCATTCTAACCGGGATCAATGTGCAGGTCCCAGTGGTCAGACCCCACCGATCAACAATGTACTTGTGTTCTGAGGAGAACCCCTTTAATAACAGCACAGCACTAGGTTGCAACTTATGAGGACTTTCTAGCCAGCTATATTATGGAGAGAATCTTCAAAATCCTCAAAATCTGTATCTTTGTTGGGGGTCACAGGGTAGAATTTTTTTTGCTATTTAAAAGGGTGTTGAAGGTTATTTTTTCTATGCATTAGATGCAAAAGTCAGTCTGGTGATGCCTCACTGTGTTCATACCCACCTGCCGCCTATAGATGGCGCTTTCCTGGAGCTTTCTGCTTCTTCATGCATCTTTGCGTTCCACACTGCGTTCCACCTTGCTCTTCACACTGCGTTCCACATAGTTCTGTCTCTGCGCATGTTCAGAAGTTACGTCACAACATTTTGAAAAACTGCACCCGGGGAAAAAAAAAAAGTGCGAAGAGTGAGGTACGGCACGGAGGGGGTGAGGTACGCCGAGCACATGCAAGACGTGACCTACTGTATGACAACTTGCTACATGTTATGGGATATATTACCTCAGACTCGGTGCTCCGTTGCCCAGCGAGCAAGGCATGCTGGGAGTTGTAGTGCTACAGCAGGCGGCTGACTGTAGTCGTGTGTGTTTTCAGGTGCAGCTGAGGATTCCTGGCCATTACTTGTACAATGGAGAAGTCTAAGCTGCCTGTCCTCCGCCCTCAGACGTCCAGCACTACAGGTGAGTGCTCCAGGTGTATGAGGCGCCTGTGGTCACTAGGCCCTGATAGAGCTGCTCCCATCCTCATGGCGGGGCAATGTGAGAGAGGGCTTGGAATAAGCAGCAGTTTTGCAATTTACTGCTTATTATCCCCCCATTCCTCTCAACTTGCTATTTGTTATTGTATTTAGCTTGTTGTCTCAGAGACTAGCCCCCCGGGCTTACAGGCTCGTGTGTATTCAGCTTGTAAGTGCTGTGCTGGGGATCACTAGCTTTACTGCTACTATGCTGCAGATGCAAAGTGGAATTCGGAGCTCAGGGGGAGGCGGGCCAACCGAGGCCACCGGGGTGATCTATTTCTAGTGTTTATTAATGTTAATGTGGATGATTATGGCTTACAGCCAATGAAAACACAAAAGTCATTATCTCAGTAAATTAGAATACTTCATAACAACAACTTGAAAAATGTTTTTAAAATCCGAAATGTAGTCCTGCTGAAATGTATGATCAGTAAATGCCCTCAGTACTTGGTCGCGGCTCCTCCTGCATCAATTACTGCATCAATGCGGCGTCGCATGGAGGCGATCAGCCTGTGGCTGCTGAGGTGTTATGGAAGCCCAGGTGGCTTTGATAGCAGCCTTCAGCTCGTCTGCATTGTTGGGTCTGGTGTCTCTCATCTTCCTCTTGACAATACTCCATAGATTCTCTATAATAGATTCTCTATGGGGTTAAGGTCAGGCGAGTTTGCTGTCAATCAAGCACAGTGATACTGTTGTTTATAAACCAGGTATTGGTACTTTTGGCAGTGTGGACAGGGGCCAAGTCCTGCTGGAGAATGACATTTCCATCTCCATAAAGCTTATCGGCAGAGGGAAGCATGAAGTGCTGTAAAATCTCCTGGTAGACGGCTGCGCTGACTTTGGTGTTGATTAAACACAGTGGACCTCCACCAGCAGATGACATGGCTCCCCAAACCATCACTGATTGTGGAAACTTCACACTAGACCTCCAGCAGCTTGGATTGTGGCCTCTCCACTCTTCCTCCAGACTCTGGACCTTGATTTCCAAATGAAATGCAAAATTTACTTTTATCTGAAAGCAACACCTTGGACCACTGAGCAACAGTCCAGGTCATTTTCTCCTTGGCCCAGGTAAGACGCTCCTGGCGTTGTCTATTGGTCATGAGTGACTTGACACCAGGAATGCGATACTTGTAGCCCATGTCCTGGATACGTCTGTGTGTGGTGGCTCTTGAAGCAATGACTCCAGCAGCAGTCCACTCCTTGTGAATCTCCCCAAAATTTTTGGATGGCCTTTTCTTAACAATCCTTTCAAGGCTGCGGTTATCCCGGTTGCTTGCGCACCTTTTTCTACCACACTATTTCCTTCCACTTTCCATTAATATGCTTGGATACAGCACTCTGTGATCAGCCAGCTTCTTTAGCAATGACCTTTTGTGGCTTACCCTCCTTGTGGAGTGTGTCAATGACTGCCTTCTGGACATTTGTCAAGTCAGCAGTCTTCCCATGATTGTGGAGCCTACTGAAACAGACTAAGGGACCTTTCTAAACACATCGGAAGCCTTTGCAGGTGTCTTTTGTTAATTATTCTAATTTACTGAGATAATGGCTTTTGTGTTTTCATTGGCTGTAAGCCATAATCATCAACATTAACAGAAATAACCACTAGAAATAGATCACTCTGTAATGACTCTATATAATGAGTTTCACTTTTTGTATTGAAGAACTGAAATATTTGGCCATTCTATTTTTATGTTGAAAATAAGTATGTGTAAATACCTTGCTTTGCAGTTACTGCCTGTGAGCGGCGCTATCTTTGGCCGCTCACAGGCATCACTTGACCCGCCGCTGATGTCACGTCAAGTGAGGCGTGACATCAGTGACGCAGTCCCTGCGGTGGATGCCGGGGGTGACGCTGTGGTGTAACCCCACCCACAGCCCAGCATCCACCATGGAACGCAGAAGTAAGTCACCCCCTTGTATGTCTGTGACCTTACCGCATGCTGTATGGAGAAATGATATTCCTCCTGTCTCTTTCTGTTAGACTTGACTTTACCCAGTGCCAAGAAGCCTTGTCCTCTGAAGCCCACTCTTCCACTCTGTGTTAAGGACCCCAATATTGCCTCCTTTTCCACTGCTCCCAATCCTGTTGTGTTTAAGGCTGGAGATAATGGGTAAGTCACTGCTTCATCTCTAGCCCGTGAATCTCTGCTACTTGTCAGCAAGTCTGGCTGATGATGAATGAGCCCATACCTTGGTCTGCAGCCCCTCAATTATCAGAGAAGCAGAGTGTCTGTCTTTCTGCATGAGCTAGCACGTCTGTGTATTACGTGTGTAGGCCACTGATTTCAATAGGAGTCTAGCCATACTCTACTTTCCCAGTGCATTTGCATTGGTTCTTCCCTGCAGATTACAGATGGACAACCTGTGATCAAGTGTCTCTTTTGGTATAAAATGCAGGCAACCCCATAATGGTGTGCAGGAATTTTCATGGAAAACCTTTTCACCAGTGTTGGTACAGATAGATTTGCAGGACCCGGTCCATCGGCCACGTCACTGATCTGTATCCGTCGGATGGGCGCTCTTGAGATCTGACTCTTCCCTACTGCAATCTGCAGCTCTTCCTTTGATTAGCCAGCCTGGCATGATGTCATCATTGTGGTGTGACATGCATGTGCCAGACTGGCTAATCAAGAGGTTACTAATGTGGCTTCTGGACCGGGTCTTGCAAATTGATTCACATCAACTCTACAGTTCACATAATCTTTTGGGTAACTGCATCTGTTTTTTGATTTGTGTTGCTCTTTTGATAATGATGTCATTACGATCTATCACTTACTTCCGCTTGCAAGCCGCCTATTAGTCTGCAAAAATAAAGGATCAAAAAGACGCTGGTGTGTCCTGAAGAGTATTCCTTTGGCAAAGCTCTTCAAGTCATACGCACATACCTTTACTGGGGTTTTTTGTTTTTGTTTTTTTGCTATATATTTGATAAAATCAGTTTTATCTGCTACAGCTCTGCTAGTCCTCTCAATGATGAGCTCTGTCCAACTTCGCCCCCTCAATTGATTGACTGTTTTCTGCCTACGCTGTTCACCATGTCATTCAGTATTGGGTGCGAAGATAATCTGAGCTCATGAACAATGAGGACTACATAGCAGGAGCTCATCATTGAGAGGACTACCAGAGCTGCAGCAGATAAAACAGTGATTTATCAAAACTACAGCAAGAAGCCCTGTAAGTTAGGCACCCCAGAGTTACTTTTTGCACCATAATCCCCTTTTAATAGTTCTTGCAATGCTTTAGACTAACATTTATGGCATATGTAACAACCTTGTGGTTTCTGTGATGGGGGTTATGAGTACAGGCGAGCCTGCAGCACGGCTCTGAGACGGGTGGAGGGACCTGTATATCCTGCAGAGAGGGGGGTATCCTTTTACCTGTAGTGCTGGGGGGCAGTCATTCACTTATTTCTTATTTTATAACAGAAAGAAGCCTGTTCTATCAAAGAAGAGGGGGCCTCCGACACGAGGGTGAGTCGCTGACCTCGCTAATGTGTTGGTCAAATACTACAATAGCAGAGAGCAATGAATTATCACACGTTTTCTGGCAGTTTGGTCTGCAGGCTGGTTAAGATATTTACGTAGCCTGCAGACCAGGCGTTTTAGACCACATCACTTAACAGGGCCTGCACTAGTGTAATAGATCGGCCCGTCGCTTGTAGTGAGCTTTTTCTTTTTTCTTCTTAGCCCCGTTACTCGGTACAGGATGGAATCTGAGCTGAAGGACAAGAATCAGTTATTGGAGGCAGCAAATACCACCTTACGTAACAGGCTGATGGCTGCAGAGGTGAGACTGGCTGCAGTGTTCTGCTTTGGCCGCCCCATACTGAACGTATGCCATCTCTGCTGACCCTGGATTGTGAATATTCACCTATGGATGCCATCCTCCTACAGACTTCCCTGACTCTGCAGCCCTGGTCGCTGCTGAGCGCGGACACAGAGTGCAGCCCTGGTCGCTGCTGAGCGCGGACACAGAGTGCAGCCCTGGTCGCTGCTGAGCGCGGACACAGAGTGCAGCCCTGGTCGCTGCTGAGCGCGGACACAGAGTGCAGCCCTGGTCGCTGCTGAGCGCGGACACAGAGTGCAGCCCTGGTCGCTGCTGAGCGCGGACACAGAGTGCAGCCCTGGTCGCTGCTGAGCGCGGACACAGAGTGCAGCCCTGGTCGCTGCTGAGCGCGGACACAGAGTGCAGCCCTGGTCGCTGCTGAGCGCGGACACAGAGTGCAGCCCTGATTCAGCTCAACTAAAAGCCGAGATCCTTAGATCAGAACAGACATTTATAGGACATTTCACAACTTTCCCAAATCCTTATGAAAACGTTTGCAGCACATCTTGCATTGTACTACTGAGCCCAATTTACTTTATATTTTAGGAGTCAGTCCATTTTATACCAACTCCACCGAAATGTACACCGACTCCACAGCCCTGGCTACTACACTATCCATCACATTATTCTGCAACCAAGATCCATGTCACTAGTACTCCCATCATCCAGCAGTGAGGTGTCTATTCTAGTTCTATACTCCACCGCACAGGAAAATGATCAATACCTACGTGTCACTACAACATGTACTGTCTTTGTTCCCTTCTTTCTCCTGCAGTCTTCCCATCATCGCTGTGCAACTACAAGCGATCATGTGACCTATGTATGACCTGTAATAGTGACTCCTCGATAACTGCTGCTAGTACCTGTACACCTCCCCCTGGGTCACCACCTCTCCTCCCATCATGTCAGCTTACTGTATTTTTCGGACTTGAAGACACACTTTTTTCCTCCAAAATTGTGGAGGAAAGTGGGGTGTGCGTCTTATAGTCATATATATATATATATATATATATATATATATATATATATATATATATATATATATATATATATATATATATATATATATATATATATATATATATATATATATATATATATATATATATATATAATATTACTGTGAGGACTGTGCTGTAGCGGTGGAGGAGCTGGGCACAGGAGGCAAGAGCCGCCTGCTACAGCCTACGCTGTGCCCGCTACTAAAGAAAATTAATATTCACTGTTCCCCACACCCATGAGCGTGGGGAGCAGTGAATATTCATTTTCCTTAATAGCTTCACACTGTACTTGCAGCGTGGCTCCTGGTACATATGGCAACCCTCATCCCGCTTCCTGGTATGTATGGCACCCTTCATCCTGGTATGTATGATCCCTCTTCCTGGTATGCTTGGCACCCACTGATCCCCTTCACGCTGCACACAAAAAAATAAACAATTATGCTCACCTCCTCTATCGTCCCGCTCTGCTGCCAACAGGGATCTCAGTGTGTGAGCCGCGTATGGCGTTTATTCCGGCATAGCATCTCACACAGTGAGATCCCTGTGGGCAGCAGAGCAGGACTCAGTGTTGGAGCACAGAGGAGGGGAGCATAATTGTTTCTTTTTTTTGTGTGCAGCGTGATGGGGATCGGGGTGCCAAGCATACCAGGAAGAGGGATGAGGGGGACCATACATACCGGGATGATTCCACCTACAGAACCTCGGTGCCGTAAAGCTGGAGAGTCACATAACCAGAAATGCTTCATTCATTTATACGGATGATTTTCTGCTCTGACTTATTTCTGATACTTTTATCTCGCAGAACACGATTCAAGAGATGTCTGGGCAAGAAGAGACCTTGAAGGAAGAGCTGAAAGAATTACAGAGGCGTCTGGATAAAAATCTGATTATTCTAGAGAGCCGAAACATTGACCCAGGTAATACCAAGTGGTGACCATACATCAGCGGCAGGCCGGGTACACGGCACATTCAAGGAGAGAAAATATTCACGGCACAAGATATTGGCTTATAAAGAAGCAACTTGGGCATTTTATAACTTGAAAGGATTTCAGAACTCCGCTTTAGTCTCCCAGGATAACGTGCTGTCTCTATTAGTTTCAGGAGAGCGTATAATTGCTGCTGCTGAGAAGTCCAGCCAAGTTAAAGAGGAGACGAAGGTGAGGAAGAATTAAGGTATTTGAGGTCTTTCTGGGACTACAAAATTAATAACTTTCCCCCGATCTCCCTCCATTCCCTGTCTAACCGTTTAGATGCTGCAGATGATATTAGCTGAGGCATTTCAGGGGTTAAACCTTCTCAGTTTGCGCCTGCTGTGCTCTCAGCAGCTACATATGTATTCCGGCTGTGTAAAGAGTATGTTCACACTGCATCTACTTCCAACAGTCAAAAAGTCTGCTTTATCTTTTTTCCCTTCCAAGCAGAAAATGCTTCAGGAAACTCCATTCTCACTGCAGTTTTGTAATCCTGAAGAATCTTTTTTTTTTTTTTTATTATAATTTCCAGAAGGTTTTTTCCTTTTTCTGGCATTTTCATGACATATATTTAGAATCCATGAAACAATGAATAAAACACTCGCATTTCTTTATTGGGGAAGAGGGGGACGCTGATAAAATGCTGGAAAATAGTAAAATATTTAGTGTCTTCCCAGCGGAAAAACACCAGAAGAATGGACATGTTAAAAGGATGCTTAAAATACTGGACATATGAACAGCGAGTCGTTTTCCTATACACATTATTTAGGGCCATTTTTTTTTTTTGTTTTTTTTGAGTGGACCTCCTAAATAAAAAATAAATAGTGGAAAAAGACGCAGTGTGTACATGCCCTAACTTGAAAAGCTGTCACCTGCAGAGTATGGAGCAGAATGGCCTTCTAAGTTTACACCACAAACCCTGCAGATAAGAGGGGAGATTTTTTTTGTGGGATCTGTTATAATTATCAGTGGGTGTGCAAAGGAGGAGGATGGATGGAGGATGATGATGATGATGATGATGATTTTTATCATTTAGGGTTTTGCAGAGAACCTGTTAACAGAACTGAAGATTTTTACTCTAGCAACCAAAGAACAAAAGGAACTCGTTCAGGTACATCCTAATAGTTAATTCAATATGTCCATAGAAAGTAGTGCTAGACACTTCAATCATCAAGAAACACTTTTGTATCAGCAGCAGCATGAAGGAGCGACTGTCTGATAGCAAAAGATACCAGATCGATTTAAACATTTTTTGATCTTTACTAGAAGTAGTATAAAAAGACAGGCCAAAAAGACCTCCAAAAAACAGGGGGACGCATATCACATATACATTAATCCATAAATAATGGATATAGGTGAATAGAACTACCGGTTACAAGTAGCTAAGTGCAAAAATCATATTAATCAGGAAGCAGCATTTTGATATAGATCTAACTAATCCATTACACATAAAGTGCAGAGTGCAAAAAGTATCTATATCCAAAGGGAAGAAAGGCGGTATTATCATAAACCACTAGATTAAGTATATGCAATACTACAGGAACCAGATAGGGTAAAACCTCTCAAGACGATTAGCAATCAAAATAAGTGTGGGGCTTCTGGGGCCCCCGGAAGAAGCATAGGCGAAACGGCGTCGGGTGTATGGAGGACACAGCTCTCTATTTACTTCTCTGACTACTTCTGACTAATCTGGTAATCTACCTTTCATTGACACTTATATTGATTGTTAATTGTTTTAGAGAAGTTTTACCCCATCTGGTTCCTGCAGTATTTCGTATACTTAATCTAGTGGTTTATGATAATACCGCCTTTTTTCTCTGTGGATATAGGTACTTTTTGCACTCTGCACTTTATGTGTAATTGATTATTTAGATCTATATCATAATGCTACTTAACATACTAGTGATTAATATGATTTTCCAGGACATCCCTCCTGACGGCACCATCAGGAGGTTGTCCTTCATATCATTGATAGGGACAGGAAACACACAAGAGGTTAAAAGGCCCCTCCCTCCACTCTCACTCCAGTGTTTTTCCTGTCCCTATCAGGGACGGACACAGAAGAGGTTACGTACCGGGAGCAGGAGTTCCTGAAGCCTGGCGCAAGAGGATGGGGTCGGGGTCCTCGCACTCCTCCCCTCCCTCCTGCCAGGGTCCGGAGACCGACACCCCGCTGAATCCAGGGGTCCCTCAGCCTTTTTTCCGGTGGGAGTGGAACCATCTTCCCTGCAAAGGGGGCTCTTGGTTCTGGCTGCTGCAGCCCTGCATACTCCAGCGTGCGCAAGATGGCGGAGACGGCACTTCCGGTTACAGAGGGAGCGATACGCGAACCTCTAGTAACAGGCATGCGTTCCACGGTGGAACGCACTTCCGGAAAATTTGAAAAAAATGGCGCCAAACTAAAAATTAAAGGAGAAACGCCACTTTTTTCTGACGATTCAGATGGAAGACAGGTGAGATCTATTTAAGGGGGGATGGGACTAAGGTCATCAGTCAACCAGCACACCAGCAATGGCAGATCAAACCACTGGTCGTTCTGACACTCTGACTGAACCTCCAGCCTAAGTAAGTTTACTGGGTACTTCCCCTCTTCTCACCTCATTCCCATTGGTATACGGTAGTAAAAGTCTTGTGCTCCTTGTCTTTTTAGGACAAGGAGACACCTAAAAAATACTCTATGACATCAGCTCCTAAGAAAAGGAGATGTGCCATCTGTAACAAGAAACTACCCGATACATACGGGAAACAGTTACTCTCCACTTGTATTGCAAAAATTGTCAAAGAAGAACATTCCTCCTTCATATCAGACTTAAGAGCCATAGTAAGAGAGGAAGTGCAGAGTACTGTCACAGACTTAGTCGTTCCACAAGCTCCTCGGGGTGCGCCCCGTCTCAAGAGGCCACGTCAGGAGCTGGAGTCCAGTTGTCGGATTTTTCTGCCCCTGATCAGGACAGGGAAGATTCTATCATTAACCCTCCAGAAGAGAAGAAAAAATATCTCTTCTCCTGGGAAGATACCGATACACTGTTAACTGCAGTAAGAAACACTATGCAGATAGAAGACACTTACCAACCATCATCAGTGGAGGATGAGATGTTTGGGGGGGTTGAGAACCCGCAGGAATAAGGTTTTTCCCGTGAATAATCACATTAAGGCAATGATTCTGGAAGAGTGGGAGGACACAGAGAAGAAGCTAGTAATTCCCAGAAGCTTCAGAACTCGCCTACCATTCGAACCAGAAAATATAAAATTATGGGAGGAAACCCCAAAAATTGATATCCCGATTGCCAGGGTAGCGAAAAAAACATCCATCCCGTTTGAGGATTCATAATCTCTAAAGGATGCAATGGATAGGAAAGCAGACAGTCTC
This sequence comes from Phyllobates terribilis, assembly GCF_046119375.1. Lineage (NCBI taxonomy): Eukaryota > Metazoa > Chordata > Amphibia > Anura > Dendrobatidae > Phyllobates > Phyllobates terribilis. Next base: position 129,538,922 of record NW_027362767.1, on the reverse strand, counting down.
CATAAAAAGACCTGGGAAACATCTGCAGCAATAATAAAAGCCAATATCGCATGCACTTCAGTTGCAAGATCCATGAGCATATGGCTGGAACAACTGGAAGACCACCTGAGGAGGAAGACATCCAGAGAGGAGATCCTCGACTCTATTCCACTACTTAAGATGGCAACAGGGTTCGTTGCCGATGCCTCGGCAGAATCAATAAGATTTGCTGCTCGAAATGGGGCCCTTTCTACTGCATCCAGAAGAGCAATATGGCTAAAAACCTGGTCAGGTGACAGTCATTCTAAAAGTAAAGTATGTGCCATTCCCTTTTCAGGCCTCTGGGTGTTTGGTCCAGTATTGGATGAAATACTGGAGAAGGCCTCAGATGAAAAAAAGGGTTTTCCGGAGGAGAAACCTAAGAAGGTGTCCTCCTTTCGGAAACCTCGTTACCAGCAAAAGCCAGAATATTCCCGGAAAGGGAAGTCAGGTAGATGGAGCTACCAGAAGGGAGGTATCTCGAGGAATCCCCTTCCCTCTACAAGTGCTAACACACGTAGAAGATGACGCCAGGAAAGTGGGAGGAAGACTCCAACTTTTCCACGGAGCTTGGATGAAGATTACCAACAGCCCATGGATTCTCCAGTCTATCGCAGAGGGCTACAAGATAGAATTCAGACAGATTCCGCAGGGAAGGTTTCACCGGACAACAACCCATTCCGCCCTGGTCTCCAAAAGACTGCTAACAGACGTGAGGAAGCTAATAAAATCGGGAGCAGTAATACCAGTACTAAAAGCAAAACAGTTTCTGGGCTTTTACTCGGGTTTTTTTTTCAATAAAGAAACCCGGGGTGATTATCGCACCATAATAAATCTGAAATCTCTAAACAAATCAGTCGTTTACAAAAAATTCAAAATGGAATCAATCAGGTCGACAATTCCCTTAATCGGACACAACATGGTGATGTGTACAATAGATCTCAAGGAGGCCTATTATCATGTCCCAATTCACCGTCAGTCAAAAATTCCTACGGTTTACTCTAAAAGAAGGAGACACCATTCTACATTACCAGTTCACTTGTCTTCCGTTCGGCTTATCTTCAGCTCCATGTATCTTTACCAAACTGATGGCCGAAGTTATGGCGTTCCTCAGGGAACAAGGAATATTAATTATTCAGTATCTAGACGACTTCCTGGTATTGGCAGACTCTCCACAGCAGCTAAAGACCAACCTAACATCAACCATCCTGACCCTGAAAAATTTAGGATGGATTATAAACTGGGAAAAATCTAATTTTGTACCAGAAAGAAGAAAGATTTTTTTTGGGAATCCTTCTAGACTCAGAACAACAAATGTCTTTTCTGCTGAAAAAGAAACACAGAGCTCAGAGTCAGGATCAAGAAATTCATGAGGAACACGAAAGTTACCATTCTTAAATGTATGAAAATCCTGGGTCTCATGACAGCTTCCATACCGGGAGTCAGGTGGAGCCAATTCCATTCATGAAAGTTGCAACAACAAATTCTATCAACCTGGAATCGGAAAATGGTCGATCTGCACAAAAAGGTTTCCTTATCAAAGGTAACCAAGAGATCATTGACTTGGTGGACTTCCTACAGGAAGGTTAACCCCATTCGTGACTCTCCCTACCGATGCGAGCAGCTGGGGGCCTAACGTAAACGGTCAATATTTACAAGGTACCTGGCGAACACCGGATCGTCCCAGATCATCAAATCTAAGAGAGCTTCAGGCTGTCTGGGAGACATCAAAAACATCTTAAAGGTCAACATGTCAGAGTATTAACAGACAACATGACATCAGTAGCCTTCCTCAAACATCAGGGAGGTCCTTGTCACCACCTTCTACAATCCTTGGCGGGCAAAATCTTCCAGTGGGTGGAAAGTTCAGTCCTTTCAATATCTGCAGTACATCTAAAGGGCTCTCAAAATACAGTAGCAGATTTCCTCAGTCGAGAAACTGTTCTACAGTCAGAATGGGAATTGAACTGGGAGGTGTTTTGTCAGGTAACACATCGATGGGGCATTCCACAATGGGATCTTTTCGCTACTCGGAAAAACGCAAAGGCAGGGAAATTCTTTTCCCTCAATCCGGAAGACAGACCAGAAGGGATAGATGCGTTATCTCAGAAATGGAACATGAATCTAGCATATGCATTCCCTCCTATACCCTTGATACCGTGGGTGCTAAAGAAGATTCAGGAAGAGCGAGCCAGGGTGATAATAATCCTTCCTTTCTGACCCAAGAGAAGTTGGTTCCCCTTACTGAAGAAAATGTCCCTGGAGGATCCAATAATCCTTCTGGAGAGGCAGGACTTGCTGTTTCAGGGCCTGATATTCCATCCCGATGTGAAATTTCTCCAGCTTTCGGCATGGACCCTGAAAGGCAGATCCTGAGATCTAGGGGCTTATCAGACACCGTAATCTCAACCATGCAAATAGTAGGAAACCTGTAACATCGGCCATCTATACAAAAATCTGGAAGAGATTCTGTTTGCAGTACCAACCTGCATCTGAGAGTTCCGTTCCAGACTTCCCCAAAATATTAGAATTCTTGCAGACAGGGTTTGAAAAAGGTCTAAGGCCCAGCACATTAAAAGTACAAATCACTGCATTGAGCGCTTTCATGGATTACCCACTAGCTCACCATCCATGGGTAGAAAGATTTGTTAAGGCTACAACAAGGTTAAGACCAACAATTAAAACTCATATCCCACCATGGGACTCTAATATGGCCCTAAAGAGCCTATGCAACACGCCTTCGAGCCTCTCATAGAATCAAACATAAAATTCTTCTCACTTAAGACAGTGTTCCTAGTCGCAATAAGCACAGCGAGGAGGACAGGGGAAATTCAAGCATTCTCAATCAGAGACCCATACTTGAAATGCCTAGACGATTGTATTATCCTCAGGTTAGACCCAGCTTTTTTGCCAAAAGTAGTTACCCCTTTCCATATGAATCAGGAGGTAGTTCTACCCTCTTTTTGTCAGGACTATATAAGAATGATCAGGAACTAAGTTTCCACTCACTTGATGTCAGGAGAGTAGTTCTACAATACCTAGAGGTCACGAAGGACTGGCGTATAGATTCCAACCTGTTTATACCGTTTGGGGGAAAAAGCAACAAAATCTACATTAGCAAGATGGGTCAGATCAGCAATTAGTCTAGCCTATTTAGCCGAGGGGAAGTCCCCTCCAGAAAATATTAGAGCCCATTCTACCAGAGCCATGTCCACATCTTGGGCAGAAAGAGCAGGGGCATCTGTGGACCAGATCTGCAGGCGGCAACCTGGACAAATCTGAACACCTTCTGTAAACATTATAACTTGGACATTCTATCAGGCCAAAAGATGGCCTTCAGAAGGAAGGTCCTCCAGGCAGTGGTTCCCCCCCCCCCCCCTAAATGTATACTCTGGTATTCTCCTGATGGTGCTGTCAGGAGGGACGTCCTGGAAAGTAGGCATTAGACCTACCGGTAATAGGGTTTCCAGGAGTCCCTCATGACAGCACCCATTATTTTCCCTCCCTAAATATGCCTAAACGGCTATGTGAAATTAACATAGATTGTTGAAAGGCAAATAAAATAGAGTTGCATCCATCCCGGTGTGGTACTTGAAAAATCACTGGAGTGGGGGTGGAGAGAGGGGCCTTTTAACCTCTTGTGTGTTTCCTGTCCCTATCAAGGATATGAAGGACGAGCTCCTGATGGTGCTGTCATGAGGGACTCCTGGAAACCCTATTACCGGTAGGTCTAATGCCTACTTTTGCACTTAGCTACTTGTAACCGGTAGTTATAGTCGCCTGTATCCATTATTTATGGATGAATATATATGTGATCTGCGTCCTCCTGTTTTTTGGAGCTCTTTTTGCCCTGTCTTTTTATTGCATTGTGTATTATACTATTTCTAATAAAGATCAAAAAACATTATTTAAATCTAGCAGTTATCACTTCCTATCAGACAGCCGCTTCTTCATGTTGCTGCTGATACAACTATTATGACGTAATAAACACCCTGTATATTATATGGGAACTTACAAAGTATGTTGTGCAAGTGCTTCTCACTAAATTAGAATATCATCAAAAAGTTAATTTATTTCAGTTCTTCAATACAAAAAGTGAACCTCCTATATTATATAGTCATTACACACAGAGTGATGTATTCCAAGTGTTTATTTCTGTTAATGTTGATGATTGTGGCTTACAGCCAATGAAAACACAAAAGTCATTATCTCAGTAAATTAGAATAATTAACAAGAAGGGTAAGCCACAAAAGGTCAAAGGTAAAGAAGCTGGCTGTTCACAGAGTGCTGTATCCAAGCATATTAATGGAAAGTTTAGTGGAAGGAAAAAGTGTGATAGAAAAAGGAGCACAAGCAACAGGGATAACCGCAGCCTTGAAAGGATTGCTAAGAAAAGGCCATTCAAATATTTTGGGGCGATTCACAAGGAGTGGACTGCTGCTGGAGTCATTGCTTCAAGAGCCACCACACACAGACGTATCCAGGACATGGGCTACAAGTGTCACATTCCTGGTGTCAAGCCACTCATGACCAATAGACAACGCCAGAAGCGTCATATCTGAGCCAAGGAGAAGACCTGGACTGATGCTCAGTGATCCAAGGTGTAGAGAATCTATTATAGAGAATCTATGGGGTATTGTCAAGAGGAAGATGAGAGACCCCAGACCCAACAATGCAGACGAGCTGAAGGCTGCCATCAAAGCAACCTGGGCTTCCATAACACCTCAGCAGCCACAGGCTGATCCCTCCATGCCACATTGCCGCATTGATGCAGTAATTGATGCAAAAGGAGCCCGACCAAGTACTGAGGGCATTTACTGAACATACATTTCAGATTTTAAAATCATTTTTCAAGCTGTTGTTATAAAGTATTCTAATTTACTGAGATAATGGCTTTTGTGTTTTCATTGGCTGTAAGCCATAATCATCCACATTAACAGAAATAAACACTTGAAATAGATCACTCTGTAATGACTATGTAATATGAGTTTGACTTTTTGTATTGAAGAACTGAAATAAATTAACTTTTGGATGATATTCTAATTTAGTGAGACACACCTGTATATAAACCTGGAATCATCATTTGCATTTTTTTTTTGTGCCAAATTATTCAAAAATAATATGAATTTTATGCAAAATCTAAAATGCTCTTTATTTTAAGTCACAATTGATTGGGGGTTTTCAGATATTTTCAGTAAATTCAAACATCAGCCACTAAGATAAACTGATATAAATGGGGGGAGACGGACACATATAGCTAAATTTTTAAAATGGGTTCAAATGAAAAACAAAAAGTAGCCAAAAAATGCATAAAGGCAATAGTAATTCGATCCCATTGTGTACAGATGCTAAAATGCTCTGAGCCCTTCGTCCCCAGTGACATCTCTTGGGCTTAGACTTGGAGGCTATGGCTCTCTCTTGCGTCCTTGCTGCCTCCCGCGCTCCGGTCTGTCCTTTCTTCTCCGTTCATTCTGCCTTTTCTCCGGACAGGTCACTGAGTCTTGTGTCTCCGTGTATGATGATGTGATATGGTTCATTTGCAAAAATTTAATTATTTTCTTCCTCCAGACCGTAAAGGCGAAGTGGAAGGAGGCAGAGGAAAGCCGGAATCTGTATCTCCAGGAGCAGGAAGCTTTTCAGAGCGATCTGGAGCGGTTTCAATTATCCCTGAAGCGCACAGAGAAATGGCTGGACTTATGAAGAATAAACCAAATATAGGAAAAAAATTAATGGGAATCTGTCAGCAGGTGTTTGCTTTGTAATCTGAGAGCAATATGGTGTAGGGGCAGAGACCCTGATTCCAGCCATGTGTCACTTACTAGGCTGCTTGCTGCAGTTTTGATAGAATCCCTCTTTCTCTACTGCCAATCAGTGGTGGGGTTACACAGAGCAGGAGGACTACATGGCACGAGACTGCTAGTCCTGTACTGATAATCTCCTGCTGATGAAACACTGATTATATTGAAACGGGAACACAGAGCTTCGTATGTAACACATCCCTGGAATCAGGGTCTCTGCCCCTACATTATGCTGCTCTCAGATCGGGTAGCAAAAATCTGCTGATAGATTCTCTTTAAATGGCTAGAAAGTTCCTATTGATTGTAAATGGTTCTTCCATGTTGGATATTTCCAGTGCTGCCTCGCCTCTTGGTGTATTTATTTCTGTATAGATGCTTTTCATTAATGTTCAGTTGATGCTTAGTTTGCAGCAACTTCTGTATACAATGTTATAAAATGAGCGTCCTGCTGATCTGCCCTGCTGCTCTAGCTATATTACCTACGTACGTGCGTCTACATGTGCCTGGCCGGTCTCAGAATCAGGAAACCCGCTGAGGAAGCATTGATGGGCTTTTCCTTAGGTTTTTGGCTGAAGCGGCGTCACCACAGCAGCCGATCAACAGGCGAGTAAAGTTTGTTTGGTATATTGTATATAACTGAGCCTAAAAGAAACATTTCAAAGGGGGAGGAGAGAGATCGAGATCTTAGACTTGATGAGGCTGGTGTACTTACTTTGAAAATCCATACCAGAATAACAGCCGCAAGACCTGCAGCCGCGGCGACTCGAGCATAGTTTTCAAGCACGTCGAAGATACTCTGTTAGGACCCGAGCGTGCTCGATTAAAGGGTTAACAGAGCACGTTGGCTCATCACTAATGCTTAGCTTTCCTGTCTGTGCCACCATCATGGAACTGTCTCCATGTGAAGAGAATGTCTAACCCCAGCCCAGTGACTAATTACCTGGTGTTCCCTTGCAGTATTTACTGCTCTTAAGGCGACATTCACATGTTCAGTATTTTACCTCAGTATTTGTAAGTCAAAACCAGGAGTGGAGCAATCAGAGGAAAAGTATAATAGAAACACGTCACCACTTCTGTATTTATCACCCACTCCTGGTTTTGGCTTATGAATACTGAATGTGTGAATGTGGCCTAAAGGTGTAATCATTCCCTATCCCATATGCTTTCTTTAGGTATTCGGTCATTGCAGTCCAGACCCTGAGTATAACGGTGACTATTCAGCACTGTAGATCGGCCCACATGACAGGAATAGAGCGGACACTAATGAAAGTTACAAGGTTTTTCCATTTTAAGAAAACCCCTGACTTCAGTTTTGTTTTCAAGGGAATCTGTCAGCAGGTTTTTGCTGTATAATCTGACAGCAGCAGCATGATGTAGTGGCTGAAGCTATGATTCCAGTGATGTGTCAGTTATTAGACTGTATTAAAACAGTAAAATACAAAATTAGTGGTTATCAGCAGGAGATTATAGCTACAGGACTAGGTGTCTCGTACCTCCTGATCCAACCACACCACCACCAATCAGTGCTGTGGGTGGGGTTATACACAGGAAGCTGCCAATCAGTGCTGTGGGTGGGGTTATACACAGCTCAGCAGTCAGAGCTCTGCTACATCTACAGCAGAGAAAACAGGGATTCTATCGAAACTAGTATATGGGATCCAGTTTTGGGCTCCACCTTTTAAAAGGATATTCAGAAGTTAGAGTCAGTTTAAAGGTGACAACTAGATTATTACAAGGGATGGAGGCCGCTCATATGACGAGAGGTTGGAAAAGTTGGGCTTGTTTAGCTTAGAAAAACTACGTCTCAGAGTGGATCTGATTTACATATATAAATATATGTGTGTTCAGTACAAAGGACTAGCACATTACTTATTCCTTTCAAAGACCATACTATGGACCAGGGGGCTCTCATTATAGGTGGAAGAAAGGCGATTCCGGCAGCTAAACAGGAAAGGGTTCTTTACAGTCAGAGCAGTCAGACTGTGGAATGCCGACCACAAGAGGTAGTGATGGCTGACACTATAACAGCTTTATACAAGGGCTGGATGAATTCCTCGATACACATAACATTGTGGGTTACAGTTAAATTAGTGACAAAATGTACAATTGGGGGAGGAATGTTGAGGTTGATGGACCAAGGTCTTTTAAAGAGCTACAGTCATGGCCAAAAGTTTTGAGAATGACACCAAAATTATATTTTCACATGATCTGCTGGCCTCTGGTTTTTATTAGTGTTTGTCTGATGTTTATATCACATACAGAAATATAATTGCAATCATATTATGAGTACCAATAGGTTATATTGACAGTTAGAATGAGTTAATGCAGCAAGTCAATATTTGCAGTGTTGCCCCTTCTTCTTCAAGACCTCTGTAATTCTCCCTGGCATGCTCTCAATCAACTTTTGGACCAAATCCTGACTGATCGCAGTCCATTCTTGCATAATCAATGCTTGCATTTTGCCAGAATTTGTTGGTTTTTGTTTGTCCGCCTGTCTCTTGATGATTGACCACAAGTTCTCAATGGGATTAAGATCTGGGGAGTTTCCAGGCCATGGACCCAAAATCTCTGTTTTGTTCCATGAGCCATGAGCCATTTAGTTATCACTTTTGCTTTATGGCAAGGTGCTTCATCATGCTGGAAAAGGCATTGTTGGGCGCCAAACTGCTCTTGGACGGTTGGGAGAAGTTGCTCTTGGAGGACATTCTGGTACCATTCTTTATTCATGGCTGTGTTTTTAGGCAAGACTGTGAGTGAGCCGATTCCCTTGGCTGAGAAGCAACCCCACACATGAATGGTTTCAGGATGCTTTACAGTTGGCATGAGACCAGACTGGTGGTAGCGCTCACCTCTTCTCCGAATAAGCTGTTTTCCAGATGTCCCAAACAATTGAAAAGGGGATTCATCAGTGAAAATGACTTTGCCCCAGTCCTCAGCAGTCCACTCCCTGTACCTTTTGCAGAATATCAGTCGGTCCCTGATGTTTTTTCTGGAGAGAAGTGGCTTCTTTGCTGCCCTCCTTGAAACCAGCCCTTGCTCAAAGAGTCTCCGCCTCACAGTGCGTGCAGAAGCACTCACACCAGCCTGCTGCCATTCCTGAGCAAGCTCTGCACTGCTGGTAGTCCGATCCCTCAGCTGAAACAGTTTTAAGATACGGTCCTGGCGCTTGCTGGTCTTTCTTGGGCGCCCTGGAGCCTTTTTGACAACAATGGAAGCTCTCTCCTTGAAGTTCTTGATGATGCGATAGATTGTTGACTGAGGTGCAATCTTTGTAGCTGCGATACTCTTCCCTGTTAGGCCATTTTTGTGCAGTGCAATGATGGCTGCACAAGTCTGCTGCGTATGGTTTGGGCTCAGCTCACGTTGGAAAGTGGTTAAAGAGGTAATTATCCACCTTACTCCTCCCTGATAAATAAATAATTTGTAATGAGAGGATCCCTTTAAAGACTTAAGACTCACCCGGACATCCGTGGGTCTCTTGACCTAGCGTGACTGCCTTATCCACGGCGTCTGCATGAGCCCAGGAAGCCTTGTAATGACACTACCTGCAGAGTGACCCCATATCTGCTGGGAAACAGCGCTTTTGCACATGACAAGATTCCTTTAAGGTGGACTCATGGCCTTATCACACTATTAGTACTGTGACAAAGTCACTGGCCGTGTGGCGGAAGGGAAATATGTTTAACTGAGGCTATTGGCCTCAGTGATGTGAAACATGGAAGTTTCTCCTGCACATTAGGTGTAGAGAGGGTTAACGGACCAGGTTTACAAGGGAATGCTTTTAGTGGATGGCGAAGTGCTGGGCGGGACGCCATCCACCATATCTCCAATCCAGGGAGTGGTCTGGGCTTTTAGTAGCCAGCCTTTACACTCAGGTGTGTTCAGTATCTGGGGAAACCTGCTCCAGAGAGGAGCTAGCACGTGCTGTGCTGAACCGTGTGTGCCTAATCCGGAGAGACCAGACCTTGGCTGAGATACGGACTGTGCTGCAATTTTGTATTTTGTTTTGCCGCTTTAGCCGAAAGGGCTGTGTTTTTTTTCTTTATAGACTCCAGGATAGTTTATGATGCTGAATAAACTGACCCAAAATTTAAAGAGACAATGTCCTGTGTCTGCCTCTGCATACATCGAGCTTGTCGCTTTACCACAGTATGTAGATACAGAAACAGCCTTAGGGAATTCCTTTTCTTTTTATAAAAAAAAACACGCAATTGCATTACCGATTTTAGTATATACTGCAATATAGTGAAAACGTGGCCCTGGCAGAGCCATGGGTACAGTGACCCATGACTCAGGGATGATGGGCAGAGCAGGGGTTAATGTTGAAGTTGTGGAGGGTGGGGAAGAGTGAAATGGGGGTGGAGGTTAAGAGGGGGAGAAAGAGTAGGGCTATAAAAAGTAGGAGGTGGGGGTTGGCTACCTAAACTGCTTTAGTCACCAGTCAGAAAAGTGCCACTTTACCCCTTCCTGCAGCTGTCATGGCAGAGCTGGAAGGGATTCTGGAGCGGCTGCGTTCAGTAGCTGGTGGCGCGGACGGAGGCTGGATTACAGCTAGGCTGCAGGAAATTATCCACAGGCCGGATGTAGGTGATGAGAGAGCGTCGCTTGCACAGATGGAGGCCACCGAAGCTCCTCGGCAACCCCGCAGGAGCCCCATCAGGGACCCTTAAAGATGTGGGCTGCCCCCTCTATCTGCTCGCCCAGGGAGGAATCCCGTCAGGTGGCTGGGGACAGCGGAGGAGCGCAGGCAGGTAGCCGGTCACATGACCATGCCAACGCCTTCTAGTGCTACAGGCTCCAGCAAAATAGCGGCAGCCCCACTCGGCAATCGTCATGTCGGTGGGGCTGCTTTGTCTACTAGAGACTCTCAGCAACTATTGCCCCTAGTCCTGGAGATGAGGAACCCTTGGGAATACATGGCACCAGCAGCAGGCAAACGAGGCAGCGGGAGGTCCATCGTTTTCTGATTCCCTGGAGTCAGGGTATAGTCAGGTCTCGAGGCTTACTGGGGGCACTCCTATAAGAGGGCCAGTTACAGGGATTCAGGAGGCGGAAAGGGAAAATTATTTGGTTAATTCACTGGGAAGCGTTTGGGAGTTGCAGGAAAGGGATAATAGCTGGGTCCCCTGTTCCCTCGTGGATGGTTGGGCACAGCCCTTTAGATCAAGGTCAGATGGGTAGATTTTTGGTGTGAATAATGTTTCGGTGTCAGTACAAATTGATAAAGGTAGACAAAGGGATAGGATTGTGTTGGATGATAGGGCTGAGGGAGAGGTATATGTCTGTTGTGAGGGTCCGTTAGAGGCTCATTTAAAAGAAGAGGTGAAGGAGAAAATCTGAAACAATGAATATGTAGAAATATTCTCTTTTCTTCCGTTGGAAAAGTTTAACCTTAAGAAAATAAAAAAGGATGAGAGTAAGAAGGAGAAGGGTAGGTGGCGGCTCATTCCTCAAACCTTTGTTAATTGGTTATAGGCTTTTGCCATTTTAACTAGCGCCATAGGTGAGAAGACACCGGAGCATTGCTCTGGACTGTTCTGCTGCAGGTGCAGCTCACTAAATTAGAATATCATCAAAAAGTTAATTTCAGTCAGTTTTTCAACACAAAAAGTGAAACTCATATTACATAGTCATTACAGAGTGATCTATTTCAAGTGTTTATTTCTGTTAATGTTGATGATTATGGATTACAGACAATGAAAACACAAAAGTCATTATCTCAGTAAATTAAAATAATTAACAAACACCTGCAAAGGCTTCCTAAGCATTTAAAAAGGTCCCTTAGTCTGTTTCAGTAGGCTCCGCAATCATGGGGAAGACTGGTGACTTGACAGATGTCCAGAAGGCAGCCATTGACACACTTCACAAGGTCCCAGAGTCTGGAGGAAGAGTGGAGAGGCCACAATCCAAGCTGCTGGAGGTCTAGTGTGAAGTCTCCACCATCAGTGATGGTTTGGGGGCCATGTCATCTGCTGGTGGAGGTCCACTGTGTTTTATCAAGACCAAAGTCAGCGCAGCCGTCTACCAGGACATTTTACAGCACTTCATGCTTCCCTCTGCCGACAAGCTTTTTGGAGATGGAAATGTTATTCTCCAGCAGGACTTGGCCCCTGTCCACACTGCCAAAAGTACCAATACCTGGTTTACAAACAACAGTATCACTGTGCTTGATTGGCCAGCAAACTCGCCTGACCTTAACCCCATAGAGAATCTATTATAGAGAATCTATGGGGTATTGTCAAGAGGAAGATGAGAGACACCAGACCCAACAATGCAGACGAGCTGAAGGCTGCTATCAAAGCAACCTGGGCTTCCATAACACCTCAGCAGCCACAGGCTGATCGCCTCCATGCCACATTGCCTAATTGATGCAAAAGGACCAAGTATTGAGGGCATTTACTGAACATACATTTCAGTAGGCCAACATTTCGGATTTTAAAAACATTTTTCAAGCTGTTATAAAGTATTCTAATTTACTGAGATAATGGCTTTTGTGTTTTCATTGGCTGTAAGCCATAATCATCAACTTTAACAGAAATACACTTGAAATTTTGTCACTGTTTGTAATGACTCTATATATTGACTTTCACTTTTTGTGTTGAAGAACTGAAATAAATTAACTTTTTGATGATATTCTAATTTAGTGAGATGCAGCTGTATATGGCGATTGGTGCAAGTGTTACGGATCCGCGTGGTGGAACCTCTGTGCTGCGGTGCAAGGAGGAGCGTGACTAAGTATTTACTCGGCCCGACCACAGTCGCACAGCGGCTCAGTCGACTCCGTGAACAAGGGAGGAACTGAGCAGAGGGAGAAGACCAAGATATCATCCAGGTACACCACTACGCAAGAGTACAAGAGGTCACGGAAAATGTCGTTAACCAGCTCCTGGAAGACGGCTGGGGCATTAGAGACCAAAGTGCATCACGCGGTATTCATTGTGACCGTCCCGGGTGTTGAATGCCGTCTTCCACTCGTCTCCCTGGCGGATCCGGACCAAATTGTACACCCCACGTAGATGAAGCTTGGTGAAGACCCTCGTGCCTTTTTAAGGCAGTTGAACAACTCCGAGATGAGAGGCAGGGGGTACTTATTCTTGATGTTAATTTGGTTAAGCCCCCTGTAATCGATACATGGCCATAGCGAGCCGTCATTCTTTTTAACGAAGAATCCTGCTCCAGCCGGGGAAGTAGATTTCTGAATGAATGAATCCCCTAGCAAGATTCTCCTCGATGTACTCAGGCATGGCCCGGGTCTCAGCCAGCGACAAGGGGTAGATACGCCCGCGGGGAGGTGAAGCATCAAGTACCAGATCAATTGGGCAATCATACGGCCTATGAGGTGATGGTGTCTCGGCTTCCTTCTTGTCGAACATGTCCGCATAGGACCAGTAGGGTGCCGGCAGACCAGGTAGATTAGCCGGAGTAGACGGAGGACGAACCGGAACCAGGCAGGTCTCATGGCAATCCTGCCCCCAACGGAGCACCTCACCGGATCGCCAATTCAGGACGGGTTCATTTTTCTGTAGCCAGGGTAGACCTAGCAAAAGGGAGTGAGAGAGTCCGGATAGCACATGGAAGGAGATCCTCTCCGAGTGCAGCATTCCCACCTGAAGGGTTACAGGCTCTGTGACGAGCAAGATGGTCACCGGAAGGAGTCTCCCATCCACAGAAGCGACTACCAATGGTTCGGCCAGACGTTTAGTGGGAATCTGATACTGCTCCACAAGGGACTGAGAAATGAGATTCTCTGCGGCTCCGGAATCCAGGTGGGCGGTCTCAAAGAAGCGGGTCACACCACTGGAGATAGAAACGAATAGAGTCAAGGACGGAGAGGATTTACTCTTGCCTAGGATGACCTCTCCGAGCGGTCCTAGACACTGGAGTTTCCCGGCTTCACCGGACAAGAACGGATCAGATGCTCCTTACTGCCACAGTAGAAGCAGCTCCCCTCTGCTCGGCGCGACTCTTGGCGAGCGAGACTTGATCATCTTGGTCTGGTCAATCTGCATGGGTTCGGGCGAGCGTGCCCGGGTAATTGCTAGTTGGGAGGCAGATTTCTGGAATACAGGAGCGAGATGAGGAAATCTTCTCTCCCGGGTAGTCTCCTTAACTCGTTCCAAGAAACGAATGTCAAGCCGGGTAGCTAGTGACACCAGGTCGTCCAGGGTGGAAGGAATGTCCCGACTGGCTAGCTCGTCCTTGATTATCTGGAAAGACCCTCCCAGAAGGTGGATACCAGGACCTCGTTGTTCCAGGCAAGCTCAGATGCGAGAGTGCGGAAATGTATGGCATACTGGCCCACGGTGAGTCTCCCTTGGCGGAGACGGAGAAGAGAGGAGGCAGTAGAAGTCTTTCATCCGGGCTCATCGAAGACCTTCTGGAAGGCAGTGAGGAAAGCCGGAAAATCAGACACCAGGGAATCCCCTCTCTCCCAAAGAGGGTTTAGCCATGCCAATGCTTCCCTGGTGAGGTGAGACATGAACGCCACCTTGGCCCGGTCGGAGGGAAACTGATGTGCCAGAAGTTCAAAGTGCAGCGTGCACTGGTGTAGAAAACCCCGACATAAGATGGGGTCACCGCCAAAATGTGGGGGCGCAGAGAGTCGGGGACCAGGGCCAGATGCCAAGGCACTAGTTGGCTGAGGCGCCGCCGAAGCAGATGGCGCTCGGCTCGAGGTGGACACAGGTGGGATGGACAGCGTGTCCAGGCGGGAGTTGACAGACCGCAGGTAGGTCAGGATAGTTTCCTGTTGGGATCTCTGATGAGAAACCTCCTGGTACAAGTCAGCAAGCGAAGAAGCCTGGGAGCCACTGGGTTCCATGGCCCATGCAAACTATTACGGATCCTGGTGGTGGAACCTCTGTGCTGCGGTGCAAGGAGGGACCAGAAGGGCGTGACTAAGTATTTACTCGGCCCGACCACGGTCTTATGGCGGCTCAGTCGACTCCGTGAACCAGGGAGGAACCGAGCAGAGGGACCAGGTGCCACTCTGGGACCGATCTTGTATGACAGCAGGTGACTCCCACGGGTCAGAAGGCAGGAACTGACCGGTACAGCAGATGAGCACGGCAGGCAGGCTGACGGGTGGTCCGGGTAGTCAAGCAGGCTGATTCGGCTGATAGCCAGACGGGTGCTCCGGGTAAGCGGGCTGGCGGGCACAACAGGTAACTGGCAGGTGCTTCCAGGTAAGTGGGCTGGCGGGCACGGCTGGTAACAGGCAGGTGCTTCCAGATAAGCATGCTGGCGGGCAGAGCAGGTAACAGGCGGGTGCTTCCAGGTAAGCAGGCTGGTAACAGGCAGGTGCTTCCAGGTAAGCAGGCGGGCTGACACGGCAGGTAACAAGGCAGGTGCTTCCAGGTAAGCAAGCGGGCAGAGCCTATAGACAGACTGGCGGGTAGTACTGACTTGCAGAGGACCTAAGGGCTGAAGCAAAGTAAGTGTAGTGCCGGCGTCCCTGCCCTCTGCTAGGCAGGGACGCTGTTCCCCTCACCGCTCTGCTCCGTGCCCGGCGTCCCTCTCCCGCTCTGCTGGCAGCGCGCGCTCCTTCCCGGCCACTGTGCTTAGGGCGTGCGCGCCCTCCCTCCCTCTTAAAGGGGCCGCGCGCGCCGTCCTAAGGAGTCCCCGGCCAATGGCCGGAGGACTTTACCATATATAAGGCACCTCCTCCAAAATGGAGGTGCCCGAGCAATGTTGTTGCACCGTTCTACTCTGCTTCAGCCCTCAGGTCCCGTTGCCAGTTACCTGCCAGTTACCTGCCAGATTCCTGCCAACTTGCTGTCCTAATCCTGCCTGATTTCCTGTTACCTGCCTGCCTGAGGTCCGACGGTCTGCCTTACAACTCCGGTCAGTCTGTCGAAGGACCAACTTGCCCGCTCACCTGGGAGCGCACATCAGCTACCTGCCTGCTTGCCTGAGGTCCGACGGTCTGCCTTACAACTCCGGTCAGTCTGTCTAAGGACCAGCTTGCCCGCTCACCTGGGAGCGCTTCTCCGCTACCTGCCTGCTTGCCTGCCCGGAGGCTCCGCTGTCACGTGCTGTGACCACCAGCTTTTCCAGACTCTTGCCCGCTCACCTGGGAGCGCTTCTCCGCTACCTGCCTGCTTGCCTGCCCGGAGGCTCCGCTGTCACGTGCTGTGACCACCAGCTATTCCAGACTCTTGCCCGCTCACCTGGGAGCGCTTCTCCGCTACCTGCCTGCTTGCCTGCCCGGAGGCTCCGCTGTCACGTGCTGTGACCACCAGCTATTCCAGACTCTTGCCCGCTCACCTGGGAGCGCTTCTCCGCTACCTGCCTGCTTGCCTGCCCGGGGGTTCTGTTGTCACGTGCTGGGACCACCAGCTATTCCAGAGACTCTTGCCCGCTCACCTGGGAGCGCTTCTCCGCTACCTGCCTGCTTGCCTACCTGGAGGTTCAGCCATCACAGGTCGTACCTACCCTTTACCTAGAGACTGCCCCGGTCACTTGCCGTGACCTCCAGCCCGTTCTTCCAGAGACTGCCCCGGTCACTTGCCGTGACCTCCAGCCCGTTCTTCCAGAGACTGCCCTGATCACTTGCCGTGACCTCCTGCCCGTACACCCAGAGACTGTCCCGGTCACCTGCTGTGACTGCCTGCCTGGTCGCCACCCGCTCCCTTACAAGGACCGCTCCCTTGTATAGTAGCCCAGAGGTTCCGCCTCCCAGACCCGTTAGAGTAAGTATCACAGAGCAACAACCTTGCACGGGCACCTTCATATTGGAGGAGGTGCGTTTTATAGAGAAAGTCCTCCGGCCACTGGCCGGGGACTTTTTAGGATGGCGTGCGCGGCCCCTTTTAAGAGGGAGGGAGCGCGCCCTAAGCACAGAGTCAGGGAAGCTGCATGCAGCAGCAGCAGGGAGGCCGGAAGACGCCGGAGCAGGACCGCGGTGGTAAGGGGGGGGACAGCGTCTCTGCCTGGCAGGGGTCAGAGACGCCGATGCTACATGAAGCACATGGCATTTATGGGGGACAGACTTGGTTGATATGACGAGCAATCCTGTGAGAGGAGGGCAGTGCGGCCTAGTATTCAGTGGGATCAGAAAGATATTGGGCTTTGGTTAATAGTAATGGCACCTTCTCCTTTTGGGCAGGAGGGGCTGTGGGATCCGGTCAAAATGGGGTTTCAGGGGGTGCAGCCCAAGCTTATGGTTAAGGGACAAAGCCAGGTCTTTGATGGCAGTTCAGTAAGAGACAGTGCAAGTTTGGTGGTGGGGGATCACACGTGTTGGCCTGTTTTTTTTTTTTAACAAAGGAAAAAATAGGAAAGGGGGGGAAATTACAAAAGGGGGAGAGTCCATTGACAATTTTCATGATGGCCCCTTAACTAAGTAGGTGCCTGTGAGAAGCTGCCCACTTACTAAAGACTATGATACTTTTCCAGCAACGGACCACCATTTTTGTCAATATTATTATTTTTATTAGTGATTTAATTGTTATGTTTTATATAGTTCTGCTAACTTGTCAGTATGTGCATTCGATTCACTTGTAAAATATCCAGCATTCTACTAATCTGTATCTCAGGATATCTGTATCTCAGGAGCCTCTAACCATTGCTCCAACAGCCAATAATCTCATTATGTGTGTGTAGATTGTAGACACAGTGGAGCCATCACCACAGGGGGTCTTACATGCAGTCTCAGATGAAGGCTTCCAAAATATTCTTCATTGTTTTATCTAACAGTAAATGCTTGACACCCTCCTTCTTATCACTGGGAGGGGACTGATCCCAGTGAAGAAAAGGAGAGACATGTTTAGTAAAAGGTGTGTGGAAGGACATTGAAGCAAGAGGATGGAGATTCAGGACTTGAAAGGATGAATGGATAAACATGTTACCGTTGTGGGATCTGTCGTTTGGATTTAACTTTATTAAAGGATTGTTGCTACTGGATACCTGTGTTCCCATCGTTTTATCTGCAGTATGGAGGCTCGTGGACTGTGGCTACAGACTATACTGGCTGGAGATACGAAATCTGTGGGCCAACCGAAAGTTGGGAGATAGTGAGTATGGCCTTATACAAAGCCAGTGGAACTACTGATCCCAGGTTGGGAATTTAAGGACTGAGAGAACTGTATTTTGGCCATTTACCTGGAATTGCTGTATTACCATGGATGTGATTAATAAAATATTGTTGCCTAGGTGATTACTTACAACCCACAACCTAAGATCTTTACAGTACCTGAAGAGGGATAAGGCAGTGTTATTAGAGGAAGGTGTTCTTTACGGTTTCAAGATTCCTTTACCGGCACACGAGGTCCCATTTATTTTAAAAATTTGAAGTCTGCTTATCAGTATCTCCAAAGTTTTAAATAAAAAAAAAAAAATATGTGTGAGGTTAACTGTGTGCAGAGGACGGGTCCATTTCATTTTCCCCCTTTGTATAACCTGGTGGTTTCACCACTGGGGGTGGTACCCAAGGAGCCGAATACATTTCAGCTCACTCAGCATTTGTCAGCCTCTAGGGATAGATGATGGGATAGTTCCTGAGCTTTGCTCCATGGTCTATGTAGCATCGGCGTCTCTGCCCCGTTCTAGGCAGAGACGCCGTCCCTCTCACCTCCCCGCTCCTGGCGCGGCGTCCTCCAGCGCTTCTCTCCCCGCTGCTTCCGGCACGCGCTCCTTCCCCGGCAGTGTGCTTAGGGCGCGCGCTCCCCCTCTCTTAAAGGGACCGCGCGCGCCGTCCTAAGGAGTCCCCGGCCAATTGCCGGAGGACCTCCCATATAAAAGGCACCTCCTCCAAAATGGAGGTGCCCGAGCAATGTTGTAGCACTGTTCACTACTCTGCTTCAGCCCTCAGGTCCCGTTGCCAGTTACCTGCCAGATACCTGCCAGATTCCTGCCAGTCTGCTGTCTAATTCCTGCCTGATATCCTGCTACCTGCCTGCTAGCCTGAGGTCCGACGGTCTGCCTTCCAACTCCTGTCAGTCTGTCTAAGGACCAGCTTGCCCGCTCACCTGGGAGCGCACATCTTCTACCTGCCTGCTTGCCTGAGGTCCGACGGTCTGCCTTCCAACTCCTGTCAGTCTGTCTAAGGACCAGCTTGCCCGCTCACCTGGGAGCGCTCATCTGCTGCCTGTCTGCTAGCCTACCTGGAGGCTCCGCCGTCACATGCTGTGACCACCCGTTTATCCAGAGACTCCTGCCCGCTCACCTGGGAGCGCTCATCTGCTACCTGTCTGTTGGTCTTCCTGGAGGCTCCGCCGTCACATGCTGTGACCACCCGTTTATCCAGAGACTCTCGCCTGCTCACCTGGGAGCTCACGTCTATCATCTGCGGCCACAGGTCGTACCAATCCTTTACCCAGAGACTGCCCCGGTCACTTGCCGTGACCTCCTGCCCGTTCATCCAGAGACTGCCCCGGTCACTTGCCGTGACCTCCTGCCCGTTCATCCAGAGACTGCCCCGGTCACTTGCCGTGACCTCCTGCCCGTTCATCCAGAGACTGCCTCGGTCACTTGCCGTGACCTCCTGTCCGTTCATTCAGAGACTGTCCCGGTCACCTGCTGTGACTGCCTGCCCGTCTACCCTGGTCGCCACCCGCTCCCTTACAAGGACCGCCCCCTTGTATAGTAGCTCAGAGGTTCCGCCGCCCAGACCCGTTACAGTTTGCTCGGGCCATGGAACCCGGTGGCACCCAAGCTCCCTCGCTCTCGGACCTGTGTCATGAACTGTCCCATCAGAGGTCCCAACAGGAGTCCATCCTGGGTCACCTGCGGAATGTCAATTCTCGCCTGGACACTCTGACTGCTCTGCCTGCAACCACCGCCAGTGCCATGACTCGCAATCCGGCAGCTCCACTGCCCACCAATAACATGGTATCCTACCCCGGACCCCGGCTTTCTGCACCTCCTCGTTTCGGAGGTGACTCCGCCCAGGCTCGGGGCTTCATAAATCAGTGCACCCTGCACTTTGAACTCCTGTCTCACCAGTTTAACTCCGACCGGGCCAAAATTGCCTTCATCATGTCCCATCTCACCGGGGAGGCCCTGGCCTGGCTAAATCCTCTATGGGAGAGAGGAGACCCCCTGGTGTCCAACTTGCCTGCCTTTCTCACGGCTTTCCGGAAAGTCTTCGACGAACCCGGACGGAAGACCTCATCCGCTTCATCTCTGCTACGCCTCCGTCAGGGAAGTCTCACCGTGGGCCAATATGCCATACGGTTCCGTACCCTTGCCTCGGAGCTGGCCTGGGATAATGACGCTGTGGTTTCCGTCTTCTGGGAGGGTCTGTCCGGCCGTATTAAAGATGAACTTGCCGGTCGGGACATTCCTACCACTCTCGATGACTTAATAACTCTTGCCACCCGGATTGACCTGCGGTTCCAGGAGCGTGCCAAAGAGGTCACCCGTGAGAGGAGGTTTCCACGTCTAGCTCCTACTTTTCAGAAACCCGTCACTCCCTCCGTCTCTCCTCAGGTACACTCTCCTGAGCCTATGCAGGTCGACCAGACCAAGATGGTCGGTTCTCGCCAAGAATCTCGCCGAGCCGAGGGAAGCTGTTTCTATTGTGGCAGTATGAAGCACTTCATCAGTTCCTGCCCGGAAAAGCCGGGAAACGCCAGTGTCTAGGACCACTCGGAGAGGTCGTCCTAGACAAAAGTAAGCCCTCTCCGTCTCTGACCTTACCGGTCTCTATTGCTTGGGGAGAGAACCGTCTCTTTGAACTCGCCCATCTGGATTCTGGAGCTGCTGGAAACCTCATCTCCCAGTCTCTGGTAGAGAGATACCATATTCCCACCAAGTCCCTGGCTGAACCATTGTCAGTCGCCTCCGTGGATGGAAGACTTCTCTCGGAGACCATCCTGCTCGTCACTGAACCCATAACCCTGCAGGTGGGAATGCTGCACACTGAGGAGATCTCATTCCATGTGCTGTCCGGACTTTCTCACTCCCTGTTGCTAGGTCTATCTTGGCTCCAGACACATGAACCCGTATTGAACTGGCGGTCGGGTGAAGTACTCCGATGGGGTCCTGACAGCCATAGGACCTGCCTGGTCCCGGTCCGTCCACTTCGCCCTCAGCCTACTCCAGCTAACTTACCTGGTCTCCCGGCTCCCTACTGGCCCTATGCGGAAGTCTTCGGTAAGAAGGAAGCTGGGACGTTGCCACCCCATAGGCCATACGATTGCCCGATCGACCTGGTACCTGGCACCACTCCTCCCCGTGGGCGTATCTACCCGTTGTCTGCAGCCGAGACCCGAGCCATGTCTGAGTACATTGAAGAGAATCTGGCTAGGGGATTTATCCGAAAATCTACCTCCCCGGCTGGAGCCGGATTCTTCTTTGTCAAAAAGAAAGACGGCTCGCTACGTCCCTGTATTGACTACAGAGGACTCAATCTCATCACGGTAAAAAACAAATATCCCCTGCCACTCATCTCCGAATTGTTTGACCGTCTCAAGGGCGCCAGGATCTTCTCCAAGCTGGATCTACGAGGAGCGTATAATCTGGTCCATATCCGTCAAGGAGACGAGTGGAAGACGGCATTCAATACCCGGGACGGTCACTACGAGTACCTTGTGATGCCCTTCGGTCTCTGTAATGCTCCCGCGGTCTTTCAGGAACTAGTCAACGACATCTTCCGTGACCTCCTGTACTCCTGCGTAGTGGTATACCTGGACGATATCTTGGTCTTCTCTCCGGATCTCCCCACACACCGGAGGGATGTTCGTCAGGTCCTGCTTAGGCTTCGGCAGAACCACCTTTATGCCAAATACGAGAAGTGCCTCTTCGATCAGACCTCCCTTCCGTTCTTGGGCTATATCATCTGCCAAACAGGTCTGCAAATGGATCCCGAGAAGCTCTCTTCCATTCTAAAATGGCCTCGTCCTGAAGGTTTGAAGGCGATACAGCGATTCCTGGGCTTCGCTAATTACTATCGTTTTTTCATCCCACACTTCTCGTCTCGGACTGCTCCCATATCTGCACTTACCCTTAAGGGGGCTAACCCCAGGACATGGTCGCCTGAAGCCGAGGAGGCCTTCCTTTCCCTAAAGAAAGCCTTCGCCTCTGCTCCCGTCCTGCACCGTCCGGACTGTAATAAACAATTCTACCTGGAGGTTGATGCCTCCTCCTCCGGAGCCGGAGCGGTGCTCACCCAGAAGTCTTCTACCGGGAGAATGGTAACGTGCGGCTTCTTCTCCAAAATCTTCTCCTCGTCGGAGCGCAACTACTCCATAGGAGACCGTGAATTGCTAGCCATCAAATTGGCACTGGGAGAGTGGCGCTATCTGCTTGAAGGGGCTCTCTACCCGGTAATTATCTACACGGATCACAAAAACCTGGCATATCTCCAAAATGCCCAGAGACTCAATCCTCGCCAGGCCCGGTGGTCGTTGTTTTTTGCCCGCTTCGACTTCATTCTTCATTTCCGTCCTGCGGACAAGAACGTCAAAGCTGATGCCTTGTCCCGGTCCTTCCTGTCCTCCGATCAAGAGGAGGAACCTACGCACATCATCGACTCCTCCAAGGTGATGAATGTGGCCCCCTTGGATCTGACTCGTCTTCCACCCGGTAAGACGTTCGTAGCTGTGCCAGATCGGGAGAGGGTTCTTCGCTGGGGACATTCTTCTAAACTAGCTGGCCATGCTGGCCAAAAGAAGACCTTCCAACTTATTACCCGGCATTACTGGTGGCCTACCCTGCGTAAGGACGTGGTAGACTTCGTCGCGGCCTGTTCATCCTGTGCCCGTAACAAAGTTCCCCGACATCTACCTGCCGGCCATCTCCTGCCCCTTCCCGTACCTGCTGCTCCTTGGCAACACATCGCTATGGACTTTATCACCGACCTTCCAGTTTCTGCCGGTTGTACTGTCATTTGGGTTGTCGCTGACCGTTTTTCTAAGATGGCCCACTTCATTTCCCTGCCTGGTCTTCCGTCTGCACCCGAGCTGGCTAAAGACTTTATCCGCCACATCTTCCGTTTCCATGGTCTGCCCCTCCACATCGTATCGGATCGTGGGGTTCAGTTCACCTCTCGCTTCTGGAGAGCCACATGTAAGCTGCTGGACATTACCCTGGATTTCTCCTCCGCTTACCACCCTCAGTCCAATGGTCAAGTGGAGCGGATCAATCAGATCTTGACCAGCTACCTCCGGCACTTCTTTGATGCTCACCACTCGGACTGGGTGGATCTCCTACCATGGGCCGAGTTCTCTTATAACAACCATGAGAGCGAGTCCTCTTCCAAATCCCCGTTCTTTATAGTCGGTGGCCAACATCCCCGGATTCCACTTCCTGTCTCCGTTTCTGTGGACAACCCTGCTGCGGAGTCTCTTGTCAGCGAATTTTCTACTGTTTGGGAGAGCACCAGGTCCGCTCTTCTTCTCTCCTCTGAGCGGATGAAGAGATATGCTGATAAGAGACGTCTGGATCCGCCCCAATTCCGTCCGGGAGACAAGGTTTGGCTCTCATCCAAACATGTGCGGCTCAAAGTACCCTCCTACAAGTTGGGTCCTCGATTCATCGGCCCCTTCGAAGTCCTCAGGCAAATTAACCCTGTGGCCTACAAATTAAAACTCCCGGCCACCCTACGGATCCCCAACTCCTTCCACGTATCTCTCCTCAAACCCGTTGTCTTTAACTTTTTTTCCAAAAATCCAGGTGCCCCTCCTGCTCTGGTTTCCGCTGATGACATCTTTGAGGTAGAGAGTATTCTGGCCTCCAAGAGGGTAAGAGGAAAAACCTTTTTTCTGGTAGATTGGAAGGGGTTTGGTCCTGAGGAGAGAACTTGGGAACCCAGGGAGAACATCAACGCCCCGCTTCTCCTTGAGAAATTTCTTTCTGGCCAAAAAAAGAGGGGGCCTAAAGGGGGGGGTACTGTAGCATCGGCGTCTCTGCCCCGTTCTAGGCAGAGACGCCGTCCCTCTCACCTCCCCGCTCCTGGCGCGGCGTCCTCCAGCGCTTCTCTCCCCGCTGCTTCCGGCACGCGCTCCTTCCCCGGCAGTGTGCTTAGGGCGCGCGCGCGCTCCCCCTCTCTTAAAGGGACCGCGCGCGCCGTCCTAAGGAGTCCCCGGCCAATTGCCGGAGGACCTCCCATATAAAAGGCACCTCCTCCAAAATGGAGGTGCCCGAGCAATGTTGTAGCACTGTTCACTACTCTGCTTCAGCCCTCAGGTCCCGTTGCCAGTTACCTGCCAGATACCTGCCAGATTCCTGCCAGTCTGCTGTCTAATTCCTGCCTGATATCCTGCTACCTGCCTGCTAGCCTGAGGTCCGACGGTCTGCCTTCCAACTCCTGTCAGTCTGTCTAAGGACCAGCTTGCCCGCTCACCTGGGAGCGCACATCTTCTACCTGCCTGCTTGCCTGAGGTCCGACGGTCTGCCTTCCAACTCCTGTCAGTCTGTCTAAGGACCAGCTTGCCCGCTCACCTGGGAGCGCTCATCTGCTGCCTGTCTGCTAGCCTACCTGGAGGCTCCGCCGTCACATGCTGTGACCACCCGTTTATCCAGAGACTCCTGCCCACTCACCTGGGAGCGCTCATCTGCTACCTGTCTGTTGGTCTTCCTGGAGGCTCCGCCGCCACATGCTGTGACCACCTGTTTATCCAGAGACTCTCACCTGGGAGCTCACGTCTATCATCTGCCGCCACAGGTCGTACCAATCCTTTACCCAGAGACTGCCCCGGTCACTTGCCGTGACCTCCTGCCCGTTCATCCAGAGACTGCCCCGGTCACTTGCCGTGACCTCCTGCCCGTTCATCCAGAGACTGCCCCGGTCACTTGCCGTGACCTCCTGCCCGTTCATCCAGAGACTGCCCCGGTCACTTGCCGTGACCTCCTGTCCGTTCATTCAGAGACTGTCCCGGTCACCTGCTGTGACTGCCCGTCTACCCTGGTCGCCACCCGCTCCCTTACAAGGACCGCCCCCTTGTATAGTAGCTCAGAGGTTCCGCCGCCCAGACCCGTTACAGTCTATATCTATACCTCATGTTCTATACCTCATTTGATACAACAGTACATTGGGTGAGGAAATATGGAAAGGGGGCACTGATAGCGAAGACTGATATTGAGTATCTTTCCATTTGTTACTTGTGCACCCTGATATTTTACATCTTCTGGGTTGTGTGAGGAGCTGCCCACTTACTAAAGACTGACACTTTTCCATCATGGAGCTCAGTTTCCGTTGATATTATTGTGTTTTATCAAAGATTTGCTTGCTGTGTTTTATTAATGTTCTGCTTGCTCGTCAGTATGTGCACTAATTTCACTTGTAAAGTGTCCAGCATTCCAGTAATCTCATCAGGATCTCAGGAGCCTTAAGCCATTGTTCAAACAGCATCTAGGCCCATTGTGGGAGTCTTTGAAAGAAGATCTGGCAGAGCTGTCAACACAGGGAGGCTCACATGCAGATGATGGGTTTGACCTGAGAAACTACCTCCACTAATGCACACTTCGCTTTGAGGGGGAGGGTGAGAGCAGTTCTGCCCATTCAGGGGGCTGATTCCAGGGAAGGAGAAAAGAAGCCACATGTTTAGTGGGGAGTTGGTGGAATGACTTCGAAGGAATAGGATCAAGACGGAGGACCTGGAAGGATGGATGAATGCATGGCATATGGAGTGTTGGAGATCAGCTACCGACTGGACTGGATAAAAATGCTACAGTTGTGGGATCTGTCATTTGAATTTAAACTTTCTTAAAGGATTGTTGATACTGGATACATGTGTTTCCATCGATTTACCTGTTGTCTGCATGATCAGGGACTGTGACCACAGACTATACTGACACAAAGGCAGTGGAACTACTGTCCCAGGAAGGGGATCTTGTGGACTGAGACAATTGAATTTTGGACATTTACCTGGAATTGCTGTATTACCATGGATGTGAGGATTAAAATATCGTTAACTTTATTAAAACCTTCAATCTCAGATCTTTACAGGTTGCTTTTGGGAAGGGTCCTATTTTGTAGATAGGTGCCTACCAATGGGCTGTTCCATTTCATGCTCCCTCTTTGAGGCTTTTAGCACATTCTTGGAATGGGAGGAATGTGATGTAGCCGCGATACCGTCCGTCATCCATTATCTAGACGATTTCTTGTGCATTGGTCCTCCAGATTCTCCGGTTTGCCAGTCATTATTAAAATCAATAGAATGGGTGGCTAGTTGTTTTGGGGTTCCTTTGGTGCAGGAAAAAAACGGAAGGGCTTAACACTTGTCTTAGCTTTTTGGGTATTACCATTGACACTGAAAAGATGGAGTGCAGGTTGCCTAAGGAAAAAATTGCGGCACTGTGCACAGAAGTTCAACATGTGATGCGGGTTAAAAAGATACAGTTGAGGGATCTTCAATCGTTGCTCAGGAAGCTAAATTTTGCTTGCCTGAATATTCCCATGGGTCTGGTTTTCTCATGCCGGCTAGCTGGGCTACTGCTGGGATTTTGTCACTTAGACATTAGATGAGGTTGACAAAGGGACTCTGGGATGATCTGCTAGTTTGGAAGGGCTGCCTGGACAGGTATAATGGACTATCCTTAATGATAGTCGAGAAGCATTAGAGAATTTTGAATGTGAGCTCTTACTGACGCAGCGGGCAGTGTCAGGTTCGGGGCTTTCGGCAGGGGTCAATGGTGCGTGGGTCAATGGCTAGAGTCGTGGAGTGAAGTGGGTGTCACTGGAAACCTTACACTGTTGAAGTTTTTTGCAATAGTGGTTGCGTTGACAGTATGGGGTGAGTAATTCAGGGACAGGAAGATCAAATTCCACTGTGACAAAATGTCAGTGGTGATGGCTATTAACCCCTTTACCACACAAACCTGTTTTCAGCCTCATGACCAGGCCAAATTTTACAATTCTGAGCAGTGTCACTTTGTAGTAATAACTCTGGAACGATTCAATGCATTCCACTGATTCTGACACTGTTTTTTCGTTACATGTTATACTTCATTTTAGTGGTAAAATTTCTTTTAGTGACTTGCATTTATTCGTGAAAAAAATGGAAATTTAGAACATTTTTGCAATTTTCCACTTTTTATTCCCTTAAATCAGTTATGTCACACAAAATACAGTTAGGTCCATATATAGTTGTTGGACTGAGACAACATTTTTCTAATTTTGGTTCTAGACATTACCACAATGAATTTTAAACAAAACAATTCAGATGTAGTTGAAGTTCAGACTTTCAGCTTTCATTTGAGGGTATCCACATTAAAACTGGATGAAGGGTTTAGGAGTTTCAGCTCCTTAACATGTGCCACCCTGTTTTTAAAGGGACCAAAAGTAATTGGACAGATTAAATAATTGTAAATAAAATGTTCATTTCTAGTACTTGGTTGAAAACCCTTTGTTGGCAATGACTGCCTGAAGTCTTGAACTCATGGACATCACCAGACGCTGTGTTTCCTCCTTTGTGATGCTCTGCCAGGCCTTCACTGCGGTGGTTTTCAGTTGCTGTTTGTTTGTGGGCATTTCTGTCTGAAGTTTAGTCTTTAACAAGTGAAATGCATGCTCAATTGGGTTGAGATCAGGTGACTGACTTGGCCATTCAAGAATATTCCACTTCTTTGCTTTAATAAACTCCTGGGTTGCTTTGGCTTTATGTTTTGGGTCATTGTCCATCTGTAGTATGAAACAACGACCAATCAGTTTGGCTGCATTTGGCTGGATCTGAGCACACAGTATGGCTCTGAATACATCAGAATTCATTCAGCTGCTTCTGTCCTGTGTCACATCATCAATAAACACTAGTGACCCAGTGCCACTGGCAGCCATGCATGCCCAAGCCATCACACTGCCTCCGCCGTGTTTTACAGATGATGTGGTATGCTTTGGATCATGAGCTGTACCAAGCCTTCGCCATACTTTTTTCTTTCCATCATTCTGGTAGAGGTTGATCTTGGTTTCATCTGTCCAAAGAATGTTCTTCCAGAACTGTGCTGGCTTTTTTAGATGTTTTTTAGCAAAGTCCAGTCTAGGCTTTTTATTCTTGATGCTTATGAGTGGCTTGCACCATGCAGTGAACCCTCTGTAGTTACTTTCATGCAGTCTTCTCTTTATGGTAGATTTGGATATTGATACGCCTACCTCCTGGAGAGTGTTGTTCACTTGGTTGGCTGTTGTGAAGGGGTTTCTCTTCACCATGGAGATTATTCTGCGATCATCCACCACTGTTGTCTTCCGTGGGCGCCCAGGTCTTTTTGCATTGATGAGTTCACCAGTGCTTTCTTTCTTTCTCAGGATGTACCAAACTGTAGATTTTGCCCCTCCTAATATTGTAGCAATTTCTCGGATGGGTTTTTTCTGTTTTTGCAGCTTAAGGATGGCTTGTTTCACCTGCATGGAGAGCTTCTTTGACCGCATGTTTACTTCACAGCAAAACCTTCCAAATGCAAGCACCACACCTCAAATCAACTCCAGGCCTTTTATCTGCTTAATTGAGAATGACATGAAGGGATTGCCCACACCTGTCCATAAAATAGCCTTGGAGTCAATTGTCCAATTACTTTTGGACCCTTTAAAACAGGATGGCACATGTTAAGGAGCTGAAACTCCTAAACCCTTCATCCAATTTTAATGTGGATACCCTCAAATGAAAGCTGAAAGTCTGAACTTCAACTGCATCTGAATTGTTTTGTTTAAAATTCATTGTGGTAATGTCTAGAACCAAAATTAGAAAAATTTTGTCTCTGTCCAAATATATATGGACCTAACTGTATATAATAAATAACATTTCTCATATGTCTACTTTACATCAGCACAATTTTTGAAACAGAATTTTTTTGCTTAGTAAGTTTTAAGGGTTAAAAGTTAACCAGTGATGTCTCTTTTTTCCAACAATATTTACAAAACCATTTTTTTAAGGACCACCTCACATTTGAAGAGACTGAGGGGTCTATATGACAGAAAATACCCAAAAGTGACACCATTCTAAAAACTGCATCTCTCAAGGTGTTCAAAACCACCTTCAAGAAGTTTATTAATCATTTAGGTGCTTCACAGGAATTAATGGTATGTGGAAGGAAAAAATTAACATCCAACTTTTTTTCACAAAAATTTTTATTCAGACTAGTGAGGAGCGAGCACTAAATTGCTAAGGTACTCGTTGCTCGAGTCGAGAAAATCACAATGCTCGGATGCTCGACCAGAGCAACGAGCCCAATGCAAGTCAATGGGAAATTCAAGCATTTTTCCGGCAGCCTCCCCCTCCAGAGGTCTGCAGGGGGCCTAAAAATTGCCCAAACCGATGGGAACAGTGCTGAAACGACAGGGGAGCAGCATGGGGAAGACCCCTGGAACCATGTCTTGACTCCCAGGTCACTGCTGAAAACAATATTGTCAGAGTATTATGCCACTTTTACGCACTCTCAATAAAACACAAAAACGGAACCAAAATGGATTTTCCTGGAAAAAATGTTAAGAAACATTCTTTCCATGGTAATGCCTTGTATATAAGGCAAAATAAATACCCTGCAGTGCTTCCAGCTTGTGACTGATGTGGTCATTTCAGAGATGGAGGCTGAAGAGGAGGAGGAGGTGCAGGAGCTGTAGAATGTGGGGGCAACCCTGATTGACCCAGGGCCCGCAATCCTTGGCGTCGGTAGGACGTGTTCCGTCTCGGGGTCCGACTTGGTCCCGGCTTCCACTATATTAACCCACTGTGCCGTCAGCGAGATGTACCGTCCCTGCCCACAAGCACTTGTCCACGTGTCCGTGGTTAGGTGGACTTTCCCAGTAACTGCATTGTTGAGGGCACGGCTAATGTTCTGGGACATGTGTTTGTGTAATGCGGGGACGGCACACTGGGAGAAATATTGGCGGCTGGGGACCGAGTACTGAGGGACGGCCGCCGCCATTGGGTTGCAGAAAGATTCCGTCTCCATGAGACTAAAATGCAACATTTCAAGTGCAAGCATTCGAGAAATATGTGAGTTTAGCAGTGTGGCCTGTGGGGTGTTGACTGCGTATTTATGCTTGCGTTCAAAGGACTGGGGTAGGAACAACTGAACGCTGCGCTGGGACAAAAACGTGGACCCGGACGGTGATGGTTGCAAGTGTGCAATGACAGGTACAGGTCAGGAGGCACCTTCGCCTGCGCCTTGGACAGAGGATTGGCGTGCACGCACAACTGCGGAACAGGCAGTGGTGTCACCCGCATACACGGTTTCTGGACGCTGGCATTCGGCCCAACTAGTCGGGTGCTTTGCTGTCATGTGCCTTAGCATACTTGTGGTGATCATTCTGGTAGTTTTGCTGCCCCTGCTGATGCTGGCTTAGCAGAAGGTGCAAATGGCCTTTTTGGGGTTATCTGGACAGGCTTTAAAAAAGAGACCGACTCTGGAAGATCTAACAGTTGGATTGGCAACTTCCCTCGTGTTGGTGTTCCGGGGAACAGTTGCCCAACTTGTGTCTGTGGCCACCCCATTGGTTGTTCCTGCCTGTTATGGTGCTCTGCGTCCCTCCCCCTGTGTGCTGCTGTCCTCGCTCTGCATGTCCTCCTGCCAGGTTGGGTCAGTGACTTCATCGTCCACCACCTCGTTTTCCACGTACGTACCCTGGGCCTCCTCCTGACTTGGTGGCAATTGTCTCATCATCATCCACCTCTTGTGACAGTTTCCCACCATTGCCTTCGTGTGACCGTGGCTGCTCAAATATTTGGGCATCCCTACCTGCAATCTCCTCTTGCCCTGCTTGAAGCGAGCCAGGCGAGAGGCCCGAATCTATAAATGGAAAAGTGAATAGTTCATCGGAGTGTCCAAGTGTGGGATCAGTTGTCTCCGGGCACTCTGCATGGTGGGAGGATGGAGGTTCAGGGTGAGTGTCAGGCAAAATGGATTTTTGTCCTAGTTTTAAAAAATGAGAGATGTCTTAAATCTCCACCCCCTGCTCATTTGGAAGAGGCTACATAGAACTCACTCTTGCTTTCCCCCTAACAAGGAATTTTTATTACCACCATAAAACGTCAGCAAGCATACTGGTATACCCTGGATTTTCCCTCCAATCCTATTGTCTAACTGTGCAAGCTTTTAATGTCGAGTTTAATAATGCACATGACTGTCACAAACACAGGGACCACATTTTTGGGATGTTCACCTTTTTCCGATTATAATAGTATATCTTGCATAACTAAGAAACCACCGGAAACCCGGGAAATGGGTTCTGAGGTACTTCATTCTTACCCCGGGACATCAGATGCATGCACTCCTCGCTGCGCGGAGGAATCACACCTAATTTCCGGGGAGCCGTCCCCCCCACAGAATCTGAGACCATCACCTCGTGGCGCAGGTTTTGCTATCACTTATCCCTTTTATTTTAATAACTGTTTTATGCATATATGTACATTGTCTCTTTTATAATATCTTGTATATCTTTTTTAAACACTGCCTACCTTCGGGAGTAAATCATTATTATTTACCAGCTTCGTTCTTCTTGTCCTATGTCGAGCAAACACGTTCCTCACCCGCTAATTCACGTTACCTAACGGGTACCCGATCCACCTGTTAAGCGATCGGTGGTGGCAGTATACCAGTATTTATGTGATATTGTGGTTTGAGGGTGGCTGCACGGAGGTATATATACGTTCCTGGAAGGAACTGGTGGTATATATACGTCGTGTCACATCACGTGCCACAATAGTCGACATAAATTAGAGCAGCTGCGTCCTGTTGCTTATCCTCAGTCAATACCGTGTTTGACCAGCAGGATAAGGGGGCGCCAGAGGGCTGCAAGGTCTGACCAAGTGTGTTTCCGTGACAATTGGTGGCAGCGGTGGGATCATAGGACATTAGTGATCTGGTTTCAGCAATCATTCCTCTCACTAAAAACTTGCACGGTTCTTACCTGGACCCTGCACAAAAGTTTTGAAGATCGAACTCGGTGTTTATTAGATCTGAGACAATACTGTATGTGTAGCAGTTACCCCTACCCTTCTTCGTTTTTTCTTTTCTATCTGTATTTTGGTGATCATGGTCATAGTTGGGGAGCTCTGGTACAGCCAGCAGAAAAAGGACACTCTTACTGGAATATGTATAACCAAAGGCATTGATCCCCTCGACAAAAACAAAGAACAAATGGCTGCTGCACTGGCTCAACTGGAGGCCGAGCAAGCCCGTCTCCAGACCTCAGCAGGGCCAGGGATCAGCCGAGATCTGGACAGTACTACTGCAGGGGTCCCACCTGTAGACTTACGCCGTGTCAGCGACCAGGGCAGTGTGGACCCCTATCTGCAGACGGCTCTACAGCAACTTCCTGCAGAGGATCATGAAGGATGGCTGAAAGTCATTCAGCAGCACCAGGAGGCCGAGAGAGCCGAGCGAGAGGCCCAAGCCCAGAGGGCCCATGAACTGCAGATGGCCCAACTCGGGATCCCAGCATCCACCTCACGGAACGGTGAGACCAACAATGCGACCTGTTTAAGCCCCGTCCAGAGCATTTTCCTGTAATGGAAAAGGACGGCGACCTCGACACCTTTCTGAGGGGTTTTGAAAAGACTTGCAGACAATACCAGCTGCCTGAGGGCCAGTGGGCCCGATACTTAACTGCAGGGCTGCGAGGCAAAGCTCTGGATGTGTTAGTGGCTCTTCCTCCGAGCCTCGATGGGAACTATGATGCCATTAAGCAGGCCCTAATCCAGAGGTTCCAACTGACTACTGAGGTGTACCGTAAAAAGTTCCGGAACCTCCAACGTGGACCGCACGACAGTTACAGCGATGTGGTGCATGGCCTCCGAACCAACTTTGAGCAGTGGATCCAAGGACTGTCAGCGACCACCTTTGAGCAGCTAAAGGATCTGATGGTGAAACACCAGTTCCTGCATCTGTGTCCGACTGAGGTACGGCAGTTCGTGATGGATCGGGAGCCACCAGATGCCAATAAAGCAGCGCAAATCGCAGACACCTACGAGGCCAACTGGAAACCGGAGGTGCGGAAGCCGGTCGTCGCCAGCTGGAAAGGGGGTAAGCCATCAACCACCATCCCTGCCCCTGTCAGCCGACCTTCCGGAGGCCTTTTCCCCGTTACCAATGCCCGGCCTGCATCTGATGCCTGCAGGTGTTATTTCTGCAACCAGACTGGTCATCTCAGCGCCACTTGCCCAGAGAAGCAGAGGAAGAACCCCCCCATCCAAGGCCCCAGGGCCTAATGCCTCAGTTCTTTTGGTGGGTGGGCCGGTTGGGAGGGCCTGTGAAAACTTGCAGTCTGTCATGGTGGGGGACACTGTCACTGTAGGCCTCAAGGACACTGGGGCCGAACGAACCCTCATCCGACTCGAACTGGTGTCCGCTGAAGAGCTTATTCCGGGAAAGACCCTGACTGTCACCGGGATTGGGGGCGTCCGATGCCCCTTGCCCATGGCCCGGGTTTTTATTGATTGGGGTGCGGGGAGTGGAGTGAAGGAAGTGGGAGTATCGGAAAATCTACCTGCAAATGTATTGTTTGGAACTGATTTGGGGAGTATGTTTGCTTATGTCCCTGACACCCCTCACCGATCTGATACGGTTGGTAAGGTTAATGCTGATAATGTGAATGTTGATGATTATGATGATGATGTATTGGAAGGTACAGGAGAACTCAGCCATGTCACGCTGCGGGGTGACATTGCTGAGGATCCCCTAGCAGGAGCAAGTGTCAGTGCTAAGGGTAATGGGGAGAGGCACGGGGACCATGAAGCAGGTGGTGCTGTGCCAGCGACCAGTGTCACACCAGATGGTGACCTGGCTGACGGTAGCTGCCCCATATGTAGCACTGTGCCTGAGGTAATGGAGGAGGATGGGGATGTAGTACTTATAGCCGCGCAGGCTGATGGGACGGTGTTATTCTCCGGGGAGACGGCCTATATAGCCGCTGTTACCCGCAGTCAGAGTGCCCAGAACGCAAGTAACGCCCTGCCTTTTGGACCCTCCTCGGACAGAGGAATAACAGAATCAGGTATGGACCCAGAGCCGGTCCCAGAGGGTCCCCGTGAGGACGTGGCCTTAACCTCACTTCTGGCTTCCTCCAGCCAGGAATTTCAGGCAGTTCTGCACTCAGATGCTAGCCTAGAGACGTTAAGGAGCCTCGCTGAGAAGCCCACCTCCGAGTCGGGTAAGGAGAGGGTATTCTGGGACCAAGGGAGGTTGTACCGGGAGACCGTTCCCTGTACACACCAACCGGAGTGGCTGAGGGAAAGACATCTGGTCGTCCCCTACCAATTCAGGGATGAGTTGTTGCGGATCGCCCATGAAATTCCTCTCGCTGGACACTTGGGAGTCAGCAAAACCAAGGCCCGGCTGTCTCACCACTTTTATTGGCCCTAAATGGGGACCGATGTGGTGAACTACTGTCGCTCCTGTACCACGTGTCAAAGAGTGGGAAAGTCAGTGCCGCCTCCCAAAGCCCCCCTGATCTCTTTGCCAGTGATAGAGGAGCCTTTCCAGAAGATTGCTGTGGACATTGTCGGACCACTTGCCACACCCAGCAGCTCTGGAAAACGTTTCATCCTTACCGTGGTAGACTATGCTACCCGGTATCCGGAGGCAGTAGCCCTGTCCTCAATTAGGGCGGGTAAGGTGGCGGACGCCCTCTTGGCCATCTTTTCGCGAGTAGGCTTTCCCAGGGAGATGCTTACCGACCAGGGGACCCAGTTCATGTCACGCTTAATGGAGGCCCTATGTAAGAAAATGTAGGTGCAGCATCTGGTATCGAGCAATTATCATCCCCAAACCAATGGTTTGTGTGAGCGATTCAACGGTACCCTCAAACAGATGTTAAAAATACTGGTTGAGACCCAGAGACGCGACTGGGAGTATTACCTCCCACACCTGTTATTTGCTTACAGAGAGGTTCCACAGGCCTCGACGGGGTTCTCCCCCTTTGAGCTCCTGTATGGCAGGCGTGTCCGAGGACCCCTTGGGTTGATAAGGGAATTCTGGGAAGAAGAGCCGAGCTCCCCAGGAGTGTCCATAGTGGAGTATGTCATGCGCTTCCGTGACAAGATGCAGACCTTGACGCAGTTGGTGCATGACAACATGGCACAAGCCCAGGCTGACCAGAAGCATTGGTACGACCAGAACGCCCAAGAGCGGACCTACCAGGTGGGTCAGAAGGTGTGGGTGCTGGTCCCCGTACCAAAGGACAAGCTTCAGGCGGCCTGGGAAGGCCCGTACGTCATTCACCAACAGCTCAACCCGGTCACCTACGTGATCACTCTTGACCACGCGCGGGGTAGGCGGAAGGCTTTTCATGTTAATATGATGAAGGCTCATCAAGAACATGGAGCCTGCATTCTGCCGGTCTGCAGCCTGCCCAAGGATGGGGAGGACGACCCCCTCTTGGACATGCTGGCCCAAGCGAAGGCCAGCGGGTCCCTAGAGGATGTAGAGATAAGCACCTTGCTATCCGAAGACCAGACGTCTCAGATGCGAGCAGTGCTGAAACCCTTCCAAGCAGTGTTCACCAACCTGCCTGGCAGGACTGAAGTGGCGGTCCATGAAGTGGACACCGGGAATCATGCCCCACTCCGGCGGACAGTCTATCGAATCTCCGATGAGGTGCAGCATGTCATGCGCCAGGAGGTCGAGGAGATGCTGAAGTTGGGGGTGATTAGGCGGTCCAAGAGCGTGTGGGCCTCACCTGTAGTCCTGGTGCCAAAGAAGGACCGGACCACCCGGTTCTGTGTGGACTACAGGGGGCTCAACGCTATCACAGCCTCTGACGCACAACCAATGCCACGCATTGAGGAGCTGCTGGAGCGGTTAGCCAGCGCGAGCTATCTCTCCATTATGGATTTGAGTCGGGATATTGGCAGATTCCCTTGAGCCCAGGGAAAGTCCGCCTTTATCACCCCCTTCGGATTGTATGAATCCACCGTCATGCCTTTTGGCATGAAAAATGCCCCTGCCACTTTCCAGCGAATGGTCAACCACCTGCTCCAGGGACTGGAGAGGTACGCAGTGGCGTACCTGGATGACATTGCCGTCTTCAGTCCCACCTGGGAGCATCACTTCGAGCATCTGCAGCAGGTGCTCGGGCGCATTCACCAGGCGGGCTTGACCATCAAGCCAGGAAAGTGGCAGATGGGCATGAACGAGGTCCACTACCTGGGGCATCGGGTAGGTGGGGGTACTCTGAAACCAGAGCCTGGGAAGGTGGACGCTATCGTGTCCTGGCCCACCCCCAGGACCAAGAAGCAGGTGCAGTCCTTCTTGGGCACCGCAGGGTACTATAGACGCTTTGTACAAGACTATAGTAGCCTTGCGAAGCCCTTGACAGACCTCACCAGGAGGAGCCTACCCCATTCAGTCAAATGGACAGAGAAATGCGATGTGGCCTTTCGGGCTTTGAAGACTGCCCTGAGCAGCTGTCTCTTTTTAAACGACACACTTGGAGTCTGATGTCACCCCCTGAGGAAGGACACACCGAAACGCGCGTCGGGGTGGGCATTACACGTGCAGCAGGAATAGCCACCGCTACATATTGGGACATTCCAACCAGCAGGTATGAGGACATTTAATGATACATATGAATAATATACATGATAATTCAGCAAAGACTAGTGTTCACTTGTTCACTGAAACATATAAAAACAGTTAAGTCCATATACCGCTGGTTACATTTGGGATGGTGCTCTAATGTAGTACAAGTTGCATTGCCATTGATACTGACATGCTGCCATTGCAGCAGGTCAGATGTAGCAGTGTTGGTTATACTCAAATGAAGTGGTAGTAATACTCTGACTTCCTACTTGAATATTATAAGCAATATTTTAATGATATAATTTTATCATGTGTATGCTCTTTTTTCTGTGTCACCATATACCCTAACTTGTTACAATAAAGGTCTTTTTTATTGAACACATATGGCCTTTTTGTCAGATATTAATTTATAGGTTTTTTCATTCTATTCCGATTGGTCAATCCAATCTAGTCAGCAGAGACACATAATCCATGATGTGGATGTTTAGGAGTATCAACACTATACATAAATCTAAATGTGTATTATCTGCTTGCTCTTTGCAATCCTTTAATCATAGAGAAGGAGTGCCTGGCCATTGTATGGGCCCTCAACCGTTTACTGTGCCCCTTCACTGTCGTGACTGACCACAACCCCCTTGTAACGGGTCTGGGAGGTGGAATCTCTGAGCTACTATACAAAGGGGCAGTCCTTGTAAGGAAGCGGGTGGCTTCCAGGGAAGGCGGGCAGGTAGACACGGCAAGTGACAGGAACAGTCTCTGGGTAGAAGGGCAGGTGGTCACGGCAAGTGACGGGGAAAGTCTCTTGACAGGCGGGTGGTCACGGCAAGTGACAGCAGGGTAAGAGTCTCTAGACAGGCAGGTGGTCACTGCAAGTGACTGCAAAGCCTCCAGGTAGGCTAGCAGGCGGGTAGCAGGTGAGCGCTCCTAGGTGAGCGGGTAAGAGTCTCTCGGCTGGCTGGCAGGTGGTCACAGCAAGTGACGGCAGAGCCTCCAGGTAGGCTAGCAGGCGGATAGCAGGTGAGTGCACCCAGGTGAGCGGGTAAGAGTCTCTCGGCTGGCTGGCAGGTGGTCACGGCAAGTGACGGCAGAGCCTCCAGGTAGGCTAGCAGGTGGATAGCAGG
The DNA here is from genome assembly GCF_046119375.1 of Phyllobates terribilis. Taxonomy (NCBI): domain Eukaryota; kingdom Metazoa; phylum Chordata; class Amphibia; order Anura; family Dendrobatidae; genus Phyllobates; species Phyllobates terribilis. The sequence continues at coordinate 129,501,592 of NW_027362767.1, read as the reverse complement.
TGAGCGCTCCCAGGTGAGCGGGTAAGAGTCTCTCGGCTGGCTGGCAGGTGGTCACGGCAAGTGACGGCAGAGCCTCCAGGTAGGCTAGCAGGCGGATAGCAGGTGAGCGCTCCCAGGTGAGCGGGTAAGAGTCTCTCAGCTGGCTGGCCGCTGGTCTCAGACAGGTATCAGGCAGGTATCAGGCAGGTGCCTCCTGGCAGGCAGGTGGTCTCAGACAGGTATCAGTCTGGTATCAGGCAGGTGCCTCCTGATCCACAGACAGACTGGCGGATGCTGGTAGACAGACTGTCGGACCGCAGGGAATGCAAGCAGGTAGACAGCGCTGGAAAGCAGACTGGCAACAGGACCTGAGGGCTGAAGCAGAGGTGAAAGGCTTGCAACAACTTTGCTCGGGCACCTCCATTTTGGAGGAGGTGCCTTATATATGGGAGCTCCACCGGCAATTGGCCGGGGACTCCTTAGGACGGAGAGCGCGGCCCCTTTAAGAGAGAGGGAGCGCGCGCGCCCTAAGCACAGTGCCCGGGAAGCAGCGAGCGCTGCCAGCAGCGCGGGAGGAGGACGCCGAGGATGGAGCAGGGAGGTGAGGGGAACGGCGTCTCTGCCTAGCAGGAGGCAGGGACGCCAATGCTACACCCCTGAGTTGGCTGCACACCATGTCCGGTGCCAACGGAAGGTTATTACGCTGGAGCCTCCAGCAGTACGACTTTACTGTTCAACACCGCAAAGGCAGCGAGCATGGCAATGCCGATGGGTTGTCCCGGCGAGGGGAGCCTCCAGAGATATGCCTGGAGGAGTACCAGAAGGTCCTACCTCCATAGCGCAGTCTAAAAAGGGGGAGGTGTCAGGCAAAATGTATTTTTGTCCTAGTTTTAAAAAATGAGAGATGTCTTAAATCTCCACCCCCTGCTCATTTGGAAGAGGCTACATAGAACTCACTCTTGCTTTCCCCCTAAGGAATTTTTATTACCACCATAAAACATCAGCAAGCATACTGGTATACCCTGGATTTTCCCTCCAATCCTATTGTCTAACTGTACAAACTTTTAATGTCGAGTTTAATAATGCACATGACTGTCACAAACACAGGGACCACATTTTTGGGATGTTCACCTTTTTCCGATTATAATAGTATATCTTGCATAACTAAAAAAACACTGGAAACCCGGGTAAAGGGTTCTGAGCTTCTGAGGGTCATAGAGATATCATATTTGATATCCATCTTCATGAATATTGGTGACGGCAAACATGATGTCTCCATCTTGGATGTGGGACCCCCCCATATCAAGATATGAAATCTGAAGGATTTTTATGTCTTGTGCAGCTGGGTGGGTTCACAAAACTGAGCCCCCGTGTGAGGTAAACAACATGGGTGTCTCTTAGTGTTTTGGCCCCTTACTAAAAACCAGAATGGCCATTTTACTTCATTCTTACCTCGGGACGTCAGACGCGTGCACTCCTCGCTGCGTGGAGGAATCACACCTAATTTCCGGGGAGCCGTTTCCCCCACAGAATCTGAGACCATCACCTCGTGGTGCAGGTTTTGCTATCACTTATCCCTTTTATTTTAATAACTGTTTTATGCATATATGGAAATTGTCTCTTTTATAATATCTTGTATATCTTTTGTAAACACTGCCCACTTTCGGGAGTAAATCATTATTATTTACCAGCTTCGTTCTTCTTGTCCTATGTCGAGCAAACACTTTCCTCACCCGCTAATTCACGTTACCTAACGGGTACCCGATCCACCTGTTAAGCGATCGGTGGTGGCAGTATACCAGTATTTATGTGATATTGTGGTTTGAGGGTGGCTGGACGGAGGTATATATACGTTCCTGGAAGGGACTGGTGGTATATATACGTCCTGTCACATCACGTGCCACAATAGTCAACATAAATTAGAGCAGCTGCGCCCTGTTGCTTATCCTCAGCCAATACCGTGTTTGACCAGCAGGATAAGGGGGCGCCAGAGGGCTGCAAGGTCTGACCAAGTGTGTTTCCGTGACAGTGAGGAATATGCGGTCCAGACTCACGGCTACTGAGACTTGACTGTGTGGAAGACACAGTGGTGGCAAACTGACTGGAAGCATTATCTGCTATCCAACCAACAACCTTTTCACACTGCTCTGGCTTCAAGAGTGGTGTTCCGTGGCCCCCTAGTAATTGAAACAGGAAGGTAGTTCAACATGATGTGGGTGTTTGTTGTGCTCCCTCAGCAGGCACAGTTTCATATTGCCCATGATGTGGTATTGATCAGCAACCAAGTGTGAATAGGTTCAACAAGACACAGCTGGCTGACTTTCAATAGAGGGTAATATTTGGCACGCTCCACAAAATGTCTGTATTATTACCGGAGTAATATGGGATCACATCTGATGATGGAAAAGTTTCTCTGCTTCCACAATACAGCAAAGCGAATAAAATAAAAATAATCTGGCTGTATTCTACTAACAAGCAAATGGAGCAGTAAAAGGGTGTACTGTATTGCTTTTTAAGCAAATAATCAGGATTAAGAGCAAAAAAATAGCCCTGATATGTAGGGCTATGGATATCTGTAACAGCAGTAGCAGACAGAACGTGCAATGGACCCTATTCTGCTGTATACACTGTCCACAAACCCTGCCTGCCTAATTCCTGCTATCACCAGTAATACATGCAGCTGGATTAGTCCTCAGAAGGGCTGTTAGTTCAGATGGATATATCTTGCTGTGGAATACCTATATCTAACTATTAAACTGCCAATTCTGTCCCTCACTCAGCAGCACCTCTCCCTACTCTGCCTCTCTGAAGGGTAGACTCTGATGAGCATAGGGTCACCAGGTTTTATATAGACCCGATGACGCTATGCAGCCAGCCAATCACTGTAATGCTACAACTAACATGGCTACGGCATTACAGTGAGTGGCAGGCAATCCCTGCATGTTCATTGGCTTTCTAAAGAACATACGGGGCGGGGACTCAAGCTCCCACCCAAGCATCCCGGAAATACTCGCCGAGCAGTGAGAGTAACGAGCAGTGGCGAGCACACTCGCTCCTCACTAATTCAGACCCAATTTTTTTTTATTTTTGCAAGGGTAACAGGAAAAAATGGACCCCAAAAATTTGTTGTGCAATTTCTCCTGAGTACGCCGATACCCCATATGTGGGGGAAAACTATTGTTTTTGCGCACGGCAGGGCTCGGATGGGAAGGCGCGCCATTTGACTTTTTGAATATAAAACTTGTTGGAATAATTAGCAGATGTCATGTTGCGTTTGGAGAGCCCGTGATGTGCCTAAACGGTGGAAACTGCCCACAAGTGACACCAATCTGGAAAAAAGACCCCTCAGGGAACTTATCTAGATGTATGATGAGCACCTTGAACCCGCAGGTGCTTCTCAGAAGTTTATAACATTGAGCCATGAAAATAAAAAAATCACATTTTTCCCACAAAAAATGTTTTTAACCCCAAATTGTGCATTTTCATGAGAGTAAAAGGAGAAAATGGAACTTAAAATTTGTTGTGTAATTTCTCCCGAGTACGCAGATTCCCCATATGTGGGGGTAAACTACTGTTTGGGTGCACAGCAGGGCTCAGAACAGAAGGAGTGACGTTTTGGAACGCAGAGTTTGATGGAATAGTCTGCAGGTGTCATGTCGTGTTGGGAGAACCCCTGTTATGTTGAAACAGGGGGTAAATACACCTTGAGGGGGTATATTTACTGTGTGGGAGTATTTACTGTGTGGGGGGAGAATCAGTGTAAAGGGGCTTGTTGTATTTACTGTATGGGGGAGATTTAGTGTAACGGGGCTAGGGGGTATTTACTGTGCGTGGGGGTATTTACTGTTGGGAGTATTTACTGTGTGGGGGTATTTACTGTGGAGATTTAGTGTAACGGGGTTGGGGGGTTTTTACTGTGTGGGCCGGTTTTTATTGTGTGTGGGAGGTATTTACTATGTGGGGGAGATTTAGTATAATAGGGCTGGGAGTATATATTGTTTGAGGAAGATTTAGTGTTACGGGGCTGGGGGGGTATTTACTGTGTGGGGGAGTATTTACTGTTTGTGGATGATTTAGTGCAACGGAGCTGGGGGAGACTTACTGTGTGGGGGGAGATTTAGTGTAACGGGGCTGTGGGAGATTTAGAGTAACAGGTGGGGATGATTTGAGGACACTAGTTGGGGAGCAAGGAAGGGATCAGTGCAGACACACTATGGGGAGCGGGAGAAATTTGAAGACACAATATGAAGAGCAAGGGGTGAGATGGGGGGCATGTATGGGGGGATCGTGAGTATCGTGAGTGGGGGGATGGGTGCGGACAGGGCCGTACATAGAAATCATGGGACCCCATAGCAAAAGTCTAAATTGGGCCCCCCTTCCCAGTCAAAAAAAATTTGCAACGTAACTGGAATCACAGTGTATAGGCGCAGTCACAAAAGGACATAGCTATCTACTTTTGAAGACAGGGAAATGGACATGTCTTGTAGCATATACATAGTAAATGTGCCCATACTGAAGCCTTTTAGTGTTCTCAACCCTTTTATCGCCCTTAAATACCCCCAAAAATGCATCTAACCCTACTGTAACCCCCACATGCACAGTATAATGACTCCATAGTCCCCCCAGCAAAGTATGATGTCCACACAACCACCCACACAATATGATAGATCTGACAGCACCCAAACACAGTATGATGGTCCACACACACACCCCACAGCAACCCCCCCTCACACAGTATGAAGGTCCCCGCAAAGTATGATGATCCTCACAGACCCACATTGTATGATGATCCTCACACAGTTTGATGGCCCCATAGGCCCTCCACAGGACCTCCAAACAATATGATGAAGGTACCCACAGTATGATGGTCAGCACATTTCTCCAACACACAGTAAGCAGCACGGTGGCTCAGTGGTTAGCACTGTATGGTGTCTCAGTGGTTATCACTGCAGCCTTGCAGGACTGGGGTACTGGGTTCAAATCCCACCAAGGACAACATCTGCAAGGAGTTTGTATGTTCTCCCCATGTTTGTGTGGGTTTCATCCGGGTTCTCCGGTTTCCTTCCACACCCCAAAGACATACTGAAAGGGAATGTAGATTGTGAGCCACAATGGGGACAGTGCCCATAATGTCTGTAAAGCACTGTGGAATTAATGGCGCTATATAAATGAGTAAAATAAATATATACCGTATTTTGCGGATTATAAGACGCACCCCAAATTTTGGGGTGCAAAATAGGAAAAAAAAATAGTTTTTTTTAAATAAAATGGTGCGCCTTATAATCCTTTTTACCTGGGGGCAGTGGTAGTGGAGGGGGGGGTCACAGGAGCCAGGCTCACACATACCGGAGACTGGCGGCAGAGGAGGCTGCGGCAGGAGATGGGCGATGCTGCGGCCCCGCCCTCAGAAGAAATGTCAGTGATTCAAGGCGGTGGTGGTGGTGGCGGCGGGAGCTAGGCGAGTTCAGCGAGGTGATGCTGCGGCCCTGTCCTCAGAAGTCAGCGGTGAGCGGAGGCGAGGTTCCCCATCTTGTACATAGCCCTGCGCTGTGCTTTTGTAAAAATGGCCGCCGGAGCATGCGCAGATCGAGATCTCTAGAGAACTCGGCCAGCTCCCACCACCACCGCCTTGAATCACTGACATTTCTTCTGAGGGCGGGGCCGAAGAATCGCCCCGCTGCCGCCGCCAACCTCCTGTGTTTGGGACCCCTATCCGATGCCGCCCCCCAAGTAACCATAACTTTTCATTATAAGACGCACACCCTTTTTCCTCCCAAATTTGGGGGGGAAAAGTGTGTCTTATAATCCGAAAAATATGGTGAGTAAAATAAATAAATAATATTGGTCCCCACCACAATATGATGGTTGCCACAAGCCGCCCACATCATATGATGACCCCCTTTCAGTAGTCCCCATCACAGTATAAGACCCCACAGACCCTTACAAGTCCTGACTAGGAGAGCATGAGCTGCCATGCAGATAAATGTGTGTAAAGCCGTAATTTATACAATTTATTAATGTTCAGCTGTAATCCCCTCTGGTCCTCCTCAAGCCTTTTGGTGACCGACACAGGACAGTGTGACAGTAGCTCTAGCTCGGTGTGAAGGAGGCTTCCTGACTCTCTTTGTGCACAATCACAGCCCTCCTCCCCATAAACCTGTAAATAGTTAGCAGAATTCTATTTACGACCCCTCCCCTGCCTTAACACCCGCACATCCAACAATCAGCATGCAGGTGGAAACTCATCTGACTGAGTCATTTCACACAGAGAGCCCAGCGCTGCCCTGCTAACCTGCAGTGTCAGCTGAGTGTCACCCCTGCATCCAGGACGGCTCCCTCGGTCTCCATTAGCCAGGCTCCAATGATCACCCCGCTCCGGGTGCTCAGCTCCTCTATGCTGTGCACGCAGCGCAGTGATCTAGAGGGGCGTGTCTATGGACAGAGCAGCCGGCTCTGGGCCCCCTGAACGCTGGAGCCCCATTGCAGTCGCGTGGTCTGCGTCTATGGGTGGTACGCCACTGGGTGCGGACACAGTATGGGGAGTCTGAGGGATGTGTGAGGAGGCAATATAGAAAGTGGGAGTGGGAAACGTGTCAGGAGACTATTTAGGGGCATAGTGCGAGGAGACAGTATGGGGGAGAAAAGTGTGAGTGAGCACAGAATAGGGACTGAGTAGTGTGGGTGGTAGTAAGGGGGGGGAGTGGAAGAGCACAGCCAGGAAGGGATAGTAAGCCAAGGAGGGGGGGAGTGTGGTGAGGCATAGAATAGAGACTGGGCTCTATATAGGGGACACATTGTGAAAAGGGGGCCCAGTATGGAAAGGGGAGGGCATGTACCATAAGAGGGACAGTGTGTAGGTTATATTTTGTGCAGGAAATATAGTGAGGGGCAATTATTTATTCAGGGGCTCAGCGTAGGGCAGATATTTTTATTCAGGAACATTATAATGACTCTGCTATCTTTCAAGGCATCGTTTGGGGATGTGCTGCAGAAGACCGTAGAAGATGGAAGTCTGCAGAGACGAGCTGTGGATGAGAAAAGTCATCATGGAGTCTGGATAAGAAGAAAAGAAAGAGAACGACTCCAGAGACTACGTCATCTATCAGGTACCTGGATGTAAATCTTTTTTGTGATACTGACTAATTCTCATATTTTTATTTATGTTAGAAGCATTAAAGGGGTTGTCCAGGTTTGTGAAGAGTCTGCAGTCATTCTATGTAACTGCAGACTTCTGAATTCTCACAGTGCGCACTGTACGCTGTCAGGATTCTCTCGTCCCGGCAATTTACATACATGCGGTCACATGCTGATTAAGCATGCGTGGCCTCACTCAATGAAAATGAATTGGACGGGGCCTGACAAGTCTAGTCGGAATGTGGCCAGAAGTATACAAATCGCACATTTGTGCAAGGGAGAATCCTAAAAGTGTGCAGTGCACGTGCTGTGAGATTTCAGAAGCCTGCAGTCACATAGACTGACTGCAGACTTTCATATCAAACCTGGACAAGCCCTTTAATTATAACATGAAGCCTTGTAGCCAATCCTAACAGTGTGTAATATACTCACTGTCATAATTCCGCTCTGCTTGCTCGTTCCAGCAGTCATCACATGGCCACTTCACTCATATGCGATTTTCATACTGACTGTCACGTGACAGCGAGCTTCTCTTCCTGCTTCTCTCAGTTTGAACATTGAGAGAATTAGGGAAAGCAGCTAATCGGCACGTGACTAAGGCTACGGCCCCATTATCAGTATTTGATCAGTATTTTTCCTCGGTGCCTCCTTTTGGTATGCACTCCTCTCTTTTCCTTCCCAGCATCTATTCTTGTACACCCCTCTGTATTCATATCATGTGAACATCCTTCGTGACACATTCATACCTGTATTTATGTCCGACAGGGTTTACCTAAATATTGATTGATTCATGCCGGACAGATCCCATGGTGCGCTCATCCATACATGGATTTGGTACACTCCTTTCCACATAGCGAGTAGCTATTGTTCATCCCCGTGGAGTGTGCTTTTGGTTGCGGGCCGAAGCAGTTTGCCGTGGCGACGCGTCCTCTAACGTCGCCTCCCTCCTCGTCCAAGGCTGATGCATCGGCCGGTGGGTGGGGCCTGGTGACGTGGTACGCTGCTGCCGCGGCTTCCGGAAGCGCCAATGCAGCCACACGTGCGTTCATTGAGCTCAGTCCTATATAAGGGAACTTCCCTACCGCCTATCTACCCTTCCCCTCCAAGAAGCGAAACGCGCGTTGGGGTTCTCCTCACAGTCACCAGGTTGTATTGCCTCCCTCTTCCATTCCTCTCATACCTGTGGGGTTATGACTTCTTATGTACTATTTTGATTGATTTTTTTTTTTTTATGTTGAAACTATATTATTGTTTTGACACTAGTCTTTATTATCCTTATTCAGCATCTTCTCTATATTGTTTATATGTTTTTTTCTGTCATAACTCCTGGTCTTTTAGCGCCTTTGTGGAAGTGTTAACATATTTAAGGTTTACATCTTATTCAGCATTTTGTTATATTTAGCATTTTTTTCATTTTTTTATCTTATGAGTCCCTGTATGTCATCTATGGACTTTGTCTTGTCTTTATTTATTGCATGCAACACTTTATAGGCTCTTGCTGATTGTTTACATTCTTGACAGGTTTCTATACCGTTGAGCTTACTTTACAGCACTTGTTTGACCCTATATCCTGATATCTCTAGATTCTGCCTTACCCCTTATTATTTTTTCTGCATGCGACACTTTATAGACTCTGCTTATTTATTTGACAGGCCTCTCGTTGTGCCTTATTATAGTCACTGCCTGTGCAGATACTTGTTCATTACCCTTGCTGATACGCCTTGTGATATTCTCAACTGTCTGACTGTGGGATTCTTCTATTTACCTCTCCTTTTATTACTGTTTTTAAACACTCATTGTTTTAATAAATTGAAATAAATATATTTTTTATTGGCATCTATACTTCATTTATTCTAGATACGATTGCTTAATATCGAAGTATTGCATTTAATAGGCCCTTCCACGTTTTTGGATTATGGTCAAATACTGATAGTGGGGCCGAAGCCAAAGGGTGCAAATAGCATATGTGCTGAAGAGTGAGGGGGGGGCACCAAACTGAATTCTTGCCACGGGTGCCAGAAAACCTAGATACACCTCTGGGTGCCAGAAGAACTCTCCATAAGAGACCCCATTTTACAAACTACACCTCTCAATGAACTCATCTAAGGTTGCAGTAATCATTTTGACACCACATGTGTCTCAAAGAATTTTACAACATTGGGCAGTGAAGAAAAAAATAATTACATTTTTACCACCAAAATTTAGTTTTAGCCCCAGATTTTACATTTTCACACGGGGAAATGGGTAAAAATGGCACCAAAAATTGTCCCACAATTTCTGCTGAAAGTAGAAATATCCCATATGTGGCTGTACAGTACAGCTTAGCCACATGGCGAGACTATTTGCTTCCTGGAGCGCAGATTTTCCTAGAATAGTTTGCAGACTCCATATACGGAGCCCCTAAGTGCTAGAAGAGCAGAATCCCCCCTCAAGTGACCACATTTTGGAAATTATACCCCTTTGGGTGGAGTAGAGACGATTTTGACTCCTTGGATGTTTTCCAGAAACAAGCAGCAGCGGATGTTCCTGAATGAAAATTGCAAACTGCCGCTGTAGTGACCAGTATGCTGTAGTGACCAGTATGTTGTGCCCAGCTCATGCTACTGGAGACATGCTGTAGCATGAGCTGGGGGCTCTCATCGCTACAGAAATGGCAAACATGTGGTCGATAAATATGGTTGAGGCACGCTGGGGCTCAGAAAGAAGGGGGGGGGCGCATTTGGATTTGGGAGTGCAGAATTCGCTGGATTTCTTTTTGGGGGCGAGGAGCCATTTAGCTTCTCCAGAGCCTTTGTAATACCAGTAATGTGGAAGCCCCGTATATTTCTGTTGACAGATGGTGGACCTATTCCTCTCCCAGTCCTGCCAAGTGCTCCCACAGCAGTTTTTGACTGCACAGCGGACATCATTAAGTTTCGGAGAAATTTTATAACAAATTATGGGGTCCGTGTTCTCCTATTATCCCCTGTGAAAATTACAAATTTGGTACTAAAACAACATTACAGCCATCACTCACAGAGAGTGGCGGTTGTGAGCACGGCCTGGCACTGACTGCACTGCATAGCCGGCTGTCAGTCAGTGCCGGGGCATGCTTACAGCTGCTGCTCTCAGTCCTGTGAGCGGTGACTATAATTGCTCTGGGCCACATCTGAATGACTGAAAGACAGCGGCTTCCTGGATAAAAAAGTTAATTTTCTCCCAGGTGCCGCGCTTACCGTACAACGGTTGGGCACCTTCCTAATGCTATTAACATACAGATTAACCCTATATGTTCAGGTTTGTAGCATTATCAGACATAATTTTGAGGCTGCCCCTTAGGACGTGGGTGCAGCTCCCATCTGGTGGCAGGGATGACCCTGCCCTCACCTATCAGGATAAAGAAGATTCTGTGCAGCCCCTGTTCCCACAGACCATCTTGCATGCAGCTTTCTCCTTTGAAAACAATGTGAGCTACAGGAATAGACAAGTAATCTGCTTATAATAATGCTGTAATACAATTCTTTATTCCAATGATGAGAGCACATGTTCAGGAGTTGTGCTGTAATGCTTGCCTCCTCTTCTCCATCATCATCTTCATCATCAGAACAGGGGCGACCCCTGGGGCATAATGTGCTTACTACGTCCTGTGCAGCCGGCAGATGTCCAGCTGTATGTACCCCGACCCCCAAACATAATGAATCAGACAGAAGCACACAGAATAAATACACAAAGCATTGCAATTAGGTGTCAAATGGTCACAATTTTATTTAAATTAACATGACACCGAAAATAGCAGAACCCCCGACTCACAAAGAGTCACCCTCCAGCACTCAGGAAACCCCCTGTGGAGGAAACCTCTAGGGAACCATGGCTGGAGGGCTGCCCTTCCCTTGGGCTTAGAGAGTTAGTGCCGATATATAACAGGTGGAACTGCAGCGTTTTACAATTTGTACATTTATCCAGATTTACAGAGAATGACATAAATATAGACTATAAATGTGATAAAGTGGATGTGGGAGAGATCCGGCTGCGATATCTGCCACCATATTGATTGCGAGAATGAATTTGATTAATCTGATTGCCCAGGTGGATCGACCATCTCTCTGACAGGAGAATTTCACCTACAAGTGAGATCGGACAACACCTGAATCCAGGAAGGAGATCTCTGCTTATTTACTGGATATTCTATGTTTCCCACCTTTGTCCAATGAAGGCCTGTAAAGGAGGAATATGGCAGCACAGTGTAATTGACGAGGATAACAGTACAAACACACAATTCACAACAACTTTCACAATCAGCGTTTGGACAAACACGCACATGAAGACATGACCCACAGAATATTAACAGACAAGAGAAACGTATAAGACAATAGACAAAAGTTCCCTCGTATTCCTAGACCTGAAGTGCTGAGATAAAGTCCATCGACACCGTCTCTTTATATCCAGAGACGTTCCCGTAATTAAAATCAGGTATTCAGAACACCACCGTCGCGGACTCTACTAACTCCACAGTGATCATGACGAGGTCTCGCTTGACCGCCACAGGTTTAACCCTGCGTTCACTTTTGAAACGTGGAGGTTTCAGTCACTTTGTGTTATTATAAGAAGTATACATAGAACAATACAGATTGTATTCCGTAAGACAATAAGAAATATCATCCATGGGATCAAGGGCCGCGTACCTTGGTGTTTGCCCAGTTATAATAACCTATCAATTGTCTTCAGTCCACAAATGACCGTCAACCGCACCTAACTGGACTCCCTTATACACTCAGGATTTTATATCTAATCTAATATATATAATCGTCTTATCCCGTCTGTCTGTCCAGGAAATCCCGCGTCGCTGATTGGCCCAGCCGCGGCCAATCAGCAACGCGGGATTTCAGAAAAAGATGGCGGCCGTTAGCGGCTCATCTGCGGGACAGAGTGGCCGCTGATCTCCCGACGGCAAGTGTGAAGGGAGGACCGGTGAGCGGCGCCGCCGGTCGGGATACTTCAGCTGCGAGCAGCCGACCATCTCCCGACTCTTCGCAGCGGAACTACCCGCACAGGCAATGCCGCTGCCCGGTCCTCAGAAATACGATTTGCTGATTGGTCGCGGCTGCCAGCCACGACCAATCAGCGATTTTGGCGCCAAATTTAAACACCATTATGTTGATTGGTCGTGGCCGCCGGCGACCAATCAGCGATATTGGCGCCAAATTTAAAAACCGCTGTGCTGAGTGCGCCCGGTGTACCGCATACATATTCTAGAATACCCGATGTGTTGGAATCGGGCCACCATCTAGTCCTCATATATTCACTCTAGAGATCATTCAAGGAGCCTCATGTGACAACTTCCAGGGGTCAAACAAACCCCAATTGCAGCAACTTACAGGAGTCACACAAACCCCAAATGCAGCAACTTCCAGGGGTCACACAAACCCCAATTGCAGCAACTTCCAGAGGTCACACAATCCCCAATTGTGGCAACTTCCAGAGGTCACACAATCCCCAATTGTGGCAACTTCCAGGGGTCACACAAGCCCCAATTGCAGCAACTTCCAGGGGTCAAACAAACCCCAATTGTGACAACTTCCAGGGGTCAAACAAACCCCAATTGCAGCAACTTACAGGAGTCAAACAAACCCCAATTGCAGCAACTTCCGAGGTCACACAAACTCCAGTTGTGACAACTTACAGGAGTCACGCAAACCCCAATTGTGACAACTTCCAGGGGTCACACAAACCCCAATTGCAGCAACTTCCAGGGGTCACACAAACCCCAATTGCAGCAACTTCCAGGGGTCACACAAACCCCAATTGCAGCAACTTCCAGGGGTCACACAAACCCCAATTGCAGCAAATTCCAAGGGTCACACAAACCCCAAAGGCGGCAACTTAAAGGACACACACAAACCCCAATTGCAGCAACTTACAGGGGTCAAACAAACCCAAATTGCGGCAAGTTATAAATACCATTAATACTGGATTAACAATATTACTTAATAACAATAATATTTATCTTACACAGATTCAGATGTAGTCGACTCTCAATTCTCCTTGGCCTCTTTTGACGCCAGTTCAGGCGGAGGACTTGTTCCACAGAGGGTATTTCCATCCCCCTCGTGCGCGGTATCAGCACTTACCTCATGTTGGAGGATGTAACATCCCTAGCGGTGTGCTTGCATAGTGCACCACCTCCCACTATGCAAGACCGCAATCTTACCTGTCTGTCCAGTCTGCTATTCCTGCTCTAGTTCATGCTGTGTGCTTGTCCCTTGACTGACTGCTTAGGGAGGCGGCCCGGTTACTTCCTGATGCTTGTAGCTGCTGTGGGCGCACCTCTTATGCGTCTCCAGCCTATTGCTGTGAGTCACTGGATATTTAAACCCCCTCCACCCTGTAGGAGGTGCCTGAGCAACTCTTTCCTTCAGAGGGCTCCTTGCCTCTGATGTGCCAGGTCCCGTTCTGTTCTTGCCTGTCCGCCAACCTGGGGGCTGTATTCCCAGGCCTGTCTGAACTATCTCCTAGCCTGTTTGTCCGCCTCTCTGGGGGCCGTATACCCAGACTCACTCCTGTATCTTGTTGCAGTGTCAGTTCCTGTCTGAACACTCTCCTAGCCTGTTTGTCCGCCTCTCTGGGGGCCGTATACCCAGACTCGCTCCTGTATCTTGTTGCAGTGTCAGTTCCTGTCTGAACACTCTCCTAGCCTGTTTGTCTCTGTGTCCGTACCTTCCCTTTTCCTGCAGTCCCTGAACCTGCACCTAACTCCTACTCTATGTCTCTGTACTTCTGTTGTGAGTTTAGAGTCCACTTGCTACTTCATTGCAAGTACCTTGTGGGTATCTGGTTCTGCTTGTCCCTTCCAGTCTGTTCAGTGTAAACAGAGACCTGTCCTTTCTGCTCTGCCTTGCTCACCGCTCCGGCGGTTCCTTCCTGCTCTGCCTTGCTCACTGCTCCGGCGGTTCCTTCCTGCTCTGCCTTGCTCACCGCTCCGGCGGTTCCTTCCTGCTCTGCCTTGCTCACCGCTCCGGCGGTTCCTTCCTGCTCTGCCTTGCTCACCGCTCCGGCGGTTCCTTCCTGCTCTGCCTTGCTCACCGCTCCAGCGGTTCCTTCCTGCTCTGCCTTGCTCACCGCTCCGGCGGTTCCTTACTGCTCTGCCTTGCTCACCGCTCCTGCGGTTCCTTCCTGCTCTGCCTTGCTCACCGCTCCGGCGGTTCCTTCCTGCTCTGCCTTGCTCACCGCTCTGGCGGTTCCTTCCTGCTCTGCCTTGCTCACCACTCTGGCGGTTCCTTCCTGCTCTGCCTTGCTCACCGCTCCGGCGGTTCCTTCCTGCTCTGCCTTGCTCACCGCTCCGGCGGTTCCTTCCTGCTCTGCCTTGCTCACCGCTCCGGCGGTTCCTACCTGCTCTGCCTTGCTCACCACTCCGGCGGCTCCTCTCTGCTCAGCCCTGCTCACCGCTCTGGCAGTTCTTCTCTGCTCAGCCTTGCTCATCGCTCTGGCGGTTCCTTCCTGCTCCGCCTTGCTCATCGCTCTGGCGGTTCCTTCCTGCTCTGCCTTGCTTACCGCTCCGGCGGTTCCACTCTGCTCTGCCTTGCTCACCGCTCCGGCGGTTCCACTCTGCTCTGCTTTGCTCACCGCTACGGCGGTTCCTTCCTGCTCTGCCTTGCTCACCGCTCCGGCGGTTCCACTCTGCTCTGCCTTGCTCACCACTCCGGCGGTTCCACTCTGCTAAACAGCGGGTTACTAAATGCGCGTGTGCCCCTAGTAACGCGCTGTTTATCATGGTTACCAGCCTGATCGCTGGTCCCGCTGGTCACACACAGCGATTTGTGCTGACGAGCGGGAGGGCAAAGACCAAAAAATGGTCCAGGACATTTTGCAGCGATCTGATCGCTGCAAAGTGTCACACATAGCGACATCGCTGGTGAGGTCGCTGTTGCGTCACCAAAACCGTGACACAGTAGCGATCTCGCTAGCGATCTCGCTATGTGAGATGGGGGCTTTATACATTGTGATCAAGGTTATACAGACATTGCAGAATCAGATAATAGTCAGTTACAATTAATTCTTGCTGCTGACTATAGATAACATAACTAAGGATTAAAATCTCCACTAATGGACACAGTGAATATATATATACAACATGGATGACATGATAAGGATTAAAATCTCCACTAATGGACACAGTGAATATATATATACAACATGGATGACATGATATACTCATTACAGAAATTATTATAACTCCCTTACAGATCCAGGTCCAAGTCACAAGAAGTTGGACACTCGGTTACAGGGGTTGTTGGTTATGGATGACCCCTAATAGGATAAATCCCCCCTCCCCCCTTCCTCCTGCCCCTCCCCCACAGCACCCATGAAATTCAAAGGTCTGTCCATGTTCACCCTGAGGAGAGCGGCTGTAAGTAGAGGGTCTCTCTATCCCCTGCTGCGGACCCCCATCTATTATCTTCATACACCCTGGGGGCGTCTAAAGCAGACAACCCCTCCCCCTGCTAGAACCTCCATATTACACCCAGGTGGGTACATTACGTGGGGGGCCGCGCTCCAGGTCCTCGGTCCATCAGTAATGGCGCTGATCGTGGCAGCGCGCCCTTCTCTCACGGAATCTTCTTTATGACATGTGTTTATGACCTCATAACAGTTGTCATGGTGACTACAGGGGCTATTACTGATGCAGGGCCCCAGTATTAACCCTTTCACCACAGGCCATTCTCTTCACTGTAGCGGCCATTAATCTGCACTTGTTACCAGGCAGGCGCCTTATCATTATGGCGTCCCTTACACGGCCTGAGAATACAGGTTACAGGCTCCATGTAGAGGTGTTTAGGTGACCTGTAACTCTGAGGTCCATAGACCGGGCTTATAACCAGCACCAGGGTCGCCGGCCCACCACAAACTCCAGCACAGAACAATACGGCACTTTATCGCCCGCTCTGGAGAAACAATTACATTTTCTGAAGCTGAAGAAACTTCTGCAGATTATTGTGAGTAATTCTCATCATGTTACAGATGACAGTGACTGCAGCTGACGTTACACATCAGGATTATGGGCTGTGGACATTTATCACTTATAATCACAAGCATTTATTATGGTTTTCCAATGTGTCCGTAATAAATATCGTCTGGCCGTGATTTATTGATAAACCAATAGTAAAAGTGCAGTTCTCAGCTCTGTATATCAGCATTATGATGTTGTGGTGATTCCTCCTTCTGGTCTAAAATCCATCAGATCTTCACTCTCCAGTAGAGCGGGGCGACTCCAGCAGCCATATTGGTCGCCCGGCTTTGGCTCAGTGGGTACGTTGTCCTTCTGATTGAACTCCTTGAGGCCGGTGTTTGGGGACTTCAGACCATCCAGATTGTGAGGGATCAGGCGACGCCGTCCTGACTTGTGTCCTCCATTGACAACTGCTCATTTGCAGGCAGGAAAGTTGTTATTTAATGAAAGTTATGTATTTAGGAATCGGCCAATGAAAAATGCTGCAAAGTGAGAATGTTTTCCAGAATAGAAGAGTTAATGGTTTATTATTTATCAATGAACAAAATGACATGAATATTGGGTGACCGTCCTCTGCCTTCTTCTAGGTTCTTGTCTATTATTTATTTATTTTACTCACTTATATAGCGCCATTAATACCACAGCGCTTCTATTACACACAATATTTGAAGGAAGCCAGTAGGAGTTTGTTCCAGACGTCTTGGAAAGCTAACAACAGATCTGTGGATAGGGCCGCCATCAGGGCATTTCTGCTCTTACTGCTGTATGGGGCCCAGTGAACAGCAGTAAAGAGCGGGAGCCCAGACCTGGTCTGGGGCCCCCCCTCTTGTGCTTCTGCTCACCGGGCCCCGGGGTATCGCGTGCTGGCTTGCCACCGCCGGCGGCGTACATCTGGGCGCAAGGAGCTTCTGCCTTGGAGCTCTCATGGCCGTGCAGCTCCAAAGGAGTCCCTCCTCCTCTTCTGTGATGCGCTGGAGATGGCGCGTATGTGATGTCATCGCGTACTCGCCGGCATCAAGCGCCAGGATGCCAGTCCTGAAGTGGAGCTGCTGCAGGGGATCGTATGAGTGGTAAGTATGAAAAACTTTATTTTTTTTTAATACAATTAAATGGTCTTGCGGGGGGGGGGGGGATATGATGAACTGGGAGTGGGGGGTAGGGAGAGCATATTATGAATTGGGAGTGGGGAGAGCACATGATGAACTGGGATTGGGGGTGGGGAGAGCACATGATGAGCTGGGATTGGGGGGTGGGGAGTGCACATGATGAATTGGGAATGGGGGGTGGGGAGAGTAAATAATGAACTGGGAGTGGGGGTGGGGAGAGTAAATAATGAACTGGGAGTGGGGGTGGGGAGAGGACAGGCCCGGCGTCAGAACCTGGCGCACCCGGGCAAGTGCCGAGGCCCTGAGCAGCCGGGGGGCCCACTCACCGTTGGGCACCCCAGCGCGCTATGGGACCCGAGAGTGGAAGAGAGTGGTGCGCGCCCGCCCCCCGCTTGCTCAGGGCCCGGCAGCCGGCACAATACTTACCTCTACCGCGGCTGCTGTACTGTGACGTCTCAGGTCAGAGGGCGCAATGACGTCTTTCCACCGCGCCCTCTGCTGAGCAGTCACAGTGCAGAGCGGGAAGATGGCGGCACAGCTGAGAAGTCCGGAGCAGCGGCAGCAGGTGAGAAGTGAGGTGAGTATTTGATTTTTTTCTTTTTTTTATGTATGGAGGCATGGGGCATTATATGGGGCACAGCCTGCATGGGGCATTATATGGGGCACAGCCTGCATGGGGCATTATATGGGGGCACAGCCTGAATGGGGCATTATATGGGGGACAGTATTCTGTATGGAGAATTATATGGGGGCCAGTATTCTGTATGGAGTGTTATATGGGGGCCAATATTGTGCATGGAGCATTATATGGGGACCAGTATTGTGTATGGAGCATTATATGGGTACCAGTATTCTGTATGGAGCATTATATGGGGCCAATATCCTGTATGGAGAGTTATAAGGGGGCCAGTATTCTGTATGGAGGACTATGTGATGCCCATTATTCTGTATGGAGGACTATGTGATGCCCATTAATCTGTATGGAGGACTACGTGATGCCCATAATACTGTATGGAGGACTATGTGATGCCCTTAATACTGTATGTGTAAGGTGCCCCAGCGAGGTAGTCGTGGGCGAGCTGTAGCCCCCTCTCGCTCTGGCACCATACAGACAATACGTGTCCTCCCTCTGAAGTGTGGCTGTGTATGTGGTGCTCTTCACTTACTTCAAGCCATCCGATCGCGGCTGTCTCCAGGCATTTCTCTTCTGGGACCAGGGCAGCAATAAATTCAGAGGACATGAGGTTCTTAACCCGAACTTGGACTTTACTTGGGGAAGAGGAATATGTACAATATTTACAGGCAGATATAATGGATAAGGCCCGACAGGTTATCATCTCTCTCACAGGCGCTGGCAACTCCTTCAGCCCTGGTTCCCTCTTTAAGTGAAGCATCTCTGTGACTCTAATCTCTGGCCCAAGAGACTTTTCCGCAATACCAACAGTGATCTCGATCCGATATCTCTCCCCCACGTCTTAGCCTGGAGTCCTATTTATCTTCCTCTGCTTCCTGCAGACTTGAAGTCCCCCGGGTCCTCACTACCTTTGATGAGTTTCTCCGGCCGGCTAACAGGACTCTTGCTCTTGCGTAGGGAGACTTTCACACTGGTGATTCCACTGTCTGAGGGTATGGAGCTCCCGTCTACCCTAGCAGCCAATATACTCAGGCTGCCTGTAGGATTTTCTGTCCTATCTCTTACTGAGTCACTCCTCCTGCTTCTGGAAACTTAAGCAGGAATTTTCCTAAAGTGCCCACCCTCAGTGAGCTGTCATCACACAGCATTAACTCATCACTGTCTGTAACACTGCTAGCAAACTAAACCTGACATCTGCACACAGAACAGTGGCATCTTGTGGCTGTTTACAGGTACTGCAGCCCACAAGGAATTATGCCAGGAACAAGCTCTATGTCACTCAAAGCTTGATCAGGGCACTAAGTTCCCCCTCTACTCTACTGACTGGACCACTAAAGCTAACCCCTTAGCTTGGTCTACCAACAGTTCAGAGAGGTCTGACTTCAGGAACACTTCCTTTAACTATCTCAGTGCCAAGGGAAGGCTATGCCCTCCCCCACTATTACATATGGAGGACTACGCGATGCCCATAATACTGTATGGAGGACTATGTGGTGCCCATAATACTGTATGGAGGACTATACTGTCCAGTCTGCACTGTGCGCTGTGAGGATTCGCCGGTTTCTGAGATATTGTAGAATTTACAATAGATATCACTCATGTAATGTAAGAAGTGAAATCTCTGGCATTGTACTATATCTATATTTCTCTGCGGTATTTGTGCATCATGAATCGTGGTATGTGTTAAAGGGCCCACTGAGATTCTTTCTCCCAGGGCCCAGAAAAACCTGGAGCCGCCCCTGGGAGAGCCATTGATGAACTGGGTGTGGGGAGAGCATATGATGGGGACATTGTCCGGTTGCAGAATAGATTTGGAGGCAATCAGACGCCTCCTGATGGTGATGTATGATGGAGAAGTATCTCCTGCATTTATCAGCATTGAGGACACCAAGAAATGGGCAACCTTGAGGATGGTAGACGCAGTGATCGGCCAAGGAAGCGGTGCAGCAGATGAGATACATCATGTGTGATACACCAACATGTTTCAGGGTGAACGTCTTTATCAATAATTCATTATAAATATGCTAATTATCCCTCATCAATGGGTTCACCCTGAAACGCATTGGATGTATACACTTTTTTTTGCTAAATTATTTATTTGAAGTTTTTTTTTTTATTAAACTATCATTTTTTTTTTACTATGTCTCATGTTTGCAGTCTGGAGAGAAGGACGATCTGGATTGTGAGACTTGAGAAGTTCTGCTCTAGGACAGGAGGAGAGCGGAGGTAACTTTCTCTATGTTCCCATATTTACACGGGATCCTGATTGAGGGGATTTTGGTGCGGATTGAAGCAGATGCCTAGAAATAAAAAGGGGAAATAAGCGGCTGGAATATTTGTGACTGGTGGGAATTTGCCACTTACAAAGAGTTACAGCATTAATTTTTATATCTGCTTTGGATAAAACAAGTGGCAATGAAAACATTGTATCTACCTCAAAATGGCATCAGTAAAAATGTCAGCTCAGGGCACTAAAAATAACCCGTCACCCAGCCCCTAATCCCCAAAAATGAGAACGTTACAGGTGTAGGAAAATGGTGACAAAAGTAAACAAAAAATTTCTTACAAATTTCCGAACTTTTTTTCACGACTTAAATGAAAAAAAAACTATACTCGTACTGACCTGGAGAATCCTAATGGCAGGTCAGTTTTACCATATAGTGAACATGGTACATAAAATACAAACAATTGTAGAATTTCACTTTTTTCTGCAATTTCACCACACTTGCAATGTTCTTCCTGTTTTCCTGTACACTATGTGGTAGAATGAATGGTGTCATTCAAAAGTACAACTTGTCCCGCAAAAACAAGCCCTCATACCGCCATATTCACTGAAAAATAAAAAAGTTATGGCTCTTGGAAGAAGGGGAGGAGAAAACGAAAATGGAAAAAAATGATATTTTTGTTTATATTGTAAGCAGTGTATATGATATTGTCTGGAGTCATATACACAGTAAGAAGATTGTGCCAAGCCGGGCTGTGGAGTCGGTAAGCCAAACCTCCCACTCCTCACGCCGAATCCGCAGCCCTGGTATTATGGCTGATGGACCTCTCATTAGCTCTGGCAGTAATGGGGTGATAGCGGCAGTGCCTCATCTGTACACCGCTACGATGCCACGCTCAGTAATGTACGCGCCATCTCAGGGGGTGTTCACACTGAGACTTGAGTGGAAATGCCAGGTTCTTTAGGCTATGTGAGCACGTTGAGTATTTGATTGCAGAAATTTCTGCAAGGTTTCTGCATCTCTTGGCAGCAAAAACGCTGCAGAAAAAGAACGCGTTTTTCCATGTGTTTTTTAAGCAATGAATGCTTTTTGGAGCTAAATAAAGATATTTGAAAAAAAACAAACATGGAACATCGCTTTAACCATTGGATTATCGTCAGACCTGGGGTGAGTATATTGGTTAATTTAAATCGGTGTCTGTTTATTTAACTCTTTACTTAGAGGTTTAGTAATGAGGGTGTCTGGTTGACACCTCTTCATTACTAAACCCAGTGCTTGGTGTCAGCGACACCTAATCCCATTACCCCTAATCCCATTCAAATATGAAGTGTCATTACTGGGGCAGCTGGGGCTGCTATTTTTAGTCTAGGAAGGGGCCATTAGGTCAACATGTTCCCTGGCTACTAATAACAGCTCACAGCTGTTTGGTTAGCCTTTGGGTACGTCCCCACAATCATGAACCAGCAGCGCTTTGGATGTAGCATATTTTGCTTGTCCAAAGTGCTGCGTTCTAATACCGCACTTGTTTTCTCAGTACATGCGGATCCACACCATGTAATGACATTTCAATCAGTCAAAATCTGCAGCGGATCTCCACTACAGAAATTGACATTCTGCGGGTGATTTTACACAATGTTAAAAACAAGCACTGTGGACATGGGATTTCTTATAAGTGAAATAATATGAAGAGTTAAATTTAAAAAATGCCGTGACCTCCCACGCCATTTTCATAACCTGCAGAGAGAAAGCCAACCACTGGGGGCTGATATTACTAGCCAGGGAAGGGGCCATTTGCCCAAAACGTTCCCTGGCTATTAATAACAGCCCACTGCCATTTGCTTAGTGTTTACTGGCTAGATTACAGGGGGACCCCAGAAAACAATTGATGTAGGGTCCCCCTATAAAATCTAACTAGCAAAGGCTAAAAAAAGGCTAAACAGACAGCTGTGAGCTGATATTAATAGGCAGGGAAGAGGCCATGGATACTGGCCCCAAGGCTAATAATATCACCTCTCGGCGGCCCCAGAAATGGCGCATCAATAAGATGCGCTAAGTCTAGCGCTTAGCCGGGCTCTTCCCACTTGCCCTGATGCGGTGGCAAGTTGGGTAATACGGTTGGGGCTCATGTCAGCCTTGTATTGACAGCTGACATGAAGCCCAGGTTAGTGATGGAGAGGTGTCTATAAGACCCCCCCCCCATTACTAACCCTATAGTAAGTTTAGGAATAAACACAATGCCTGAAAAAAATCCTTTATTTGAAATAAAAGTCCACACGGATTTAATCAATAAAAAAACACCGTATTCTCACCTAACGCCTAATCCGCCGAAGCCATTATCACCTGTAAAAAAAAACAAAAAACAAAAAGCAATCATATCCCTCACCTGTCCGCCGTGATGACATAATCCAGAGTATCCCATGAAGATCCGGGTCAGTTGTAGAGCAGTCACATCAGCAATCACTTTTGTGACTGCTCTAGAGGACAGCACTGTATACACTGACAGGAGTGTAATCACAGTACAGTACAGCGCTGAGCTACAGTGAGCGAGGTTACTGGAGTTCAATCAGCTGATGAGCCCCGGTGACCTCACGTCACCACTGCTACTTGACAATTTTCTCACGCAGCACCAGTGCCGTGAGGTCACCGGAGCTCATCAGCTGATTGAACTCCAGTGACCTCCGTCCCGGCAGCTCAGCGCTGTACACTGTCTGGAGAGATCGAGTTCTCATCAGTGTATAGAGTGCTGCCAGGACATCGAGATTATGGAGGACAGGTGAGTGTTATGTGTTTTTTATTTTAACAGTTTTTTTTCTTTACTGTGAGCACAGACGCGGGCTGATGACAGCAACTCTCAGCGGCGCCCACTCTCGCTATTATCAGTCTCTCATCAGCCTACGACTGTCACCCGCAGTCAATTCTTTGTCTGTTTTCGCGTTTTTTTCCGCATGGAAATGCACCAAAACCGCTATGTAATCCGTGTGCCAGCTAACGCAATGCCAATCCTGAAGTGCTGTGCACATGATCAGGAGCTTTCCTGTCAGGATTGCCATTGCATTTAAATCTGCAGCATGTCAATTCTGTGCGTTTTTGCAGCGTTTTTCATCCATTGTCTTCAGTTCAGTCAGGCAAACCTGCAAACATTTGCGTTTTTGCTGAGGATTTGACTGACTCCATTGAAGTCAACGGGTAAAAAAACGCTGAAATACCGCACTGTGTGCACACAGCCTAGGAGGCAGATTGCGTTTTTCCACAAGAGTTGGCGTGTCTGCTCCTCTTACACCCCCTCAGGTGTAAATGGATTGTGGAGCCTAACAAATACAGGACTGAGGTTCGTTTCTCTAGGGACTGACGCTGTTGCCTATAGCAACCAGTGACGCCAGCGCTCGGTGACCAGAGCCTGCTGTTATTGGTTGCCGCGGTCACATGTTTGCTCTCAAGGAGAAGCCTCCGTCCTCTGTTGAGTATGGAGTGGGCGGGGCCTCATTACGCGTCATGTTAGCGGCGGGGTGTTTGGTATTCGCCGCCCTGATTGGACGAGGAGCGCACACCTCATTGCTCCATACCCCGTATGTTCTCGGACACCATGGCCGTGCTCCTCCGTAGACTTGTCAGTGACTGCCGCCGAGGAAGGCCGCTGCTGGCCCAGGGCACCCGGTGGTGTTCGAGTGCAGCCGCGCCAGTGGACGACACTGTGAACGGGCTCAGTGACGAGCAGCGACAGGTGGGAGAAATCACGTATGTGACGGCTATACGTGTCTATATGTCACCCCAACCAATCAGAACTCCGTTTACATTCTATTCTGACCCTGGAACGTGAAAGCTGGAACCTGATTGGTGGAGAGAGCCTCCATTCACTTATCCTGAAGCAAAGAGAACATTGGTGGCTCCCACCCACCAGCAGAGTGAGGGCTGCATTCATGTAATCCCGGGGGTCTCACATCCATGGCCTGTAAGGGCTCCACCCCTGTAATCCATGGGGGTGGTCTCACATCCATGGCCTGTAAGGGCTGCACCCCTGTAATCCTGGGGGTCTCACATCCATGGCCTGTAAGGGCTGCTCCCCTGTAATCCATGGGGGTGGTCTCACCTCCATGGCCTGTAAGGGCTGCACCCCTGTAATCCATGGGGGTGGTCTCAGTTCCATGGCCTCTAAGGGCTGCACCCCTGTAATCCATGGGGGTGGTCTCACTTCCATGGCCTCTAAGGGCTGCACCCCTGTAATCCATGGGGGTGGTCTCACTTCCATGGCCTCTAAGGGCTGCACCCCTGTAATCCATGGGGGTGGTCTCACTTCCATGGCCTTTAATAAAGATGAAGGGGATAGAAAACCCTATTTGTCAGCCCGTACACTAAAATGCAGGTCTGTGGCCGCCTTAAAGGGGTTTTCTTATCTCAAATACTAAAAATTGCAACTTGCTCATATAAACAATGATTAACAGTTTCTCTTATTGAAAATTCCTCGTTCTCAAGAACAGAAGAATGTGTAAAGTGATAGTTTACTGCTCGTTACCTAGGTTACCGGCCACCTCTGCTGCACAGGATAGTGCTTACTCGCTTTCCAATAGAGCTTGTAAGTGTTCTGTTTTTTTCCTGGCGTCATAATAAAGTAAGTATAGCATTTTTTTTTATTTTCTGTATTGTTTTATTTTTTTGTTTACAAACCAGCAGTTGCAAAAAAAACAGAATCTAATTGTAGGAAATGATCTATTGTCTCAATTAACTTTTACTTATTTAGTTAAGTATTTTACACAAAAAAAGTGCTTGCCTCTCACCCTACTGATATCCCCCCTTCCCCTCCATTTCTCAGAGCTGAAACATTTTCACCCTTTTCTTGGAAAAATTATTCTTTCAGCTCCTCTTATCAACCTAAAAAAAACAGCGGTGTTACAGCTTCTGCAGAGCCAAGATTTTGGCAGTGCCTTAAAGGGGTTGTCCAGTGCTTGTATATCGATGGCCTTTCCTTAGGATAGCTTATCAATATCAGTCCCTGGGGGTCTGACACCCTCAATTAGGAACAGACCGGACCCCCACCAATCTGATATTGAGGACTTATCCTTATTACATGCCATCTGGATCCCGGACAGACCTCTAGAAAGGGTTTTTGCTACAAGCCTGGCCAAATACCTTCAATATGCGCAAAAAAGGAACATAATGTGGCCTTGACCATGTGGGCTTTATCATTTCCATGTTATCACCGGTTCCTGATGACGGCAGATCAGCAGCGCTCCCTCCATATTGATCGCTTTGTCCTTGCTGGCCCTGACCCTTTACACCGTCGCTTTCTCTGTTAATGACTGTACCGAGCTATTCCGTCACTGTCAGGGGGGGGGGTTGGGGACTTTATACAGAACGCACAATCCTACCTGCCATTTGTCATGACCTGGCTGACTAATAAGAATGGGGGATTGTGGATAGATACAAAAAGTCTACACCCTCCCTCCTCCTAAAATGCCTTTTTTTTTGTCATGTAAATAAAAAAACCTACCAAGAAGAATTATTTTAGAACGTGTCCACCTTTGATGTTGCCTATAATCTTTACAAATCCATTAAAAATCTCCTAAAATAATGTGGTTGCATAAATCTGCACACCCTTAAGCTTATACTTTGTTGAAGGCCCCTTTGAATTTATGACAGCACTCAGTCTTTTTGGGCAGGAGTCTATCAGCATGGCACATCTAAACTTGGCAATCTTTGCCCCCTCTTCCTTGCAGTAGCTCCACATCTGTCAGATTGCGAGGGCTTCTCGTGTGTACAGCGCCCTCTTCAGGTCACACATAGATTTACTATTAGATTCAGGTCTGGGCCTTTGCAATATTTTGATCCTCTTCTGGTGAAGCCATTCTTCTGTTGATTTGGGAGTCGCTTAGGGTCACTTTCTTGCTGAAAGGTGAAATTTCTCCTCCTCTTCAGCTTTTTAGCAAAAGCCTGAGGGTTTTAATGCAAAATTGACTGACTGATATTTGGAACTGTTCATAATTCCTTCCACCCTGACTAAAGCCTAAAAAAGCCCCAAAACATACTAATGTACTAATGTTAATGTTGCTGCAAGCCTCCTGTCAGCCGCCCAGACCAATTTTCTTCTTGTCTTTTCAACAATTTTTGAGGGACGTTCAATTCTAGGGAAAGTCACTGTGCCAAATTTAAGGTACTTTTTGATGTTTTCAGTATCCATGCTATATCTCATGCCTTGGATATTGTTTTTGTATCTTTCCCCAATGAGATCCCTTTGCTGTGTTGTCAGCTGTCTGCAGACCACGGCTTCTGCTGGAAAATGCAACTAAGAAAATGTCAGGAAAATCCTCCTAGAACAGCAAAACTTAATATAGTTACTCAGAATCACTATAAATGATGGCAGCAGTGTACTGACTATGTGACATGAGGGTACATGTGATTGGCTGATTCTGAGCACAACCACATCCCCAATTATGAGGGTGTTCACACTTATACAGCCATATTGTTTTAGTTTTGTTATTTTTCCTTGTTAAAATGGTTTGTCTGTTTCTCAATGGATTTGTACAGATTATGGGAGACATAAAAGGTGGAAAAAGTTCTGAAATGACAGATTTTATATATCCCCTGTGTATGACCTAACCAGCACTTTTTTTCTGTGCTTAGCTCCGCCATACGCTGCACAAGTTTCTCCAGGATCATTTGGCCCCTAAAGCACAAGAGATAGATCAGCAGAATGAGTTCAAGGACATGAAGGTGAGTAATATGTATGGTGGTATAAGTCGTCGTCCCCCCCCCCCCCACCCTTGTGTATGGCGGCACGAGTCCGCCCCCCCACCCCCACCCCGTGTGTATGGCGGCGCGAGTCCGCCCCCCCACCCCGTGTGTATGGCGGCGCGAGTCCGCCCCCCCACCCCGTGTGTATGGCGGCGCGAGTCCGCCCCCCCACCCCGTGTGTATGGCGACGCGAGTCCGCCCCCCCACCCCGTGTGTATGGCGACGCGAGTCCGCCCCCCCACCCCGTGTGTATGGCGACGCGAGTCCGCCCCCCCACCCCGTGTGTATGGCGGCGCGAGTCCGCCCCCCCACCCCGTGTGTATGGCGGCGCGAGTCCGCCCCCCCACCCCGTGTGTATGGCGGCGCGAGTCCGCCCCCCCACCCCGTGTGTATGGCGGCGCGAGTCCGCCCCCCCACCCCGTGTGTATGGCGGCGCGAGTCCGCCCCCCCACCCCGTGTGTATGGCGGCGCGAGTCCGCCCCCCCACCCCGTGTGTATGGCGGCGCGAGTCCGCCCCCCCACCCCGTGTGTATGGCGGCGCGAGTCCGCCCCCCCACCCCGTGTGTATGGCGGCGCGAGTCCGCCCCCCCACCCCGTGTGTATGGCGGCGCGAGTCCGCCCCCCCACCCCGTGTGTATGGCGGCGCGAGTCCGCCCCCCCACCCCGTGTGTATGGCGGCGCGAGTCCGCCCCCCCACCCCGTGTGTATGGCGGCGCGAGTCCGCCCCCCCACCCCGTGTGTATGGCGGCGCGAGTCCGCCCCCCCACCCCGTGTGTATGGCGGCGCGAGTCCGCCCCCCCACCCCGTGTGTATGGCGGCGCGAGTCCGCCCCCCCACCCCGTGTGTATGGCGGCGCGAGTCCGCCCCCCCACCCCGTGTGTATGGCGGCGCGAGTCCGCCCCCCCACCCCGTGTGTATGGCGGCGCGAGTCCGCCCCCCCACCCCGTGTGTATGGCGGCGCGAGTCCGCCCCCCCACCCCGTGTGTATGGCGGCGCGAGTCCGCCCCCCCACCCCGTGTGTATGGCGGCGCGAGTCCGCCCCCCCACCCCGTGTGTATGGCGGCGCGAGTCCGCCCCCCCACCCCGTGTGTATGGCGGCGCGAGTCCGCCCCCCCACCCCGTGTGTATGGCGGCGCGAGTCCGCCCCCCCACCCCGTGTGTATGGCGGCGCGAGTCCGCCCCCCCACCCCGTGTGTATGGCGGCGCGAGTCCGCCCCCCCACCCCGTGTGTATGGCGGCGCGAGTCCGCCCCCCCACCCCGTGTGTATGGCGGCGCGAGTCCGCCCCCCCACCCCGTGTGTATGGCGGCGCGAGTCCGCCCCCCCACCCCGTGTGTATGGCGGCGCGAGTCCGCCCCCCCACCCCGTGTGTATGGCGGCGCGAGTCCGCCCCCCCACCCCGTGTGTATGGCGGCGCGAGTCCGCCCCCCCACCCCGTGTGTATGGCGGCGCGAGTCCGCCCCCCCACCCCGTGTGTATGGCGGCGCGAGTCCGCCCCCCCACCCCGTGTGTATGGCGGCGCGAGTCCGCCCCCCCACCCCGTGTGTATGGCGGCGCGAGTCCGCCCCCCCACCCCGTGTGTATGGCGGCGCGAGTCCGCCCCCCCACCCCGTGTGTATGGCGGCGCGAGTCCGGCCCCCCACCCCGTGTGTATGGCGGCGCGAGTCGGGCCCCCCCCCCCACCCCGTGTGTATGGCGGCGCGAGTCGGGGGCCCCCCCCCACCCCGTGTGTATGGCGGCGCGTGTCGGCCCCCCCCCCCCCACCCCGTGTGTATGGCGGCGCGTGTCGGCCCCCCCCCCCACCCCGTGTGTATGGCGGCGCGAGTCCGCCCCCACCCCCACCCCGTGTGTATGGCGGCGCGAGTCCGCCCCCCCCCCCCACCCCGTGTGTATGGCGGCGCGAGTCCGCCCCCCCCCCCCACCCCGTGTGTATGGCGGCGCGAGTCCGCCCCCCCCCCACCCCGTGTGTATGGCGGCGCGAGTCCGCCCCCCCCCCACCCCGTGTGTATGGCGGCGCGAGTCCGCCCCCCCCCCCACCCCGTGTGTATGGCGGCGCGAGTCCGCCCCCCCCCCCACCCCGTGTGTATGGCGGCGCGAGTCCGCTCCCCACAGGGTCCTACTCCGGTATCACACAATGAATCGAGCAAGAGATGAGTGAACAATCCAAAGAACCTTTATTACATGCAAAACTGAAAGGTCCATGAAACAATCGACCACACAGAGGATGAAATAGTCCAGGAACACAGTCCAGTACAGGATAAATACCCCGGGAGATGAGTCCCAATGCTCTGCTTAGAGATGGATATGGCAGTTCGGCTCCAGATACTTCTCCTTAGAGGCTCCTCCAGCAGTAATTTCCAGGGTAATCGGGGTTTCTCCAAGTCTCTCTGGGGTGCTGGCCTTAGCCTCAGCATCCGACAAAGGATCTATCTTACTCCAACCTCTGTCCTTCTCAGGCCCCCTCCTTATATCCAGGGGTAGGTAGACAGGTTAGATGGTTTTCAGGCCCCCCAGACCTGGGATGCCCAGCCTCATAGATCGAGGCACTACATGGGGTGATTTGCAGCATTTGGGGAGCAGAGAGGTCATAGGAAATGTCAGCAGGGGCTCATCAAGAGGCATGGACACATTCAGGCTGCAGACGGTAACTGAGCTAATTCAATTATAGGACCTTTTGTAAGGTAATTCTGACTCTAAACAATACAGGGAACACACAGAACGATACAGAGCAACAAGACAACATTCCTAAAATCAGTAAAAATATGAACATAGACAGAATGATACCGCACACACCGTATCAAATCATCACACCACCCCCTAGATATGATGGTGTAAGTCTGCCCCCCTAGATATGATGGTGTAAGTCTGCCCCCCTAGATATGATGGTGTAAGTCTGCCCCGTCTCACATAGCGATATCGCTAGCGAGATCGCTGCTCTGTCACGGTTTTGGTGACTCACCAGCGACCTCACCAGCGATGTCGCTGTGTGTGACACTTTGCAGCGATCAGGCCCCTGCTGTGAGGTCGCTGATCGCTGCAAAGTGTCCTGGAACAATTTTTGGTCGTTGGCCTCCCGCTGGCCAGCACACATCGCTGTGTGTGACCAGCGGGACCAACAATCAAGCTGGTATTCATGGTAAACATCGGGTTACTAGGGGCACGCGCGCACTTAGTAACCCGCTGTTTACCATGGATACCACTCTGCTACGGTGCACGGGAGGTTACCGTTCACCTTAGCAGAGCCGTATCCATGATAAACATCGGGTTACTAGGGGCACACGCGCACTTAGTAACCCGATGTTTACCATGGTTACCAGCCTGCTCCTGCTTCAGCAGGCTGGTAACCAGGAGCAGGATATCGTGGAAAGATTCTTTCCACGATGTCAATGCTACCCTGATCGTTGGTGAGCCTGCCTGTTTGACATCTCACCAGCGACCACATAGCGACGCAGCAACGATCCCTGACAGGTCGTATCGTTGTCGGGATCGTTGCTGCATCACTTAGTGTGACGGGGCCTTTAGTCTGCCCTATAGATAAGATGGTGTAAGTCTGCCCCATAGATATGATGGTGTAAGTCTGCTCTATGCATAATGGAAGGTGGAACTGAAAATGTGTTACGGGAAAGATAAGGGGGATGAGGACTTTTGTAAGTGGCACATAATTCTGTGTATTTTCTTCCTAGAACTTTTGGAAGAAGCTCGGAGATCTTGGCGTCCTGGGTATAACCGCACCGGGTTAGTGGTGATGACAGGGAAGACTGTGGTTTCTGTAGAAGCGCCTAAACTTGCGCTCGTTCTCTGTTTCGGGTTATGTTCTGTGCCGTATACGATCTCATTATCTCTATTATTAGTGGAGTACGGAGGATCGGCCATGGGATACCTGGAGCACGTCCTGGTCGTGGAGGAAATCTCCCGTGTGTCCGCAGCTGTCGGCCTCAGCTATGGAGCCCACTCCAACCTCTGTATCAACCAGCTGGTGAGAAACGGAAGCGAAGCCCAGAAAGAAAAGTATCTTCCTAAGGTACTGCCTAAGTGTTACTGACCGCTACTTGTTCTTCTGGACATCGCTACTGCATGCGGATGCATCTGACCAATAGGGCTGAAATCTACAATCCAAGAAAGCATTTACATGGACCAATAGGTTGTCCACCTTTTGGAGAAATTATTTTTTTTTATACTTCAATGCATATATTTGTGGCTAAAAATGATTTGTTTTGTAACTAGGTTTCTTTAAAAATTGTGCACTGTCTTTGTTTACCAGCACAGGCAACTTTGATGTGGTCTGTAGTCATAAATCTGCTGAAATGAGCTCAGAAAAAAAGCAAATAGGCATTATAAACCCTCCTATCTGACTGTTATTACAAGCTCACTGACCAATTTTCAGTTAACTCATAGACAGTACAATTCTGAATCCCATTGTCGTTTGTCCATCAGTGTTTGCATTGATGCTTTTATTTGGATTGTGCGGGACCCCATTAAAGACCCAAGGATAATTCAGATATACAGTTTGGAAAATAAGTATTTGATTCTCTACTGATTTTGCACATTTTCCAACCTACAAAGAATGGAGAGGTCTGTAATTTTTATCTTGAGTACATTTCACATGTGAGAGACAGAATCTAAAAATAAAAACCCCAGAAAATCACATAATATGATTTTTACATAATTAATTTGCATTTTATTGCATGAAATAAGTATTTGATCACCTACCAACCAGCAAGAATTCTGGCTCTCACAGACCTGTTAGATTTTCTTTAAGAAGCCCTCCTACTCTGCACTCATTACCTGTATTAATTGCACCTGTTTGATCTCGTTACCTGTATAAAAGACAGCTGTCCACACACTGAATCAAT
Source organism: Phyllobates terribilis (assembly GCF_046119375.1). Lineage (NCBI taxonomy): Eukaryota > Metazoa > Chordata > Amphibia > Anura > Dendrobatidae > Phyllobates > Phyllobates terribilis. The sequence continues at coordinate 129,469,953 of NW_027362767.1, read as the reverse complement.
CACAATCCAACCTCTCCACCATGGCCAAGACCAAAGAGCTGTCTAAAGACACCAGGGACAAAATTGTAGACCTGCACAAGGCTGGGATGGGCTACAGGACAATAGGTAAGCAGCTTGGTGAGAAGGCAACTACTGTTGGCACAATTACTAGAAAATGGAAAAAACACAAGATGACTGTCAATCTTCCTCGGTCTGGGGCTCCATGCAAGATCTCACTTTGTGGAGTAAGGATGATTCTGAAAAAGGCCAGGAAACAGACCAGAACTACACGGGAGGACCTGGTCAATGACCTGAAGAGAGCTGGGACCACAGTCTCAAACATTACCGTTAGTAACACACTACGCCGTCATGGATTAAAATCCTGCAGGGCACGGAAGGTCCCCCTGCTCACGCCAGCACATGTTCAGGCCTGGTTGAAGTTCGCCTGTGACCATCTGGATGATCTACAGGAGGCATGGGAGAAGGTCAAGTGGTCAGATAAGACTAAAATATAACTTTTTGGAATCAACTCCACTCGTTGTGTTTGGAGGAAGAAAAGGGATGAGTACAACACCAAGAACACCATCCCAACTGTGAAGTATGGTGGGGGAAACGTGTTACTTTGGGGGTGCTTTTCTGCAAAGGGGACAGGAGGATGGATGGGTCATGTAACAAGAGATTTTGGCCGACAACCTCCTTCCCTCAGTAAGAGCATTGAAGATGGGTCATGGCTAGGTCTTCCAGTAAGACAATGACCCGAAACACAGAGCCAGGGCCACTAAGGAGTGGCTCCATAAGAGGCATTTCAAGATTCTGGAGTTTTCTAGGCAGTCTGTAGACATGAACCCAATAGAAAATCTTTGGAGGGAGCTGAAACTCAATGTTGCCCAGCGACAGCTCCGAAACCTAGAAGATCTGTATGGAGGAGTGGGCCAAAATCCCTGCTGCAGTGTGTGCAAACCTGGTCAAGAACTACAGGAAACGTCTGACCTCTGTAATTGCAAACAAAGGTTTCTGTACCAAATATTAAGTTCTGTTTTTCTATTGTATCAAATACTTTTTTCATGCAATAAAATGCAAATTAATTATGTAAAATCATCCAATGTGATTTTCTGGTTGTTATTTTTACATCCTGTCTGTCACAGGTGAAGTGTACCTACGATAAAAATTACAGACCTCTCCATTCTTTGTAGATGAGAAAACTTGCAAAATCAGCAGGGTATCAAATACTTATTTCCCCCACCGTACAGTGCGTTTCCTACTAGATACCTTCGGGCAGAAACATGACATAGTGGGTCAAAAAAAAAATACGAAAACATTTGAATAAGTACTACTTATGTGACTATTTGTGAACGTATTTTCCGGGATTATTTTAGTTTGCATTTTGTGCTGTGAACACATCTATTCTTTGTGCATTCATGTCTGGCATCATTATATTATTAGTGATATTTATTTATTATATTTTTATTGTATTTTGCAGTCATTTTATATGCGGTGTATATATATTTTTTTTAACCAGCTGATCAGCGGAGAACATGTAGGAGCGCTGGCCATGAGCGAACCGAATTCTGGCTCTGATGTAGTTTCCATGAAATTGAAAGCAGAGAAGAAAGGTAGGTACTCGTGTATGAGATGTGCCCTGTTTAGCTTAAACTGGATTGTTTTTGTGTTTGTTTGGATAGTTGTGTTTTTTTTTTTTTTACTTTAGCGCATGTATTTGTAGCTAAAAATCATTTTTGCAGTTGGGAGTCATTAAAAATTTTGCACTGTTTGGCTTCTATAGCCTCTATTTTGCACTGTTTGGCTTCTATAGCCTCTATTTTGCACTGTTTGGCTTCTATAGCCTCTATTTTGCACTGTCTATACCTCGTTGCAGAATGAGTTAGCTGAGAATCCCATCAGTGAGCTTGTTTTAACGGTTTGACAGAAAGTTTGTAACTCTTATCTTTTTTTAGCTCCTCATAACTGATTTATGACCACAGACCACATCAAAGTTGAATGTGTCGGGAAATCAAGAGCCTGTAAAAGCCAAATGAGTCAAAATTTTTAATGAAACCCAATTGCAAAAATGACTTTTAGCCTTAAATGCATGCATTTAGCTAAAGAAAAATAATTATATCAAACCCCTTTAAATATTAATTTCTGTTACTCTGGGAATTGGGAGGGATAATGACGGGGGACCATTGTTCACAGGATACATTCACATGCTGCAGATTTCACATCCGCAGTGCTGGTGTTCTTAGTGACGGGTAGATGAGACTTCGGCCCTTTCTGTAAAGAGTAGCACATTTTCTGTTTAGAAAATCCTGACCGAAAATGCGCTGTTACCTGAGAATGTCCCCCTCAGTGATAACCGTCTGTTTCCAGGGGACTTCTATATCCTGAATGGCAGCAAGTTTTGGATTACCAATGGCCCAGACGCAGATGTGCTCATCGTCTATGCAAAGACTGACTCCAACATTAAGCCAGCGTCACACGGGATCACGGCCTTCATCGTGGAAAAGGTGATGACGAGCGTATACTGCTCTGCCTTATCGTCTCTGGTCTGCTCCAGCATGTCAGGATTCTCTATGGCGGTGTTTTGCTTGATTCTTTATGGCGGTGTTTTGCTTGATTCTTTATGGCGGTGTTTTGCTTGATTCTTTATGGCGGTGTTTTGCTTGATTCTCTATGGCGGTGTTTTGCTTGATTCTCTATGGCGGTGTTTTGCTTGATTCTCTATGGCGGTGTTTTGCTTGATTCTCTATGGCGGTGTTTTGCTTGATTCTCTATGGCGGTGTTTTGCTTGATTCTCTATGGCGGTGTTTTGCTTGATTCTCTATGGCGGTGTTTTGCTTGATTCTCTATGGCGGTGTTTTGCTTGATTCTCTATGGCGGTGTTTTGCTTGATTCTCTATGGCGGTGTTTTGCTTCATTCTGTAGGGAACACCAGGATTTAGCACTGCACAAAAACTTGACAAGTTGGGAATGAGAGGATCAAACACGTCGGAGCTTGTATTTGAGGACTGCAAGATTCCAGGTTGGTAAATTCTGAAGAATAAGAGAATTTTGTTACCAGATTGTATAACAAGGGGTTTGTGCATCAGGACTGTATGACATTTGTAGGTCATCAGCTTATTCAGGACCTCCTAATTAGATATCCCATAAATGTCAGATAGGTGGGGATCCCGTCAGTGGGGGAATAAGAGGGGTCCCTTGTCCCACTTTGCACCATTGAAAGGGCCTTCTCAGAGGTTAATACTTGTTAGATGTCTCTGGGGAGTTATAGAAATTGTGGAGTACTTGAATCTTAAGGAGAAATGGGGCCATATTGGACATTAAAGGGATATTTTCCTCATGGGTTAGGGGACAACTTTCGCGAAGTGGGTATTCCAGCCACCAAAAGAATATCGGAAGCCCTCGTTGTCGGGGAGGAGGGTGGGTATCGGAAGCCCTCGTTGTCGGGGAGGAGGGTGGGTATCGGAAGCCCTCGTTGTCGGGGAGGAGGGTGGGTATCGGAAGCCCTCGTTGTCGGGGAGGAGGGTGGGTATCGGAAGCCCTCGTTGTCGGGGAGGAGGGGATCTTTTGTGGTGCCAGCAGTTGGCTCCCCAACAATAGTCAAGATATTAACAACCCCATAGATAAGGAATAACCACCGAAGGGCAGCCCTTTTGGTCTTCCACATGAGGCTGTTGTGGTCGTTCCCCTTTGAGTAATTTTGTATTTTTCAGACAAGAACATGCTCGGACACAGAGGTAAAGGAGTCTATGTGCTGATGAGCGGCCTGGATCTGGAGAGGCTGGTGCTGAGCGGAGGTCCCCTGGGGTAACTGTTATAATTCGTTGTATATAGAATTATTTATCTTTATGACTAATGTCGCCTGTGTTGTGTCCCTGGACACTAGGTACAATGTCTAGAGCACTAATAGTCTACATTGTGCTTATCTACATACTAGTAAGAGACGCCCTAATATTTCCCTGTATATCCTCATGCCGTATTACTATTTACACTGATGTCTCACTTTTCATTATTCTCTTCGCTTTTATACTTAAAAAAAAATATAAACCCACTTTTTTTAAAGCCCCCCCCCCATCTTCATATATGGATGTTTTCAGATAGAGCTTATAGCAGTAAGCTCTTTTGCAGTTTACTGCTTATTAATATTTTCAGTTCCTGAGATATTAACACTTTCCGTTTGTTTACAGCTAGTTACCTTGGAGACCGACCATCACTGCAGTCTAGCCTGTAATTGCTGCACTGAAGCTAATCACGCTCTCTAGGGATCCCAGCCAACTTCACAGCAGCATTTACAAACTCAGTAGAAAAGAGCCTGTAAGCAGTGTGTGTGTTGTGCGATCTAGCGGCAGAGCCTGTAAGTGGTGCGCGGTCTAACAGCGGCAGAGCCTGTAAGTGGTGTGCGGTCTAACAGCGGTGGTCAGTCTCCATGACAAAGAAGTAAACAAAAGAAAAGGGTTAATATCTCAAGAATGACTGCAAATTTTAACAAACAGTAAATTGCACAATTGCTTATTTTTTTCAAGCTTTATCTGACAATAGCCATCAATGAAGATGAGAAAAACCCTTTAACCCCTGCTCTTTCGGGTCCCACCCCTGCTCTTTCGGGTCCCACCCCTGCTCTTTCGGGTCCCACCCCTGCTCTTTCGGGTCCACATTTAGCTACCATGTAATTTTCAGTGAAGTGTTGCGTGTCAATTCATTTCTTAATTGGTCTTTCTTGTGTCGCCTCTAATCCCCGGCATAGGTACTGTTGATGCTGAGCACAGACATAGAATAGCACAGGTTTTCATATATTCGGAGTCCCCTCATTCTCAGGACTATTGGGGGTTCCAGATGTTTATACCCCTAGTGATTATTAAACAATAAATATCACTTATTTACAGGATAGGGGATAAATATATGACCGCTGGTAGTCCAACCATAGGAATCCCCACTGATCCTGAAAACTGGTCCCACAAGTCCCCTGTGTGAATGAATCTTTAGTGATCATTTGCGACCTCTGATCCATTCCAGAGCAGTTATTAAGAGCTGTGGTCGGACGTGCTCAGTAACGCGGACTTTAGGCCACTCACTCTCTGGAACATCGGGGGTCTCTGCAGCGAGACACTTTTGTGCTGCTTGTAAAGATATTTACACTCTGCATCTAGCCAGTATGTGAGCATGAACCCCATTAAAGGGGTACTCCAATCTCGCTGGGACATTGCTTATTATTTATTCTGTGGTGGTAAACATTTCTCTATCGCTTCATTGGGGGACACAGGACCATGGACCATGGGTGTATGCTGCTGTCGTTAGGAGGTTAACACTAGGCAAAAAAGAAATAGCTGCTCCTCCGCAGTATATACCCGCCTACAGGCACCAAGCTCACCAGTTTAAGCTTAGTGTCTGTAGGAGGTAGACCTGGATCCTACTGATCCAACCCTGTTGTGTTTATTAACCTTTCTTTTTTCTTTTTCAGATACAGCTCTTCAGGCTAACAGGGCACATTGTGTCCCCTGTTAACCCACTAGCGACCGAGAGAGCAATGTGGCTACCCCCACATCGCCCACTCTCGGACCCGCTGGGCAGGACTTATCCCCTGTCACCTTAGGGTGTCTCAGGGTGATCTCGGTGGCCAGTCCTAGCCTGTTCCCCACCCCAGCCCCCTCCTCAGAGCGGCCTGGGAGGGAGACGGTGGTCCCTGCGGGTGACCTTCCCCCAGTTTTCTGGGGTTGACAGTCTCCTGCACTGTCCAGGACCAGACAGTGTGGGAAGGAGGAAAAGCCAGGATTCCCCCCCCCCTATCCAGGAAGGCATCCTGAGACCATCCTCAGAAGGAGAAAGAAGGGGACGATTCCCGGACCCGCTAAGACAGGTACTCCCTGCCTTTTAGCTGCAGGTCCCAGTCCCCCAGCTTTACCTGCCCCCCCCCCCCCCTCCCCCTCCCCCTCTCACCAAACATGGCGCTTAACAGCGCTTCCCTGGGCCACTTCCTCCTTCTCCTCCTTCATAATGCGCGGCAAATCTGCCGCGCTTTTCTCCGGCCAGGGGGGGGGGGGGGGGGGGCGTTGGCGGCGTGTCCTGTGGGCGGTCCCGCTCCGACGGCTATACGCCCCCTCCTTTTTGACCAACCAGGGCCGAGGAGCATAGTGGCGCTTCCGTCACACCCTCGTGCCTTCTGCGGACCTATCATCGGCGGGCCTCTCAAGCCTGCCCCCCCCCTCCCCATCTACCTATTGGAGCTTCGTCGCTCTCCGTCATCAACGCTGCATCCTCTGCACCGACGCCATCACTCTGCCGCATGCAGCTCCCCGCTCCTTCGGCACCTATTGACCCGCTCCAGCCTCGCCTTCGGAGCCTTCAGGGGGACACGGGACCGCTTCTCTACAGGATCGGGTAGGCTCTGTCCTGACACCGACCCCCCTGCTCACAGCGCTCCCCTCTGCAGTATCCCTGGTCAGGCACATATGCCCAAACCTAGGGAGCCCTCAGTCCGTCCCTCTCACATCGTCACATACTACGCCTGTGCTCTTTGCGGTACCAAGTGGCCCGCGAGTCTCACTACGGCCTTCTGGTCGACCTGCAAACCTCCCGCCATGCTGGCACCCCAAGATAGCCCCCCCCCCCCCCCCCCCCCCCCCCCTGCCGCTCAGGACGTGGTAACCCCATCCCCTCTGGATTGGGCTGTTGCTATGTCACAGTCTGTCTCTGACCTCACCAAGGTTTCTCAATCTCTGGTGCAGGTCTTAGAACGCTAACCAGAATGTTTGCCTATGTTATCCACAGCCACCAGCGCTCCGAACATCCTCACAGATGATCCTCACAGATGATTCGCAGGCACCCCTGCCCCCTCCTCACAGGGGCAGACTGACGGCACGTTCTCAGAAAAGGACTCACACAAGCTCATCCTCCAGCTCTCCAGACTCTGTTTCCTTCAAAAAGATTAAGCGTCCTGCACGCACTTTTTCTAACCATGCAGAATTTGACAGCGTTTTTCAAAAGCAGTGGGAGCATCCAGAAAAGCGCTTTACAGGAAAGAAACAGTTAAACGTCCTATACCCCTTTAACCATGACGTTGTCAGCAAATGGACTTAGTCCCCATCTGTGGATCCTCCCGTCTGTCGCCTTTCCGCCAAGACGGTACTGTCTCTTCTGGATGATTCCTCCCTTAAGGATACCACGGATAGACAGGTTGAGGCCCTTTCTAAGTCAGCCTTTGAGGCTGCGGGCACCTCCCTCTGCCCTTCATTCGCCTCAACTTGGGTATCAAAAGCGGTGTCCGCATGGGCCAAACAGCTCAGGCAGGGCATCCTAGCAGGCGCCTCCCTGGACGATCTGGCTTACTTAGCTGATCAGATCGGCCTTGCCGAAAATATCTACTTATGGCGTCCCTCGACTCTGCTGCATGCTCAGCCCGGGTTTCCAGTAATCTCGTTGCCTTACGTAGAATTCTTTGGCTTAAAGCCTGGAACGCCGACCTGGCTTCCAAAAGATCTCTAACTAATCTTCCTTTTCAAGGTTCCAGGCTGTTTGGATCCAAGCTAGATCAGCTCATCTCTGATGCTACTGGGGGTAAGAGCACCTCTCTCCCCCAGCACAGACCCAAACGCCCTTTTCCTAGGAGACGCCCCCTTCAATTCCGGTCCTTTCGTCAGTTTGCTCAACCGAACCCCTCCCAGAGGTCGACAATTGGGCGGCCGACTTCTTCAGTCGGCAGGGCCTCGCCTCAGGAGGATGGTCTCTCCATCCCGAGGTGTTTCACCAAATCTGCTTGCGGTGGGGCTCGCCGGATGTCGACCTCATGGCGTCCCGGTTAAACCACAAGGTCCCGTCCTTTGTAGCTCGGTCCCACGATCCGCTAGCAATCGCTCAGGACGCGCTAGTCATATCATGGTCACAGTTACAACTGCCCTATCTCTTTCCACCTCTACCTTTGATCCCTCGAGTCATCAAAAAGGTCAAGACAGAGGGAGTACCAGTTCTCCTAGTAGCCCCAGATTGGCCCAGACGCGTCTGGTACGCAGATCTGGTCAATCTGCTGGTCGACTCCCCCTTGAGACTACCAGACCATCCGGACATCCTCTCTCAGGGTCCTATTCTTAATCAGAGTTCTCGTTCTCTGAATTTAACGGTATGGCCGTTGAGGCCGCGGTGTTGGAAGACGGCGGGCTTTACTGACAATGTCATTCAGACCCTAATTAACGCCAGAAAACCCGCTACCTCGCGCATATACCACAGAACTTGGAGAGCCTTTTTTCGTCACTGCGAACAAGATCAACTGACTCCTATGTCCTTTTCTTTGCCAGTCATTTTGGCTTTTCTTCAGTCTGGCCTAGAGGTGGGACTATCTCTCAGCACTCTCAAGGGCCAAGTTTCGGCCTTGTCCATTCTATTCCAACGTAACTTAGGTCCTGACCTGAGGACGGCTAGCTTTCTACAAGGGGTAGCCCACCTGGCGCCCCCCTATCGCCCTCCAGTGGAACCATGGGACCTTAATATGGTCCTAAGCGTCCTACAACAGCCCCCTTTTGAACCCATTCAGGACATTCCAGCCTCTCTCCTTTCCTGGAAGGTGGCTTTTCTGGTGGCTGTTACCTCTATTAGAAGGGTCGCAGAACTCGCAGCCCTCTCTTGTCTGTCGCCTTTTCTGGTATTCCATCAAGACAAGGTAGTGCTCAGGCCGGTGCCTTCCTTTTTGCCAAAGGTGGTTTCCGCCTTTCATATTAATGAGGACATCGTTTTGCCTTCCTTTTGCCCTGCTCCAGTGCATCCACGGGAGAAGTCCCTGCACAAACTGGACCTGGTCAGAGCTCTACATGTGTACCTTTCCAGAACGGCCTCCCTTCGGCGCTCAGATGCCCTTTTTGTCATCCCTGAGGGGCATCGCAAGGGTCTCTCTGCTTCCAAGTCAACCATCGCCCGTTGGATACGTTCGACCATCTTGGAGGCACATCGCATCTCGGGCAAACCTACCCCTCCCGGAGTAAGGGCCTCTTGGGCGGTCCGCCATCAGGCTTCGGCCTCTCAAATCTGCAAGGCCGCAACGTGGTCTTCTCTTCACACCTTTTCAAGGTTTTACAAGGTCCACACTTATTCTTCGGCTGATGCCAGTGTGGGACGGAAGGTCCTGCAGGCGGCAGTTGCCGAAGTCTGACCTAGTCTGTGACTATCTTCTGTTCTCCCACCCAAGGGACTGCTTTGGGACGTCCCATGGTCCTGTGTCCCCCAATGAAGCGATGGAGAGAGAGGGATTTTTGGTACTCACCGTAAAATCTCTTTCTTGGAGCCTTCATTGGGGGACACAGCACCCTCCCTGTTTTTGGACATATGTCACGTTGGCCCTGTTGGGCATCTCATTCAGTTTTTTCACGGTTGTGCCCCGTTGGGCATTACATAGTTGGTTATTTTGTGCTTCTCCTACTGCTCTAGCCACTAACTGGTGAGCTTGGTGCCTGTAGGCGGGTATATACTGCGGAGGAGCAGCTATTTTTCCTTTTTGCCTAGTGTCAACCTCCTAGCGACAACAGCATACACCCATGGTCCTGTGTCCCCCAATAAAGGCTCCAAGAAAGATTTTACGGTGAGTACCAAAAATCCCTCTTTTTTTAAAGGACAACCCCTTTAAGTGACGACATATCCTATTGAGATTGGAAAACACCTTTAATGTGGTTAGTGCTCGCACACTGGCTACATGCAGTAATGTAAGGCAGCTGAAGCCCCACTAATGTGCACGGAGCCGCAAGGTCTCCTGATCACCCGTTTTGGCCATTTTTGTCATTGGTGACCGATCTCTTCTCTGTCCTCCTTTAGGATCATGCAGGCTGTTTTGGACCACGCACTTCCCTATTTACACACCAGAGAAGCGTTCGGTCAAAAAATTGGATATTTCCAGGTAAATATAAGTGTGGAAAATGTTTGTTTTTTTGCACATTATATAACACTAATGACTCCTCTAGACGGGCCGATCCAGGCTGACAAATGATCGACCATATAAAAGCTTTCATTAATAACCCGTTTAGCCAGTCGACCAGCATCCTACGCTCACGGAATGATCGGTAATGACATTCCTTCTGTGTGCATCTGAATATCATGTTATCGGCAGCACATGTGCTGCCGAGAACAATGTGTTTTATGCCAGCTTAAGTCATTGCAGCCAATGAATCGCATCACACGCATTGTAGAAATGATCAATCGTCACCATACAGTTTACAGCACACACCGTATCATCTCTGCCTTGAGTACACATGCCAATCATCAGGAATGAACTTTCTTTCAAACGATAATTTGGCCAATTATGTGTCTGCGTGGTTAGATGAGCCAGATCTCCACAGAGGGTTACCTCTTTAGGTCTGTAGGTACGGCCGGAGTGCACATAGACTATACATTCAGGTGTCGGGTCAATATGGCTCTGAGAAGTCTAGAGTCAGCATTTATTATTACCATCTAGTTCAAACAGTTACAGAGTGATTCACATGAAATAGTAAATTCTTAGATAAGCAAAAATCATTGTTTCTCAAAAAGTCACGGTCTCTTGGCGTACTGTCACCACATGTGTGGTGTGAATCTATGGAACACAGGTTTCCTCAAGTATTACAGATGAATATAATAACTAACTGTAAAAGGGGCCTTTAAAGATCTACTACATGGAAACTCACGCACATGCTGCACTGTGGGGCAGATTTCAGATCTGCAGCGTGTCTGTATAGGGTGTGTGCATAGGATGAAATCCTCTGCAGATCTGTAGCAAAATCCATCGCAAATCCACAGGTTCTACTTAGACAGACACATGTTATAAACCTACCTTCACATGTCTGCAATTTACCCACTGTGTGACTGCAAAGTTGAGGCCAACCGTGGGTTTCCTGATCTGGGCTCAGTAGCCTCTTATACAGTAGTGTTCAAAATAATAGCAGTCCAATATGACTAACCAGATGAATCACTGTTTTTGGTATAATTATATTACCACATGTCAAATAATTTACTAGTTGGTGCAGTAGATTCTAAGAAAACCACCAGACTCTACATTCATGATCTGCAGGTTTTTATGTTTCTGAGTCTGTGTATTTGAATAATTAATTGTACGGGGGTTTGTTCAAAATAATAGTAGTGTGGAGTTCAATTAATGAGGTCAATCATTCTGTGAGGAAACAGGTGTGAATCAGGTGACCCTTATTTAAGGGTGAAGCCAGCACATGTTGTACATGCATTTCTCCTTGAAAGCCTGAGAAATATGGGTCGTCTGAGACATTGTTCAGAAGAACAGAGTATTTTGATTAAAAAGTTGATTGGAGAGGGTAAAACATTATAACAAGTGCAGAGAATGATTGGCTGTTCAGCTAAAATGATCTCCAAAGCTTTAAAATGGAAAGAAAAACCAGAGAGACGTGGAAGAAAACAGAAGACTACTATTCAAATGGATGGAAGAATAGGCAGAATGGCAAAGGCTCGGTCAATGATCAGCTCCAGGATGATCAAAGACAGTCTCAAGTTACCTGTGAGTACTGTGACAGTTAGAAGACGCCTGTGTGAAGCAAATCTCTTAGCAAGAAGTCCCCGCAAAGTCCCACTGTTAAAAAAAGACATGTACTGAAGCGGATACAATTTGCCAAAGAACACATCAACTGGCCTAAAGAGAAATGGAGATACATTGTGGACTGATGAAAGTAAAATTGTTCTTTTTGGGTCCAAGGGCCGCAAACAGTTCGTCAGATGACCCCCCAAACTCCGCATTCAAGCCACAGTACTCTCTGAACACAGTGAAGCATGGTGGAAGCATCATGATATGGGCATGTTTCTCTTACTATGGTGCCGGACCTATTTACCGCATACCAGGGATCATGGACCAGCTTGCATATATTAAAATACTTGAAGAGGTCGTGTTACCTTACGCTGAAGAGGATATGCCCTTGAAATGGGTGTTTCAACAAGACAACGACCCTAAACACACCAGTAAATGAGCAAAATCTTGGCTCCAGTCCAACAAAATTGAGGCTATGGAGAGGCCAGCCCAATCCCCAGACCTGAATCCCATAGAACACTTGTGGGGTGACATCAAAAATGCTGTTTCTGAGGCAAAGCCAACAAATGCCGAAAAATAGTGGGATGTAGTCAAAGCATCCTGGACTGGAATAACAGATGACAGGAGACAGAAGTTGGTTGACTCTATGCAACTTTGATGTGAAGCAGTTCTAAAAAACTGTGGGTATGCAACTAAATATTAGGTTAGTGATTCGCAGTTGTGAGTTTGTAAAGACAAATGCAGACACTGCTATTTTTTTGAACAGGACAATGTTCATTTTTTGTTATTTTCTGTAAAGTAGTTAAGAATTATATACATTTCTCCATGTTTTGAATTAGAAAACAGTGTGCAATGTTCCCAATGCTGGAAATAACAACTAGGAGAAAGATTTTGTGCTTAACTCCTGTTTTTGAACCCACTGCTATTATTTTGAGCATTACTGTATGCCTATGAGGATGCTGAGTTTGGCTCAGGAGACCCGCAGCCATTGATCTGGACATCAGTCTGTACTCGCATCATGACTTGTAGTGGTATGAAGCTGGCCCGATAGTGCAGGCTTATCAGACCTAGCTGGTATATTTTTATTATTGTCCATATCTTAGACCGTTTTGTCATCCTGTCTTCTTTGGCAGCTCATGCAGGGAAAGATGGCGGATATGTATACACGTCTGACTGCATGTCGCCAGTATGTCTATAATGTGGCCAGGGCATGTGACAAGGGACACTTCAATGCTAAGGTAAGTATGATTTCAGATGGGTCGTAGCTTAATACAATTTAACACCATATTTTAGACTTCAGTGCAATGGATAATTTATTAAACGTTGACCTGTCTTTAGATGAAAAGGGAGCTTTTTTTTTTCTTTCTTTTTTATTGTATTCCTACTTCTTCCCTGAACATGATTTTTTTTTTTTTTTTTTTTTTTTTTAAATCTGCCATACTGTTCCAGAGATATGGGCCTTTTTACTTACTGCTAAATTTTATGATCTATATCAAAGGGGCGTGGCTCACAGGATCCTCAGGGGCGTGTCTTTAGGCTGCTCTGCATAATTATCCTGTGGGCCACGCCCCCTTATAAAGATTACACACAATCAACACTAAATAAAAAGGCCCATATCTCTGCAACCGTATGGTGGATTTAAAAAAATGAAAAAGTGTAATACTCGGGGGAGCAGCGGGAATAAAGGAAGGGCAAACACTGGTCACTTCTGACTTGGTGACATGTCCTCTTTAAAGTAGAATTTTTGTTCTTCTTCAATTCTGGTTATTGTATGTGATAAATTGGGAACATGTCATTTACTTACAGGATTGTGCTGGCGTTATCCTTTACTCTGCTGAATCTGCTACCCAAGTGGCCCTCGATGGTATTCAGTGTCTAGGTAAGGAGAGTCTAACCTGTGCCTTTTGGCCAACACCTAAATCCACCAGCACTACTGATACATATTTATTCTTCAGTTTTGCCCTCGATGTTTCCAGCAGTCCACAACACAAAGCGATCACCATTACGGCTGTGGGGGTTTTTTTTGGTTTTTTTTTGCCTAATGTTTTCAGCCGATTCATCAATTGAGCAAACTCTGTGCCCGAGAAATATAACCTCCATAATTGATTTTATATGATACATTTCTCGCACAAAATTTTGCGCTGTTAGAGGAGCATCCAATTTTTTTTTCATTAAAGTCACAAAAAAAAAAAGATTAAAGACGAAAATAAAGAATTCATTGTACTGTGTGCGCCATTTTGAAGAATTATTTTGGTGCAAAAAAAACCCCATCAAGTAATGATCCAAGATGTAAAAAAAAAACAAAACAAAAAAAAAAACGAGAAAATGACTTTAAATTTTAACTGCAAATGAAACTTGCCCTGTGTGTCTTCACCTGTATGAAAAGACTGGGATGGCTCTGGGAGCAAGCGCACCACCACCGCTGTGTTTTCATATATAGGCATCTCCAATGTTTAGGAATTCAGTGTTGACAAGCGTTGCGATTTGTGCAAGTAAAGGTGTCCAGTTTAGATTGTTGCCTGTATTCACTTTAAGGGAATCTTTAAGTAGGTTTTTGTTATATAATCGGAGAGCAGCATGGTGGAGGGGCAGAGACCCTGATTCCAGCGATGTGTCATTTTTGATACAAAAACAGTTTTCTCTGCTGCAGAGCTCTAAATGCTTAGCCCTGTATAACCCCTCCCACACCACTGATTGGCAGCTGTGTATAACCCCCGCCCACACTACTGATTGGCAGCTGTGTATAACCCCCGCCCACACTACTGATTGGCAGCTGTGTATAACCCCCGCCCACACTACTGATTGGCAGCTGTGTATAACACCCGCCCACACTACTGATTGGCAGCTGTGTATAACCCCCGCCCACACTACTGATTGGCAGCTGTGTATAACCCCCGCCCACACTACTGATTGGCAGCTGTGTATAACCCCCGCCCACACTACTGATTGGCACCTTCCTGTGTATAACCCCCGCTCACACCACCGATTGGCAGCTGTGTATAACCCCCGCCCACACCACCGATTGGCAGCTGTGTATAACCCCCGCCCACACCACTGATTGGCAGCTGTGTATAACCCCCGCCCACACTACTGATTGGCAGCTGTGTATAACCCCCGCCCACACTACTGATTGGCAGCTGTGTATAACCCCCGCCCACACTACTGATTGGCAGCTGTGTATAACCCCCGCCCACACTACTGATTGGCAGCTGTGTATAACACCCGCCCACACTACTGATTGGCAGCTGTGTATAACACCCGCCCACACTACTGATTGGCAGCTGTGTATAACACCCGCCCACACTACTGATTGGCAGCTGTGTATAACCCCCGCCCACACTACTGATTGGCAGCTGTGTATAACCCCCGCCCACACTACTGATTGGCAGCTGTGTATAACCCCCGCCCACACTACTGATTGGCACCTTCCTGTGTATAACCCCCGCTCACACCACCGATTGGCAGCTGTGTATAACCCCCGCCCACACCACTGATTGGCAGCTGTGTATAACCCCCGCCCACACTACTGATTGGCAGCTGTGTATAACCCCCGCCCACACTACTGATTGGCAGCTGTGTATAACACCCGCCCACACTACTGATTGGCAGCTGTGTATAACCCCCGCCCACACCACTGATTGGCAGCTGTGTATAACCCCCGCCCACACTACTGATTGGCAGCTGTGTATAACCCCCGCCCACACTACTGATTGGCAGCTGTGTATAACCCCCGCCCACACTACTGATTGGCAGCTGTGTATAACCCCCGCCCACACTACTGATTGGCAGCTGTGTATAACCCCCGCCCACACTACTGATTGGCAGCTGTGTATAACCCCCGCCCACACTACTGATTGGCAGCTGTGTATAACCCCCGCCCACACTACTGATTGGCAGCTGTGTATAACCCCCGCCCACACTACTGATTGGCACCTTCCTGTGTATAACCCCCGCTCACACCACCGATTGGCAGCTGTGTATAACCCCCGCCCACACTACTGATTGGCAGCTGTGTATAACCCCCGCTCACACCACCGATTGGCAGCTGTGTATAACCCCCGCCCACACTACTGATTGGCAGCTGTGTATAACCCCCGCCCACACTACTGATTGGCAGCTGTGTATAACCCCCGCCCACACTACTGATTGGCAGCTGTGTATAACCCCCGCCCACACTACTGATTGGCACCTTCCTGTGTATAACCCCCGCTCACACCACCGATTGGCAGCTGTGTATAACCCCCGCCCACACCACTGATTGGCAGCTGTGTATAACCCCCGCCCACACTACTGATTGGCAGCTGTGTATAACCCCCGCCCACACTACTGATTGGCAGCTGTGTATAACCCCCGCCCACACTACTGATTGGCAGCTGTGTATAACCCCCGCCCACACTACTGATTGGCACCTTCCTGTGTATAACCCCCGCTCACACCACCGATTGGCAGCTGTGTATAACCCCCGCCCACACTACTGATTGGCAGCTGTGTATAACCCCCGCCCACACTACTGATTGGCACCTTCCTGTGTATAACCCCCGCTCACACCACCGATTGGCAGCTTCCTGTGTACACTATATATTGATAGAAAGCTGCTGATCAGACACCTAGTGCTGTAATGATAATATCCTGCTGATTTAAGACTGATTTTATTGATACAGCAGCACACAGCCCTGTAAGTAACACATTGCTGGAATCTGGCCGGACATTATTCTGATCTCAGATTACATAGACAATCCTGCTGACAGATTCCCATTAAAAGGTTCTCCCCGTCCTCTGCTCCCCGTCCTCTGCTCCCCGTCCTCTGCTCCCCGTCCTCTGCTCCCCGTCCTCTGCTCCCCGTCCTCTGCTCCCCGTCCTCTGCTCCCCGTCCTCTGGCTTCCTGCTTGCTCCTGATGACTGACAGTTCGGACCAGAGGTGCCACCCGTCCTGTGCGCTCTCCAGTGCTGCAATCAGAAGCAGCCTTCCCTCCTGGAGAATCAGAGGACAGAGGCATAATGAAGCCGGCCGGATCCAGAGCGGACAGCACTCCTTCCCTAGGAGACCGACCTCCTCTGACAGACTGGCAGAGGTGGCTGGTGACCTAAAAATATCTCTCTTCTCTAGGTCTGAGAGGATTTTTAATAAGAAGTAAATTGAAAAGTTTTTACCGTATTTTGCAATTTTACCCATGAAGACTGAGACCACCCCATGTTCACTGTTCTTTTATAAATGTTTATTTCTCCACAGGGGGCAATGGCTATATAAATGACTACCCGATGGGCCGCTTCCTTCGTGATGCCAAGCTTTATGAAATAGGGGCTGGTACTAGCGAGGTTCGGAGACTGGTCATAGGAAGAGCCTTCAATGCTCTGTACAAGTAACCTGCCGACCTTGGAGATCACCGATCATGGCTCTAACTCCGAACTCAATCTGCAAAAATCTCTCTGCACCCGGGTGGATGAGGAGCAATGGGCACTCACTGCCTAAAACACTTACCTCGAAGCTGCGAGCCTCGTGGCCGCACAGACTGGACTGTTAGGAGACCAGACCGGTCCAGTGCTCTGTCTACCGACTCTTTATCAAGTGAATGTGAAGATTCTTATACCGGGGACATGAAACCATGAACCGTATAGTTATATCCAAGAGATGGGGGGCTCTGATCACCCCCACTGATCACTGTTTATGGAGTCTGTGTATTGCTCCAGGAACAAATAAAGCATACGTCAATCATCTGTCATTATTTTCCCCAGTGCTGTCTATAGTGATATCTACAGCCTGTTAAAGGAGTTGTCTGGGACTTAAACATTTAACATTGATGACTTATCCTTAGTATAGGTCATCAATGTCTGATCGGTGGGGGTGCGACACTCTGCACCCCCGCCAATCTGCTGTTCCTGGTGTCGGCGGCCAGGACTGATCAGTTACAGAGCTGCACAGTGGGTGCAACCGGGCACTGCACTCCACCTGCTATTGATTTGAATAGGGGGCGGATGTGCAGTACCGGCCGCGGCCACTATACAGGCGCTGTGCAGATCCATAACTGAGCAGTTTTGTGACGCCGCCGACATCAGGAACAGCTGACTGGTGGGAGTCCCGGGTGTCTCACCCCCACCAATCATACATTAGTGACCTGTCACCAATGTAAGTCTTAAAGGGGTTGTCTAAGTGTAACCCACCCTGTAAGAGCAGAGATGCATTACAGAAAGTGGATGCTTCATCTCTTCATTCCTGTCCTGTCTGTCATCCTGCATAGTCCAGTGAAGGCAATGGCAGGAGAAATGCATGCTGGGAGGTGAAAGGAAGTCAGTTCCAGCTCCTATAGTGCTGATGAAATACTGCACATTCAGAGTATGAGAGTTTTTGGACATATTAGACTATATCAGCACCAGTGGCGGTTTTAGCTTATTGTAGTGTATGCGGTCGGCTTCACTCTGCTTTTCTACAGGATTTATGTGAAGGGCTTTAAGAAAATATAAGCTCTTAAGAAAAATATAGAAAATTTCAGTTAAATTACTTGTAAAAATCACTGATTCTTCTGTGGCAGAATCAGGGGGAGATCTGGAATTTTTACAAAGAATATAACTCAATTTTTTGTTTTTAAGCAAGCGACAGGTCCTCTTTAGCAGTAGTCCTAAATAAAATACACATGGAATAAATGGGGAAAGAGTTGATACGAGGAGTAAAATAATAGAAATATATCCCCCCGGTGGAGGTTTAGTAGATTGCAGGCAGGTCTCACAATGTACTTTAGTGACCCCTGCTGGTAGTGGTGGGGATTTGTTTTCAATTGTATTTTAATTCTATTCTTGCTGCATCTCACAATAAATACTAAGGAGGGAAATTTCCTAAGACAGGCGAGTCACAGTCCAGTCTGATTCGTGCTGGATTTATGAAGAGGGGAACACCATGTAATAAATATGGTAAAGATTTAGCCGTTCTTGAAGCAAATTGAAATCTCCATCTGCTGTGAGCAGCCATAGAGCTGCTTTATGTGCTGAATTCTGGTATATTATAGAAAGTCTATCAGATGTATAGGCCGCCCCTCAGGCCTAATCACAGACACTTTATAAAAAGAAACAATTGCAAGTTTTAGCACAAGGCAGATTTCTAAATAAAACATTTAATAGATCGCCCCTATGGGCATATTATTAAAATCTAAAAGAAAGTTATTCTATCCATTAGCACATATGCTCCTAACATGGGAAATAATCACCACAGAATTGTTTAATATGCAGTAAATGAATAACCTGCCAGACACCCGACGGACTGACCGCGGCAGGGGCAGAAATCACCCTAAGGCCACGGCCCCACTATCAGTATTCGGTCAGTATTTTTTCTCAGGAGTGGGAGCCAAAACCAGGTGAGGAGCAATCAGAGAAAAGGTATAATAGAAACAAGTCACCAATTCTGCATTTGTCACCCACTCCTGGTTTTGTCTCCCACTCCTGAGAAAAAATACTGACTGAATACTGATAGTGGGGTCGTGGCCTTAAAAGGGTTATTCCCAAATGGGTATTGTTGGATAGTTCTTGTAAATACAAGTGATTTTTGCAATTTACTGCTTATTAAAATTGTCAGTCGTTCTTGAAATATTAACACTTTATTCTTTTAGTTACAGCTCATTGCTTTGGAGACCGACCACTGCTGCTGGACAGCAGAACATAAGCAGTGCTTACATGCTCTTTTCCATTGAGCTTGTAAGCGCTGTATTGAACCTGTCCCGAAACGCTGAAGCGCACCACAACTTCCTAACCAGTTTCAGCACAAGGTAGACCACAGCAGTGGTCGGTCTCCAAGGCAACAAGCTGTAAACAAAAGAAAAGCGTTAACTCAAGAACGACTGAAAAGTTTAATAAGCAATGAAATGCAAAAGTGCTTGTTTTTACCAACACTATCTGACAGTGCCCATCTGTGAAGATGAGGAAAAACCCTTTTAAAGGCCACTGACAAAGGAACAATATTTGCAGCCTTTTTTAATATTTCTCATCTGGAGCCTCCCTCACAGCAGTATATGCTGAATTTGGGGGTCTGTACGTCCATTTCACTGTTGCCTTCACTAGCTCGCAGGTATCTGCACCGAGGTCTCTTCTATAGCGGCCATGTAGTGGTAGATACCAGTTATTTTTCCCTATTACTGTACGTGCTCCTCTCCGTGAGTCACATAGTATTCATGTCCCCGTTGTGCCCTATAGTTGGTAAAATTGCCTTCTAGAAACATGAATGCTACCTGTGGATTCATTGGAAAGTTATCATACCCTGAGTGTCCCTATAGTGTAATAATGCCCTTTAGGTGCCCACTGAACTGCTAATAATGCCCCCCTGAGGATTCCTTTTACAGTTATATTGACACTGTCGCCCACAAAAAATAGGGCCCAAAAATGTAAAATAATTATATATTCACCATAAACCGGATCCTGAGTGATCTGCGTCCTACAACGCAGGCTGCCGTGAGCACTTCTGCCTATCGATGGGTACTGATTGTACAGAAACTCCTCCGTACTCCAGTAGATGTATGCAACATCAAAATCAGATTTAGGCTATGTGCCCACGATGCAGAATAGATGCAGATTTTTCCTGAGCGTTTCTGCCTCTCCCTGGCAGAAAAAAAAACACATGCAGATTTTACATGCGTTTTTTTTCTGCCAGGGAGAAGCGTTTTTTAAGCATTTTTGCATGCATTTCCGCATGTAAAAAACGGGTCATGCAACCGCCGACATCAGCGGTCGTGTGACCATCACATGACTAAATGACGTCAGCGCAGGTCCTTTTAGAACACGGCAGGACGCCAATGACAGAGGACACCGCGGGAGAGGTAAGTATAATGTTTTTTTTTTTTTTACGTTTTAATTTTTTTTTTTTACTAATGGTACCCGGGTCGGATGAGAGTCTCCTCTGCTCCAGACCCAGGTACCATCCACGCATTGAACCGCATAACATTCGCATGCATACATGCGGATGTTATGCAGTTCAATGCAAGTCAATGGCGGCAATTACGCACAAGAAATGGACGTGCTGTCGATTTTTCCGCAATGATAATATGCAGCGGAAATTTCTGCAGCATGTGCACAGCACATGCAGATTACCAAGCGTTTTTAATGCACTTTCGTGGTGGAAATGCATTAAATCCGCATCGTGGGCACGCAGCCTTAAACACTTTATGCAATAAAATGAAATTGAATTAAAAAAATAGTTTACTACCTGTTTGCAAATGACAAACTGCACTTTTACTATTTCTGGACGGTTTATCAATAAATCACGGCCAGACGATATTTATTACGGACACATTGGAAAACCATAATAAATGCTTGTGATTATAAGTGATAAATGTCCACAGCCCATAATCCTGATGTGTAACGTCAGCTGCAGTCACTGTCATCTGTAACATGATGAGAATTACTCACAATAATCTGCAGAAGTTTCTTCAGCTTCAGAAAATGTAATTGTTTCTCCAGAGCGGGCGATAAAGTGCCGTATTGTTCTGTGCTGGAGTTTGTGGTGGGCCGGCGACCCTGGTGCTGGTTATAAGCCCGGTCTATGGACCTCAGAGTTACAGGTCACCTAAACACCTCTACATGGAGCCTGTAACCTGTATTCTCAGGCCGTGTAAGGGACGCCATAATGATAAGGCGCCTGCCTGGTAACAAGTGCAGATTAATGGCCGCTACAGTGAAGAGAATGGCCTGTGGTGAAAGGGTTAATACTGGGGCCCTGCATCAGTAATAGCCCCTGTAGTCACCATGACAACTGTTATGAGGTCATAAACACATGTCATAAAGAAGATTCCGTGAGAGAAGGGCGCGCTGCCACGATCAGCGCCATTACTGATGGACCGAGGACCTGGAGCGCGGCCCCCCACGTAATGTACCCACCTGGGTGTAATATGGAGGTTCTAGCAGGGGGAGGGGTTGTCTGCTTTAGATGCCCCCAGGGTGTATGAAGATAATAGAGGGGGGTCCGCAGCAGAGGATAGAGAGACCCTCTACTTACAGCCGCTCTCCTCAGGGTGAACATGGACAGACCTTTGAATTTCATGGGTGCTGTGGGGGAGGGGCAGGAGGGAGGAGGCATTTATCCTATTAGGGGTCATCCATAACCAACAACCCCTGTAACCGAGTGTCCAACTTCTTGTGACTTGGACCTGGATCTGTAAGGGAGAGTTATAATAATTTCTGTAATGAGTATATCATGTCATCCATGTTGTATATATATATTCACTGTGTCCATTAGTGGAGATTTGAATCCTTAGTTATGTTCTCTATAGTCAGCAGCAAGAATTAATTGTAACTATTATCTGATTCTGCAATGTCTGTATAACCTTGATCACAATGTATTAGGGTCAGACAGCCGCTCAGCTTGTTTGTCTCCTTGTTAACAGGTAAACAGAGTTTTACTTCAGAATTCAGGTGTCGTCTTATCCTCTTGGTAAAAGGTGAAATTCTCCTGTCATCTTGGTCCTTCGAGCCGGAATTCATCATCTCCTCCAACATGAGGTAAGTGCTGATACCGCGCACGAGGAGGGATGGAAATACCCTCTGTGGAACAAGTCCTCCGCCTGAACTGGCGTCAAAAGAGGCCAAGGAGAATTGAGAGTCGACCACATCTGAATTTGGGTAAGAAAAATGGTATTATTATTATTAATTAGGTAATATTATTAGTCCAATATTAATGGTATTTATAAGTTGCTGCAATTGGGGTTCGTGTGACCCCTGGAAATTGCTGCAATTGGGGTTTGTTTGACCCCTGTAATTGTTGCTATTGGGGTTGTGTGACCCCTGTAAGTTGCTGCAATTGGGGTTGTGTGACCCCTGGAAGTTGCTGCAATTGGGGTTTGTGTGACCCCTGGAAGTTTGACCCCTGGAAGTTGCTGCAATTGGGGTTGTGTGACCCCTGGAAGTTGCTGCAATTGGGGTTGTGTGACCCCTGGAAGTTGCTGTAATTGGGGTTTGTGTGACCCCTGGAAGTTTGACCCCTGGAAGTTGCTGCAATTGGGGTTTGTGTGACCCCTGGAAGTTGCTGCAATTGGGGTTTCTGTGACCCCTGTAAGTTGCTGCAATTGGGGTTTCTGTGACCCCTGTAAGTTGCTGCAATTGGGGTTTCTGTGACCCCTGGAAGTTTGACCCCTGGAAGTTGCTGCAATTGGGGTTTGTGTGACCCCTGTAAGTTGCTGCAATTGGGGTTTCTGTGACCCCTGTAAGTTGCTGCAATTGGGGTTTCTGTGACCCCTGTAAATTGCTGCAATTGGGGTTTGTTTGACCCCCTGGAAGTTGCAAATAGTCCATAGTCTATTTGAGAAGACTACAGGAATAAATAACCCTGTGTGCCCATTAAACGATCTACATGGTGAGGGTCTAGGACCAGGGGGCATTGTTAATAATCCGCTGGGCTAACTTATAATAATACTGATGGTTGTGTGTGTGTATATAAGTATATATGTATGTATATATGTATATATATATGTATGTATATATATATATATGTATGTGTATATATATATATATATATATGTATGTATATATATATATATATACACATATATATATATATAATATATAGAAAAAAAGAAAAGAAAAAGAGCAGCACAAGCAAACAACTTGTAAATGGGTGGGTGCCCATCCTCCAGGTAAATAGCAAACCTCCTTACATATAAAAAAAAAAAAAATAGCTCCACAGTCACCATCAGGGCGGCGTCAGCACCCGACGCACCCGGGCAAATGCCGGGGCCCTGAGCAGGTAGAGGGGCCCACTGGCGGTCGCGCACCCCGCCGGGCTATGGGCGGAGGAGAGCTGTGCCAGCGCCCGCCCTTCTCCGCCGCTTGCTCAGGGCCCCGGCAGCCGGATACTTACCTCTCCCCGTGCCTCCGCAGATCTGCTGTCTTCCTGCTCTGTGCTGTCTGTGACGTCTCAGGTCAGAGGGTGCGGTGACGTCTTTACACCGTGCCCTCCCCTGAGCCGTCACAGGCCGCGCAGAGCGGGAATATACCGGCGAGTCGGCGACGCTGGAGTCCGGAGCTGAGGCATGGGACATTATATGGGGGGGGGGTGACATCCTGCATGGGGCATTATACAGAGGGGGGGGTGACATCCTGCATGGGGCATTATACAGAGGGGGGGGTGACATCCTGCATGGGGCATTATACAGAGGGGGGGTGACATCCTGCATGGGGCATTATACAGAGGGGGGGTGACATCCTGCATGGGGCATTATACAGAGGGGGGGTGACATCCTGCATGGGGCATTATAAAGAGGGGAGTGACATCCTGCATGGGGCATTATAAAGAGGGGGGTGACATCCTGCATGGGGCATTATAGAGAGAGGGGGGTGACATCCGGCATGGGGCATTATAAAGAGAGGGGTGTGACATCTTGTATGGGGCATTATACAGAGGGGGGGTGACATCCTGCATGGGGCATTATACAGAGGGGGGGGTGACATCCTGCATGGGGCATTATAAAGAGGGGGTGACATCCTGCATGGGGCATTATAAAGAGGGGGGTGACATCCTGCATGGGGCATTATAAAGAGAGGGGGGGACAGCCTGCATGGGGCATTATACAGAGGGGGGGGGGTGACATCCTGCATGGGGCATTATAAAGAGAGGGGGTGACATCCTGCATGGGGCCTTATACAGAGGGGTGGTGACATCCTGCATGGGGCCTTATAAAGAGGGGGGTACATCCTGCATGGGGCATTATAAAGAGGAGGGGTGACAGCCTGCATGGGGCATTATAAGGGGGGGGGGACAGCCTGCATGGGGCATTATAAGGGGGGGGGACAGCCTGCATAGTGCATTATGTGGGGGTAACTGCCTGCATGGAGCATTATAAGGGGGGGACGACAGCCTGCATGGAGCATTATTTGGGGGTCAGTATCTTGTATGGAGCGTTATAAGGGGACCAGTATCCTGTATGGAGCGTTTTATGGGGGCCAGTATCCTGTATGGAGCGTTATATGGGGGCCCGTATCCTGTATGGAGCTTTATAAGGGGACCAGTATCCTGTATGGAGCGTTATAAGGGGACCAGTATCCTGTATGGAGCGTTATATGGGGGCCAGTATTCCGTATGAAGCGTTATATGGGGGCCAGTATTCCGTATGGAGCGTTATATGGGGGCCAGTATTCCGTATGGAGCGTTATATGGGGGCCAGTATTCTGTATGGAGCCTTATATGGGGGCCAGTATTCCGTATGGAGCCTTATATGGGGGCCAGTATTCCGTATGGAGCCTTATATGGGGGCCAGTATTCCGTATGGAGCCTTATATGGGGGCCAGTATTCCGTATGGAGCCTTATATGGGGGCCAGTATTCCGTATGGAGCCTTATATGGGGGCCAGTATTCCGTATGGAGCCTTATATGGGGCCAGTATTCCGTATGGAGCCTTATATGGGGGCCAGTATTCCGTATGGAGCCTTATATGGGGGCCAGTATTCCGTATGGAGCCTTATATGGGGGCCAGTATTCCGTATGGAGCCTTATATGGGGGCCAGTATTCCGTATGGAGCCTTATATGGGGGCCAGTATTCCGTATGGAGCCTTATATGGGGGCCAGTATTCCGTATGGAGCCTTATATGGGGGCCAGTATCCCGTATGGAGCGTTATATGGGCGCCAGTATTCTGTATGGAGCGTTATATGGGGGCCAGTATCCTGTATGGGGCATTTTATGGCGGCCAGTATTCTGTATGGAGCGTTATATGGGGGCCAGTATTCCGTATGGAGCCTTATATGGGGGCCAGTATTCCGTATGGAGCCTTATATGGGGGCCAGTATTCCGTATGAAGCGTTATATGGGGGCCAGTATTCCGTATGGAGCCTTATATGGGGGCCAGTATTCCGTATGGAGCCTTATATGGGGGCCAGTATTCCGTATGAAGCGTTATATGGGGGCCAGTATCCTGTATGGAGCCTTATATGGGGGCCAGTATTCCTTATGGAGCCTTATATGGGGGCCAGTATTCCGTATGGAGCCTTATATGGGGGCCAGTATTCCGTATGGAGCATTTTATGGGGGCCATTATTCTGTATATATTTATGTATATATGTATACGCCGGTATTTTGTTGTTATATATTTATGTATATATGTATACGCCGGTATTTTGTTGTTATATATTTATGTATACGCCGGTATTTTGTTGTTATATATTTATGTATATATGTATATGCCGGTATTTTGTTGTTATATATTTATGTATATATGTATACGCCGGTATTTTGTTGTTATATATTTATGTATATATGTATATGCCGGTATTTTGTTGTTATATATTTATGTATATATGTATATGCCGGTATTTTGTTGTTATATATTTATGTATATATGTATATGCTGGTATTTTGTTGTTATATATTTATGTATATATGTATACGCCGGTATTTTGTTGTTATATATTTATGTATACGCCGGTATTTTGTTGTTATATATTTATGTATATATGTATACGCCGGTATTTTGTTGTTATATATTTATGTATATATGTATATGCCGGTATTTTGTTGTTATATATTTATGTATATATGTATATGCCGGTATTTTGTTGTTATATATTTATGTATATATGTATACGCCGGTATTTTGTTGTTATATATTTATGTATATATGTATATGCCGGTATTTTGTTGTTATATATTTATGTATATATGTATATGCCGGTATTTTGTTGTTATATATTTATGTATATATGTATACGCCGGTATTTTGTTGTTATATATTTATGTATATATGTATATGCCGGTATTTTGTTGTTATATATTTATGTATATATGTATACGCCGGTATTTTGTTGTTATATATTTATGTATATATGTATATGCTGGTATTTTGTTGTTATATATTTATGTATATATGTATACGCCGGTATTTTGTTGTTATATATTTATGTATATATGTATACGCCGGTATTTTGTTGTTATATATTTATGTATATATGTATATGCTGGTATTTTGTTGTTATATATTTATGTATATATGTATATGCCGGTATTTTGTTGTTATATATTTATGTATATATGTATATGCCGGTATTTTGTTGTTATATATTTATGTATATATGTATACGCCGGTATTTTGTTGTTATATATTTATGTATATATGTATTTGCCGGTATTTTGTTGTTATATATTTATGTATATATGTATACGCCGGTATTTTGTTGTTATATATTTATGTATATATGTATACGCCGGTATTTTGTTGTTATATATTTATGTATATATGTATATGCTGGTATTTTGTTGTTATATATTTATGTATATATGTATACGCCGGTATTTTGTTGTTATATATTTATGTATATATGTATACGCCGGTATTTTGTTGTTATATATTTATGTATATATGTATATGCCGGTATTTTGTTGTTATATATATATATGTATATATGTATATGCCGGTATTTTGTTGTTATATATTTATGTATATATGTATATGCCGGTATTTTGTTGTTATATATTTATGTTTATGCCAGTATTTTGTTGTTATATGTTTATGTATATGCCGGTATTTTGTTGAATTTTGTCTTTTGTCAATCGTGTCATTGTCATTTGTCTTTTAATATCGTAAAATTAAAGACATAAAATGTATGTTTTCTGTAGACACATGAGGCTCCTTGAATGATCTCTAGAGTGAATGTATGAGGATTAGATATAAAATCCTGAGTGTATAAGGGAGTCCAGTTAGGTGCGGTTGACGGTCATTTGTGGACTGAAGACAATTGATAGGTTATTATAACTGTGTAAACACCAAGGTACACGGCACCTGATCCCATGGATGATATTTCTTGTCGTCTTACAGAATACAATCTGTATTGTTCTATGTATACTTCTTATAATAACACAGAGTGACTGAAACCTCCACGTTTCAAAAGTGAACGCAGGGTTAAACCTGTGGCGGTTGAGCGAGACCTCGTCACGATCACTGTGGAGTTAGTAGAGTCCGCGACGGTGGTGTTCTGAATACCTGATTTTAAGAACGGGAACGTCTCTGGATATAAAGAGACGGTGTCGATAGACTTTATCTCAGCACTTCAGGTCTAGGAATACGAGGGAACTTTTGTCTATTGTCTTATCGTTTCTCTTGTCTTAATTCTGTGGGTCACATGTCTTCATGTGCGTGGTTGTCCAAACGCTGATTGTGAAAGTTGTTGTGAATTGTGTGTTTGTATTGTTATCCTCGTCAATTACACTGTGCTGCCATATTCCTCCTTTACAGGCCTTCATTGGACAAAGGTGGGAACACATAGAATATCCAGTAAATAAGCAGAGATCTCCTTCCTGGATTCAGGTGTTGTCCGATCTCACTTGTAGGTGAAATTCTCCTGTCAGAGAGATGGTCGATCCACCTGCGCAATCAGATCAACCAAATTCATTCTAGCAATCAATATGGTGGAAGATATCGCAGCTGGATCTCTCCAACATCCACTTTATCACATTTATCATCTACATTTGTTATGTCGTTCTCTGTAAATCTGGATAAATGTACAAATTGTAAAACTCTGCAGTTCCACCTGTTATATATCGGCACTAACTCTCTAAGCCCAAGGGAAGGGCAGCCCTCCAGCCATGGTTCCCTAGAGGTTTCCTCCACAGGGGGTTTTCCTCTCCTGAGTGCTGGAGGGTGACTCTTCGTGAGTCGGGGGTTGTGCCATTTTCGGTGTCATGTAAATTTAAATAAAATTCTGACTATTTGACACCTAATTGCAATGCTTTGTGTATTTATTTTGTGTGCTTCTGTCTGATTCATTTTATTTGGGGGTTGGGGTCCATCACATACGGCTGGACATCTGCCGGCCGCACAGGACGTAGTAAGCATATTATGCCCCGGGGGTCGCCCCTGCTCTGATGATGATGATGGAGAAGAGGAGACAAGCATTACAGCACAACTCCTGAACGTGTGCTCTCATCATTGGAATAAAGAATTGTATTACAACATTATTAAAAAGCAGATTACTTGTCTATTCCTGTAGCTCACATTGTTTTCAAAGGAGAAAGCTGCATGCCAGATGGTCTGTGGGAACAGGGGCTACACAAAATCTTCTTTATCCTGATAGGTGAGGGCAGGGTCATCCCTGCCACCAGATGGGAGCTGCAACCCCGACCTAAGGGGCAGCCTCAAAATAATGCTTCCTTAAAGGGAAACTTTTACGTCTGATAACGCTATAAACCTGAACATATAGGGTTAATCTGCAGGTTAATAGCTTTAGGAAGGTGCCCAACCGCTGGACAGTAAGTGTGGCACCCGAGAGAAAATTAACTTTATTTATCCTAGGAGACGCCATCTTTCAGTCATTCAGACATGGCCCAGAGCAATTATTGTCACCGCTCACAGGACTGAGAGCAGCAGCTGTAAGCATGCTCCGGCACTGACTGACAGCCGGCTATGCAGTGCAGTCAGTGCCAGGCCGTGCTCACAACCGCCACTCTCAGCAATGTGAGTGATGGCTGTAATGTTGTTTTAGTACCAAATTTGTAATTTTCACAGGGGATAATAGGAGAACACGGACCCTATAATTTGTTACACAATTTCTCCCGAACGTAATGATGACTCCCTGTGCGGTCAAAAACTGCAGTGGGAGCAGACGGCCGGGCTGGGAGAGGAAAGAGCGCTATTGGATTTTGGACTGGAATAGATTGTGAATGCTGTCTCACATGTGAAGACCCCCTGACATGCCAAAACAGCAGAAACAACCCACAAGTGACGCCATTTTGGAAACTAGACTCCGGAAGGAATTCTTCTAGCTGTGCGCTGAGTATTTTTGACCCACAGATGATTCACAAAACTTTATAACAATTAGATGTGAAAACAAAAAATACTGAAATACTGTGTTAGCCCAAGTTTGCAATTTCCACAAAGGATAATAGAATAAAATGGATCCATATATTGTTATGTAATTCCTCCGAATGCAGTGATCCCCAGGGCCGTATTCACAGGTCATGCTGCCCCAGGCACTGGTCATAAATGCCCCCTGATTACAGGCCATTTATAACAATTATCCGTATGGGAAGGTCATGTCTAGTCAGGCGCAATGCTAATCAGTCAGTAATAACAAAGGAGAACCTGAATAATAAAACTATTGTCTATAACTGATCACTAGTTATAATAATGTAATAATAATTGGCACCAGTTGTACAATTTCCAGAAGTCTGATCCCCCCAGCGAGCAGCCTGGTCCTGGTGGTCAGTGGTGGGGATTGTGTCCTAATCATCTGGTCTTCTGGAGCACATAGTAATAAATGCTGAGACTAAATATTATTCCTATACAGAGACAGAATAATACCGCTATATCACTTCCTAATAACAGCACCACACACCCATACAATGAGTCATATCATATCATATCACCGCCACCTTGCTGGGATTGGAGAACCATCATACATAGACTGAATAATACCACTATGCTGTGACTGAATAACACGACCAAAGACTGAATAATACCGCCATATTGTTAACAAATAAAAACAATCCTATGGGAATCCATACAATGCAGAAAATGTTACTGAGGGCTCTGTGCACACAACATCTTCTCAGGCGGATTCCTCTGCAGAAACTGCCTGGAAAACCTCCCAACCAATGTCCAAAAGAAAGAACATCTTCATCTCCATGTAAAGCCACTTGCTTTGCTCATGTTCCGACTTCTGAACGTCTTTTAACCACTTCAAATTCCTAAAAACGCCAAGAGACTAAAAGAAGCGACCTGAGCGCTGTCTGGAGTTTGCTGCTGGGAAGACGCTGTTACGTTACAATACAAGTCAGTGTTAGAGCTGAGATTGTGGCCTCTCCTCTCTTCCTCCAGACTCTGGACCTTGATTTCCAAATGAAATGCAAAATTTACTTTCATCTGAAAACACCTTGGACCAGCGCTGCCATCGGGGCATTAGTGCCCTTACTAGATTCCTCTTTCATTGCCCCATGCCCCCTTAAAGTATGATGCCAACAAAAGTGCCCCCCAAACACAGTATGATACCCCCATGGTGAATTCCTCCACATACACAGTATAATGATCCCTACTGGACCCCTACCGTACCCCACCAACTCCCAAGTCAAAGTATGGTGACCCCCAACACAGCATGATCCCCCAACTGTGACCACCACACAGCCCCCCATGCTGTATAATGGGCCTATATACATTATAATGACCCCACACCTCTCCACACTCCACATAGTATAATGCACTTGCCATGGTCCTCCACACAGTATAACGCACTCGCCATGGTCCTCCACACAGTATAATGCACTCGCCATGGTCCTCCACACAGTATAATGCACTCGCCATGGTCCTCCATACAGTATAATGCACTCGCCATGGTCCTCCACACAATATAATGCACTCACCATGGTCCTCCACAAAGTATAAGACACTCGTTATGGTCCTGTACACAGTATAATGCAGCCCCCCATAGGGTAAAATGCAGCCCCCAGTCCTCCAGTATTATCAGTACTCACTGATTTATAAATAAATACATACTTACCGCTCCTCGCTCCCCGCTGCTTCAGTCTCTGCAGCGCGTCTGTCATCACCTCCGCAGCTGCCAGCTCCACTGTCTGACAGAGCGTGGAGCGTCATCATGCCGCTGCGTCAGACGCAGAGGAGGAATGATGGGAGAGGGAGTGTCACATGACGCTCCATCATTGCTTTCCAACCAGGGCCGGCTCCAGGTTTTCGTGGGGCCCGGGAGAAAGAGTCTCAGTGGCCCTTTTAACACATACCACCATTCAGGATGCACAGATACGGCAGAGAAAAAAAATGTTATATACAGTACAGACCAAAAGTTTGGACACACCTTCTCATTTAAAGATTTTTCTGTATTTTCATTACTATGAAAATTGTACATTCACACTGAAGGCATCAAAACTATGAATTAACACATGTGGAATTATATACTTAACAAAAAAGTGTGAAACAACTGAAAATATGTCTTATATTCTAGGTTCTTCAAAGTAGCCACCTTTTGCTTTGATGACTGCTTTGCACACTCTTGGCATTCTCTTGATGAGCTTCAAGAGGTAGTCACCGGAAATGGTCTTCCAACAATCTTGAAGGAGTTCCCAGAGATGCTTAGCACTTGTTGGCCCTTTTGCCTTCACTCTGCGGTCCAGGTCACCACAAACCATCTCGATTGGGTTCAGGTCTGGTGACTGTGGAGGCCAGGTCATCTGGCGTAGCACCCCATCACTCTCCTCCTTGGTCAAATAGCCCTTACACAGCCTGGAGGTGTGTTTGGGGTCATTGTCCTGTTGAAAAATAAATGATGGTCCAACTAAACGCAAACCAGATGGAACAGCATGCCGCTGCAAGATGCTGTGGTAGCCATGCTGGTTCAGTATGCCTTCGATTTTGAATAAATCCCCAACAGTGTCACCAGCAAAGCACCCCCACACCATCACACCTCCTCCTCCATGCTTCACGGTGAGAACCAGGCATGTAGAGTCCATCGTTCACCTTTTCTGCGTCGCACAAAGACACGGTGGTTGGAACCAAAGATCTCAAATTTGGACTCATCAGACCAAAGCACAGATTTCCACTGGTCTAATGTCCATTCCTTGTGTTCTTTAGCCCAAACAAGTCTCTTCTGCTTGTTGCCTGTCCTTAGCAGTGGTTTCCTAGCAGCTATTTTACCATGAAGGCCTGATGCACAAAGTCTCCTCTTAACAGTTGTTGTAGAGATGTGTCTGCTGCTAGAACTCTGTGTGGCATTGACCTGGTCTCTAATCTGAGCTGCTGTTAACCTGCGATTTCTGAGGCTGGTGACTCAGATAAACTTATCCTCAAAAGCAGAGGTGACTCTTGGTCTTCCTTTCCTGGGGCGGTCCTCATGTGAGCCAGTTTCTTTGTAGCGCTTGATGGTTTTTGCAACTGCACTTGGGGACGCTTTCAAAGTTTGCCCAATTTTTCTGACCTTCGGACCTTCATTTCTTAAAGTAATGATGGCCACTCGTTTTTCTTTACTTAGCAGCTTTTTTCTTGCCATAATACAAATTCTAACAGTCTATTCAGTAGGACTATCAGCTGTGTATCCACCAGACATCTGCACAACACAACTGATGGTCCCAACCCCATTTATAAGGCAAGCAATCCCACTTATTGAACCTGACAGGGCACACCTGTGAAGTGAAAACCATTTCCGGTGACTACCTCTTGAAGTTCATCAAGAGAATGCCAAGAGTGTGCAAAGCAGTCATCAAAGCAAAAGGAGGGCTACTTTGAAGAACTTAGAATAGAAGACATATTTTCAGTTGTTTCACCCTTTTTTGTTAAGTATATAATTCCACATGTGTTAATTCATAGTTTTGATGCCTTCAATGTGAATGTACAATTTTCATAGTCAGTAAAATACAGAAAAATCTTTAAATGAGAAGGTGTGTCCAAACTTTTGGTCTGTACTGTATATATATATATATATATTAAAAAATAATGCAGCAGCGCTCCATATGGCCAAGATACGTCTTAACAATGAAAATATTGGATCTAGACTGTTTTTTGCTCAGCAACAAGTACTTACAAAAAAACAAAGGTTTTTAGCGCATAAATTGGCTCATATTGTTATAAGGGGGTGTAACTGCCTCTTGCTGATTCTGCACTCCTCCCAGTAACCAGCTGGTGATGTATAAACAGTTCTACTTGCCCTCTAAATGTAGATGTATTTAGCCCAGAAAAAGACGATTGTCCGTTTAGTTGTAGGCTTGTAGCCCGAAAGTGGCATGTAAGGCAGAGTAGTTACCCATCAGGGGGAGGTTACCTTGCCATGGTTGATGGGCACACATGAATTGGCCAATTTATGAGCTAAAAACCTTTATTTTTTGTAAGTACTTGTTGCTGAGCAAAAAAACAGTCTAGATCCAATATTTTCATTGTTAAGACATATCTTGGCCATATGGAGCGCTGCTGCATTATTTTTTAATATATTTTATAGTTAGAGGAGCTGGCACCAGTTCACACTAGGAGGTGCTGGTCAGGTTTATCTGGTTCATAAATATATATATACACTACCGTTCAAAAGTTTGGGGTCATTTAGAAATTTCATTATTTTTGAAAGAAAAGCACATTTTTTTCAATGAAGCTAACATTAAATGAATCAGAAATACACTCTATACATTGTTAATGTGGTAAATGACTATTCTAGCTGCAAACGTCTTGTTTTTATTGCAATATCTACATAGGTGTATAGAGGCCCATTTCCAACAACCACCACTCCAGTGTTTTAATGGTACATTGTGTTTGCTAACTGTGTAAGAAGGCTAATGGATGTTTAGAAAACCCTAGAAAACCCTTGCACAAGTATGTTAGCCCAGCTGAAAATGGTTTGGCTGATTTGAGAAGCTATAAAATTGACCTTCCTTTGAGCTAGTTGAGAATCTGGAGCATTACATTTGTTTGTTCTATGAAACTCTCAAAGTGGCCAGAAAAAGAGAACTTTCATGTGAAACTCGACAGTCTATTGTTGTTCTTAGAAATGAAGGCTATTCCATGCGAGAACTTGCCAAGAAACTGAAGATTTCCTACAACAGTGTGTACTACTCCCTTCAGAGGAGAGCACAAACAGGCTCTAACCAGAGTAGAAAGAGTAGTGTGAGGCCCCGCTGCACAACTGAGCAACAAGACAAGTACATTAGAGTCTCTAGTTTGAGAAATCGACGCCTCACAGCTCCTCAACTGGCAGCTTCATTAAATAGTACACGCAAAACGCCAGTGTCATCGTCTACAGTGAAGAGGCCACTCCGGGATGCTGGCCTTCAGGGCAAAGTGGCAAAGAAAAAGCCATATCTGAGACTGGCTAATAAAAGGAAAATATTTTTATGGGCAAAAGAACACAGACATTGGACAGAGGAAGATTGGAAAAAAGTTTTATGGACAGACGAATCAAAGTTTGAGGTGTTTGGATCACACAGAAGAACATTTGTGAGAAGCAGAACTACTGAAAAGATGCTGGAAGAGTGCCTGACGCCATCTGTCAAGCATGGTGGAGGTAATGTGATGGTCTGGGGTTGCTGGTAAAGTGGGAGATTTGTACAAGGTAAATGGGGTTTTGAGAAAGGAAGGCTATCACTTCATTTTGCAACGCCATGCCATACCCTGTGGACAGCGCTTGATTGGAGCCAATTTCATCCTACAACAGGACAATGACCCAAAGCACACCTCCAAATTATGCATGAACTATTTAGGGAAGAAGCAGGCAGCTGGTATTCTGTCTGTAATGGAGTGGCCAGCGCAGTCACCAAATCTCAACCCCATTGAGCTGTTGTGGGAGCAGTTTGACCGTATGGTACGCAAAAAGTGCCCATCAAGCCAATCCAACTTGTGGAGGGGCTTCAGGAAGCATGGGGGGAAATTTCTCAAGATTACCTCAGCAAATTAACAGCTAGAATGCCAAAGGTCTGCAATGCTGGAATTGCTGCAAAGGAGCATTCTGTGACGAAAGCAAAGTTTGAAGGAGAAAATTATTCTTTATAATAAAAATCATTATTTCTAACCTTGTCAATGTCTGGACTATATTTTCTAATCATTTTGCAACTCATTTGATAAATTAAAGTATGAGTTTTCATGGAAAACACAACATTGTCTGGGTGACCCCAAACTTTTGAACGGTAGTGTATATATATATATATCTATAATATAACCGGGGATTCGGGTCTCTGTCCGAAGCCTCGGTAGACTGTGCATGCGTGACGCGCAGTCTGGCTCCAGGCAGAAGATCGCATCCAGCCGTTACAGGTAAGAGGAGGTGTATGGCGTCGGAGATCGCTGTATGCGTAGGCACTGAACGCACACTGCGATCTCCGGCGCCATACTTACTTACTTGACCGGGAAGAGCGTTGCCGCGGCGCCTCTCTTCAGCGGAGACCGGGGGCGGAGTGAGACGTCGGATCGGCGCGTGCGCATAGCGCTATCCGGCGCCATTTTACTGAAGACACATTTACAGTGTGTCTTCAGCAAAATGGCGCCGGACAGCGCGGAGCTCTGTCGCCGCACTCCTCCCCCGGCCTCCGGCAGAACAGGACGCTGCAGCGCTGGAGTACAGAGAAGAAAGGTGAGTATAACTGTTTATTTTTTTGGGGATGTGTGTATAGTGGGGGGGTGAGGGGTGCCACGCATACCAGGATTAGGGGAGCCATGCATACCAGAATAGGGATGAGGGGAGCCACGCATACCAGAATAGGGATGAGGGGTGCCACACATACCGGGATTGGGGATGAGGGGTGACACGCATAGCAGGATTGGGGATGAGGGGTGCCACGCATAATGGCATTGGGGATGAGGGGAGCCACGCATACCGGGATTGGGGATGAGGGGTGCCACGCATACCAGGATTGGGGATGAAAGATGCCACGCATACCAGAATAGGGATGAGGGGTGCCATGCATACCAGGATTGGGGATGAAAGGTGCCACGCATACCAGAATAGGGATGAGGGGTGCCACGCATACCAAAATAGGGATGAGGGGTGCCACGCATACCAGAATAGGGATGAGGGGTGTCATGCATATCGGGATTGGGGATGAGGGGTGCCACGCATACCAGGATTGGGGATGAGGGGTGCCATGCATACCAGGATTGGGGATGAAAGGTGCCACGCATACCAGAATAGGGATGAGGGGTGCCACGCATACCAAAATAGGGATGAGGGGTGCCACGCATACCAGAATAGGGATGAGGGGTGTCATGCATATCGGGATTGGGGATGAGGGGTGCCACGCATACCAGGATTGGGGATGAGGGGTGCCACGCATACCAGGATTGGGGATGAAAGGTGCCACGCATACCAGAATAGGGATGAGGGGTGCCACGCATACCGGGATTGGGGATGAGGGGAGCCACGCATACCGGGATTGGGGATGAGGGGTGCCACGCATACCGGGATTGGGGATGAGGGGTGCCACGCCGACCTGCTGGTCAATGTCCCTGAAGTTCAACCCGCGCCCGATGATGAGCAGGCCGAAGCCGCAGCTCCACCAGCAGCGCCTGTAACACCTGTTATTCCTATGACTTTACCGTACATTCCAGGAGCAAAGTGGCTCCCCCAGTACAACGGAAAACCAGATACCCTGTCTAGATTCAAACGGAAGATATGTGGTACTCTATGACCGGCAAACAAAGAGCTGCCGTTGTATTAGGACAACTGACCGGTGCTGCGGAACGGGAAGTGGAAACATGGTCGGCCGCAGACCAGGAATCAGTGTCTGCAATATTTCAAAAACTACAGACTGTATTTGAGGACCTTACTGAGGCGGACCTCCGGATGAGATTCTACAGCTGTTCCCAACAACCGGAGGACAATGTCCGGGACTATGCCTGGTGTCTTCAAGGGGCCCTGCGGGCTCTGAACCAGGTTAGTCCAACCAGCGTTGAGAATGAGAACAAGATGCTGAAGGAACAGTTTTTTCGGGGACTAAAGTCTCCAGAGGAGAGCAGGACTGTGCGCTGGTGGTCCCTGGATCATCCAGATGCCACCTTTGACAATCTTATGGACATGGCTATAAAAGGACTGCAGCCCCTGGAAACAAATACCATCCAACGTTACCAGGGTGGGGCTACCCCAGAGCCTGCAGCGCCCACCTTTTCCCCAGTGGCTGCTGAAGCAAAGGTTCCAGCAACGTCCCCTAAAGAACTGGACAGTCTGCGCTCTGAGGTGCGTCAGTTGAGCAAAACCCTGACCACTGTGCTGAGTGCTCTGCAGCTGCGGACGGAGCCCGAGGAAGGAGGGAAAATCCTGCTAGTCGATAGCCCTGAGGATGTCCCCTGGATTCAAAGGAGGAGGAGGCCAACACCACCCTCTTCGAGGACCAGTGATCAGCGCCGTCCACAGAGGGACCCAACCTGCTACCGCTGCCGTAAGACCGGACACCTCGCTCAGAAGTGTCCTTTAAACGAGAAAACCCTGGGTCCGAGGGCCGACACCCAGGAGTAAACTCACCAGGCCCATCAGACTGGTACAACAGGTTCGTCGGAGGAAGACCTTTCCTGTCCATTGTACTGGACGGGATCCCGACGCATGCCCTGCTGGACACAGGATCTCAGGTAACCATCATGCCTGATGTCCTCTACAAGAGGTTCTGGTCCATGGACGACCTACGTCCGCCAGCTCCAAATCTTTCTGTTTATGCCTCAAATGGACTCCCCCTTAACCTACTCGGGGTTAAGAATGTGACTGTAAAGGTGGGGAGAGTGGAGCTGAAGGACCAGGGACTAATCGTAGTAGAGACTAATCCTGATGACACCAATCCGTATATGGTATTAGGCACTAACATTGTCGGTAACTGTTTGGGAGAAGTTGTGTTCTTACTCCAACAGATAGCTGACATTGCCAAACCAGGACAGAGGAGGGCACTGCAGAAGGAAATCCGAGTCCTGCTGTATCAACAGCAAGTGAGGTTAACAGACGGTGAAATTGGTAACGTGCGGGTAACAGACCCCATACCCATTGTCATCCCCCCAATGAGTGAAATGCTAATCTGGTGTAGAGCTGCTATAGGTCTTAGAGGACAGAGCTACCAGGCGGTAGTAGAACCCCTTTGTTCCGAGCATAGACCCACGCTCTTAACCGCCAGGGGAGTGGTAGATGTACGCAATGGGAGGGTGCCCGTCCGTCTTCTCAACTTAGGGGAAGATGAGGTGAGACTGCCACGTTATGCCACTGTTGCCAAATTTCATGCTGTCAATAATAACTGCATCCATGAGGCGGAGTCCTTAACCTCACCAGATGAAGTAGAGGATAATAACCCTGCAACCCAGGTGGAGGATTGGTGTCAACAGCTCCATGTTGGGACAGACACCACTCCTGCCCATCAAAAACAGGGTGTACACCGGGTGGTACAAGAATACTCGCAGGTGTTCAGTAAACATCCACTAGACTTCGGGAGGATTAAGGGGGTTCAACATCATATCCCCACAGGCAACCATTCCCCAATCAAAGAACGTTATAGGCCTATACCCCCAGCTCACTACCAGAAGGCAAAAGAAATGCTGCATGACATGAGGAAGGCGGGAGTGATAAGGGATAGCTGAAGTCCCTGGGCGGCTCCCCTAGTGCTGGTTAGGAAAAAGGACGGGAGCATGAGAATGTGTGTAGATTACCGCCAAGTAAATCGCATTACACATAAAGATGCATACCCTTTACCACGTATTGAGGAATCCCTGGCTGCCTTAAAGTCTGCAAATTACTTTTCCACCCTTGACCTCACTAGTGGGTACTGGCAAGTAGCTGTGGCTGAGGAGGATCGGGAGAAGACGGCCTTCACCACCCCGATGGGACTCTGCGAGTTCAACAGTATGCCGTTTGGACTCCGCAATGCCCCCGGAATGTTCCAGAGATTGATGGAGTGCTGCTTGGGACACCGCAACTTCGAGACTGTGTTACTTTACCTGGATGACGTAATTGTGTACTCCAGAACGTACGAGGACCACTTGAAACACCTGGCAGAGGTATTTGAGTCACTGTCCCGGTACGGGATGAAGTTGAAGCCCTCAAAGTGCCACCTGCTCAAGAGAAAGGTACAGTACCTGGGGCACATTGTCTGTCCGGAAGGGGTAGCACCAGACCCGGAGAAAGTCACAGCCATCCAGAAGTGGCCGGAGCCGAAAAACCTCAAGGAGGTGCGTCAGTTCCTGGGACTAGTAGGATACTACCGGAGGTTCGTAAAGGACTACACTAAGAAAGCAGCTCCTCTGCAAGACCTCCTGGTAGGGCAGTCCCCCAAAGGCAAAAACCCCCCATTCCACTGGGGTAAGGAGCAAGCCGAGTTGTTTCAGGAGATGAAGGAGATCCTGACAGGTGATGAGATCCTAGCCTACCCTGACTACAGCCAACCGTTCCTGCTGTATACAGATGCCAGCAACGAAGGGCTGGGCGCTGTTCTAAGTCAGAAGCAGAATGGCCAAGAAAAAGTGATCGCATACGCAAGCAGGAAGCTCCGCCCGACTGAGAGGAACCCAGAGAACTATAGCAGCTTCAAGTTGGAGTTCCTGGCCTTGGTCTGGGCCATCACTGAAAGGTTTAAGCACTACCTGGCCTCCAGCAAGTTCACTGCCTTTACTGATAACAACCCCTTGACCCATCTTGAAACAGCTAAGTTGGGGGCACTGGAACAACGATGGATGGCTCGGCTGTCAAACTATCAATTTACCATTAAATACCGGGCGGGCCGCAAAAACGCCAACGCCGATGCCCTGTCTAGGATGCCTTACCAGTCAGACACGGAAGAAGAAGTGGATGACCTGGAGGAGATAGAGCTACCTGCCTTTCACCGGAATGGGATGATCCATGAGCAACGAGCCTCCAGGAAGCAGCGTGGAAAGACGTTAAACCCCCTGCCTCACCACAGCTGGAAAGAGACCCAGGACAGTGACCCGGTTGTCAGCCGCATCAAACAGCTGATAACCCAAGAAGGTGCCTCCATGGAGAAGGATGCGTCTCTCCAAGCAAAGCAGCTGTGGAAAGAGAGAAGCCGGCTGTTTATCTACCGTGAGAAGCTGTGCCGGAGGTACGTCAATCCAAGAACCGATTAGATGGTATGGCAGATAGTGGTCCCCAAGACAGACATCCAGATGGTATTAGAAGCTTACCACGATCAGGCGGGGCACTTTGGCTGGAAAAAGCTAGAGACCCTGCTGAAGTGTCGATTCTACTGGGTAGGAATGCGCAGCTCCATTGAGAGGTGGTGCCGAGACTGTGGACCCTGTGGCCTAAGAAGAAAAGACTTCAGCAGCCAGAAAGCACCCCTGCAACCCATCAAGACGACTCGGTCCCTGGAGATCTTGGCCCTGGACCATGTCAAGCTGTCACCCAGCCGGTCAGGATACTCTTATGCTCTGACCATGGTGGATCACTACTCACGTTTCCTGGTGGTCGCCCCCGTCAAGGACCTGACGGCAGAGACAGCAGCAAAGATATTCCAAGCGTACTTCTGCAGACCCCACGGATATCCTGAGCAGGTGCTGACAGACCAAGGCCCGGCCTTTGAGGCTGAGTTGTTCAAGGAGTTCTGCCATTTGTATGGTTGTAAAAAGACAAGAACTACGCCTTACCACCCACAAACAAACGGTCTCTGCGAAAAGATGAACAACATCATCATCGACCTGCTAAAGACCAACCATACCACTTGAGGAGAGAAACCAGTGGCCAGACCTACTACCAGACCTAGTGGATCGGTATAATCATATACCAGTCAGTTCCACCAACTGCACTCCGGCATATCTCATGTGGGCAAGGCCAGGAAAGCTGCCCATGGATCTGGAGCTTGGTGTTGTTGAGCCTGAAGCTGATATGACCACTGAAGACTGGGACAAGACCGGGACAAGAGCAGTACAGAAGAGTACAAGCTTGTGTCAAGGACAGTCTTACTCGGGTGAGAGAAAAGCAAGAAATGCTCTACAACAAAAACGCACCCGCAGAACCTTTCACACCTGGTGAAACAGTATTAAAAAGGAAAAGACGTAACCACAAACTTGATGACCAGTGGGAGAAAGACCCCTACACTGTGTTACCGTCAAGGTTTGACAACAAAAAGACCTGCATAATCAGTCGAGATGGAGGAAGAAAGTCTACAACAGTGTCCAGGGACCACCTAAAATTGAGTCCAGATTTACTGAAACCCCAAGAAGAAGTGCCTTTCACAATCCCGGAAGAATCTAAAGAAACAGTGATTCACACTGACCTAGGAGACTTCCCAGCAGATTGGCCTCAGATAGGAGGAGCAGTAATCATCCCAGTACTCCAATTCTATGAACAGCCAGAAAACCCTCCACAGCAAGATGAACCTGTAAGTGCTGCAGAAGAGCCAGCTCAAGAAGTATTCCCGGATGAAGGATCCCCGGTAGGAGCAGAGCAAAAGGGCCCAGCCAATGGTAGACTTGCCAGCCCAAGAGAGAGGTTAAGGCAGTTTTACAACATGGTCACACGTAGAACTCGTAGAGTAACTGAGAATACAGACACTAACACCCCACCAACCACCGCACTACGCAGATCAGCACGTAGCACGAGAGGTAAGCCCCCTGCTAGGTACACTGAATAAAATAGTAACATTTCTGAAAATGTAGATAGTTACCCCTGGGGTATTGTGTAATAAATTGAAATGTATTGAATTAATTGTGTATTTTCATGCATGTTTATCAATTTGTGCTTTACCTCATTAATTACTTTCTTATTCACCTAAGAACTGCGTGGCTGAGGACTGTGTGCAGCCCAAAAACTGCTTGTGTATAAAACTGCACTTCTTGGAGTGCCCCTTTCAGGTGACCTCAGAAGGAAAACCTGTCTGGAGTGGCTCTTTTGGAGGTCCAACTTGGGATCTTCATGCCCTGCAGCCACCCCAGGGCCTACGTAGAGGGTTTAGGACAGGTCCCTCAAAACCACAAAATACTCTGCCTGGTGAGATGGACATCCAGTTTGGGAACCTCACCATAGGAGACTTGAACTCTGAGGACACTCTGCTTAGTTATTGTTATGTAACGTTTAAGATTCGTGCCTCCCATAAAGGGAAAATTGTTCTTGTATTGCTTATGTTTCATAATGTTATTGTTATAAAATGTACTTCAGCCCGGGAGTGCTGAGCTTAACTAGGGGGGAATGTGACGCCCAGCTATGCTTGGTATCACAGATCCTAGAAGGGTGTATTGATGGATTTCTCCACAAGAGGCCCCCATAACCATTCACACATCTCCACCTTCCACCTCAGACCACCAGAGGGAGCCCGTTAGGGATAGATAAATAGGGAAGGTGGAGCCAGGCAGCAGTTAGTCTAGACTGGAATTAACAGAGAGCAAACCTGTTGAGAGAGTTCCTGCAGTAGAGAAGCCTGAAAGAGGTCAGCCTGCAGTGGAGCACAGTCCAGACTCAGTTGTAGCTCAGAGAGGTGAGCTTAGGTGTGCCGGCGCTATACGATCGGTGAAGCGTGGCAAGCTGCTGTTAGTGTGAGTAGCCTAGTGAGGGCCCGAGTAGGCCGAAGGCAAGAGAAAAGTTAGTACATAGGGGGCAGAGGAGCTTAATTGGCTCACCCCGAAGCAGTTACCAGACACCGGGTCCGAAGCTTACCGGGATCTCCACGACCCAGTAAGATAAACCGGAATCCCTGGAGAACTACAAGTCCCAGGATCGCTAAAGTGCTGATACGTAACAGAGCCAGGAGACACATAGGCCCCGTAAGTCTGGAGCGTGCACTCCAAGAAAAGGCCCTACCACAAGGTCAGCCAGCGCAGGACAGAGACAAAGTTAGGCCTAGCTCCAGGCAGGTCAGAAACTTACTACGCAGAGGCAAGAAACAGGAGGCCCAAAACCCGCTCATTGGGAGGATCCTGACATGCACCCTTCACCCTACAGTGCTCCGGGACGTGCCTGAATTTCCATCAGTAAAAGGTACTGAAGTGACTATCTTGTCTGTCCCTGTTCTTGCTCTGACCCGGCTTGGTCTCGCCTGTCCTGCATATCCATTTCCCTACACTGCCCTGAGGCCTAGCTCCACCTGTGGGGAGCTATACCATCAAGCTGCCTTATCATCGGCCTCAGTGGACTGCGCAGCGCTGGTGATCCTCACCTGAAGCTACAGGTGGCGTCACAAACTCTTTTATTAACTTAACAAAATATCCACCCTTTTTAAGGAGAGACCCCAGGGTATGGGCCCGGGAGCCGACCACCGCGACATCCCTACAAGGCCAGGCTAAAGGCCCGGGTACCGAGTCATCACCATTTCCCTGGGCGAGTCAACTGCTTTGCACACTCTTGGCATTCTCTTGATGAGCTTCAAGAGGTAGTCACCGGAAATGGTTTTCACTTCACAGGTGTGCCCTGTCAGGTTTAATAAGTGGGATTTCTTGCCTTATAAATGGGGTTGGGACCATCAGTTGTGTTGTGCAGAAGTCAGGTGGATACACAGCTGATAGTCCTACTGAATAGATTGTTAGAATTTGTATTATGGCAAGAAAAAAGCAGCTAAGTAAATAAAAACGAGTGGCCATCATTAATTTAAGAAATGAAGGTCAGTCAGTCCGAAAAATTGGGAAAGCTTTGAAAGTGTCCCCAAGTGCAGTTGCAAAAACCATCAAGCGCTACAAAGAAACTGGCTCACATGAGGACCGCCCCAGGAAAGGAAGACGAAGAGTCACCTCTGCTTCTGAGGATAAGTTTATCCGAGTCACCAGTAGTGTTGAGCCACCCCCGTAGTGTTCGAGTTCGGTTCGGTTCGTCGAACACCCGTATGTTCGCCGAACTGTTCGTCGAACTGTTAGTCGAACACCTTCGAACACCGTTAAAACCAATGGCAGGCAAACAAAAACACATAGAAACACATAGAAACCACTTCAAAGGTTTCCAAAAGCTGACAAACTGCTCAGAAGACACAACTAACACATGGAAAAGTGACAAGTACATATAGTCATGCGAAAAGAAAAGAAGTGGAGGAGTAAAAGGAGGGGGAGACACAGATATAGGCATGTCATGCCCTTCTAAAACCAAAAAAGTGCGAAGCCGACATGGCCAGTCCGTTCCTGCCCATGCGACCTCCGTGTCGCCGGGTTTGTGCCAGAGCTGCGGTGGACCCTGACGGCCAGCCCCCCTCTCCCAATACCGGTGCCTGTCCGCTGGTGGGTCGAGCGAGCCCCCCTGCGGTGGAGGCAGGTCTAATCTTTTTAATTTAAATTGTCTCTGTAATTTGAATGAGTACACTTTAAATCCTTTTACAAGGATCTATTGGAGGGCAAGTCTGCTGCCAGCAGCCGCAGTAGCAGGAAGTGGAGGAGGTGTGACCTGTGTTCCTAGCTGAGTGAGAGCTGTGTGGAGGAGCTCCTGGGAATCTCCAACTAGGACTTTTTTCTAAGCCCGACCCTTGCCTCTTTGTTTTCCCAGGACCGAGGCAGTGGTGTCGGGGGGCATCCCCCGGCTCCGGCCCTCCCGATCTGAGCTGGGTGGGGTCGGAGGACTGAATATGGATCCATCGGAGGACTCTGTGAGGAGGTCTGCGAGGCTGTCCCAGCGTGAAGCGGCTACGGTGAGCATGCCGGCATCGGCTAACAAGGGGACTGACAAGCCCAAGGGAGGCAAGGGGAGTGCCCCATGGGCCGAGAGGGGCCCGGACGATTCGGCGGAGGCTTTCTCTCAGTGGGTGGTGGAGATGCTGTGGTGCCACGAAAAGGGGAAGGTGGCACTGGCAAAACTCCTGCTGGAGTTGCGGCAGGCCAAGGCGCTATATAATGCAGCAGCCCAGAGGAAGCGCCCGGAGGGTCAAGGAAAGGATTGCCGAGGTGGAGAAGAGGCAGGTGGAAATAGAGAGGGCTGCGGGTCCCTTTCTTGAGAAATTCTCTAATGATCGGCGGTTCTCGGGCCAGGAGGGGTTAA
This sequence comes from Phyllobates terribilis, assembly GCF_046119375.1. Taxonomy (NCBI): domain Eukaryota; kingdom Metazoa; phylum Chordata; class Amphibia; order Anura; family Dendrobatidae; genus Phyllobates; species Phyllobates terribilis. Next base: position 129,425,183 of record NW_027362767.1, on the reverse strand, counting down.
CCACGCAGCAAGGAAGGGGGGCGTATGAAGGGGGCCTGTCGGCCAGTGAAGGCACTCCCAGGACTATGCATGGCAGCCAGGAGCCTGGAAAGGAACGTTTGTCTGGAGCCCCGCCCCCTGTCCCGCCCACCACAGCGCTGGGTGCTGCCCCAGGGGTTACCCCAGCCATGGAAAAGGAGAAGGTGGGGGGTGGAGGAAGAGGCGTGCTGTTAGTGAGAGCAGAGGATAGTGTGGGTGCGGGCTCAAAGGCCGGGGGATCGAGGTCCGGGGCTCCGCCCCTTGCCCCGCCCACCTCAGAGCTCAGCATGGCAGCTGTGAGAGCCGCAGGAGGAACTGCAGAGCCCAGCGGCCCCGGGTCTGCCAGCCAGGCCCTAGCCCCGCCCACCTTGGCGCTCGGCGCGGCCACCATGAGAGGCACACGTGGAACTACCGAACCCAGCGGCCCCCAGTCTGCCGACCCGCACCAAGCCCCGCCCACCTCGGCGCTCAGCACGGCCACCATGAGAGACACACATGGAACTGCAGAGCCCAGTGGTCCCCGGTCTGTCGGCTCGCCCCTTGCCCTGCCCACCTCGGTGCTCGGCGCGGTCACCATGAGAGCCGTGAGTGGAACTGCAGAGCCCAGCAGTTCCCGGTCTGCCGGTCCGCCAGTCCGCCTCTAGTCCCACCCACCGAGCTCTCGACACTGCCTCTGTACAGTCTGTGGGCGGAGGGAAGGAGGGAGGCAGGAGGGACATGAAAGTAAAAGCAGCTAGCAATGCTTATACTACCACAAGGCTCAGCAAGCCTTGCACCGGTGCCCCGCCCCTCGTCCTGCTCACCACAGCACCTGGAGTTGCCCAGAAGAAACCTGCGGCTGGGAGGGAGACAGCAGGAAAGACAGAGGCGGATCCAGGAACAGTGTCCCAGGAGGTGGCAGTAATCCCGGTCGAGCAGCCTGCCAGCGTTACTGGGGAGCCTCCTAAATCTTCCGGTCTGCGTCCTGAGCAGATGGCGCTGCCTGCCTCCAGCACATCAGAGGAGGAGGACATGGAGGCGTCTTCGGGGTCCGGGGGGCTCATGGCGACCATCCAGTTGCTGGAGTCCCCGGTGAACCTCCATCATTTTTGTTTCGGGGACGATGATCCGGGACCCGGAAAGGAGAAGAAGGGGCGCAAGAAGAAGGCACAGGAGACGGTGAGTATGCGTTACGTATTTAATAATGATACTGTTGCTGCTGCTGTCTCCTGTGTAACCCCCACCGGTCAAGGGCGCCCGGATCATGAAGTTGGTCCTCGGCGCAGGTCCGGTGGGGAGAGTAAAGGCAAATGTAAGGCGAGTGGTGATGGTGTGGCGATCCCTACGGAGGACAGTAGGGATGGCAAAGGGTCATCGCTGGCGGTGGCGCCAGACATATTCAGTGTGGTGGAGTTCCCGTCTCTGTCTCCCATGGCCTCTGGGTCTCGGGCAGAGGGAGGTGGGGGTTGTGGCGGTGGAGCCGGAGCGGCTTCTTCAGAGATCTTGGCTGAGGTCCGGAGGATGGTGTGGGAGGAGAGAGCCACTGCTTCCATATCTGGCCAGAGGGTTGAGGGGCCGCATGCTGGGGACAAGGGTGCCGGGGGTAAACCGGCCGGTGTGTCTGCACCTGTGAGGTTGGTAAAACCCGGCGCCCAAAATCCCGGCCCCTGTGATACCCAGTGCATGAATATTGGAGGGTCCAAGGTGGCAGAGGGGGAGAAGGGGAGTAAGGACAATGCTTCGGATGTGGTGAGTGTCCTGAAACCCCCCCCCCCAGTGATGCCGGGACCTTGGGTAAAGCCGTTAGTACCCCAACTGTTCTGGCTGGCATGGATGGGGTGCATGAGGTGGGGATGAATGGGGTACATGAAGGAGGTGAGGATGTAGGTGAGGATGCAGGTATGGAAGTGGTGAGTGGTACGGCTGGTGGTGATGGTAGTGGTGCAGGGGCGGTAGGTGAGGGTGTGAGGCAGAATGTGAGTGTGAATGAGGGGCCAAGTGTGAGGCCAAGGAATCCCGGTTCGTTGGCGGCCTCGTTAGAGGGCGGTTCGCATGTCCGCACCTTTGCGGCGGCCGCTGCCGCGGGTAGTGGAGGGTCCTTGTCAGGGGACGCTGGGCAGGGTTACTTGCAATGGCGTCTCCTGGACTCCCTGAAGAGGGGAGAGCAGTCCATTACAGTGGAGGGTAGGGAGGTAGATTTATCATTCTGGATAGACCGACATGGTCTGTCCACCTTCCGAGAGTTAGGGGCAGAGAACGTTAGGTGGTCTCTGCCAACAGCAGGGCAGGGTGGCGTCCGTAGGAATGTGGCCCGTCTCCGGTGGGAAGGCAATGAAGCGTGCCCCTCTAGGGACAAGGTGGTGGAGCTTTTCCTGGGGATGGGCTTCAGGGCTGATGACATCTATGCCCTGATTCATCCCTATGGTTCCACCTTTTTCGACTTCAGCTTTGTGAGATCGGAGGGCCTAGAGCTCTTCTGGTCTCAGTATGAGCTGGCTCGGATTTGCCCTGAATGGCGAGGGTTTATAGTCCAGGCTATCTCTCGCCAAAACTCAGTGAAGAAAGTGACCGTGCTCACCAGTAACGAGTCACTTTCTGAGATGGACATCATGACCGGGCTGAGCAGGTATGGGGAGGTGGTCCAGATTCCCAAAAAGAATCTGGACAAGCATGGCATCTGGTCAGGGGCCTGGACCTTTACGGTAAAACTGAAGGTCTCGGGTGACTCGGTTACCCACATTCCCACTTCATCATTCTTGGGAAGGGACCAAATCCTGATCTTTTACCAGGGGCAGCCGAAGTTGTGCCACAGGTGCGGCAGCCCCTCTCACTTCAGCGCGGGGTGCAAGGTGGAGAAGTGCGCAATGTGTGGAGGGGTGGGTCATCTGGCCGCAACCTGTAGGGACATTCGGTGTAACCTGTGTGGTGTCTTGGGACACCCGTTTAGTCGCTGTCCGCGCTCCTATGCCAATGTTGGCCTGAATCCGGGAGGTGCTGGTAGGGAGGAGATGAGGACCAGACCAGCCGGTGAAGGGACTAGCGGCAGCGTAGGAAGTAAGGGACCGGTGAGGAGCAGACCTCCCCCTGAGGCGGGAGGGAAAGAGCAGCGTCCGAGGAGAGTGGTGGAGAGGGACCTGGGGGTTATGTCCCTGCCTCTGGTCCCTAGTTCGGGGGAGCTTGCAGCTGAGGTCCCGGACAGTGAGATAGACGAAGAGGTCAGGAGGATGGTCAGGGAGGATGGGGCCACCGCTCCCTTATCCTCAACCAGCGAAGGTGTGGATGAGGGGGGGGAATGAAGAGTGGCAACAGCAAAAGAAGAGTGAGAAGAAAAGGGTGAGGAAGAAGGGTAACTTTAAGGAGAAGGCCACCTGGGGCCAGGTGCCAAAGGAAGGCTCTTCCTCCCTTCCTCCGGTGGAGCTCTCCAACCAGTACCAGGCCCTAAGCGAGTCTCCCTTGTCTTCGGATGGGGGGGGGAGGGGGGTCTGGTGCTGGGAGTTGCGGACAAGGATGTAGGGGCTAAAGGGGGCGCCAGGCCCTCAACATCGGGAGTCGGGGAAACCGGGCTTCTGGTGGGGGGGGTCGACCCAGGGCCTCCTGACAAGGGCAAGGGTGCGCCTGAAACAGTTGTGCCCGTTAAAGTTGTGTCTGGAACAGCAGGTATGGATGTGTCGGTGTGCTTGAAACGTGCTATATCGTCCTCTGATGAGGAAAATGGAACACATGTAAAGGGTAAGGGGGGTGGGAAGAAGGTCGCTGTCCAACCTGATCACTCATGATGGCGGCACTCACCCCGTTGACGCTGGCGACCATTAATGTTGCCAGCATAAAGTCTGATGCGGCTAGGTTCACGGCCTTTCATTTTCTCGGCCAGCTTGACGCCGACATTTTGTTTTTGCAGGAGACCAGGTTGGCCGATCTCACATCCCTTAAAAAAGCTAAGAGGGAGTGGGTACACGGGCCTTCCTATTGGTCTCTTGCGGCTGAGCCGTATAGTGGGGTGGAGGTCCTTTTCAAGACCGCAGATGTAGTATGCTGACGGGTTATTGAGTTGGAAATGTGGAGGTGCTTGATCTTGGATGTGTTCATACGGGGACAAGAGCTTCGGCTCATAAACATCTATGGTCCCCAGACTAAGTGGGACCGCAAGTGTCTCTTTATGAGTATTAAACCCTTTTTGTTTTGTAGCCGACAGGTGGTCTTTGGAGGGGTCTTCAACAATGTCTCGATGCCCCAAGACAGAGGAGGTTCCAGAGACCGGTTGGCCTACGACAGCGTCGCCTTGAATAGCATAGTTAATGAGGCTCGCCTAGTGGATGTCCACATCCGGAACACCACGGGCCACGCGGGTTACACTTATTTCAGAGGTAGTCAGAGTAGGTCTAGAATAGACAGGTTTTATTTGAAGGAGTCAGTCTCTTCACCTTTATCGGTGGTAGAGGTTGAATTCTCCGACCACTGTCTGATTATGTTTTCTCTGAATGTTACAGAGACTCCTCGGATGGGAAGAGGATTTTGGAAGCTGAATTCGTCACTCCTGAAGGAAACAGCTGTAAGACAGTCCTTTGAGGATTTCTTTCAAAGTCAGGTACCTCTGCTGGGCCTTGGTAACACTAAGTCAGAGTGGTGGGAGATCTTCAAACATCGGGTGGCGAGATTCTTCCGCCAGCTTTCTAACCTCAGAAGCCTGAACAGGGATCTCCTGTATCGGGGCCTGAGGAGGAAACTCGAGGAACTTGTCTCGACTGGGGGTGGCCGTGAGGACATCACCAGGGTGAAAGCCTTACTCAAGAGATGTCAGTATGATAGGCACACATCTTTGGTTTTTGAGAGGGACTTCGGGAAGTATCGCTCACCCGACCCTTACAGAAACTGCAAGATGTCAGTGAGTAGTAAGATAGTGGCGGGTTTGAGGGACAGTACAGGATCCCTGACCAGGTCCAGGTCAGGGATCTTGGAGGTCGTCAGATCCTTTTACTCACATCTCTTGGGGAGGAAAGAGCTGGATCGAGATGAGACGTCGGCTTTCCTGGCTGAGGCCATTCCTGAATCAGGGGTAGACCCCTCGCTCGATGTCTTGGTGGATGAGATCAAAGAAGAGGAAGTTAGACTGGCGATTGACGGGCTCCAGCTCAAAAAATCACCAGGTCCGGATGGCTTAACGTCGGAGTTCTACAAGACCTTTAAGGACCTTTTGGTCCCCTTATTGACTCAGGTTTTTAATGAGTGTCTCTCCTCGGGCACTCTTCCGAGATCAATGAGGAGGTCAGCTTTGATCCTTCTTTCTAAGGGAAAGGATCCATCGCACATTGAGAACTGGAGGCCCATAGCGCTTCTCAATGTGGACAGGAAGGTTTTGGCTAAAGTACTCTTTAACAGGTTGGTGAAGTTTGCGCCACGGCTCCTTTCGGAGTCCCAGCACTGCTGTGTTCCTGGCCGTAGCACTTTTAGTGCTGTTCTCGGTGTCCGGGAGGCTGTGGAGCAGGGTAGGGCTGGCCTCTGGAAGCGGTATCTGCTGTCCTTGGATCAGGCCAAAGCCTTTGACCGGGTTGATCACGAGTACCTGTGGTGCGCTCTTCTGAGGTATGGTCTGCCAGGGAGGTTCGTGGACTGGCTGAAGACATTGTACAGAGGGGAGGAGAGTTTCCCACTTGTGAACGGTTGGATTGGACAGGCCTTTGCGGTGGGCTCCGGCGTTCATCAGGGATGTCTTCTCAGTCCCCTGCTGTATGTGTTCGCGATTGATCCCTTCATAAGGAGGGTGGATCGTGGACCAATAGCGGGGGTGAGGATGGACCAGGCGGGCGAACGGGAGGCCGCCCTGAAGGTAGTGGCCTATGCTGATGATGTCTCTGTTTTTGTCTCCTCGGAAGAGGAGGTGCAGGCAGTGATGTCTGAGGTGGAGGGCTACTCCAGGGCCTCTGGTTCCATGGTCAATCGGAGCAAGTGTGGGAGTCTTTGGCTGGGGGGAGGAGATCCCAGGTTTGATCTCCCGGACACCCTCCCAGAGCCCCAAGAGTATGCCAAGATCCTAGGCGTTGAATTTGGCCAGGGTGATTACCCAACCAAAAACTGGGAAGGTAGACTTAAAACTGCCGCCCAGAGAGTGGACCAGTGGAAGGGTTGCTCTTTGACCCTGAGGGAAAGGGTGAGCTTGTGCAAAGGTTTCCTGCTCCCATTGTTAATGTAGCTAGGCAGCGTTTGTATTTTGCCAGAGCCTCTCTGGACGCGGGTCTACAGCCTGTTTTTTCAACTGTTATGGGGAAACAGGCTGAACCTAGTCAAGCGGGAGGTTACTTACCGTACGAGGAGACTAGGGGAGTTGAATATGGTCAACCCCGTGGTGTTCTTGGTTTGCACCTTTCTTAAGCTAAATGTATCAAACCTCTGGAAAGAGAGGGCTCCTCTGTGGGTATTCTCCTGTAGGGGATGGTTGCAGTCCTTCTTCCAGAATTGGGAGACAGGAGGGCGTGTGAAGGATCTTCGCACACCGCACGGGCATCTCCCGGCTTATGTTACCCCGGTTTTGAAAGTAATACGCCGGTGGGGTTTGGGAGTGTGGGAGGTGAGGACTCTCACGAGGAAACTTCTCGAGGAGAGGATCCTATCGACCCATTTTCAAAAGCCACTGGCCCTCAGGGACTGCCCAAGCGGGATCTGGAGGTGGGGTTGCGTCTTTTAAATTCAAAACGGATCCCCGCGAAGTATTGGGACTTGACTTGGTGCTGCTTTCAGGGTAAGCTGTATGTGAGGGACAACTTGAAGTACAGGAACTCCGAAGATAGGAATTGTCCTCGTGAGAGTTGTGCTGACACGCTTGAGAGCATGGAGCACTTCCTGCTTCAGTGTCCCTTTAATGCAGAGGTATGCAACAGGTGGGCGCTTCCATTGGCTGGCCTAGGCTGGCGGGCCTCTCCTACGCTGAGTGGGCCTATGGGGCGTTCAGAGACCTTGGTGGACGGGACCAGTGCACTCTTTTTCTAGTTAGCCTAGTGGTTAGGTTTTTCACATGGAATGCACGGTGTTTAGTGTCGACGGACAGTAAAATCTTCCCAGTGGGTGAAGTATGTAGCAACATCCTTGGTGACCTGGTGAAGGTGCGCTCCTTGGAGTATGAAAGGCTGGGTGCATCAGAGGCCTCCCGTCTCTGGAGGGGTTTCTCCTTCCAGGTGCCTTAGTTCTGGATTGCTCCAAGCCTCCTGGTGGTGGGCTAAGTTCTCACCGTAGCTTTTTGTTTTGAGAATGGTATCATGAAGAAGGTTTACAAGCACCGAACCGGTGCGGATGGTATTTTTGTTATTGTTCTTGTTGTTGTTATTATTATTGTTGTCTTATTGTTCTTTTACTTTGGGGGTTAGTTAGGTGGGGTGGGGGGTTTTGAGGGGGGGTTAGGCATGAACTTGGACTGGCCCGGGCCCAAAACTGTCGGGGTTCGCCCTAAGTCCGGAAGGACTTTCTCGGAACTTAGAGGCGGGTTCGGGTTGGGGATATAGTGAGAGTTGGGGTAGTGTATGTGTTATTATGTGTTACTCATGATTTAAGTGTTGTGTGTTATTTCATATGGTTTATGTGGTTTATATTTTGTTATATGTATTTTGTTTCTGCATCTCTGGTTTTTGTTACAGCAGAATCAGGTGTAAGTCTGGAGGAAGTTTGAGGTATGTTTGGATAGGCTGTGGTTGTATTGTGGTTGTCAGGCAGGTGGGGTCCCTTGTACATTCATTGTTTATGTATTGGTTATATTGCTGGAAATTGTTTTCGTTACTTGTACTAGTTTGTGTTTTTACATTTATAATAAAATAGAGTTCCAGCTCCAGTAGCGTCCACTAAAGCTGCTGCAGTTAAAAAGCTTTTATAAGGATCGAGCTTGGCGGTCCACCGCAAGGCGTCCTACCACCAGTCCCAGCCCCTGTGCCTTGGGGTGCCTCCCCGATGCTCTTCACTGAGTGTCCCGGGGGGCAGAACCATTTCCTTTGAAAAAATTAAGTGTCCAAACTACAGGTGGTGTAGCTTGCTTAACAGCTGGGTTAATCCACTGACTAGCAGACACTGCTACTAGGCCCAAAGTATTGCTTGGGCTAGATGCAGTTAAAAATTTGTAATTAGATACTCTCGTTGGATGCTGAGAAAGCATTCCATAGAGTCTCCTGGCACGCCATATATTATTCTCTTAAAAAGCTTGGGGTAGGGGACCCTTTTATAGCCAAAATCATGGCCCTGTATCGTAATCCGTCAGCTAGGCTGAAGATAAATGGAACATTATCATCACCTTTCATAATCACCAATGGGACAAGGCAGGGATGTCCTCTGTCCCCTCTCTTATACATCCTAGTGATGGAACACCTGCTCTCATCAATTCACGATAACCCCAATATTAGGGGGATTGAGGTGGGAGGCACCGAGTACAAGTGCTCTGCATTTGCTGATGATGTCCTAGTATACATCACTCAATCAGATATATCCATCCATGCTGTTATGGCTGAAATAGATCACTTTGGTACATGGTCAAATTTTAAAATCAATGCAGCGAAGTCTGAGGCCCTCGATGTCTCCCTCCCCAAATCCATACAGGATTCCCATCCAGTCCAACTTTCCCTTTGCCTGGCCCTCACAGGGTGTCAAATACTTAGGAAATCTTATTCATAGAGACCTCTCCCGTCTATTTTATCTTAATTTTGGGCAGGGGCGGACACAGACTGCAGTGGGCCCCTGTGTAAGAATTTTTTTTGGGCCCCCCCTGCCCTTCATAGGGGGGCATGAAGGCTGCCCCCCATGCATCTCTCAACCCCCCCCCCCCCGTGCATCTCTGATTCCCCCCACTCCTAGTTAATTAATTGTATTTAAAAAAAATAAAACTTGTTATACTTACCCCCAGGGATGGCTCCAGGTTTTTGTGGGCCCTGGGCGACAGAGTTTCAGTGGGCCCCTTTATCACATACCATGATTCATGATGGAAAGATACCGCAGAGAAATATATATATATAGTACAAGGCCAAGGATTTCACTTACTACATTACATGAGCGATATCTATTGTAAATTCTACAATAGCTCAGAAACCGGCGAATCCTCACAGCGCACAGTGCAGACGGAACAGTATAGTCCTCCATACAGTATTATGGGCACCATATAATGCTCCATACAGGATACTGACCCCTTATAATGCTCCATACAGGATACTGGTCCCCATATAATGCTCCATACAGGATACTGGTCCCCATATAACGCTCCATACAGGATACTAGTCCCCATATAACACTGCATACAGAATACTGTCCCCCATATAACGCTCCATACAGAATACTGTCCCCCATATAACGCTCCATACAGAATATTGGCCCCCATGTAACGCTCCATGCAGGCTGTTCCCCCCTTATAATGCCCCATGCAGGATGACACCCTCCTTTTAATGCCCTATGCAGGATGTCACCTCTACCCCCCATAAAATGCCCCATGCAGGATGTCACCTCTCCCCCCCATATAATGCTCCTTGCAGGATGTCACTTTCCCCCTTTTCAATGCCCCATGCAGTATGTCAGACCACCCCCTCCCTTATAATGCCCCATGCAGGAGGTCACACACCCCCTCCTTATAATGCCCCATGCAGTATGTCACACACCCACCCTCCTTATAATGCCCCATGCAGGATGTCAATTCCCCCCTCCCCCTCTTATAATGCCCCATGCAGGATGTCAACCCCCCTCCCTTATAATGCCCCATGCAGGATGTCACACCCCCCCTCCCTTATAATGCCCCATGCAGGATGTCACTTCCCCCATTCCCCTCTTATAATGCCCCATGCAGGATGTCACTTCCCCCCTTCCCCTCTTATAATGCCCCATGCAGGATGTCACACTCCCCCCCCACCCCCATATAATGCCCCATGCAGGATGTCAATTCCCCCCTCCCCCTCTTATAATGCCCCATGCAGGATGTCACACACCCCCTCCCTTATAATGCCCCATGCAGGATGTCACTTCCCCCCTTCCCCTCTTATAATGCCCCATGCAGTATGTCACCCCCCCATATAATGCCCCATGCAGTATGTCACCCCCCATATAATGCTCCATGCAGGATATCACCCCCCCCTTATAATGCCCCATGCAGGATGTCACCCCCCCCATATAATGCCCCATGCAGGATGTCACCCCCCCATATAATGCCCCATGCAGGATGTCACCCCCCCACCCCCCATATAATGCCCCATGCAGGATGTCACACCACCCCCCCCCATATAATGCCCCATGCAGGATGTCACCCCCCCCATATAATGCCCCATGCAGAATGTCACACCCACGCTCCCCCCACCATATAATGCCCCATGCCCCCATGCATAAAAAAAAAAAAAATCAAATACTCACCTCACTTCTCACCTGATGCTGCTCCGGACTCCAGCATTGCGCGCGTCTTCCCACTCTGCGCTGTGACAGCTCAGGAGTGATCGCGCGCGGTGTAAACATATCACCGCGCCCTCTGACCTGAGACGTCACAGTCAGAGGACGCGGAAGACGCTGCGGAGGCACGGGAGGGGTAAGTATTGTGCCGGCGCCGTCACATGACCGGAGATGTCCCTGCGCTCAGCATGGGGCCGGGGGCCCATGCTGAGCGCAGGGACATCTCCGGTCATGTGACGGCGGGGGGTCCTGCAGGGGGGGCCCCATGAGGAGACGCACAAGAGGGGGGCCCGACCGGCCGGGCCCCATGCTGGAGTCAGGGCAGTCATGCCCTGATGGCGGCCCTGCTGGAGGCTGGAGGGGCCCCCTCTCCCTCGAGGGCCCCCGTTCAATGAACCGGCTGCACGGGCGGTAGGTCCGCCCCTGATTTTGGGCCCTTCATTGAACAACTCCATAGAGATCTTACTTCTTGGCCGGTGAAGGATTTTTCCTGGTTCGGCAGAATAAATATACTAAAAATGAACGTCCTACCTAAACTCTTATACCTTTTCCAAACCATTCCCGTGGTAATTCCCTCAAATTTTTGGAAAAAACTACGCAGTAGCTTTTGCAGATTTATCTGGGCAAGTGGGCGTCCACGCATTCGGGGGGACGTTCTGATCAGACACAAACAAAAGGGGGGCCTTAGCCTTCCGGATTGTAGAAGGTATTACATGACAGCAGTACACGCTAGAATCCTGGACTTCTTCCATCATTCGGAGGGGAAATTGTGGGTCAAAATAGCTCAATCCATTTGTCCTAAAGCTCTTACCACTCTCCCATGGTGCGCCCATTTAATTGTCCCCTCTCTTGGCCTCATGTCATATAGTACTTATGCCACTGCTTTGGCTTTGAGATCCCAAAAAAAAAGCTTATCCTCAATCGACCCCCAGGGCCCCTTGCTCCCGATTTCAGATAATCCAGATTTCCCACAAGGACTACCTGGAAATAGATTTCTCGGTTCAAATAAATCCCATCCGTTATTATTTTCTCATGTTGACTCGCCCCCTGGGCCGTGGGGCACTCGGGACCGGGCTTTAGGGCAATGCTGGGAGTAGTAGTGGCGACCCGGTCCCGTGGCTCAGGGTGGTCAGACCAGTGGCAGTCTTTTATATGTTTTAGGTAATGTCCGACTACGCCACCCGTGGATTGCGGTCAGGGGGGACCGCCGCTGCAAGGCAGACCGCTGAGGCTGGTGTTGGGGATGCAGCAGGGAATAGTACAACTCCCCATGGGAGGAGTGTAGCCTCAGGGCAGTGTAATAGGATGCTGGGGGTGATGGTGCAGGCGCAGTAACCACACAGAGTCCAATAATGCAGTCCAGGGTCTTTTACTGCAGATCTTATCACAGACCCACCAGGAGTACAGGGTAGGGATGGACCTGGGTGTCTGAGGGCATTCGGGCGAGCTCCGCTGGTCAGGGTGAGTGGGTAGGTCTACCGTTCTCTCTCTGCCCTTGCTGACTATCTCCCCCTTTAGTGGTATGATAGCCCACGTCCCTGAGCTTGCCGTGTACTACGCCTGTATGGCTTGCGACTCGGGTCTTAGGTACCTGTAGCTTCTCCGTGCTGTACTGGTCCCTCTGTGTGGCGGAGCCTCCAGGCTTCTTAGGCCAAGGGACCTGAAATCCCTTGCAGGTTGGTTATCTGCTGCAGGGCTTGCAACCCTGACAGCGTCGGGCCCCAGCGTCCGGCTGTGTAGTCTCTCTCTGCCAGGACCGGCTCTTGTCGCCTCTGTCCCTGGCTTTCTGTTCCTCCTTTGCCTCCTGGACTCCTCAGCTGCGGCTGACCTATCCCTCTCTTCTGGGAACTCTTCTGGATGCTTCAGAAGTGGGTCCTGGTCCATCTAACCCTGCCCTCAGTACCAGTTTTTATAGGGGCAGCCTGCTCCCCCTACTGGCCTGGGACAGGAGGTGCTGCATGCAAATGGTCCATGACCAGAGAACCTCCCTCCTGCTCTCAGACACAGCCTTACAAGTTTGTGGCATCCAGGCCTGGGGTGACACAATGTCATCTCCAATACATCGCTGCTCCCCCTCAATGACTTGTTACAGGGAAGAGCCACTTCCCCGAAGGCTAATTTTGAATATAGCCAGTTACAACACTTCTATTCAACTGTGAAGAAGCGCACACATCTTCATAGAGATCTCACAAACTTTGAAAAATTGAGCCTATGATTGTCACCCCCTACACACTCCATCTCCCTACTGTATAATCTCCTCATTGCCCAGGTAACTGACAATAGGCCAGGATTCTGCGGTGCATGGGAAAGGGAACTAGGGAAGTCCTTCTCTGACTCACAATGGGATAAATGTTTCTTCCTAACACATAAAACCTCAATAGGGTCCAAAGCTCAGGAAACCTCCTTCAAAATTATCTCTAGATGGTACCGGGTACCAGCAGTTCTTCATAGATGGTATCCAGTGGTCTCAGATAGATGTTGGAGATGTGGGGAGGGGGAAGGGACAATGTCACACATATGGTGGGCGTGCCCTATAATAAATGCATTTTGGGCAAAGGTGGTTCCCATGATTGAGAAAATAACTGGTTTGACTATCCCTAATACGCCAGAAGCCCTCCTTTTATCAATGTTACCAATAAGTAAACGTAGTTATAAAAGGTCATCAATAGGCTACCTAATACAGGCGGCTAAGAATGTCATTCCACGACACTGGAAAAGCAGAGACCCACCCACTGTGGAGGAATGGTTTGCCTAGATCTCCCTCCTTAATAGGATGGAGCATCTGATTGCCATCTCACGGCTGATGTTGATAGATACTGTGTGATTTGGAGGGATTGGATTGATTTGCAAAACTCTGACGCCTACCATCTAGCCCCCAACTAAAGTTATCCGTGATGTTGGCACAACAATGATCATAATCGCACTCTATTGATTGGTGGTCTGCCGTGGTCCGCTCCCTCTCTCTCCATCTTTCATATGGAAAAATACATGCTTGATCTGGATATTGATGGAAAACCCTCCCTGTACCCCCCAATGTACTGTCGTTATGCATAGATTTATAGTTATACTACCCCTTTTACTATGTATATTGTATTTTCTTGTACTTTTTCAACACAAAAATAAAAAAAACCTTGAATTTGAAAAAAAAAATTGTAATTAGATCTACAGGCGGTGGCTACTCCGCTGACTAGCAGACACTGAAGCTTTGGAGCAGACCTCTGATTCCCAGGCTATAGTATGAGTAAACAGCTCTTCAGACTCAACCATCTGTGTTACCCCAAGCCATAGTGTATGTAGTTTCTTACGGTTAAAAGGGGGGGGGGGATCCGACCCACCTGGAATTGACGATGGCAACGTCATGTAAAACACAGCAAGGGAACTCCAAAAAAGAGTCTCCATTTTTTCCCAAAATTGTAGCACAGACACCACTTAAGTGGCATCAATTGTCCCAGAGTTGCTTAAAATGGTTGGTGAGGTGATTTTCCAAAATCCTCAAGCTTTTAGTCTCCCCAGAATGACACAGGTGGGGCAGATGGTGGTTGTCCCGGCCCGCTAGGATGCATTGTAGCACAGTGAGCTTCGCACTGCAACTTATGCTTCATATCCGTGTGACGGTTCATGCATGAAGTACTCAAACTATGGATTTTTTGGCCTCTACTTAGCTTTTGGTGACAAATGTTACAGATAACACGAGTTGGGTCATCCTTATCGATCTGAAAAAATACACAGGCTATGCAAGGTTTAGAGCCCATGCGACTCTGCTACTAGCAATACTATCAAATGATTGGCTGGGTTAGATGCAGAGCGTCTGGGTTTGGTTGGGGGTCCCCACAGTCTGCCTAGGCTAGATGCAGTTAAAAATTATTATTAGATACACAGGCGGTGCAGCTTGCTTCGCAGCTGGGCTAATACGCCCAAAGTATTGGTAGACTCTATACTAAATAAGGAAGGATTCACTGACTGTGGTGTCCCCTCCGCGGGCCATGGCGATTGGTGGAGATTTGGTGGATGATTATAGGAGAAAGCTTCTTAATAGAGAAAGTTGGTGGATTTATACTTTAAATACACGTGTACCAGCGGGTTTAAACATCAGACATGATTTGATGTATCATTATGAATGATCATTTATAGATTATTATTATTATATATATGTTCCCTTTTTCTTCTTTTCTTTTTGATTATTTCCATTTATATGTATTTTTTCTATGATATACGATTTTAACATGGTATGTGTGTTTAAATTTCTGATTAACTCAGCCTTGAACAGGTGCATAGCAGGACATGACATATACATACCACTTACTTGCTGTTTTTTTGCTATGCAATGATTAAGAATCTTTAGTTCGAAACGCGTTTGCTGTTCTTCTCCAAGGTGGACTTTTAAAATATTTTTGTATGACCCAATAAAAAGTGGATTTTAGAAGATTTGTTCAGCTGGATCTTCCTGGTTCCTCATGTTCGTCTGGTAGCACTCTTGGCTCCGTGCTGTTGATCTTCTAGGTGGGTGAGCTGATTTTTTCCTTTCTTTTTCTGCCATGTGGCGATTGGTCATCCACTTTCGCTGCCCCTTACTCAACGAATTCACAAACATCTCTCGTCGGTTTGGAGTCCCATTATGCCCAACCAAAAACATAGGCCCCACAACTAAAACAAATCGTTCTTAGGCATCGAAATCGACACCACAGCAAGGTTGTTCCGCCTCCCATGGGAAAAAATACCAAAACATTACACCTGATCTAGGTTTTTTGCGCAGTATGGAAAGTAACACTACAGCAGATGCAAGTATTACTAGGTCTCCTCGTGTTTGCGAGCCGGGTGATGCCAGTCGGAAGGATTTTTTCTCTTCATTTATTGCCCGCAACAAAAGGGGCATCTAAACCGAGTCATACAATCAGAATCAGCAGGCAGCTACGGGCGGACTTAGAGGTGTGGAAAACCTTCTTAGAATCATTCAACAGTCACACATTATTTATGTCAGCAGAACAGTCCAACATTCAACTAAGATTATTCACTGGGGCGGCAGAATCAGGTGGATATGCAGCAATACTAAATAACCAATGGTGCACAAGCTTATGGCCTCCGTATTGGGCAGAACAAGTGCTGTCAAAAAAACAGACACTCCTGGAACTGTTTCCAATAGTGGTAGCAATAGAAATATGGGGCGTGCGCCTGGCTAACAAAAATATACTCTTCATAACAAAAAACACCAGCCTAGCGCACTTCATTAATAATATGGCATCATCGTCTCTCCCAGTGCTAGGCCTACTTCGCCGGCTAGCATTCCTGTGCCTAAAACACAATGTATGGGTCCGCGCTAGCCACGATGCTGAGGGGTCTAACGCTTTATCACAATTCAATTGGCAGATTTTCACAGAGCTCCTCCCCAACCCCCACCCATCGGGCAACAGTTGCCCAGCCTCCCTATGGGATCTAGTGGAGAATTGTTGATGCCATTAATCAGAGCGTCAGTTGCCCCGTCGATGTGGCAAGTGTAGCACCCTGAGGATTCGGCTGCTACAGGGGTATTGCACCTCAACCCAGAGGTGTGATATCCCACTCCCGGGTAAGGATGGAGTGTGGAACTGAGCTCGGTAGGCTGCATGCACTACACACATCCCATTTCCGAGGAACAGGCCGACGGTACTCCCACTTAGAAATGTGCAGGTACGACCGAGTCTGTTCCTGGCTGGAGTGGGGGGGGGGGTGGAACATCCCATGTAGTGTAGGGGCAGATAGGGGGAGCAGTCTGGGTAGTGATAGGAGCTCATTGGGTGCTGGTCACCTGAGCTCACACATAGAGGGATATATAAGGTGGGCACCAACTAGAATCAGGGTCAGATGCAGAGAACAAGTCAGTTGTAGAGAACAAGTCAGCTGCAGAGGAGCAGACAGCAAGCAGAGAGGAAGTCAGCCTGCAGCAAGAGAGAGACCCTGAGTGAGAGAGGAGCAGAGAAGGAGTACCCAGAGGGGAAAACAGAGAGGACCCAAGAACCCAAATTAAAGCACCGGGTGAGGAGTCAGCAAAAGGGTACCGGAACCCAAACTGGTGGGGGTAAAAACAATCCCCAGCCAGAGACCGGAGACCGTGGGCAGCGTCTGCCACGGTCACCCATCACATCCACCCCGAAGGCACACCACATGAAGGGTCAGGGAACCCAGGGCCAAGGGTGTCCCAACAGAAGGCCCGAGGGAGCTGGACCTAGGTGGATCACTGGTGGGGACGGCTGAAGAAAGGACAGAGGGAGAGCTCAGGGCCACGCTCCGGACTTGTTTGGGGGTTGGCTGGATCCAGGACCTGGTGGACGCAGCACGGCTCGGGTGGTCACTAGCAGCTGGAGTGACCAGTACAACATCTGCAGTAAGTAAACACCCTTAACTGCACAACCCGACTCTGTCTTCATTGCCGTCTGCACTGCACCACCACAACCCCCATCCTCTGCACCTGTCCCCCCTGAGGCTATACCCCTCCCGTTGGGGGTTATCTCATCAAGCTGCGCACCCACCATCAGCCTCAGTGGACCCTGCTGCAGCGGCGGCCACAGTGACCGCATCACAACGGGTGGCGTAGTCGACACAAAAGAACTTTAGTAACATCTGTAGAACTGCCACATCACACTGAGCTTGACGCCCTGGGCACGGGACCGGGTCACAGCCGCTCGGAGACTACAACCCCCCATCTGATCCGGTGCCGGGTATTCCCCTCAAAAAGGAATATGTCCCAGGGGGCGCGTCACAAGCATACGGCAAGGCATGGGAACAGTGGACACGACTAGTAGCAGGCAGACGGGTTGACCAATGTGAACAAGCTAGATTACAAGTCACCATAGAATTTCTCCACCAGCTAATGATGAGGGGCATATCAGGGGCGTCAGCGCAGCGGTGGCTGACCGGAGTAGCATTTCATTTCCAACTACTGAATTGGGGACATGTGACAAACATTCATCATCAGACAATCCATAAAAGGGTGGAAAAGGGCTCAGCCAAGTCAGGAGTGTAGACGTCCCGTCCCGTGTCACTAAAACTGATTTCTCACATCATATCCCTAACACCATTAACATGACACTCACAATTTGAAGCAACACTACTGTCTACTACATTTGCGATCGCCTTCTTCGGGGCGCTATGCATAAGCGAATTAGTCCCTCAATCCAAAATTACCATCAGTGGAGGCTTATTACACCAGGACGTAGTCATAGCCAATAATGCAATACGTTTACGCATACGCCAATCGAAAACGGTTCCAGCGGGCAGGGGCACTTGGGTACTTCTACAACCCACAAATGGTACGCTGAGTCGGGTAACAATAGTAAAAACATATATAACCATCAGATCACAAAGTAATTTCTTCCTATCACACATTGATGGAACGCCATTATCAAGATACCAGTTCCAAGCTATATTTAATAAATGCATAACATCGGCAGGGAACCACCCCAAAGATTATGGGACACACTCATTCCGCATAGGCGCGGCCATGGAAGCAGCAAGAGCAGGACTGTCACAAACGGAAGTTCAGAGGATAGGGAGATGGCGATCCACGTGTTTGGCGAGATACATAAGACCGGACTTGTTATCCTAATGTGGTTTGTTTCTTTTACAGGTGACGCTAAGCCAACAGTGTGGGTGATAGGCCACTCGTATATATATTGGGCAGGAAAAAGGGCAAAAGTCCGCCCAGGCGGGAGGAAATTAGAGTTTCATAACACATATTTCAACTGGAGAGGTATTAGAGGCCTGCAATGGCCACAGGTACTAATGGAGGTAATCAAGGTAGGGAGAGAGGCAAGAGGTCCGGTCATCTTAGTTATACAGGCCGGGGTAAATGACCTAGGTTATCACAAGAGCGCATAACTAATGGCAGTAATGAAACTAGACACTGAACGCTTCAGAGAATTTTTCACAAAATAGTCAGAGATTGTGCCTAGCGCGGTATGGCAAGGTGCCTGAGACATCACGGCCATCGAACGGACAAGGCGGCTAATAAATATTTGGATGCCAAAATTTATAAGAGACAGAGGCGGACAACTGGAAGGAGATAAAGCAGGCCTCATACGGCCCCACTGTGTTCACTTAATGGATATTGGACTGGACATATTCCTGTCAGGACTCCAGGACGGAGTGGAACAAGCGTTAAGAGTGATGGATGGGGGTCAGAGTCCTGCATACGAGTACGCAGGATCCTCCGTGGCCCGGAAATAGAAAGGACATGTTGGAGAGTTACACTTGTTGGCCAACTTGCCGTTGTGGAGACTGGAGACACAGGGCATGCTGCAACAAGCTGAATTATTTTAGAAATAAAATGCCTTTCTAATGTAATGAGTATAAACAGTTAATAAAGCTGTGACCGATCCTCACCCATCCAGTTGTAAGAGTTACATGATTGTATTGTCAAGGAAAGGGGGGCGGTAGGGGGCTGAGCGTCTGGGTTTGGTTGGGGGTCACCACAGTCTGCCTAGGCTAGATGCAGCTAAAAATCATTATTAGATACACAGGCGGTGCAGCTTGATTCACAGCTGGGCTACTACGCTGACTAGCAGACACTGAAGCTTTGGAGCAGACCTCTGAGTAAACAGCTCTTCAGACTCAACTGTAGCAGCCCGAGGGTTCGGCCGCTACAGAGGTATTGCATCTCATCCAGATGTGCGATATCTCACTTCCAGGTAAGGATGGAGTATGAATCAGGGACCCGACACCTGCATGCATTCCACCACATTTCCGGGGGACAGGGCGACCAATATGCTCCAAGTAGAGCATGACAGTCCCTGTCCCTGGCTGGAGTGGAGGGAGGGAACACCGAGGAAGGGGGGACCCTGTAGTGCATAGGAGGGAGAGGGCAGTTCCTGGGTGCACTTAGAGGTAGGTATAAAAGGTGGGCACCATCTTAGTTCAGAAGTCAGTTCAGTAGTAAGGAGGCTGGGAGCAGAGTCTCTGCATGGGCTCTGCTCCGCAGGCAGGCCGGGGAGAGCGGCTGGAGGAAGGAGAAGGGGGAGACCGGTCCCCGAAACTAGTGGAGGCGGGGAACTACCCTCAGCTAGAAACCGGAGGCTGTGACATTTCATGTGGCGCAGCCCCTCGCTACACCCGCTAGGGAGGCACCACATAGGGTCAGGGAAACGGCGCCAAGGTTTACCAGAGAAGGCCCGAGGCAGCCGGACAGAAGCAAGGTCACTGGCGGGGTATGACAGGCCAGAGAAAGGACACACAAAGGGGGTCCTGTGAAACGCTCCAAAGTTATCTGGGAGTAGGCCGAGCCCCTCACCTGGTGAACACAGTGCGACGTGGGATGTTATGACCAGCTGTAGTAACGTGGATAAAGAACTGTGAGTAAATACCCTGGACTGCAGTACAGGACTCTGTGTCGTTACTGCTGTTCCCGCGCACCATCACCCCCAACATCCCCGCTCGCTGCCCTGAGGCTATACTCCTCCCGTGGGGAGTTATACTATCCTCTGCTGCACTCACAACACCAGCCTCAGCGGTCTGCCCTGCAGCGGCGGTTCACTCTGACCGCAATCCACAGGTGGCGTAGTCGGACATTTAATCACAAAACCCTATAAATAAGAACGCCATTTGGGTTGACCACCCTGAGCCACGGGAACGGGTCCCCGCCATGCAAGGACTACAACCCCCAGCATCCACAACGGGTCCGGTTTCGGGTATCCCCACACACACGCGGCCCAGGGGGCGCGTCACAACAACCTGTGTTACCCCAAGCCATAGTGTATGTAGTTTCTTACGGTTAAAAGGGGGGGGGGGAGACCCAACCCACCTGTAATTGACGATGCCAACGTCACGTAAAACACAGTAAGGGGACTCCAAAAAGAGTCTCCATTTTTTCAAAAAATTTGGGGCACACACACCACTTAAGTGGCATCAATTGCCCCAGAGTTGCTTAAAATGGTTGGTGAGGTGATTTTAACAAATCCTCAAGCTTTTACTCTCCCCAGGATGACACAGGGGTAGAAAAGTCCTTGCGGATCCATGATTTGTTCATCTTTATGAACGTGAGTCTGTCTACATTGTCAGTGGACAGCCGCGTGCGCTTATCTGTCAGCACACCACCAGCAGCGCTGAACACACGTTCAGACAGAACGCTGGCTGCGGGGCATGACAAGATCTCCAAGGCGTGAGTGGCGAGCTCCGGCCATTTATCCAGATTGGAAGCCCAAAAAGAGCAAGGGTCCAGTGACACAGTCATGGCTTCGATGTTCACTTGGAGATACTCCTGTACCATCGTCTCTAGGCGTTGACTATGTGTCTGACTTCTTGTCTCCTGTGGCCTTGCAAAGGATGGGCTAAAAAAGTGGTGAAAGGATTCCGCAAAATTGCTGTTACCAGCAGATAATGTGTTTCTGTTACGGTTTGAGTGCTGAAGACTCGACAGTCCCACGGTTGGCAAGTTAGAACTGTGAGATTCACTACGTGCACCACTGGTGTTTTGTGGAAAAGCACATGAAAGATTCTGCAACAGTCTCTGCTGATACTCCTGCATGCATCTATCCCTTTCTATGGCAGGAATTATTTCGGCAAATTTACTTTTGTACGGGGATCTAAGAGTTTGGTTACCCAGTAGTCAGGATTATTTCGAATTCTGACAATTCGAGGGTCATGTTGCAGGTAGTGCAGCAAGAAGGCACTCATGTGTCTTGCGCATCCAGAAGCACCAAGTCCCTGTTGTGTTGGTGGCGAGGTAACAATCATGCTTCCTTCCTCTGCCCTCTCCCCCCAACCTCGCACAACAGAAATGTGATCAAGGTCTCCCTCATCTGATGAGTCTTCCATGCCCATCGCCAGTTCGTCCTCCACTTTTTCCTGGGCTCCTGCACCTTCCTCACTAGTTTGGCTGCTACCATGCTCCCTGGTTAATCCCTTTCCCCCACCCTCCCATGCCTGCCGCCTTGGTGCTGCCGACCGTCTGGACCTTGCAGATGTTAGCCCTTCCGCATACAACTCCTCCTCCTATACTTCCTCCACCTCCTCTTGTCCCACCACCTGACTCCGAATTCTGTTTAACATGTGCTCCAGCATGTAAATCACCGGAATAGTCATGCTGATAATGGCATCGTCAGCACTAAACATCTTCGTCGCCATTTCAAAACTGTGCAGAAGGGTGCATAGTGCATAGGTCCCTGATCTGAGACCACTCCTCCAGCGTGATTTGCCCCACCTCTGGATCTCGTTGGCCCAGGCTATACGTCAGAACGTATTGCACCAGGGCTTGTCGGTGCTGCCACAGTCGCTGCAACAATGTGCAGAGTTGAATTCCACCGTGTTGGCACATCGCATTTTAGCCGGTGAAGTGGCAGGCCCAACGACTTCTGTAGAGATGTAAGTCGCTGAGCTCCGGGATGCGAACGGCGGAAGTGAGCACACAGCGACCGTGCCCTCTGCAGAAGGCCATCTAGTCCGGGATAGTCGGCTAAAAATTGCTGGACAACCAGGTTCAACACGTGAGCCATACAAGGCACGTGTGTGACATTGCCCCGGTGAAGGGCCGCACCCAGGTTTGCAGCATTGTCGCACACGGCCTTCCCTGGTTGCAGGTCCAGTGGAGACAACCATTCATGAAACTGGTTCTCCAGAGCTGACCACAACTCCTCAGCTGTGTGACTCACATTTCCCAGACATTTCAAAGTAAAAACCGCCTGATGACGTTGAGCCCTGCTGCCAGCATAGTAAGGAGGTGTGCAGGATCCCTTCTGCGCAGTTAGAAAGCAGTTGGCATGACCAGACAGGCTTTGGGTGCAGGTGGAGGACCGAGAGGAGGTTGAGGAGGCAGAAGCAGTGAAGGAACTTCGAGATAAAGAGGATTGACGCACAACTCGTGGGGAGGGCAAGACTTGGACAGCAGCCCCTTGTCATGCTGTCACCATAGTTACCCAGTGCCCAGTCAGCAACATGTAACGCCCCTGTCCATGCCTACTCGACCAAGTGTCTGTGGTGAAATGCACCCTGTCACACACAGAGTTTCTCAAAGAAGCGGTGATGTTGTGGGCGACATGCTGGTGGAGCGCAGGCACACCTTTCTTTGAGAAGTAGTGCCGACTGGGCATCTGGTACTGGGGCACTGCGACGGACATAAGGTCTGGAAAATCCTCTGTGTCCACCAGGCGGAAAGGCAGCATTTCTGTAGCCAAGAGCTTGCAGATGGTGAAATTCAACCTCTTAGCTTTCTCATGGCTAGGAGGAAATGATCTTTTACTTGTCCACATCTGAGGGACCGAGGGCTGACTGTTGTGTTTAGACGGGGTTGAGTAGGGTGTCCCCGGCAAACTGACGGTCTGTGAGGAAGATGCAGACAGAAAAGTTAGGTTGCCTTGATCCAAAGGTGGTGCTCTTGATGTCGGAGAGCGCTCAACACCAGCTGGTGTTTCCACTTCCAAATGAAATGATGACCTGCCAATCACACTGGCTGTTGCGGGTAAAGAGGTGGCAGGTCTGCGTCTCAAAACAGGTGTGACTGCTGTCCCCCCAGTCACAGAGGATGAAGAGGCTGTGGATGCACAAGATGGGGCAGACGGTGGTTGGCCCGGCCCGCTAGGCCGCATTGTAGCACAGTGAGCTTCCCACTGCAACTTATGCTTCATATCCATGTGACGGTTCATGCATGAAGTACTCAAACTATGGATTATTTGGCCTCTACTTAGCTTTTGGTGACAAATGTTACAGATAACATGAGTTGGGTCATCCTTATCGATCTGAAAAAATGCCCAGGCTATGCAAGGCTTAGAACCCATGCGACCTGAAGAGCCACCACGACTTGTGGTCAGAGGCAGAGTTGTGTTTGAGGATGCAGTTGTTGACGTGCTTCCAGTACTACGTCTCTGTCCAGGAAGGCGCAACCTGACCTCGTCATCACTAGCATCCTCCTCCACCTCCTCTGCTGACCTCATCGACTGGCTGACTGTGGGTTGACAGTAAGTGGGATCTGCAACCTCGTCATCATCACTCTGTGTGTTCTCACACCCGTCGTCCTCAGAGCCAACCTCTTCCTGCCCTGACAAAAAAACTCAAGTTGTCGCTCCAATCAGGTATTTGAGTCTCATCATCGTCTTCCTCATTGTCTCCACCAACAGGAGTTACAGTTTGGGAACCAGGGTCTACATTATGCTCAGAACCTTCTTCATCTGGTCCTGGATCCGACTCATAAAGATTCTGGGCATCAGTGCAGATCATTTCCTCGTCTGGATTCACAGAAGCTCTGGAGCCGACCTCTGATTCCCAGGCTATAGTATGAGTAAACAGCTCTGCAGACTCAACCATCTGTTCTACCCCATACTCAGACGGGCAGCTGGAGACTTGGGAGCTGTGAGGAAGCAAGTGCGATTGGGGGGACACCTCTGAGGACTGGAGTATTTGTGATGTTGAAGTTGAGGTGGAGGAGAGCCCACTTAAAGGAGCACTTGATATCCGTTGAAGCACCTGCTGTTTTTGTGCCTCATCTGGAATTTGTAGCGATGGGCGTGGCCGTTAGAAAGGGATCGTATCACATTGTCCACTAAAAGAAGTAGACATCTTAGTTTGGCTGGAAGATGGTCTTTCTTCTGCAGATGTTACTGTTGCTTTAACACCTACCCCACGGACACAACCTTTTTTTCCCTTCCCAACACGCCTATTCCCCTTTCCACCAGCAGCAGGCCTTTTGCCACTCATTTTGGTGGTTAACTAATTGACAACTCTGGAGTTGTTTGCACAAAAAACGATGGATGGAAACGGAGCAGAGCTGAGTGGCCAAATTGTGGTACTAGCCCAAAAGGATTGGCTGGGTTAGAAGCAGTAAAACAGTTTTATTAGATACACAGGTGGTGTGAGTACCAAACACTGCTACAGGCCTAAAATTATTTTCCAGGCAAGATGCAGCTAAAAATTATTAGTAATTTAAAAGCTGGTGGAGCTTAGTATAGATGGCCTAATAGAATGAGTACCACACACTACTAATATGCCCAAAATTATTTTACAGGCAAGATGCAGCTAAAAATTATTATTCATTTCAAAGCTGGTGGAGCTTGGTATAGATGGCCTAATACAATGAGTACCACACACTGCTACTAAGCCCAAAATTATTTTCCGGGCTAGATGCAGCTAAAAATTATTATTAATTTCAAAGCTGGTGGAGCTTGGTATAGATGGCCTAATACAATGAGTACCACACACTGCTACTAAGCCCAAAATGATTTTACAGGCAAGATGCAGCTAAAAATTATTATTAATTTCAAAGCTGGTGGAGCTTGGTATAGATGGCCTAATACAATGAGTTCCACACACTGCTACTATGCCCAAAAGGTTTTACTTGGCTAGGTGCAGTAAAAAATTTGTATTACATACACAGGTGGTGTAGCTTGCAACACAGATAGGCTACTCCACTGACTAACACACACTGCAAGAGGCCCAAAAGGATTTGCTTAGCTAGATTTAGCCAAATGCTGTGAAAAACACTTGCACAGCACTAAAACAGACCTGCCTGGCAAAAAGTGATAGAAACTGATGTAACCTAGCCCTCAAAAGGGCTGCAATTACAAACTAGTCCCTACTCCCTAAACCTTTCTGTCTATTTAAGAGAAAAATCGCTTGCAATTCAGTTACACAATATAGCGCTAACAGCAGCGGCAGTGCCGTCTAACACTCAGCTGCAGCAGTGAGAAAATGGTGGCGACAGGGAAAATGGCTGGGTCTTATAGGGCAAGGACATGTGACATACACAGCCAATGACACATGCCCTTGCTTGTCTGAAAAAAAGCAGTTTGCTCCGTGTGTGCGCTGCTGATAGGCTGACAGATTGCACCTCCCCACTGCAAATGCGGGAAAGAGAAAAAAAAATGGAGATCTTCATTATTTCTGCAGAGATCCATCTCCTGCCCCTCCCCCCGCCCCGCTGTACACTGAAACTGAGTATTAACATTAATTATCAGCATTACTGTGAAAAAATCCAGTTACGATTTTGGTGCACGAACAGTTATCGAACATAACCTCGAACAGCCAGATTTTTTTCAAATCGTTTGGGTTCGTCGAACGGCTCGAACACCGCCCAAAACAGCTCGAATTTGAGATTGGCGAACAGTTCGATTCGAACACCGCTCATCTCTAGTCACCAGCCTCAGAAATCGCAGGTTAACAGCAGCTCAGATTAGAGACCAGGTCAATGCCACACAGAGTTCTAGCAGCAGACACATCTCTACAACAACTGTTAAGAGGAGACTTTGTGCAGCAGGCCTTCATGGTAAAATAACTGCTAGGAAACCACTGCTAAGGACAGGCAACAAGCAGAAGAGACTTGCTTGGGCTAAAGAACACAAGGAATGGACATTAGACCAGTGGAAATCTGTGCTTTGGTCTGATGAGTCCAAATTTGAATCTTTGGTTCCAACCACCGTGTCTTTGTGCGACGCAGAAAAGGTGAACGGATGGAATCTAGCGACGATGTGATAGTGTTGTTATGCGACGATGATGTCATAGAGAGGTGTGTTATCATAGCGACAATGATGTCACATAGTTGTCATGGTGACAATGGTATCTTGGTGTTGTCATGGTGACCATGATGTCATAGTGTCGTGTATTGTCATGGCGATCATGATGTCATAGTGTCGAGTTTTGTCATGGTGACGATGATATCATAGTGTTGTCATGGCCACGATGATATCGTAGTGTTGTCAAGGCCACAATGATGTCATACTGTTGCCATGGTAACGATGTCATAGTGTCATGTGTGGTCATGGCAATGATGATGTCATAGTATCGTGTGTTGTCCTGGCGATGATTATGTCATAGTGTTGTCATCTCGACAATGATGTCTAGGTAACAGTGATGTCATAGTGCCACATGTTGTCATGGCAACGATGATGTCATAGTGTCATGTGTTGCCGTAGCGACTATGATTTCATAGGGTTGTTATGCGACGATGATGTCATAGAAAAGTGTGTTGTCATGGCGAAGATGATGTCACGGTGTTGTCATGGCGAGAATTATGTCATAGTGTTGCCATGGCGACCATGATGTTATAATGTGTGTTATCATGGCGAAAATGATGTCATAGTGTTGTCATGGCGACTATGTCATAGTGTCATTTGTTATCATAGCGACGATGACGTCATAGCGTTGTTATGCGACGATTATGTCATAGAGAAGGGTTGTCATGGTGACGATGATGTCACAGTGTTGTCATGGCGACAATGATGTTTTAGTGTTGACATGGTGACCATGATGTCAAAGTGTCGTGTGCTGTCATGGCAACGATGATGTCACAGTATTGTCAAGGCGACAATGATGTCATAGTGTAGTGTGTTGTCATAACGACAATGATGTCATCGTGTTGTCATGACTATGATAATGTCACGGGGTTTTCGTGTTGACCATGATGTCATAGTGTCGAGTTTTGTCATGCGATGAGATCGTAGTGTTGGCATTGCCACGATGATGTCATAATTTTGTCATGTGACGATGTCATAGTGTCATATGTTTTCATGGCGATGTTGATGTCATATTGTTGTGATCTCGACAATGATGTTTTCGCAACGGTGATGTCATAGTGTTGAGTTTTGTCATGCCGACAATGATGTCATACTGTTGTCATGGCCATGATGATATCGTAGTGTTTTCAGTGCCACGATGATGTCATAATGTTGTCATGGTGACAATCTCATGATATCGTGTGTTGCCATGGTGATGATGATGTCATACTGTTGACATTTCAACAATGATGTCTTGGCAAAGGTGATGACATAGTGTCATTTGTTGTCATGGCGATGATGATGTCATACTGTTGTCATGGCAATGATCATGTCATAGTGTTGTGTGTTATCATGGTGACAATTATGTCACAGTGGTGTCATGTTGACGATGATGTCAAAGTGTTCTGTGTTGTTAAGTGCCAATGATGTCATAGTGTTGTTATGCGACGATGATGTTATAGAGAAGTGTGTTCTCATGGCGACGATGATGTTACAGTGTTGTCATCGCAATCATGATGTCAGTGTTGTCATGGTGACCATGATGTCATGGTGTCGTGTATTGTCATGACGATGATGATGTCATAGTATCGTCATGGTGAAGATGACATCATGGTGTTGTCATGGCGACCATTAGTATTGTCATCTTGACAATGATGTAATAGTGTTGTCATGGTGACGATGATATAATAGTGTCGTGTGTTGACAGTGTCTGATCTAGGGTGTTGAATAAAAAAGATGAAGTTTATTCCACCATATATAGCACAACGCTTTTGACCCGTAGCGGGTCTTTTTCAAGTACACACAATAATAAATGTGGTGGACGTATATAGTGTGGTTTACAAACAAGCAGCAATCACCCTACAGACCAAGCCCACCACCATAAAATATAGCATTTATTGATATTATCCATCAGAATACAGTCATAGACATTACTTAAGATCAATAACATGTAACAATATACAACAGGTGAAAAGGCTTTCCATATATAATAGTAAAAGCAACATTTGTACATGCCCAGTGTAAAGATCCAGCAATAATGAACGAGCAGCGCTGTCCAGGTCACCAAGCCCCAATCACACTCTACTAGGACATAAATATGCTCCTAAATTAATGGGTTATTTCACATATTCTCCCCAGATCGCGCCAACACGGACCATATACAGGGTGTGGATAGTGTGAACCAATTATCAGAAAGCATCCGATCACCCAGGTAACAAAAAGCCAATCGTCATCCAGAAAGCCGCGATTCAATGCGCATGCGCAGGAAGCGTCCAATCGCATCACTGTATCCATGCGCTTCATCGGGAAAGCGATCATATGACCGAAATCTCCACAGCAACGGTCACATGATCGCAGCAGCGGTGACGTCAGGATAAAGCGCAAGACAGCTAAGCTCAGCCAATCCTGGCTAAGACCTTATCACTATGGAAACAATGGCGTCATGCTTTCCCATAGATATAAGTCCACCATGTTTTTTATTGTGTGCACTTGAAAAAGACTAGCTATGGGTCTGAACACTGTGCTAAATAAACTTCATGTTTTTATATTCAACACCCTGGATCGGGCGCTGTCTATGATGCGCCCCCAGGGCCGTAGGGTACTCGGCAGCCGGGCCTCCGGTCTCTGGGGGATATCACGGTGGCTGGCCCGGTCCGTGACCCAGGGCGGTCAGTAAAAAGAAGGGGTTTTCTATTTGTATGGGGTCTTTGGAAAAGTGTTCGTGACGCCACCTGCGGAATGTGGCCAAAGGGGTGCCGCCGCTGCGGAGCAGTCCTCTGGAGCTGGTGTTACGCCAGCAGGGGTGGTGTGGCTCTCCACATGTAGAGCTAACTCCAGGGCAGTGTAAGGCGGTGTAGGTTGTGCTGGGCGTTGTAGTGCCGGGAGGGAGAGATGGTGCAGATGAAAGAATGGACGGAGGCAGTGCGGTGCAGTCATCCGAGTCTTTACTCACAGTTCTTATGACAGTTCCACTGGTGCACTGTACAGTTGTCGGCCTCCCACGTCGTGCTGCGTTCACCAGGCAGGGGTTCAGCACTTCCTCAGGCAGATCAGGAGTACCTGGCAGAACCCCACTTTCTTGTGTTCCTAGCTAGACTGTCTTCCCGCTGGGTCTTTCTCCCTCCTGCCCTGCGCTTCCCACTCTCAATCCCGTTCGGGTGCTCTGAAGTCCCTCCTGTCTCGTCGGAGTTCCTGGACCTGCTTGACCCTCACGGGGATTAGAATGAGGCTTCGGCAACTGGCTATAGAAGCCAGAAGCCTCCGGTTTTCCCAGCCGAGACGTAGAGTAGCATGGCTGGACCTGGGGCCGGTTCCCTTCTTGCGGCCTACGATCCCTCTGTCTTCTGACAGATGCGGGGCGTACGGGTGCCGTCCTGCACTCGCCATACCCCCTGGGATCCCTTCTTAGAACGGAGCCTACTCCTCTGCTCCCCACCTGGGCCTCTAGGACTGGGCCCTACTTGTGGAGCAGAGCTCCTAAAGAGACTCTGCTCCCTGACTGACTTCTCTCACTCACTGCGCTCTGTTCTGTCACCCTAAGATGGCTTCCCTTTTTATATCTCACTCTATAGTGCTCCTTCAAACTGCTTCCTCCACCCACACCCACTACTGGTTCCCCCTACCTCTGGGTTCCCCCCACTCCAGCCAGGGTCAGGGCTCAGCAGCTGCGCTCATGCATGTTGCCCCCACAGCCGTGTCATAATGTCGTGTGTTGTCATGGCCACGATGATGTCATAGTGTAATAATGGCGATGATGATGATGTCATAGTGTTCTCATGGCGACGATAGCGATAAATGTGTCATAGTGTTGCCATGGCGATGATGATGACATGGTGTCATGTGTTGTAATGGCGACAACGATGTCATAGTGGTGTCATGGGGTCGAAGATGTCATGGCGACAATGATGTCCTAGTTACCACTTTTGTCATGGCGACGATGATGTCATAGTGTTTTCATGGCAGCAGAAAAAACTGGCCGGCACTTCCAAAACAAGAAATAGGTGTGAACAGGTGCCTACTAGGAGCAGCTACCTCCATATACAATTAGCAAACTTATGTAGGTAGCTGCTCCTAGTAAGCACCTGTTCACACTTATTTCTTGTTTTGGAAGTGCCGGCCAGTTTTTTCTGTTTCTATGTATAAGCTTTGACTGAGCACTCTGCCTCTAGGCCACAGGTGATTTTAATTACAGCAGAATCCTATTATCATACACTCAAGCAGACAGAGTCACTTAGAGAGGAGTTCACATTGATAGGGTCCTGGTATTTTTGAGAAACGCCTTAACGTGGCTACCAGGTACACATGAATTGGCCAATTTATGCGCTAAGATTTCTCATTTATTTCTATTTTCTACAGCAGTAATGCTATTCATATTTCATATATTTCAAGTTCGCATACTTAGCGTTGCAGTGTGCTTGTTTGTTTGTTAAGTGTTGTCATGGCGACAATAATGTCGCATTGTGCTACTCATCTTCACATCTTGATATTAAATGACCTTAAATATTTATGCAATTTTTTAATGAAATGAATTAATAAAATTATATGTTTTTTAGCTTATACTCAGTGTTCTCCTCCTCTTTTCAAAGTTTATATGAGTTGTGTAGCTTTAATGTGGGGCACTTGCCCGGTCCATTAAAATGAAACTAGGGATGTATTGTTGGATCATCTATATATAAATAATGTCATAGTGTTGTCATGGCCACGATGATATCATAATGTTGTCATGGTGATGATGTCATAGTGCCATGGCGACAATGATGTCATAGTGTTGTCATCTCAACAATGATATCATGCCGACGATGATGTCACAGTGTTGTCATGGCCACGATGATATCGTAATGTTGTCATGGTGATGATGTCATAGTGCCATGGCGACAATGATGTCATAGTGTTGTCATCTCAACAATGATATCATGCCGACGATGATGTCATAGTGTTGTTTGTTGTCATGGCGACAATGATGTAATAGTGTTGTCATAGTTACAAATATGTCATAGTCTTATCTTGGCGATTATGATATCATAGTAACAGAAAAAGGTGTGTACAGGTGCTTACTATGAGCAGCTACCTCCATATACAACTAACATACAAAGCAGCACTCTGCAACGCTAAGTATGCGCTATGATTTCTCAGTTATTTCTATTTTATAGAGCAGTAATGCTATTCAAATTTCATATATTTAATGTTTGCATACTTAGCGTTACAGTGTGCTGCTTTGTTTGTTACTATGATATTATAGTGTTGCATGGCAAAAATTATGTCAAAATGTGGAGTGATGTAATAGCAACGATGATGTCATAGTCTTGTCATGGTGACGATGTCAGTGTTATCTGTGGTCATAGCGATGAGTATGTCATAGTATCGTGTGTTGTCATAATGATGATGACGTCATAGTGTCATGTTTTGTCATAGCGACAATGATGTAATAAAATACAGCTCTGGTAAAAATTAAGAGACCACTGCAAAATTTTCATTATCTCTGATTTTTCTCTTTATAGGTGTATTTTTGAGTAAAATGTACATTGTTGTTTTATTCTATAAACTACTGACAACTTGTCTCCGAAATTCAAAGCTAAAAATGTTGTATTTATTTGCAGCAAATGAGAAATCGTCAAAATAATAAAAAAGAAACAGAGAAACAGAGAAACAGCGCTTTCAGACCTCAAATAATGCAAAGAAAACAAGTTCTTATTCATTTAGAAACAACAATACTCATGTTTTAACTCAGGAAGAGTTCAGAAATCAATATTTGGTGGAATAACCATGATTTTTAATCCCAGCTTTCATGCGTCTTGGCTTCTTTCCACCAGTCTTTCACACTGCTTTTGGGTGACCTTATGCCGCTCCTGGCACAAACATGTAAGCAGTTCTTCTTTGTTTGATGGCTTGTGACGATCCATCTTCCTCTTGATTACATTCCAGAGGTTTTCAATGGGGTTCAGGTCTGGAGATTGGGCTGGCCATGACAGGGTCTTGATGTGGTGCTCCTTCATCCACACATTGATTGACCTAGCTGTGTGGCATGGGGTATTGTCCTGCTGGAAAAAAAACAGTCCTCAGAGTTGGGGAACATTGCCCGAGCAGAAGGAAGCAAGAGTTTTTCAAGGATAACCTTGTATGCGGCTTGATTCATACGTCCTTCGCAAAGATTAACCTGCCCACTTCCTGCCTTGCCGAAGCATCCCCAGATCATCACCGATCCTCCACCAAATTTCACAGTGGTTACAAGACACTGTGGCTTGTATGCCTCTCCAGATCTCCGTCTAACCATTAGACGACCAGGTGTTGGGCAAAGCTGAAAATTAGACTCATCAGAGAAGATTACCTTACTCCAGTCCTCTATGGTCCAATCCTTATGGTCTTTGGCAAACTTCAGCCTGGCTCTCCTTTGTTTCTCATTGATGAAAGGCTTTTTTCTAGCTTTACATGACTTGAGACGTCTAGGAGCCTGTTACGGTCTGTTCTTGCCGTGCACTTCACCCCAGCTGCCATTTGCCATTCCTTTTGTAGGTCACTTGATGTCATCCTGCGGTTGCTGAGTGACATTGGAATAAGATGACGGTCATCCCGGTCAGTGGAGAGTCGCTTTCGCCCTCTGCCGGTCTGTAGCTTTGTTGTCCCCAATGTCTGCCGCTTGACCTTGTTGTAATGGACTGCCGTCTTCGAAATTTTAAGGATGGAGGCAACATGATGCTCACTGTATCCCTCTGTTAGTAAAGCCAGAATTGAGCTCTTCTTTTCCTCACTAATGACTTTTCTTTTCAACTCCTTTGGCATGGTTAAAAGTTATTTTTTCATTCAAATTACTTTTGGGTTATTCCTAGCACTTGTTTTGCCATCCAGCTTGTCCTATTGCAAGAGGATTGTGAAGACCACAGCAGTGTTTTTTATACTTTCCCTCGTTACATAAGATTTGGTTCAGATGATCACCTAATCAGAAGCACATTAAGTAGAATGAGGTGAACTGTGGTTGGAATTCAACAGACACTGGAATGGAATGACTGAAGACATGGAGAGAAAACTGGGCAGTGGTCTCTTAATTTTGCCAGAGCTGTATATATAATACTAGATGGTGGCCCGATTCTAACGCATCGGGTATTCTAGAATAGGTATGCGGTCGACCGGGCGCAATCAGCAGAGCGGTATTTAAATTTGGCGCCAAAATCGCTGATTGGTCGAGGCCGGCAACCGTGACCAATTACCAAAGCGGTGTTAAAATTTGGCGCCTATATTGCAGATTGGTCACGGCCGGCGGTCGCGACTAATCAGCAGAGCGGGGTTTAAATTTGGCGCCAATAATGCTGATTGGTCGCGGCCAGCGAATGCGACCAATCAGCAGAGCGGGGTTTAAATTTGGCGGCAATAATGCTGATTGGTTGCGGCCGGCGGTCGCAACCAATCAGCAGAGCGTTATTTAAATTTGGCGCCAATAATGCTGGTTATTTGTGACCGGTAACCGTGACCAATGAGCAGAGCGGTGTTTAAATATGGCGCCAATATCGTTGATTGGTCGCGGCCGGCCACCACGACCAATCAGCGAAGCGGTGTTTAAATTTGGCACCAATATCGCTGATTGGTCACGGCCGGTGGTTGCGACTAATCAGCAGAGCGAGGTTTAAATTTGGCGCCAATAATGCTGATTGGTCGCGGCCAGCGAATGCGACCAATCAGCAGAGCGGGGTTTAAATTTGGCGGCAATAATGCTGATTGGTTGCGGCCGGCGGTCGCAACCAATCAGCAGAGCGTTATTTAAATTTGGCGCCAATAATGCTGGTTATTTGTGACCGGTAACCGTGACCAATGAGCAGAGCGGTGTTTAAATATGGCGCCAATATCGTTGATTGGTCGCGGCCGGCCACCACGACCAATCAGCGAAGCGGTGTTTAAATTTGGCGCCAATATCGTTGATTGGTCACGGCCGGTGGTTGCGACTAATCAGCAGAGCGAGGTTTAAATTTGGCGCCAATACTGCTGATTGGTCGCGGCTAGCCACCGCGACCAATCAGCGATATCGGCGGCAAATTTAAACGACGCTCTGCTGATTGGGCGTCCAGAGAATGGGCTGTTGGGACGAAACAGCATTGTTTCTTTTAAGCCCTGTCCTACCCGCGTTCTTTTTCTCCTTGGGTGTTGTTGTCTCTGTCATCGTCCCCAAGAGGAGGTATAGTGGGGCAGCAATCCTGGAGAAGTTCCGAACTTAAGTACGATAGTAGGAGAGAAATTCTAATATCTGCCTCAACTCCTCGACAGTGGAGGGCAGCTTGTCTTTTAAGGCCAGTACCAGAGTGATTTCTGCTGGGTCCATGGTATATTCTTCTCCGGACACAATTTTCCCTAGAAATCGGACTTTTGTTTTGAATAGTTCACACTTGTTTGGGGTCAACTTAAATCCGTGTTGTTGATACCGCTGTAATACGGTCCTC
This sequence comes from Phyllobates terribilis, assembly GCF_046119375.1. Taxonomy (NCBI): domain Eukaryota; kingdom Metazoa; phylum Chordata; class Amphibia; order Anura; family Dendrobatidae; genus Phyllobates; species Phyllobates terribilis. The sequence continues at coordinate 129,390,931 of NW_027362767.1, read as the reverse complement.
ATGTGTTCAACATGCTCCCGGAAGGTTTTGCTGTGTACCACATTGTAATCCAAGTATGGCTGGCAGATATCGTCCCTCAATCCTTCTAGACATGTCTGCATGCTCCTCTGGAATTCTGCTAGAGCTGAACTGAACCAAACGGTATGCAGATCCACTCATATAATCCCCACGTTGTGATGAATGCTCTCAAAGGTCTACTGGACTAAATTCTTCACAGGTTAACTGAAGAAGCAGCTCACTAATTCTGTCCATTTGTATTTTCACATCCATTGCTGCTAGTGAATTTTCTTTAGGGCTGGTCCCCTTTAACTGGTGTGGCAGAGTTGAGTTGAGGTGCTGTGCTGCTGTGTTTTTCCAGACACTTTTCCTCTTCTCCCGCTACATGCTAATTTCCGCTCAGGACTCCCTATATGGGCCACAAGTCTTACACGCACGCCGCTAGGTTCAGATAGGGGCGAGACAGATTACATGAATTCTTTGGAATCCTAGGGGAACCGTTACTCAGGGCGACCATAGACCATGTGCTGCAGCTTCTCTCAGGCACACAGGGTTATTGATCCTCAGGCACAGACACGCAGGTTGTTTCACTTGCTGAACAGACACATTTGACAAGAGTCCTCATAAACGGTAGAACAGTAGCATTTAATAAGAAGCTGCACAGCCAGTGCAAGTTAAGTCTTATGAGCAGCAGGCTCCACTGACAAACAGTACAGTTTCCTTAGCAGCACAGCAGTTCACAGTCTTCCCAGTAGTACAGGACAGCACAGTTCTAATGCAAAGGCACATTAATGAACACAGCATTCTTTACAGCACAGTGAGATGGAGGAGGGGGGAGGATTTGCTGAAGGAGATGATCCCTGTGACACCATTTCTTCCAGTCCTTATCTTTCTGCCTGACAATACTCAGCACTGCTAGTTCAGGAACTCTACCTGAACTGTGCTTAGCTTCACTCCTGACTTGAATCCTTTTCACTTGCAGGGGCGCTTCTGTGAGATACAGAACACACACACCACCTTTCTCTTCGGCTCCAGCCAGACAGTAAAACAACATCCCCACAACCCCCCTGGGGCTCTGCTAAAACACTCCCCTTCTCCTGTGACTGTGTTAACCCCTCTAGTTGCTGGATGCTTCTGGAGCACAACACTTCCTGTCTCCTGTGCTTGTGTTACTTCTAATAGTTGCTGAATGCTTTTAAAGCAACAGCACTACTTCTGCATGTCACACTCTGCAACAGCACTACTTCTGCATGTCACACACGTTTATAAGTTTATATAATTTAGTGGCTACTCAATACTTATTTACTTGTTCATTTGTGTTAACATTTGTTTAGTTGACAGAATCCCCTTTCCTCCACACTTGGTGAATGTCCCCTTACCCTTTGTAAGGTCTTTGTAAGGAATAAGTCATGTTTCAGTCCTTTGTATTGACCACACATGTCACGGAGGGGGAGGGGTGTACCGCAACAGAGAGGGGCAGAAGACCGCGGTTTCAGGTTTCAAAAACTCTTGCACTGGTTAGAAGTACGTCACTATCTTATTAAACAGTGCAGTTTTTTTACTAGCTAGTGGTGCAAGGGTTAATCTGCTTGTCTCAGCGGTTCATAGTTGGCCACTCTCCTCTGCTTTGTGTGCTCACCTCTTCCACTCAGGGATTATCAGTATTAGTTCTTACTGTCTGGTTCTGGAGTTGGAGGTGTAGTTCGTGGTTGGAGTAGGCGTTTTGAGATTTGTTTAGGAGATTGTTGCTTGGAGTTTGTTTGTGTTCACATCCTCATAATTTCTCATTTAGTCTCTCTTTCCTTTAACTCCACTATGTACCACTCTGTTGTTTGGTGAGTGTATTTTATATGGTAGGTATTTTCATTTAACCCTGTCTTTCTTTGCTTGTCTGGTTAATGTGTTCCTATACACTGCTGCTTCTCACTATCCTGAGTGGGGGAGGGGACAGATCAGGGATGTTATAGGAGCATACCAAGGCACGTGAACCCAGCGTCACCACCTTCAGGAGTAATCTGAGGGATCGGGTGCCCCTAGTTCTAGGGACCTGGTTTGTGCCCATATTACCAAAATAACTGCGTGACATCACATGTACAGAGAAAAGCTGTATCCTCATCCTCGTGTACAAAGAGAGAAGCTGTGTCCCCATCGTCTTGCTTGTACAGAGAGAGTAGCTGCATCCCTTTCCTCCTGTACAGAGAGAGGATCTGCATCCTCTTCCTCCTGTACAGAAAAAGGAGCTGCATCCCCATTCTCTTGTTAATAGAGAAAGGAGCTGCATCCCCATCCTCCTGTACAGAGGAATGAGCTGTATCCCCACCCTCCTGTACAGAGCGAGATGCTGCTTCCCTATCCTCCTGTACAGAGAGAACAGTTGCATCCCCATCCTCCTGTACAGAGCGAGATGCTGCATCCCCATCCTCCTGTACAGAGAGAAGAGTTGCATCCCCATCCTCCTGTACAGAGCGAGATGCTGCATCCCCATCCTCCTGTACAGAGAGAAGAGTTGCATCCCCATCCTCCTGTACAGAGCGAGATGCTGCATCCCCATCCTCCTGTACAGAGAGAAGAGTTGCATCCCCATCCTCCTGTACAGAGAGGAGCTTCATCCCTAGCCTCCTAAAAAGAGAGAGAACCTGAATCCTCATCCTCATGTACAGAGAGATGACCTGCATCTGACTCGCCCCCTGGGCCTAGTGTGGACGTGTGTGGGTTACCCGGAGCCGGGTCTCTGGGGATTGTAGTCTCCGTGGCGGCGACCCGGTCCCGTGGCTCAGGGTGGTTAGGCTGATGGCAGTCTTTTATGGGTTTTAAGTTAATTGTCCGACTACGCCACCCGTGGATTGCGGTCAGGGTGTACCGCCGCTGCGAGGCAGTCCGCTGAGGCTGGTGTGGTGTGCGCAGCAAAAGATGGGATAACTCCCCACGGGAGGAGTATGGCCTCAGGGCAGGGAATGTGGATGATGGGAGTGATGGTGCGCGGGCGTCCCAGCACTAGTAGTGCTGGTGCGGCGATGAGCAGGAACGACTCAGAGTCTTTGCAGTGCAGTTCAGGGTCTTTACTGGTGATATTAAGGCAGACCCTCCCAGGAGTACTGGCTAGCATAAGGGGCCTGGTCAGTCTGCGAGCAAACAGGAGTTCCCCTGGCCAGGTGGAGTTGTAGGCCTCCCCGTCTATCTGCACTCTTTCTGGCTACTTTGCTGAAAGCGGGTAGAAGTAGCCCACGTCCCTGAGTATACCGTGTGGTGCTCACCCGTATGGCTGGTGACTTGGGGCCTTCTGTTAGCCTCCGCTCCTGGATGGCGGTGCTGGTCCCTTCCTTGTGACTGAGCCTCCGGGCTTCTATGGCCAGAGGACCTGGAATCCCCTGCCGGCTGGTTTCTGCTGCTGGGTGGATATCAGTCCCCACAGCCTCGGACTCCGGTGTCCGGTTATCAGATTCTTCTGCCAGGGCGAGCTATATCTCTGCTTAGCTTCCAGCCCCTGGTCTTCTGCTCCTAGCTCCTACAGAGCTCCTGCTGTAACTTTCCCTCTCCAGGCTCTGACTCAACTAATCCCGCCCCAGACCCAGTTTATAAGGGCAGATTCCTCCCCTCCCAGGTCTGGGCGGGCGGTGTTGCATGCTTAGGGCTCCTGACCAGAGAAACCTCCCACTTGCTCTCAGACATAATATTTCTATTACTGTGGCAACCAGACCCCTGGGGTGCCACACATCCCCATCCTACTGTATATAGAGAGAAAAGCTGCATCCCCATCCTCCTATACAGAGAGAAGAGTTTCATCCCCATCCTCCTGTACAGAGAGGAGCTTCATCCCTAGCCTCCTGAACAGAGAGAGAACCTGAATCTTCATCCTCATGTACAGAGAGGAGCTGCTTCCCCATCCTCCTGTACAGAGAGGAGATGCATCCCCATCCTCTTGTACACAGAGAGATGCTGCTCCCCCCCCCCATTCACAATTCATCATTTGCTCTTACCCCCACTCCCAATTCATCACTTTCTGTCCCCCAAGACCATTTAATTAATTCTAGTGAAAAAAAAGTTTTATATACTTACCTCTTACGATACTCTGCAGCTCCACTTCTGGACTGGCATCCTGGTGCTCGATGCGCCTTCACTAGCGCGTCACAGAAGAGGAGGAAGGACTCCCTTGGAGCTGCACGGCCGTTCAGTTTTGACAGCTGTGAGAGCTCCAAGGATCCCTGTGTGGAGGAGATGTATGCAGCCGACGGTGGCACTGTGGCACAAGATACCCCGGGGCCCAGTGAGCAGTAGCACAAGAGGTGGGGGCCCGCACTGGTTCCAGGCCCCTCCTCTATACTTCTGTTCACTGGGCCCCATACAGCAGTAAGGGCAGTAATGCCCTGATGGCGGCCCTGCATACATGTTCCACTAACACATAGGACTCGTCATACAAACTCCTCTTCTCCTTCACCCCTGTACATTTTTCCAACTTATGCACAGTTTGTGTCCATCACACAGCAAAAATGCCCACCTTTGTGCCCTTTTCAAAGTAAGGTCTTCTTTGCACACCCCAAGAAAGTAAAAATGCCCCATGTGCTCCTTCTTTTACAAAATACAATCTTTCTACCACAAAACTAGTAATAACGACCCCTCTATGTGGCAACAGTAAAACACTCAAAACATATTCCTTGTACTAGCCCATGAATAGCGCTGTGGCTGAGCAATTTTCTGACCTGTGAAGTCAACAAGCCAATGCAACATGCATGATGCAGCCCCGCCATCTTACACACATGCACTGGGGTCCTGTGGATTGTCATGTATCCCTAAAGGAATAAAGGGCAGGGATTTGTTGGCCTCTGCTATAGATTTCAACAGTATCAGCATCCTGAGGAAGCAGATACAGATGAAAGAGGTGCTGCACCGTGAGATTATCAGGAATCGTTCCCCCTATTTTAGCATAACGGACCAGCCATGTGGAACACACACCTCAGATATTTAGCTCAGATGCCTGGTGGAATACCTCCCAACTTTAAAAGAACAGAAAGACAGCTAAATTATGTGGCGCGCTTAGACCTTGCCCACACCCCAATCCACGACCATTTACCATTTCCGTCCAAGACTGCAGGGTGTAGAACCAAATCCGAGACTGTCTGCTGTATCTGACGCGCCCCCTGGGCCGTGGGGTACCTGGTGCCGGGCTGGTGGATGCTGGGGAATGTCACAGTGGCGGTGACCCGGTCCATGACCAAGGGCGGTCAATAAAAGGGGGTTATGGATAGGGGATTTATAGTGTTTTTATAGAGTTCGTGACGCCACCTGTGGAATGCGGTTAAAGGGGTGCCGCCGCTGCGGAGCAGTCCTCTGGAGCTGATGTTACTGCAGCAGGGATGGTGTGGCTCTCCACAGGAAGAGCTAGCTCCAGGGCAGTGTAGATGTTGTAGGTTGTGCTGGGTGTTGTAGTGCGGGGGTTGATGGCGCAGCAATTTACTCTTGTCTTTACTGGTGGTGATTAGACAAGACTAGGGTGCAGGCTAGAAGTGGAAGTCCGGGCAGCCTGGAAGCAAGTAAAGAATCCTCCTCGCCAGGTGAAGTTGGAGGCCTTCCCTTTCCACTAAACTCTTTGGCCCTGCTGCTTGTAGCTGTGCGGTGGCCCTCATCCCTGAGTGCAACGTTTCTGTGCTCACCCGTATGGCAGGCAGCTCGGGCCTTGCTGGTGCGTCGCTCCCACGTGGCGGTGCTGGGCCCTGCGGGCCCTGCGGTGCTGCTGAGCCTCTGGGCGTCTGCTGCTGGGCCTTCGGTGCCCCACTGCCTCGGACTCCGGTGTCCGGTTCTCCTGTGCTTGTTCCTTCTGGGGTGAGCTGCCGCGCAGCTCCAGTCCGCAGCTCCTCTCTCCTCGACGTCCTCGCTTCAACTCCTCTCACTAAGACTCACTAACCCCGCCCCCAGATCCCAGTTGCTAAGGGGAGGAGCTCCCCTTGCTGGTCTGGAGCCAGGAAAGCGTTGCATGTTTAGTATACCTGACAAGGGGATCCCTGCTTGCTTCCAGGCATGGCATTACCTCTTTTGAGGGAGGCAATGCCACTGTGGCAACCGGACCCCTGGGGTGCCACATTCCCCCATAGTTAACTTCAGTACTCCCGGACTGAGGATATTTTTCAAAATTAACAAATAACAATTCACATTACAAACAGGTTACAAAGTCAAAAATTACAAAAACCCAACAAAAATTGAAAGCAGTCACTGCGGCGCTTAGTCTTTACGCCATAATCCTGGTAACTGTAATTTGGCTGGTGGGAACCGCATCAACCCACTTTGTGTATCGTCCCTGAGCGTGGCTTCAGGGCACTCTTTTGTTGGGCCTGGTCTTCAGCCACTCCTGCGGTTTATTTTCTTGGCCGATTAGTAACTATTTTCAATACTGTCCTGACCACACCTAGTCCTGTGGTCCAATTGTCCATAAATTCAACAAATATACTTTTCCAAGACTATTTAACGGGTATAACTATAAACAACATACACTTTAGTAATCTTATACTTTATACTTTAGTTTCTCCAGCGAGCAGGGAGCTGACCTTTTGTACTCCTGGTCGATCTACGTAGTACGTTAGTTGTCACTGTCCTACCCTGGTCCCTAGTGTCTACCCCTGGTGCGGTGGATTCAGTGTGAACTACACTACAGGTAGTCTGAGGTAACACTGGTAGGCTGGGTAATCTCCTACGAATTCTTTGGCTCACCATGGGTACGACAGGTTCACTGCTAGCAGAGGGTAGATTCTCCTGATCTGCTGATGATGAAACCTCTGTCTCTGGGGCCAACTGGTCTTCCAGCTGTTCTGGGACTTCTGCAGCTTCCGGTGAGGCCGCTTGGAAAAAGGTAAGGACTGGTACCACAATCGCACTGTTCACCTGCGTCCAAGACCGGGGAAATTCTCAGAGTACTGTCTGAACCATTTCTTCCACCTCTTCTTTGGGCTGAGGGCTGTCTTGATCTTCTTTGTGTTTCAACTGTTCAGGACATATCTTCAAGTGATCTCTGGAGACTGCCGCTGAAGTTTCCCCTCCATCTTTGCTGATGAGGCACACTTTGGTGTTGTCGTAATTCGAGGGTAGGATGGTGTATGGTTCAACCTCCCACTGGTCATCTAACTTGTGGACTCGTCCTTTCCTCTTAAGTACCTGTTCTCCAAGTGATAAGGGAACGGCAGGTGCGTGCTGACTGTAAGTTTTCTCTTACTTCTGTCTTGCCTGGGACAAACTTCTCTCAACACATTCTTGCACCTTGCGGTATTGTTGCTGCCGCTCGGTATCCCAATCCGCATCTGGTGAGGTCGTCTCTGGTGTTAAGACTCCCATGTCTAAGTCGATGGGTAGTTTACCAGGTCTTGCTCTCATCAGGTAAGCGGGTGTACAGTTGGTGGAGTTCACCAGAATGTGATTATATAGGTCCACCAAATCTGGTAAGTTCTCTGGCCACAGGCTACGTTCTTCAAGGGCAACGTCTTCAACAGGTCTATCACCACCTGGTTCATGTTTTCACACAACCCGTTGGTCTGGGGATGATACGGCGTCGTCCTTCTTTTCTTGCAGCCGTACAAGTTATAGAATTCCTGGAACACCTCTGCTTCAAAGGCTGGACCTTGGTCGGTAAGCACCCGTTCAGGGTAACCGTGCGGGCCACAAAAGTGCTGTTGGAACGCTTTGGCTGCCATCTGGTCTTTTACTGGCACTACTACCAGGAACCGGGAATAGTGGTCTACTATGGTTAGAGCGTAGACATAGCCTGACCTGCTTGGGGCTAACTTCACGTGGTCCAAGGCTACCAGTTCTAGTGGTTGTTTGGTGATGATGGGCTGCAGGGGAGCCCTCTGGCTATCACGGTCTTTTCGTCTCAGGTTGCATGGACCACATTCTGGACACTATCTCTTGATTGCTTTCCTCATGCCAGCCCAGTAGAATCGCTCACGTAGCAGGACTTCCAACTTCTTCCACCCGAAGTATCCTGCTCCATCGTGGTACGCTTCTAAGACCATTGACGCATCCCACCTCGGGACTACCACCTGCCAGACCAGTTCATGCGTCCGGTAGTTGATGCTTCTTCGACACAGTTTTCCTTCGTAGATGAACAGTTTGCCCTTCTCCTTCCACAACTGTTGGGTCTCCTGTGGAGCATCTGGATCAGGGTACGAGTTAGCTTGCGTCAGCAACTCCTTGACTAGGCGGACAGCCGGGTTGCTATCCTGCGTTTCTGCCCATCCATGGTGGGGCAATGGGTTGAACGTGGCCTCTCTGTTGGCGGAGTGCTTGTCCCTTACACAGTGGGAGCACTGGGTCACCCCATGATGATGGAAAGCGGGTATCTCTATCTCCTCCAGCTCTTCCGGGTCTTCTCCCCCATCTGGCAAGTTGGGCATCCTGGACAGCGCATCAGCATTTGCATTTTTATGCCCCGCCCGATACTTGATGGTAAACCCATAGTTAGACAGTCGGGCCATCCATCGTTGTTCTAGGGCACCAAGCTTCGCAGTCTCCAGGTGCGTCAGTGGGTTGTTATCTGTGAAGACTGTAAATCTGGAGGAGGCGAGATAGTGTTTGAAGCGCTCTGTTACAGCCCAGACTATGGCGAGAAACTCCAACTTGAAGGAACTGTAGTTGTCGGGGTTCCTTTCCGTGGGCCGGAGCTTCCTGCTGGCGTAGGCAATCACTCTCTCTCTGCCTTGCTGTACCTGGGACAGCACCGCTCCCAATCCCACGTTGCTGGCATCTGTATGAAGTATAAAGGGTTGGCCATAGTCGGGGTAGGCCAGGACTTCATCTCCGGTCAGAGCCATCTTCACTCTGGTGAAAGATTCGTCTTCTGGTTTACCCCATTTGAACAGAGGTTTCGGGTACTTGGCCTTCTTGGACTGGCCTACCAGGAGGTCCTGCATGGGTGCTGCTATCTTGGTGAAACCCTTGATAAATCTCCTGTAGTAGCCTACCAGCCCAAGGAACTGCCGCACTTCCTTGATAGTGGAGGGTCTTGGCCAGTCCTTGATTATGGTGACTTTTTCAGGGTCTGGCACTAGACCTTCGGCGCTTACCACATGACCTAGGTACTGCACCTTGGGCTTCAACAGGTGGCATTTGGACGACTTTACCTTCAGGCCAAAACCAGATAGGGCTTCAAACACCTCGGCCAGGTGCTCCAGCTGGTCTTCATATGTCTTCGAGTAGACAATTACATCATCTAGGTACAGCAGGATGGTTTCAAAGTTTTTGTGTCCTAGGCAGCACTCCATTAACCGCTGGAAGGTTCCTGGGCGTTGCAGAGCCCGAATGGCATGCAGTTGAACTCGCTGAGGCCCATTGGTGTTGTAAACGCGGTCTTTTCTTTGTCCGCCTCTGCCACAGGAACCTGCCAATACCCACTGATGAGATCCAAAGTGGAGAAATAATTAGCAGATCTTAATGCAGCTAGTGACTCCTCAATTCTGGGTAGGCATCCTTATGTGTAATGCGGTTAATCTGCCTGTAGTCAACACACATCCTTATTGTACCATCGTTCTTTCTAACAAGAACTAACGGAGCTGCCCAGGGGCTACAACTATCCCTTATCACCCCAGCCTCCTTCATCTCCCGTAACATCCCTTTGGCACATTGATAGTGAGCTGGGGGTACAGGCTGGTACCTCTCTTTAATGGGCTGATGATCTCCCGTGGGGATATGATGTTGAACGCCTTTTACCTGCCCAAAGTCTAGTCGGTGTTTGCTGAAGACTCGCTCATATTCTTGGACCACCCGGTATACTCCATGCTTTTGGTGCAAAGGGGTGGAGTCAGTGCCCACTTGTAGCTTCTGACACCAATCCTCCATCTGTCCCTTGGAACCATTATCCTCCGCCGGTTTGGATGGAGGCAAGGGTTCCACTGTCTTTATTGATTTGTTACTGACAGTGAATAGCTTAGCAAGGGTAGCATACCGGGGTAAATGGACCTCTTTCTCCCCACAATTCAGGATGCGTATCGGTACTCTCCCCTTGCGGACATCGACTACCCCCCTGGCCATCAAGATAGTGGGCCTACTGTCAGAGTACACGGGCTCTACCAGGGCCTGATAATCTTGACCCTTGAGACCAATTGCTGCTCGACACCATATCAACATTTCACTCCTAGGGGGCATTGTAATGGGGAACGGATCACTCATCCTTACACTGCCAACTTCACCACCAGATAGCTCTACCTGTTGTCTTTTCATCAGGGCTCTGATCTCCTTCTGCAGAACTCGCTGCTGACTGGAACTGGCAGTCTCCGCAACCTGTTGTAACAAAACAATAATTTCTCCAAGACGATTTTCTATCACATTAGTGCCTAAGGTTATCATGAGATGACTTTCTCGGCGATCAATATCAACAATAATCATTCCTTGTGATGGCAATTCTACTTTGCCAACTTTTATGGTCACCTCTTTATACCCCACCTGAGGCAAGGGCTGACCATTGCTGGCATAGATGCTAAGATGTTCATCTGGACTGTGGGTAATGTCTGAGTCAGTCCAGTATTGTTTATAAAGGATATATGGCATCGTGGTCACCTGGGACCCAGTGTCCAGCAACGCGTTCATTGGGATGCCATCAAGCACGACAGGTAGAACCGGTCGTCCTCCCACGTACTTGTCTCGCCAGCTTTGTGGGCCCAGTCTTCTTACTCCTGGGGGTTGGCCCTCTGCCCCAGGGGTTACTCGTTTAAATTACAGAATCTTGCGTAATGCCCCGCCTTTTGACTGCGGCGGCAGATGGGTTGTCCGTCCTGGTCGTAGCGATCGCTGTTCCTCCCTCTGATCGGTGGAATTCTTCTCTGTCGTCGCCACAGGACGTCATCTGGACTGGAAGCCAGCTGGATCTTTTCCTTTGGAGACACTTGCATGGCCCGCACGGTCTTGGTTAACGCAGCCACACTTTTGGTCAGCTCCTGGACCTGAAGGCGCAGGTCTGCAGACGGGTCATTGTCTAGAGTCTGCGCGTCAGCCTCCACAGGTGCTGGGGGAAAGGACGCCACCTCCTGGTGGTAGGTGATAGCTGGGAGCCGGTGGGATGCAGCGCTGCCTGGTGTTGATTCTCGCAGCACCCAGATGGCTCTGTCTTTAAATTGTGAAAAGTCCAGATCAGGGTTTTGCCGAGCCATAATGCGCTGCTGTGTCCGGTGAGCGTTAGACAGGAGCCCCTCAATAAACTGCTCAGTTAGCAATCTGTCCTCATCTCGCACACTGTCGGGGTCTACCTGTTTGATGGCCCGCAGCGCCTCCTGCAGGTTTAGAGCATAGTCCCGTACACTGTCCTGTACCCTTTGTTTGCACCTGTAAAACTTTCTGCTGCGGTGCGGGTGTCAAAGGTATACTTCAACCGGCCAGTATTTCTTTTACAGTGCTTTGTCTCTGCCCGGCCAGGACTTCACTTCTCTCTGGGCTGCACCGATTAGCAGGCCTATGAGAATACTGACTTTCTGCTCCTCCGACAGGGGGTACACTTTAAACAAACTGCGCAGTCTCTCCTCAAAGTCGTTCAGGGTGTGCGACTCTCCTGAGTACTGGGGCAACCACGCCGCCGCCGGTATGTATGGCATTGATAACGGCATTACAGTGGCAGCGGCCGCACCTGCGACTGAACCCTCCTCCATGTTGGGCATCTTCCTCCCCCCTAGTGAATCTCAGCCAGGTCCTGGGCGTCTCCTGACGTACCAGTATGCTGCTCTGCAGGCGGAAGGATCTCTTACCCGGCGGTTCCGGATCGGGGCTTCTTTCTTCCCCCCAGTTCAATAAAGTCTATGGCACACAGGACCCGGTTATACCAGGCTTCGTGAATCCTGTTCGTGACGCCAAGTTGACGTACCCCCTGGGCCGTGGGGTACCCGGTGCCGGGTCGGTGGATGCTGGGGAATGTCACAGTGGAGGTGACCCGGTCCGTGACCCAGGGCGGTCAATAAAAGGGGGTTATGGATAGGGGATTTATAGTGTTTTTATAAAATTCGTGACGCCACCTGTGGAATGCAGCTAAAGGGAGCCGCCGCTGCGGAGCAGTCCTCTGAAGCTGATGTTACTGCAGCAGGGATGGTGTGGCTCTCCACAGGAAGAGCTAGCTCCAGGACAGTGTAGATGTTGTAGGTTGTGCTGGGCGTTGTAGTGCAGGGGTTGATGGCGCAGCAATAATTAGTCCACAACTTAATGGCAGTTTACTCTTGTCTTTCCTGGTGGTAATTAGACAAGCCCGGACTAGGGTGCTGGCTAGAAGTGGAAGTCCGGGCAGCCTGGAAGCAAGTAAAGAATCCTCCTCGCCAGGTGAAGTTGGAGGCCTTCCCTTTCTACTAAACTCTTTGTCCCTGCTGCTTGTAGCTGTGCGGTGGCCCTCATCCCTGAGTGTAACGTTTCTGTGCTCACCCGTATGGCAGACAGCTCGGGCCTTGCTGGTGCGTCGCTCCCACGTGGTGGTGGTGCTGGACCCTGCGGTGCTGCTGAGCCTCCGGGTGTCTGTTGGGGCCAGGAGACCTGCAGTCTCCTGCCCTCCGGTTTCTGCTGCTGGGCCTTCGGTGCCCCACAGCCTCGGACTCCGGTGTCCGGTTCTCCTGTGTTTGTTCCTTCTGGGGTGAACTGCCGCGTAGCTCCAGTCCCCAGCTCCTCTCTCCTTGACGTCCTCGCTTCAACTCCTCTCACTAAGACTCACTAACCCCGCCCCCAGATCCAAGTTGCTAAGGGGAGGAGCTCCCCTTGCTGGTCTGGAGCCAGGAAAATGTTGCATGTTTAGTATACCTGACTAGGGGATCCCTGCTTGCTTCCAGGCATGGCATTACCTCTTTTGATGGAGGCAATGCCACTGTGGCAGCCGGACTCCTGGGGTGCCACATATCCAGGACAGTTGGGGCTAGAGATGAGTGGATCGATTCACGGGTCTCTGGTCCAGCGTCCAGGTCAGTGCTGCCCGGTGGCTGGACGTGAGGCCGCGAATCTCTTACCTTCAGGGGTCCCCGGCAGCTTTTGATCAGCCAGGGCTGGAGCGATGTCATCTGTGCGTCCTGCTCATCTCTAGTTGGGACCTGTGGATTATTTTTTGTTCCTTCACTCACAGTCAGAGCCCCCAGAACTTTCTCATCTTTATGTAGTTTCACTGTATGACATCTAGCTTTTTTGTGTCTGTAAGGCCGTGTTCATACATATCATAAATACTGAGCTTTTGTTTTCTACAGGATCCGCACCAAACTACTGTAACAATCTTCTCTGATTTTTGCTGCATTTTTAGTCCTTTTCCTTCTCATTTGATGCGTTTTTAGTGCAGATGTGAAGCCGCGTTTATAATGTGTTTTTTATAGTACAGAAAAGCTTTGATTCTGCACTTAAAAAAGAAACTGCAGTTTTATACATGCGTTCTTTTAAGGCTCCATGTAAAAGATTAGAGATAAAAAAATCACCAAAACCGCAGAGTTCAACAGCGTCTTTAGACCACTGGGGGCGCAGTTTTCATGAAATCACATCCACTTTGCTTGGACAGTTAAACACAGCAGAATTTCTGTGCAAAAAAACAGCAGAAAATACGCACCATTTACCATACATGTGAACATAGCCTAAATGTCCAAACAAAGTGGATGTGATTGCATGAAATCTTCATCGTCTGTGCGTCTAAAGACGCTGCTGAATTCTGCGGTTTGGGATTTTGGTGTATTTTTTTCTCTCTAGGCTTCTTCCGACAAAAACGCATGAAAATAAAAAAACTCCATTGCATTTTTATGCCAAAATCAAAGCTTTTCTGTACTATTAAAGCGTTAAAAACACTGCTTCATATCTGCCCCAAAATCGCATCAAATAAGGGGGAAAATGTATAAAAGAAACACAGGAAACACGCAATAATCAGAGAAGATTGTTAATGCATCTTGTGATGTGGACACCTGCAGAAAATATGCAGAAAAAAAGCAGTAGACAGAACGCAGCATTTACGCTACATGTGAACACGGCCTCAGTGTTACATTTTTAATACATTTTTTCTGGGTTTTATAGAGAAAAAATATCAATCACAACATTTTTTTTAACGCCATTTACTGATCCCCATAAATAATCTGATCGGCATGTTGTGCGGGTCGTTACTATTACAGGGACACCAAATATGTCCTTGTTATTTGCTGATTTGGGATGATTATTATTTTTTAAAACGCATTAAAAATTACATTATTTTTTCATTATCAAGTGTTTTTCATTATTTTTTAGAATTTTATAAGATGAAAAAAAAAAACTTTTTAATTTCCCTTCTATAATCCAGGAAGATAGAAATCCACTGCTATATAGAATGTATCAGTACAATCTGCCTGTGGAGTCAGAGCCTGCAATACAGATCAAGTACACAAAATCCTCCCCATTACAACACCAGAGCCTGTGGCTCAGTATCTGTAACTCCTCCCTGTAATGTTGATGGTTGTGGGTTCAAATACTGGGGAGACTCAAAGAAAGGGTGATAGTTTTGTAATTGCTTTTTATTAGTTTTAGTAGTTTTATAGGAACAGAGGAAATCTGACTTTTACTTCACCTCTAATATACAGGGAATGTAGAAATACATTGTTTTATACAATACATCTCTACACTGTGTGCAGAATTGTTAGGCAAATGCGTATTTTGATGACATGATACTTTTTCTACATGTTGTCCTACTCCAAGCTGCATAGGCTTGAGAGCCAACTACCAATTAAGTAAATCTGGTGATGTGCATCTCTGTAATGAGGAGGGGTGTTGACTAATGACATCAACACCCTATATAAGGTGTGCTTAATTATTAGGCAACTTCCTTTCCTTTGGCAAAATGGGTCAGAAGAGAGATTTGACGGGCTCTGAAAAGTCCAAAATTGTGAGATGTCTTGCAGAGGGAGGCAGCAGTCTTGAAATTTCCAAACTTTTGAAGCGTGATCACCGAACAATCAAGCGTTTCATGGCAAATAGCCAACAGGGTCGCAAGAAGCGTGTTGTCTAAAAAAGGCACAAAATAACTGCCCATGAATTGAGGAAAATCAAGCGTGAAGCTGCCAAGATGCCATTCACCACCAGTTTTGCCATATTTCAGAGCTGCAACGTTACTGGAGTATCAAAAAGCACAAGGTGTGCGATACTCAGGAACATGGCCAAGGTAAGGAAGGCTGAAAAACGACCACCTTTGAACAAGAAACATAAGATAAAACGTCAAGAATGGGCCAAGAAATATCTTAAGACTGATTTTTCAAAGGTTTTATGGACTGATGAAATGAGAGTGACTCTTGATGGGCCAGATGGATGGGCCAGAGACTGCATCAGTAAAGGGCAGAGAGCTCCACTCCGACTCAGACGCCAGCAAGGTGGAGGTGGGGTACTGGTATGGGCTGGTATCAAAGATGAACTTGTGGGACCTTTTCGGGTTGAGGATGGAGTGAAGCTCAACTCCCAGACCTACTGCCAGTTTCTGGAAGACAACTTCTTCAAGCAGTGGTACAGGAAGAAGTCGGTATTGTTCAAAAAAAACATGATTTTCATGCAGGACAATGCTCCATCACATGGATCCAACTACTCCACAGCGTGGCTGGCCAGTAAAGGTCTAAAAGAAGAAAAAATAATGACATGGCCCTCTTGTTCACCTGATCTGAACCCCATAGAGAACCTGTGGTCCATCATAAAATGTGAGATCTACAGGGAGGGAAAACAGTACACCTCTCGGAACAGTGTCTGGGAGGCTGTGGTGGCTGCTGCACGCAATGTTGATCGAAAACAGATCAAGCAACTGACAGAATCTATGGATGGAAGGCTGTTGAGTGTCATAATGAAGAAAGGTAGCTATACTGATCACTAATTTTTTTGTTTTTTGCATGTCAGAAATGTTTATTTCTAAATTTTGTGCACTGATATTGGTTTACCTGGTGAAAATAAACAAGTGAGATGGGATTATATTTGGTTTTTATTAAGTTGCCTAATAATTCTGCACAGTAATAGTTACCTGCACAAACAGATATCCTCCTAAAATAGCCAAATCTAAAAAAAAAACACTCCAACTTCCAAAAATATTAACCTTGGATATTTGAGTCTTTTGGGTTGATTGAGAACATAGTTGTTGATCAATAATAAAAATAATCCTCTAAAATACAACTTACCTAATAATTCTGCACACAGTGTATGTACGTGTGTAACTTGCTTCTGGGTTCACTGTCTGCAATACAGGTCAAGATTACCAAATTAACATATGTTCATCATTATGGGCTGTGGCTCATAGATAGAGCTGCTGGGTGCAAGCATGGCAATGTGAATGCAAGTTTCAGTCTGGGGAGACCGATCACAGAAGAGGGGTGAATATTCTAATTTAATTTATGCACTGAGCAATGAGATGCGGCTCTGCCCACTGAGGAGGAGGAGCTGAAGAGCGATGAAGACCACTGAGAGAGGTGAGTATTAGAAGCCGGGACAAAAGCCCTGACATGGCGGGACAGTCTTGCTGAATCCGGGACGGGTGGGATCTATAATGGTGGTGCTGAAGCAGGGGACAACAATTACCAGTAATGTTACATGCACGCCGCTAGGTTCAGATAGGGTGAGTCGAGTTTCATGAATTCTTTGGAATCCTGGGAGAACCGTTACTCAGGGGGACCATAGGCTGCAGCTTCTCTCAGGCACACGATAGATTCAACTTCTGACCAGACACATCTGACAGGAGTCTTTTCCAACAGTTTAACAGTGGATTTTAATCTGAAGCACGGCCAGTGCAATTCAGGGATATTACAGCAACAATCTTCATTACAGTACAGTCTGAGTTTCTTGAGTAACCGGCTCCAGTAACAATACAGTAGTTTCTTCACTATGCACAGTATTACAGTCTCTTCAGTAGTATAATTCAGCATAGATTAGATCTCTTAGCAGCACACTTCTATGCATACACAACCACAGGCTTTTCCTTCACAAGAACACAGTAGTACACAGTATTCTTTATCCTGCATGGAGATGGAGGGGGGGAGGGTTTGATGAGGGAGATGATCCCTGTGACACAATTCCTTCCAATCCTTATCTTCCTGCCTGATAATACTCTGCACTGTTAGTTCAGGGAGTTTATCTGACCTGTGTTTAGTTTCTCTCCTGATCTAAATCCTGTTCAGTTGCCTTCTGTCAGATACAGATAACACACCACCTTTCTCTTTGGCTTCAGCCAGACTACAATAACAAGTTCTCCACAATCCCTCTGGGGCTCTGCTAAAACACTTCCTGTCTCCTGTGACTGTGTTAACCCCTCTAGTTGCTGGATGTTTTTGAAGCAACAACACTACTGCATGTCACAGTAATTTCTACCTTTTATGGTGGTACAATTAATCCTGATCAGTGATAAAACCCTGATACTTGTTTTAAAGTACACTGGTTAATAATTCTAAGATTTTTGTATATCGGGGATCTCAGTATTAATTTAATGAATGGTTTTAAAGGAGCTGTCCAGGACTTTAACATTGGTGGCCTATCCTTAGCATAAGTCGCCAATGATTGATCAGTTATGGTGCGATACTTGGTACACCCGCCGATCTGTTTTTCCCAGTGCTGGTGGCCGTATATGCACATATATATACACACAAATTATATATACATATATTAGGGATGAGCGAACGTGCTCAGTGATACTCGGATATCACTCGAGTATCTGGGTGCTGGGATATGCTCGGCACTTGGTGAGCATTAGGTAGGGCTCGAATTTGAAGCTGGAATCCCCGCCAAGCATGTTTAGCACCTGTTACACAGCCAATAAACATGCGGGGATTGCCAGTAACTGTAATGCTGTAGCCATCTTGCTAGTGACATTACTGTGATTGGCTTTTCGTATTATATCTTCAGGGGTCATAAAAGAACAGGCGCCACCATGCTCGGCACACTGACGCCATTGCACAGCTCAGGTACAGTTCTTATTGGAGGGAGAGAGTGGTTGTCCAAGCCTGCGTGGGTGCACAGTTTAACGAATCAGAGTCCTCTAGTGTTGATACTGGTGCTGAAGCTGAACCGTCATATTACCAGTCTTTGTAAGGGCTAATCCTGTGCTTTGCTGTTTGTATCAGACTCGTTTAGCCTAGGAAGGGACAGTTGCAGGAGCAGGGAGAGTGGCTGAATATAGTCCCTAGGCAGGGAATAAGACTTTGTAGTCCGTTGCTAAATATGTAGCCGTGGCAGTTGACCACATTGGGTTTTTTGAGGTGAAAAAAATTGACTATATTGTCATCCATAGAGTATTACGTGCTTTGTGGTACATTTCGGTGGTATATAACACTCCAAAAAGAGAGTTACAATTTTTTACTGGATTCAATTAGTCATCCATAGAGTATTATGTGCTTTCTGTTAAATTTCAGAGGTATTTAACACTCCAAAAAAAGCATTCAAAAATTTTTCTGGATTCAATTAGTCATCCATAGAGTATTGCGTGCTTTCTGTTAAATTTCATAGTTAGATAGGTTGAAAAAAAGACTTAGGTCCATCAAGTTCAACCTTCCTCCACCAATTGTAAATTTTGTCACTAATTTAACTATAACCCACAATGTTATGTGTATCGAGGAAATCATCCAGCCCTTTTTTAAAAGCTGTTATAGTATCTGCCATTACTACCTCTTGTGGTCGACATTCCACAGTCTGACTGCTCTAACTGTAAAGAACCCTTTCCTATTTAGCTGCCGGAATCGCATTTCTTCCACCCATAATGAGAGCCCCCTGGTCCATAGAATGGTCTTTTGAAGGAATAAGTCATGTGCCAGTCCTTTGTACTGACCACACATATATTTGTACATGTAAATGAGATCTCCTCTGAGGCGTCTTTTTTCTCAGCTAAACAAGCCCAACTTTATCAACCTTTCATCATATGAGAGGTATTCCATCCTTGGTAATAATAATCTTTGAACTGACTCTAACTTCTGAATATCCTTTTTAAAAGGTGGAGCCCAAAACTGTATCCCATATTCTAGATGTGGCCTCACCAGTGATTTATAAAGGTATAACAGTACTGTGAGAACGTGGGATTTTAACTCTCTTTTTATACATCCTAAAATCGTGTTTGCTTTTGCAGCAGCGGCTTGACATTGAGTACTGCTGCTCAGCTTACTTGTAACTAGAATACCCAAGTCCTTCTCCTGCCCTGTAGTCCCAAGTATACTCCCATTTGATGTATATGCAGCAATAGGATTACTCCGTCCTAGGTGCATTACTGTACATTTATCTACATTAAACCTCATTTGCTAAGTGTTTGCCCATTCAGACATCTTTTCCAGATAATTTTGCAATATAGTAATGTCAAGATCAGATTTTAATATTCAGCAGAAGGCAGGAGCCTGTGGGCCGCTTTCCTGGAACCACCAAGCCCCGAACCCAGGCCGCAGCTTTCACTGCTGGGGTTCTAGTGAACTGCAGATGGGAGAGCCAGGATCCAGTGGACTGCGGGGCTAGGCTGGTCAGAAGAGAGAAGGAGGCAAGACAGGAACAGGGCTGAAGAATTCTAGCAGGCCCGCTAGCCACAAGGTACTGACAGTTTGAATCCCAGGGGGAGGTCGTTAAGTACGATCGGCAATGGAGTTGGGGGTCCATCGAAGAGTTTGGAACCCATCATCACGTCTTGTTCAACCAGCTGGCAGTAGATAAGGAACACTTATCTCGAAGGCTGCAAGAGCTGATGGCTGGAACCAGGATCTCGTTCCTCAAAATGGAGAGGCAACATAGCTGGTATGCGGTGGGTGTGATCCAAGAAGGAATGGGGCAGGGTGAACCCTTATGGCAAAATGAACGGGCCTGGGAGAGACTCCTCGAGACGTCTCAAGACGGGGCTACCACCCCCGAGAGATCGGACTGTCCTTGGGGTCCCACACCTCCTCTGTGGGAGCAGGTGATGGTGCATGTAACACAGAGGGTTGTCCCCCATTTCTACATGTCGAGGGCTCTGGCACTACCCAAAGCTGGGCAATTACAGCCCAGGCACCTGGGAATTGGGCTCCAGGAAGTAGGTGGAGGCCGTCCCCCCAGTCTCCCAAGGAAGGAGAGGAAAAAGCAGACACATGAAAATGATTACTGCATGACCCTTCTTATTATTTTTTCTTGTATGAGTATAAGGGTACATCAACATAACTTTCAAAAGACTTGAATGAGGCCCGCCAGTTGTTGCTTTTCAGTGGTCTATGGATGACCCTCCTTCTAATTTTTACCTGGGTTTGCACTTTGTGCAAGGCCTTTATGAGTGTAGGAGTACACCAAGTACACTTTCAAAGTATTTACTTTCAAAAAAAAAATTCTGAATTGAATTTGTCATCCATAGAGTATTATGTGCTTTGTGTTACATTGCAGTGGTATATAAAACTCAAAAAAAGCGTTAAAATTTTTTTTCTGGATTTAATTAGTCATCCATACAGTTTAACTTGCTTTGTGTAAAATGATGGTGATTTAAAATTTTTAAAAACCACTTGGTACAGTTCACAAAATATTTTTGTTCCAAAAATGTACTATTGTCATATATACTATATAACCTGCTTTGTGTGAAATTTCGTTGATTTGAAATAAAAAACAAAATTGACCTGCTACAGGTGTACAAATTGGGTCACTCGGTACTCGGCCCCCAGCCGCCACCATTTCTCCCCATGTGACGTCCCCGCCTTGTACCAGCAAGTGTCCAGGAACATCACCGGTGCCCTTACCGGCACGATTACTGGGATTGGCTAGGAATGCAACATTTTCCTGACGTCAGACTGGGTGAATATTGTGGAGGCAGGGGCCGAGTCCCACCCTGGCACAGTGCATGTGCTATCGACGCAGAGGATTGCTTTTTCTACTTCTATCAGGGTTTCCTCCACCTACACCAGTTCCTGCACCCCCTCCTGCCTCTCCTCATCCTCCGTCTCCAATTTGCTATCTCAAAGCACATTGTCCACATCAGCCGGAAGCTGTAAGCTTTGCAGCACTGCCTCAGCGAAGCATCAACCGGCTCTGCTGAAGCTAATTTATCTAGGAGACAAACCACACACCTCGGCAGAGTTATTGAAAGGAATAACAGACCAAACAGATCTGTGGCTCTCGCTGCTGAACCAACAACCAGGCATGGTCGTGTGTGATAATGGCCGCAACCTGGTGGTGGCTGTGAAGCTTTGCAAGCTCACACATGTTCCATGCTTGGCCCATGTGCTGAACTTGGTAGTTCAGCAGTTTCTGAAAGCCTACCCAGATTTGCCAGAGCTTCTGGTCAAGGTACTAGAGTCAGCACCCATTTCCGCAAGTCAGCTATAGCTGCCACCGCTCTGGTAGTGCTGCAGCAGCACATGCAAGTGCCAGCGTCACCATGCGCTGGAACTCCACACTGCACATGCTGACAAGGATTTGTGTGCAGCAGAGGCCAGTTGTGGAATACCAGCTCCAGCACACCCGTCGGTATTCTGGTCAGCCACCGCACATAACAATTGAAGAGTAGTCATAGATGTCTGACATTTGTGCGGTTCTCCAAGACTTTGAGGACTCCAAAAATAATAATAAAAATTTTATTTCTATAGTGTCAGCATATTCTGCAGCAGATGGTAAGCGGTGATGACGCCATCATCAACGCAACGATCCCACTTCTATGCTTACTTAAACAGTTGCTGCTGACAATTAAACATGAAGCTTTGCATGTGGACCAGGTGGAGATGGAAAAAGACATGAGACTGGGAGATACTACCCATCCCAGCCTCATCTCATCTGCTCAGCATGGATTGTGTAACAATGAGGAGGTGAAAGCTGAGTAAGGGGAGGAGGAACAGGAGCACAACAGAGGCTAGTACCCACACAAGCTTTGTCCCGTCTCTGCTACATGGATGGGCTGAAGAGGGGAATGAGGAGGAAGAGATGGATGAGGAGGAGATGGAGAGTAGCCATCATGGTGGAGACAGGGAAGTGTTGACTGTAGGGACCTTGGCAAATATGGCAGACTTTATGTACTGTTGCCTTGCCAGTGACCCTCGCATTACATTCATCTTGGCCACAAAAGAGCAGGATGGGCTGAAGAGGGGAATGAGGAGGAAGAGATGGATGAGGAGGAGATGGAGAGTAGCCATCATGGTGGAGACAGGGAAGTGTTGGCTGTAGGGACCTTGGCAAATATGACAGACTTTATGTACTGCTGCCTTGCCAGTGACCCTCGCATTACATTCATCTTGGCCACAAAAGAGTACTGATTGTTCTCCCTGTTAGACCCATGCTACAAGAAGAACCTAACATCTCTCCTTCCTGAGGCCGAGAGGTCAACTAAAATGGTGCTATACCAGAAGGCCATTGTGGAAAATATGTTAAAAAAATTCCCGTCAGACAACAGTAGCGGCAGGGAGAAAGCTTCCTTGCCCAACCAAGGAGGAGAGGCAAGGGATAAACACACCAGGAACAGCAGAGGCAGGGGTATACTGTCAAAGGCCTGGGCCAATTCCATGACACCCAGCGTCCAAGCCTTGATGACCGGGTATTTTTGACAAGGAGGATAACGTTTTTAAAGATGGACAAGCACTACCTGGCTGACAAAACCAGCGTAATCCCTAATTCCTCTGCGACCTTCAGCTTTTGGTTCTCAAAGCTGGACACCTGGCATGAGCTGTCACTCTAAGCAATGGAGGTGTTGAGCTGCCCTGCCAGTAGCATCTTGTCTGAGTGGGTTTTTAGTGTCACTAGGGGGGGCCACTGTAAGACCAGGTTCTTCTCCCTTGGTTAGAAAAAATGGTTAACCTGTGTATACGAAAAAGTGATTTATATTGCATAGAACCTTATAGGCACCAAGGTGCATGGTTAATGTATTGCTATAATATGTGGATGAGTCAATGTGTTCTGATAAATGTATTAGATATAGGGAAAGGATAAGATTAGTACATAGGACATAGGTTAAGATTTAGCTATAAAATAGGATTGGGTATAGTGCGGTTGTGGGCACAATAAGTTCAGGAAGTAGAAAGGTTTAGGATAGAAATAGTTAATGTGTCCAGGAACAGCCTCTGTGTGGGAGGAGCAGGGCCACTTAACAAGGGGAACACTTCCTGGTTAGTGCAGTGTAAGATTAGATGGAGAGAGAGCAGAAGTTGGAGGTTTGAGGGCAGCAGCAAGAGAACGTCAGCATAAACTCAGAGCAGACATTCCAGGAACGTCTGTGGCCTAGGATCCAACTGAGGCACTGAGAAACGTGCCTCAATATGTGTGGGAACACATTAGCCCCTCGCCCATGACTACCGCCCTGTGCACCTTACATCATAATAGACAGGCGCTTTCACCTGTCAACAGAAAGTGCTGACAGGCTCACTCTGATAAAAATAAATAAAGCCTGGATTAGACCTGACTTTTCCACACCACCAGATGACAGCAGCACATAAAGTATTTTTAATCTTCAATATTTGAATGAGGCCCGCCAGTTGTTGCCTTCTAGGGTCTATGGATGACTAGATGCAAAGATAATATGAGT
This sequence comes from Phyllobates terribilis, assembly GCF_046119375.1. NCBI lineage: Eukaryota > Metazoa > Chordata > Amphibia > Anura > Dendrobatidae > Phyllobates > Phyllobates terribilis. The sequence goes on along the minus strand of NW_027362767.1, from coordinate 129,367,542 downwards.
GTAGAAGTACCACAACTACACTTTCTTAATTTTTTTTATAACGCACTCCAGTTGGTGCCTTCAAAGGTGTATGGATGACCCTTCATATAATTATTAGCAGGCTTTGCACTGTGTGCACAGCTTTTAGGAGTACCACAACTACACTTTGTTCACAATATTTGATTGAGACACTACAGTTAGTGCCTTCAATGGTGTATGAATGACCTTGCTTGAAATTTTTGGCAAGATGTGCACTTAAGTGCATAGCCTTTATGAGTCTAGGAGTACCACTACATGACAATTTGAACAGTATGTGTATGAGGCCCTCCTTTATGTCTAATACAGGGTGTATCTGACTCCCCAATTTTTGGCAGTTCTTGCTTCCTTCATAAATTACACTGACATTTCAAATTAATAAAAAATTCAATTTTGGTTTACTTACATTTTTTTTAAAATCATTTTTACATTTTGCCTTATATAAAAGTCATTATACAGAGCAAATATGTTTCTTAACATTTTTATTTCCTGTAAACTACAAATTCTCTTTGATTTTGAATGTTTTATTGTCAGTCCTTAAAGTAGAATAAAAGTGTGACACCATTGTTCTCAGTAGTGATCTGGGAGTCGGACATGCTTCCAGGGGTCTTCTCCATGCCGTTCTCCTTCCATTCAGCACTTTTCCCATCTAGTTTAATATTTTCAATGTCTCCCAGACCTCCTTGTAGGGTCTACCGGAAAAATGCTTGGATTTCCCATTAACTCCCATTATACTCGTTACTCGAAATGAGCACCCGAGCATTAGACATTGCTTGATTCGAGTAACGAGTATTCCAGCATTTTAGTGCTCGGTCACCTCTGATGATCTGCTAAGAAAAATATTGAAAAATGTAGCTAAATTACTTAATTAATTAAAAATCACTGATTCTGTGGCAGAAACAGGGGGAGCTCTGTGATATTTATGAGGTATTTCAGTCAAATTTTTTTTAAGCAAGCGACAGGTCCTCTTTAGCAGTAGTCCTAAATAAAATACACATGGAATAAATGGGGAAAGAGTTGATACGAGGAGTAAAATAATAGAAATATATCCCCCCGGTGGAGGTTTAGTAGATTGCAGGCAGGTCTCACAATGTACTTTAGTGACCCCTGCTGGTAGTGGTGGGGATTTGTTTTCAATTGTATTTTAATTCTATTCTTGCTGCATCTCACAATAAATACTAAGGAGGGAAATTTCCTAAGACAGGCGAGTCACAGTCCAGTCTGATTTGTGCTGGATTTATGAAGAGGGGAACACCATGTAATAAATATGGTAAAGATTTAGCCGTTCTTGAAGCAAATTGAAATCTCCATCTGCTGTGAGTAGTGTTGAGCGAGCACTAAAATGCTCGGGTGCTCGAAGCTCGGGCCGAGCTCACCGTGATACTCGGGTGCTCGACCTGAGCAACGAGCCCAATGTTAGTCTATGGGAGACTCGAGCATTTTTGCGGTGGCACCCCCGGCAGTCTTTTAAAAGCCTAACAAGTGCCCAAAACGATAGTGACAGTGCTCAAATGACTTGGGGACAGCATGGGGATCGCCCCAGGAAGCATTTCTGACTCCCAGGTCACTGCTGTCAACAACGTGGTCAGAGGTATTAAGCCACTTTTACAGGCTCACAATAAAACGAAAGTGAAACTTTTTTCCTGTGAAATATGTTAAGGAACATCCTTTCCAGGGAAAAGACTTGTGTATAAGTTAAAATAAATGACCAAAAACAAAAATACTCCTCCATACCTTCGACTATGTTCACAAGTAGCATTTTTTATGCGTTTTTGCACTTTTGTATTGCTTTCAACTATGACAAATGCATTCACCGGGAAATGTCATTTTAACATTTTACAACCTTATCTGGCCATGTGCTGTGTGACACATGCATAAAGTGCTGAAAAGACATGGGAACAGCATGGGGAAGACCCCTGGAAGCATCTCTGACTCCCAGGTCACTGTCTAAAAGTGTGCCCATCATAAGTGATCCTTGTCGCATCAGAAGATGCAGACTTGCAACTATCCCCATGCAAGTTCTAGTCCCAGGGCAGTGTTCAATTGTACCTCCCCCATTCCTTGCAATACAAGCGCAAGTATGCAGCCTGCCACCCACCCACCCCCAGGCTGCAATACCATACTGCTTGCTTGCTTGAACTTGAAATTGGGCCTTTTAGGCATGTGGAGGCGGAATCTGGCCACCACGTCATGGCTGTGTTGGCGGCCTGGAATCCATACTCAGTCCCCAGCCGCCCGGCGGCCGGGTGTCCATACTCAGTCCCCAGCCGCCCCGCGGCCGAGTGTCCACACGGTCCCCAGCCGCCTGGGGGCAGTCGGGTGTCCATAAACGGTCCCCAGCCGCCCCCATTTCTCCTTGGAACATCCCCCCACACACTTTTCTTTGCCCGGCCTGCTTTAGGCAGCATTGGACGAGCCCACCAGAGAACCAGACTCCTCCGGTGGGCCCTGACTTCTCCATCGGTGGAGTTGAGAGTGCCAAGGTGAGGAGCATGATGATGATGACAGAAGTTAGCATCTGCTATGTTTTCTTTTAATGCAAGCGTAAGTGTGCAGCCTGCCACCCACCCACCCCCAGACTGCAATTCATACTGCTAGCTTGCACTTGAAATGGGGCCTTTTAGTTTAGAGGAGGCCGAAGCTGGCCACTACCTCATGGCTGCTTCGGCAGCGAGGTATCCATACTCAGTCCCCAGCCGCCCCCATTTGTCCTGGTGTGCTTTATACATAAGATTAAGCGCGTATACCAAAACATTACCTGTTCCCTCCCCAGTGCATTTAGTGGGAAGGAGAGCCTATTACGCTGTAGTGTGTGCATGCCAAACCCCTGTTCATGGTACATGCGAAGATGCCTCCCACCTTGCACCTGTCGTTGCAGACTTGCAACTATCCCCATTCAAGTCCTTGTCCCAGGGCAGTGTTCAATTGTACCTCTCCCATTCCTTGCAATGCAAGCGCAAGTATGCAGCCTGCCACCCACCCACCCCCAGGCTGCAATACCATACTGCTTGCTTGCTTGCACTTTAAATTGGGCCTTTTAGGCATGTGGAGGCGGAATCTGGCCACCACGCCATGGCTGTGTCGGCGGCCTGGTATCCATACTCAGTCCCCAGCCGCCTGGTGGCCGGGTGTCCCCGCTTGCTCCCCAGCCTCCAGTGCGTGGCCGGGTGTCCATACTCGGTCCCCAGCCACCCCTATTTGTACCGGTAACCTTTCCCACACTTTTCTTAGCCTGGCCTGCTTTAGGGCAGCATTGGCCGAGCCCACCGGACTATCAGACTCCTCCGGTGGGCCCTGGCTTCTCCATCAGGGGAGTTGAGAGTGCCAAGGTGAGGAGCATGATGAGGATGATAGAAGTTAGCATCTGCTTTGTTTTGTTGTAATGCAAGCGCATGTATGTAGTAGCGGCTAGGCCTGAGGAGGTCAGCGTTTTGGCGCATATCCTACCTCCTCCGAGGATTGCTGGATGTTTTCCTGCTACTATCCAAGTTCTATGACTCCCGTTAAAGCAAAGCTTCAGGTGATGAATGATGGATGAGGTGGTGGCAAAGGAGAAAGAGCAGGAGGAACAGGGACCATTCACATCAATATCAGGCCAGTCAACCAGATCTTGTAGGATATGTTTCTGTAACAAAAGGAGCGGTTCGGCTACACAGTTATAGGGCATACAGTGAGTGCAATGACTACCAAAAATTTCGAGGCACTCCAATGCCCCTTGGAAATGACATGGAGGTCAGAGGGCGTTAACTAAACCTTTTTTTCCATTTATAGCAACTGGGTCTCCTGTGCACTGTTGGCCTAAGCAGTGAATGGAATGCTTTCCAAAAATTATGAGGTACTGCAATGCCCCTTACAAGAGCCATGTGTGGCACCCCAGGGGTCTGGTCACCACAGTAATAGAGATTACGTCGGAGAGCAAGTGGGAGGTTTCCTGATCAGGATCCCTTAAACATGCAACATCCTCCTGCCCCAGTACTGGGAGGGGAGAATTCTGCCCTTATAAACTGGATCTGGGGTGGGGTTGAGTGAGTCAGAGAACAGAGAACTGTCAGAGTCAGAGTGAGAGCAAGGGAAAGTAACAGCAAGGAGCTCTGTAGGAGCTAGGAGCTAAAGACGAGGGGCTGGAAGCTGAGCAGAGCTCGCCCTTTCAGAAGACAATAGGAACCGGACACAGGAGTCCAAAGCTGTGAGGACTTATATATCCAGCAGCAGAAACCAGCCGGCAGGGGATTTCAGGTCCTCTGGCCATAGAAGCCCGGAGGCTCAGTCACAAGCAAGGGACCAGCACCGCCGTCGTGGAGCGGAGGCTAACAGAAGGCCCCAAGTCACCAGCCATACGGGTGAGCACTACACGGTACACTCAGGGACGTGGGCTACTTCTACCCGCTTACAGCAAGGTAGCCAGGAAGAGTGCAGACAGACAGGGAGGCCTACAACTCCACCTGGCCAGGGGAACTCCTGCTTGCTCACAGAATGACCAGGCCTCTTATGCTAGCCAGTACTCCCGGGAGGGTCTACCTTATAATCATCAGTAAAGACCCTGAACTGCACTGCAAAGACTCTGAGTCATTCCTGCTGCGCTCGTGCACCATCACCCCCATCATCCACACTCACTGCCCTGAGGCTATACTCCTCCCGAGGGGAGTTATCCCATTTTATGCTGCGCACACAACACCAGCCTCAGCGGTCTGCCTCGCAGCGGTGGTACTCCCTGACCGCAATCCACGGGTGGCGCAGTCGGACAATTAACCTCAAAACCTAAGAAAGATTGCCACTGGTTTGACCAGCCTGAGCCACGGGACCGGGTCACCGCCACGGAGACTACAGACCCCAGAGACCCGGCACCGGGTATCCCACACACGTGTACACACGGCCCAGGGGGCGCGTCACATGCAGTACAGCATATTACAAACATAAGTCCCATTATTGGGGAGTGGGTGTCCCATAGTATTTGCTTATGCCTTGCAAGCAAAAGCTGCCAAAAATTAGGACGGAGCAACTTGCAATGCCCCTTACAAGAGCCATGCAGTACAGCATATTACAAACATAAGTCCCATTATTGGGGAGTGGGTCTCCCATAGTATTTGCTTATGTTTTCCCAGCAAAAGCTGCCAAAAATTAGGACGGAGCAACTTGCAATGCCCCTTACAAGAGCCATGCAGTACAGCATATTACAAACATAAGTCCCATTATTGGGGAGTGGGTCTCCCATAGTATTTGCTTATGCTTTCCCAGCAAAAGCTGCCAAAAATTAGGACGGAGCAACTTGCAATGCCCCTTACAAGAGCCATGTGACGCGCCCCCTGGGCCATGTTTGGGGAATACCCGGAGCCGGATCCGTTGGGGGTGGTAGTCCTCGTGGCGGTGACCCGGTCCGTGCCCAGGGTGTCAAACTAAGTGGCAATGTTTTAAGTGGCAGTTTGATATTGTTCGACTACGCCACCCGTTGAATGCGGTTACGAAACCGCCGCTGTAGGGCAGACCGCTGAGGCCGGTGGTACAGTTGTGCAGCGTGGGTAGTATAACCCCCAACGGGAGGGGTATGGCCTCAGGGCAGCGGACGTGGATGATGGGGATGGTAGAATTGCACGCAGGCACCAGGAACCACTCAGAGACGGTGCGGTGTAGTTCAGGGTCTTTACTGGTGACAAAGATAGACCCTCCCGGGAGTACTGGCTAGCGGTCGGGGTCTGGTCAGTCCGTGAGCAGACAGGATCTCCCCTGGCCAGGCGGAGTTGTAGGCCTCCCCAACTAACTGTACTCTTCTTGGCTACCTTGCTAGAAGCGGGTAAAAGTAGCCCACGTCCCTGAGTGTACCGTGTGGTGCTCACCCGTATGGCCGGTGACTCGGGGCCTTCTGGTAGCCTCCGCTCCACGACGGCGGTGCTGGTCCCTTGCGTGTGACCGTGCCTTCGGGTTTCTTGGCCAGAGGACCTGAAATCCCCTGCCGGTCGGTTTCTGCTGCTGGGTATGGAACAGTCCCCACAGCCTCGGACTCCGTGTCCGGTGAGATCTCTTCAGTCAGGACGAGCTCTACAGCTTCCAGTCTCTGACCCCTTTTATCACTGCTCCCACAGAGCTCCTGTTGTCACTTTCCCTGCAACTGCTCCACACCAGACCAGACTGTGTCTCTGTCTGTGTCTGTGTTCTTCTCTAACCCCACCTCAGCCCCAGTTTATATAGGGGAAGTTCTTCCCCTCCCAGGACTGGGCAGGAGGTGTGGCATGCTTAGGATTCCTGACCAGGAGACCTCCCACCTGCTCACAGACGTAATATTGCTATTACTGTGGTAACCAGACCCCTGGGGTTCCACATTCCCCCCTAGTAAAATTTAGTACTCCGGGACTAAACATATTTTTGAAAACATAACAGGGTATAAACAGGAACAATACAATAAAGAAAAACACGTTAAGGTGGTCACGGCGTGTCCGCAACCGGGTGCAATTTTTGAAACAAAAAGGGTGTCCATTTCACCAAAGAACAGGGAGCCGTAACCAGGTAGGGGTCTGTCCTGCCCCGAGTCTTTAACAGTCTTTAGTCCGTTCCTGGGTTACGCTCCAAACATATATACAATAGAGTTCTAGTTATTCCACAAAAGACACCTATAAAATAACTGGAAAAACATAATTATTTACAAGCAACAGTAAACAGGTAAATACCAATAAAACAGTCTGAACACTTTAGATCCTCCAACGTACGGGCAACTGGCCTCTAGTGGCTCTAGTGGACCTACGGAGCTGACTAACTGGTCCTGCACTACAGGGTGTAGGAGCTGTTAAAGGTAAGCTGGACAGCTGTCTACGGACTCTTTGGCTCACTAGGGGCACGGCAGGCTCACTATAAGCAGAGGGTCGATTCTCCTGGTCTGCTTGTGTGGGGTCTTCTGCCTCCTGGACCGGCTGCTCTTCCAGCTCTACCTGTTTTTCCGTAGGCACTTGGGATGCTGGCTGGAGGAAGGTGAGGACGGGTACCACAACAGCGCCATTTACTTGTGTCCAAGACCGAGGGAAGTCTCCGAGTACAGTACTGACCATCTCTTCCCTTTCCTCTGCGGGTCGAGGGTTTTCTTGATCTTCTTCAGGGTTTCGTAGTTGCTCGGGACACTTCTTCAGGTGATCTCGGGAGACAATGGCTGTGGTTTCTCCTCCATCCTTACTGATTGTGCAGATTTTTGGGTTTTCATGGCTTGATGGCAGTACGGTGTACGGGTCCTTCTCCCACTGGTCGTCCAACTTGTGGAGCTGTCTTTTCCTCTTCAAGACCTGCTCTCCAGGTACCAGGGGAACAGCGGGAGCATGCTGGTTGTAAGTCTTCTCCTGTCTTTCTCTTGCTTGACGGAGACTTCGCTCAACGCTCTCCTGTACTTTCCGGTACTGCTGCTGCCTCTCTGTGTCCCAGTCTGCTTCTGGTGAAGTGTCCTCGGGTGTCAGGACTCCCATATCCAGATCAACAGGCAGCTTACCAGGTCTTGCTCTCATTAGGTAAGCCGGGGTACAGTTGGTAGAACCTACAGGGATGTGGTTGTATAGGTCCACCAGATCAGGCAGTTTCTCAGGCCACAGACTGCGTTCTTCCAGGGGCAATGTTTTCAGAAGGTCTATCACCACCTGGTTCATCTTCTCGCAGAGTCCATTGGTTTGCGGATGATAAGGTGTTGTTCTTATCTTCCGGCAGCCATACAGAGTGCAGAACTCCTGGAAGACTTCCGCTTCAAAGGCAGGTCCTTGGTCCGTCAGCACCTGCTCTGGGTATCCGTGTGGATGGCAGAAGTGCTGCTGGAAGGCTCTAGCTGCTGTTTGAGCCGTTAAGTCCTTGACGGGGACTACAACCAAGAACCGGGAGTAGTGATCCACGATGGTTAACGCATAGACGTAGCCACTTCTGCTGGGGGTCAGTTTTACATGGTCCAAGGCTACCAGTTCCAACGGCTGCCTGGTGACTATGGACTGCAGGGGAGTCTTCTGGCTGGCACGGTCCTTCCTTCTTAGGTTGCATGGGCCACAGTCTCTGCACCACCTCTCGATGGTTCCTCTCATGCCTACCCAGTGGAACCGCCCGCGCAGCAGGAACTCCAGCTTCTTCCATCCGAAGTGCCCAGCTCAGTCGTGGTATGCCTCCAGTACCATTGCCGCGTCTCTTCTTGGCACCACTACTTGCCAGACCAGTTCATGCGTCCGGGAGTTAACCATTCTGCGGCATAACTTCCCCTTGTAAAGGAACAGTCGACTCTTCTCAGCCCACAGTTGCTTGGTCTCCTCCGGAGCATCTGGGTCAAGGCGGGCATCTGGCTGAGTCAGCATCTCCTTCACCAGTTGGACGGCGGGGTCACTGTCTTGCGTTTCTGCCCAGTTGTAATGAGGTAAGGGGTTGAACGTAGCGGATTGCTTACCCCTTACACAGTGGGAATACTGGGTAGTCCCATGACGGTGAAACGCGGGGAGTTCAACTTCTTCCAGTTCCTCTGGATCTTCCCCTACGTCCGGTAGGTTTGGCATTCTGGACAAGGCATCCGCGTTGGTATTGGAGCGTCCTGCCCGGTATTTAATCGTGAACTCATAGTTGGACAGGCGGGCCATCCATCTCTGCTCCAGGGCACCGAGTCTTGCAGTGTCCAGGTGTGTCAACGGGTTGTTATCCGTGTACACGGTGAACCGGGAAGAGGCGAGGTAGTGCTTAAAGCGTTCGGTGACTGCCCACACCACTGCCAGGAACTCTAGCTTGAATGAGCTGTAATTCTCAGGGTTTCTTTCGGTGGGTCGCAGTTTTCGGCTGGCGTAAGCAATTACCCGTTCTCTCCCCTGCTGGATCTGGGACAGTACGGCTCCTAGCCCGATGTTACTTGCGTCGGTGTAGAGGATAAAGGGCTGGCTGTAATCCGGGTACGCCAGGATTTCATCCCCCGTGAGGGCCATCTTCAGCTGGCGGAAGGACTCTTCTTCCAGCTTCTCCCATCTGAAGGGCGGCTTCTGGTTCTTGGCCTTCCTGGACTGGCCTATCAGGAGGTCCTGCATAGGAGCTGCCTTTTTGGTGAAACCGGGAATGAATCTTCGGTAGTAGCCTACCAACCCTAGGAACTGCCGCACTTCCTTTACGCTGGAGGGTCTTGGCCATTCCTTAATCGCGGTGATCTTATCAGGGTCGGGAGCCACTCCGTCAGCACTCACCACGTGTCCCAGGTACTGCACTTTTGGTTTTAGCAGGTGACACTTCGACGGTTTCACCTTCAGACCGTAGTTTGCCAGGGCTTCGAACACTTCCGCCAGGTGTTTCAGGTGGTCCTCGTAGGTTTTGGAATAAACTATAACATCGTCCAGGTACAGCAGGACCGTCTCAAAGTTCCGGTGTCCCAGACAGCATTCCATCAATCGTTGGAAGGTTCCTGGTGCGTTGCAGAGTCCGAACGGCATGCAGGTAAACTCGCTAAGTCCCATCGGGGTGGTGAATGCGGTCTTCTCCCGGTCCGCCTCTGCTACAGGAACCTGCCAGTACCCGCTAGTGAGATCCAAAGTGGAGAAGAAGTTAGCAGATTTTAAAGCAGCCAAAGACTCCTCTATCCTTGGTAAGGGGTACGCATCTTTGTGTGTGATACGGTTGATTTTCCGGTAATCTACACACATTCTCATGGTGTTGTCTTTCTTTTTAACCAAGACTAGTGGAGCTGCCCAGGGGCTACAGCTATCCCTAATTACCCCAGCCTCCTTCATGTCTCTAAGCATCCCCTTGGCGTGTTGGTAGTGTGCAGGGGGTACGGGACGATACCTCTCCTTTATGGGAGGATGGTCTCCCGTGGGGATGTGATGTTCCACTCCCTTCACTCGCCCGAAGTCTAGCGGGTGTTTACTGAACACTCTCTCGTATTCCTGGAGCACCCGGTAGACTCCCTGCTTTTGGTGAGCGGGTGTGGAGTCAGTACCCAAATGCAGTTGCTGACACCAGTCCTCCATTTGTTGCTTAGAGCCGTTACCTTCCTCTGGATGAGATGGAGGCAAGGGTTCCACGGACTGTACAGAATTTTGGTTGATGGTATACAATTTGGCTAGCGTAGCATACCGGGGCAGGTACACTTCCCTCTTCCCGATATTTATTATGCGAACGGGCACCCTCCCATGGCGTACATCAACCACCCCCCGTGCCGTCAAAATGGTGGGCCTACTATCTGAGTAGACTGGTTCTACCATTGCCTGGTAATTTCTACCTCTCAGACCAATAGCTGCCCGGCACCAAATCATCATTTCACTTTTCGGGGGCATGGCAATAGGGAAAGGGTCACACATTCTCACGCTACCAATCTCACCACCGGAGAGTTCCACCTGTTGCCGTCGCATCAGTGCCCGGATCTCTTTTTGGAGCACTCGCTGCTGGCCGGAGCTGGCGTTCTTGGCAACCTGCTGTAAAATAAGAATCACCTCTGCAAGACAATTTTCAATCACATTAGTTCCTAGAGTTATCTTTGGGTGACTCTCGCGCTTGTCAATGTCTACAATGATCAGTCCCTGTGCTGCCAGTTCGACTTTACCGATTTTAATGGTCATCTCTTTAAATCCGATCTGTGGCACGGGCTGACCATTGCTGGCGATGATACTCAAGTCGTCGTCTGGGTAGCGGGTTATATCCGAGTCATTCCAGTACTGCTTGAAGAGCACGTACGGGATGGTGGTGACCTGTGACCCGGTGTCAAGTAGGGCACTCATAGGAATGCCATCCAGTACTACAGGCAAGACTGGACATCCTCCCACGTATTTGTCACGCCAGTTCGATGGGCCTGGTGATCTTATTCCTAGGGGTTGGCCCTCTACCCCAGGTTGTGCCAGTTTAAAGGACAGTACCTTGCCATATGTCCGGGTTGATTGCAGCGGCGGCAGATGGGTTGTCCGTCCTCGTTGTATCGGTCGCTGGGTCTTCCTCTGGCCGGTGGGGTCCTCCTTGGTCGGCGCCACGGGATATCCTCCGGTCCGGATGCCAGCTGGATCTTCCCTGGAGTAGAAACCTGTAAAGACTGCACAGTTCGGGTTAGCGCGGCAACGCTTTTAGTTAGCTCTTGGACCTGACGGTGCAGGTCTGTAGCCGGGTCATTGTTTAAAGCCTGCGCATCAGCTCCCACAGGCCCTGCCGACAAGGGCGCCGTCTCCTGGTGGTAAATGGTAGCAGGGCGTTTGTGGGTCACAGCGCCACCTGGTGCCGGTTCTCGGAGCACCCGGATGGCTCTGTCCTTGAACTGTGCAAAGTCCAGATGAGGGTCCTGTAAGGCCATGGCCCGCAACTGGGTTCGGTGGGCATTACAATGTAGACCCTCTATAAATTGTTCAGTCAACAGTTTGTCTTCGTTTCCCACGCCGTCAGGGTCGGCCTGCTTAATGGCTCTCAGGGCCTCTTGTAGGTTTAGCGCATAGTCCCTTATATTCTCATGTGCTCGCTGCTTACACCCGTAGAATCTAAGCTTGATCTCGGCTGAGGTACGGGTATCAAAGGTGTCCTTCAGCCGGGCTAGTATCTCTGCGACAGTCCTCCTCCTCCCAAGTGGCCAGGACTTTACCTCCCTTTGGGCTGCCCCTGTTAATTGAGCCACCAGGATGCTCACTTTTTGCTCTTCTGTGAGGGGGTACACCTGGAAGAGGCTATCCAGCTTTTCTCTGAAGTCATTTAGGGTATGTGACTCCCCTGAGTACTGGGGTAGCCAGGCTGCCCCCGGGATGTAGAGCATGGTGAAAGGCATGACCGCAGCAGCGGTGGTGCTGGCGGTGGCTGTGGCAGTGAAGCTCTCCTCCGTATCCGACATCCTCCTCCCCCCTAGTGGACCGTGGCCTACCTTGCGATGATCCTCTTCCGTAGGCCGCGGCTCCGCAGTGGATCGTCAGGGTTGAGGACCTTCCGTCGCGCTCCTGTGACGTCGGCGTCTGCTGGGTTCCTTCCAGGACCTTACGCAACGTCCGGACGTGAGGCGGGGCTTCAGTTCTCGCGCGCTTTCGGAGTCCACGCCCCTCTTCTTCCCGCGCGGCGTCCTCGAGATGGCGTCCAACGGCGGGAAAACTCCACGGATGGCGGGAAGAAGGCAAAAGATGGTGTCGGATGGCGGGAAAACTCCACGGATGGCGGGAAGAAGGCAAAAGATGGCGTCGGATGACGGGAATCTTCACCACAGGTAAGTTTAACAGTCTTTTTCAGGCACGCAGTACCCGGTGGTTGCGGGCACGAAATCCTGCCGACTACGTCAAAAGTTGACGCGCCCCCTGGGCCATGTTTGGGGAATACCCGGAGCCGGATCCGTTGGGGGTGGTAGTCCTCGTGGCGGTGACCCGGTCCGTGCCCATGGTGTCAAACTAAGTGGCGATGTTTTTAGTGGCAGATGTGATATTGTTCGACTACGCCACCCGTTGAATGCGGTTACGAAACCGCCGCTGCAGGGCAGACCGCTGAGGCCGGTGGTACAGTTGTGCAGCGTGGGTAGTATAACCCCCAACGGGAGGGTTATGGCCTCAGGGCAGCGGACGTGGATGATGGGGATGGTAGAATTGCACGCAGGCGCCAGGAACCACTCAGAGACGGTGCGGTGTAGTTCAGGGTCTTTACTGGTGACAAAGATAGACCCTCCCGGGAGTACTGGCTAGCGGTCGGGGTCTGGTCAGTCCGTGAGCAGACAGGATCTCCCCTGGCCAGGCGGAGTTGTAGGCCTCCCCAACTAACTGTACTCTTCTTGGCTACCTTGCTAGAAGCGGGTAAAAGTAGCCCACGTCCCTGAGTGTACCGTGTGGTGCTCACCCGTATGGCCGGTGACTCGGGGCCTTCTGGTAGCCTCCGCTCCACGACGGCGGTGCTGGTCCCTTGCGTGTGACCGTGCCTTCGGGTTTCTTGGCCAGAGGACCTGAAATCCCCTGCCGGTCGGTTTCTGCTGCTGGGTATGGAACAGTCCCCACAGCCTCGGACTCCGTGTCCGGTGAGATCTCTTCAGTCAGGACGAGCTCTACAGCTTCCAGTCTCTGACCCCTTTTATCACTGCTCCCACAGAGCTCCTGTTGTCACTTTCCCTGCAACTGCTCCACACCAGACCAGACTGTGTCTCTGTCTGTGTCTGTGTTCTTCTCTAACCCCACCTCAGCCCCAGTTTATATAGGGGAAGTTCTTCCCCTCCCAGGACTGGGCAGGAGGTGTGGCATGCTTAGGATTCCTGACCAGGAGACCTCCCACCTGCTCACAGACGTAATATTGCTATTACTGTGGTAACCAGACCCCTGGGGTTCCACACATGCAGTACAGCATATTACAAACATAAGTCCCATTATTGGGGAGTGGGTGTCCCATGGTATTTGCTTATGCTTTCCCAGCAAAAGCTGCCAAAAATTAGGACGGAGGAACTTGCAATGCTGGCACCCTGGTGGTATAGTGGTGGTGGAGGCTGAGGATAAGGAGAAGAAGATTAAACAGCCGAAACGAGGAAGCGTATACCCATGTGTGGGTGTGAAGCGGTGCATGTGAATACACCTCCCGAAATAACACAGTGGATTTGACTTTATGTTACTCTGCTGTCATTTGGTGTTGATGAGAAGTCTGGCCCAATCCAGCCCTTGTTCATTTTGATAAGGGTCAGCTTGTCAGCATTGTCAGTTGACAGGCGAGTGCGCTTATCAGTTATAATTCCCCCAGCGGCAATAAAAACACGCTCCGATAACACGCTAGCGGCAGGGCAGGCCAGGACCTCCAAGGCGTACAGAGCGAGTTCATTCCAAGTGTCCAGCTTGGATACTCAATAATTAAAAGGCACAGAGGAATCACGGAGGACGCTGGTACGATCGGCAAGGTACTCCCTCACCATCTTTTGAAACTTTCCACTCCTTGTGAGAGTACGCCGCGCCTCAGGGCCTGTAAGCTGGGCGGGTGTCAGAAAACTGTCCCAGAACGTTGACAGTGTTCCCCTGCCTCTGCTGGATTGGAGTTGCATCTCTCTCGCCTGTACGCCTTGGTTGGGCAACGAACTGTGACCTCTGCCGCTAGCGTGTTCAGATGGGAATTTTTTTAAGAGTTCTGCAGCAAGGGCCTTCTGGTATTGCCCCATTTTTGTAGACCTCTCCACCTCAGGAATAAGAGAGTGAAAGTTCTCCTTGTAGCGGGGGTCTACAAGTGTCACCAACCAGTAATGACTGTCACCCAACATTTTGACAACGCGAGGGTCACGGTTAAGGCAGCGTAACATAAAGTCAGCCATGCGTGCCAGACTGGTAACGGGCAAGATTTCCGTGTCCTCACCAAGATGACGACTGACCATGCTCTCCTCCTCCTCCTCCTCTTCCTCCTCCCCTCTGTCCTCAGGCCACCCACGCTGAACCGACGGTATGACACTTGTACAGGTACTACCGTCTACAACGCAAGATAGCAGCTCCTGTTCTTCCTCCTCCTCCTCCTCCTCCTCTCCCTCATTGTCCCCCAATGCATGTTGGGATGACATGAGGCTGGGCTGTGTGTAATCGCCCGCTATGGCTTCTTGATCCATCTCATCATACTCTGGCTGCAATGCCTCCTCTTTAATTCTCTGCAGAGAGCGTTGCAAAAGACAGACAAGTGGGATGCTGACACTAATGATGGCGTCATCGCCACTCACCATCTTGGTGGCCTCCTCAAAGTTTGTCAGGATGGTACATATGTCAGACATCCAGGTCCACTCCTGAGGTCTTATGTGTGGAGTCTGACCTGAATATCGACGGCCTTGTTGCAGCTGGTACTCCACAACTGCTCTCTTCTGCTCACAAATCCTTTGCAACATGTGGAGGGTAGAGTTCCAACGTGTGGGAACATCACACACCAGTCGGTGTGCCGGAAGCTGCAAACGCTGCTGCAACACAGCAAGGGCGGCGGAAGCTGTAGCCGACTTGCGAAAATGAGCTGACAGGCGGCGTACTTTCACAAGCAGATCTGGCAACTCGGGGTACGATTTAAGAAACCGCTGAACCACGAGGTTAAGCACATGAGCCAGGCATGGTACGTGTGTGATCTCACCTCGCCTCAGAGCCGCCACCAGGTTACGGCCATTGTCACACACGACCATGCCGGGATGTAGGTTCAGCGGTCTCAGCCACAGATCTGCCTGCTCTTTCACAGCTGTCCACAACTCACAAGCAGTGTGAGGTTTATCACCTAAGCTTATGAGTTTCAGCACAGCCTGTTGCCGCTTGGCGGAGGCAGTACTGCAATGCTTCCAGCTTGTAACTGATGTGGTGATATCTGAGATGGAGGCTGAATATGAGGAGGAGGAGGAGGAGGAGGATGCACAGGAGCTGTACACTGTGGGGGCAACTCTGACTGACATAGGGCCCGCAATCCTCGGTGTGGGGAGGATGTGTTCCGTCCCAAGGTCCGACTGGGTCCCGGCTTCCACTATGTTTACCCAGTGTGCCGTCAGAGAGATGTACCGTCCCTGGCCACAAGCACTTGTCCACGTGTCCGTTGTCAGGTGGACTCTCCCAGTAACTGCGTTGTTGAGGGCACGGCAGATTCTTTGGGACACGTGCTTGTGTAGTGCGGGGATGGCACACCGGGCAAAATAGTGTCGGCTGGGGACCGAGTACCGAGGGACGGCCACCGCCATAAGATTGCGGAAGGATTCCGTCTCCACCAGCCTAAAAGGCAGCATTTCCAATGCAAGCAGTCGTGAAATGTGCGAATTTAGGACTGTGGCCTGTGGGGCGTTAGCTGCGAATTTCCGCTTTCGTTCAAAGGTCTGGGATATGGACAATTGAACGCTGCGGTGGGACGTGGACGTTTATGCTGTTTCTTGAGAAACTGCCATAACAAGTGAAGACTGAGAGGAGGGGGCATCTTTACATGCAGTATGGACAGGGGATTGCCTTGCACACACAACAGGGGGTTCTATTGCACGCACAACAGTGGAAGAAGCAGTGGTGACACCCGCTGACACTGGTCGTGGACCCTGGGTTTCGCCCCACAAAGTCGGGTGCTTTGCTGCCATGTGCCTGATCATGCTGGTGGTGGTCAGGCTGGTAGTTTTGTCACCCCTGCTGATGCTGGCATGGCAGGTGGAACATATGGCCTTTATGGGGTTATCTGCAGAGTCTTTAAAAAAATTCCAGACTCTGGAAGACCTACCGCTTGTACTGGCAACGTCCCTCGTGTTGGTGTTACGGGGAACGGTTGCCTGCCTTCTGTCTGTGGCCACCACACTGCTTCTTCCTGCCTGTTGGGGTACTCTGCCTCCCTCCCCCTGTGTGCTGCTGGCCTCACTCTGCATGTCCTCCTTCCACGTTGGGTCAGTTACTAGATCATCCACCACCTCCTCCTCTTCCACTTGCGCACCACGATCCTCCTCCTCACTTCCTGGCAATTGTGTCTCGTCATCGTCCACCTCTTGTGACAGATTGCCAACGTCGACTTCCTGTGGCCGTGGCTGTTCAAATATTTGGGCATCGCAACATGGGATCTCCTCTTCCACCACTTCAAGCGTATCAGGCGAGGGGCCCAAATATGGAAATGGACCAGTGAACAGCTCTTCAGAGTGTCCAAGTGTGGGATCACTTGCTGTCTGACGACACTCGGCATGGTGGGAGGAAGGAGCATCAGGGTGAGGAGGAGTATGCGGTCGAGACTCACGGCTACTAAGAGTTGACCGTGTGGAAGACAGACCGGAGGTGGTGGTGCCCAGGTAACTGGAAGTATTGTCTGCTATCCAATTAATAACCTGTTCACACTGATCAGTTCTCAATACTGGTGTTGTTCTGTGCTTCCCTAGTAATTCGGTCAAGAAGTGGGAGCGAGAAGATGTGGCTGTTGGTTGTGGCACATTTTCACCTTGGCCACGGCCCCGTCCTCTGCACGAACCATCATCAGAACGTCCACTTCCACGTCCCTTGCCACGCGCCTTGCCCATTGTAAATGAAGTAAAATAGCTTACACTTGCACTATCAATGGAAAAAGGGTAATAAAGAGTAGATTAGAACCGTGGAAGAGAAAAACCACAGTTATTGTTTACTGGGGTATACCACACTTTTTTAAATAGAGATATTTGCGGCTGAACAGTGATAGACACACTCAAACTGCTTTTTTTTTTAGATACCAAAGGCCCAAAACTGGATAGTACAGCGATTTGACCCGTGGAACTGCGAAACCACACTGGGATGTCGGGCCTACACAAGACTATTTTCAACAGATATATTTGTGTCTGAAAAATCAGGGAGACACTATTATTATTTTTATACAGCAAAAAATGCCAAAAACAGGATAATAGAGATGTTTTACCATGGAACATCAAAACCACAGTAATAATTTACTGGTGTATACCAGGCTTTTTAAAATATATATATATTTGCGGCTGAACAGTGAGCGACACACTCAAACTGTTTTTTTTAGATACAAATGGCCCAAAAGTGGATAATACAGAGGTTTGTACCATGGAACTGCAAAACCACACTTGTATTTCTCGGGCCTACACCAGACTATTTTCAACAGATATATTTGTGTCTGAAAAATCAGGGAGACACTATTTTTTTTTTTTTTTTACAAAAAAAATGCAAAAAGCAGATAATAGAGATTTTTTACCGTGGAACAGCAAAAGCACACTTCTGTCTCTCTGGCCTACACCAGACTATTTTCAACAGATATATTTGTGTCTGAAAAATCAGGGAGACACTATTTTTTTTTTTTTACAGCAAAAAATGCAAAAAGCAGGATAATAGAGATTTTTTACCGTGGAACAGCAAAAGCACACTTCTGTCTCTCTGGCCTACACCAGACTATTTTCAACAGATATATTTGTGTCTGAAAAATCAGGGAGACACTATTCTTATTTTTATACAGCAAAAAATGCCAAAAACAGGATAATAGAGATGTTTTACCGTGGAACATCAAAACCACAGTAATAATTTACTGGTGTATACCAGGCTTTTTAAAATATATATATATTTGCGGCTGAACAGTGAGCGACACACTCAAACTGTTTTTTTTAGATACAAATGGCCCAAAAGTGGATAATACAGAGGTTTGTACCGTGGAACTGCAAAACCACACTTGTATTTCTCGGGCCTACACCAGACTATTTTCAACAGATATATTTGTGTCTGAAAAATCAGGGAGACACTATATATATATTTTTTTTTACAGCAAAAAATGCAAAAAGCAGGATAATAGAGATTTTTTACCGTGGAACAGCAAAAGCACACTTCTGTCTCTCTGGCCTACACCAGACTATTTTCAACAGATATATTTGTAGCACCCTGAGGATTCGGCTGCTACAGGGGTATTGCACCTCAGCCAGAGGTGTGGAATTCCACTCCCGGGTAAGGATGGAGTGTGGAACTGAGCTCAGTTAGCTGCATGCACTACACACATCCCATTTCCGGGGAACAGACCGATGGTACTCCCACTAGAGAAATGTGCAGGTACGACAGTGTCTGTTCCTGGCTGGAGTGGGAGGGGAGTGGAACATCCCAGTAGTGTAGGGGCAGATAGGGGGAGCAGTCTGGGTAAAGCTAGGAGCTCATTGGGTGCTGGTCACCTGAGCTCACACATAGAGGGAGTATATAAGGTGGGCACCATCTTAGGACAGGGTCTTTGTAGAGTGAGTCAGTCTGTCAGAGTGTAACCTGAGGAGCAGAGCAGAGAAGCTCAGCCAGAAGGGCTGACAGGGAGTTGTGGTTCCGGCTGGGCCCAGCTCCAAGGCCAAGAGAGAGAGAGGAGTCTGAAGGACCCAGAGAAAACAAGGGGGAACTCCAAGAACCCAAAATTAGATCAGAGGGTGAAGAGTTGGCACCTAGGGTACCGGATCCCAAGCTGGCAGAGAGAAAAGCACACCTTAGCCAGAGACCGGAGGTCGTGGGCAGGATCTGCCACGACCCTCACCAAATCCACCAGGAAGGCAGACCAAGTATAGGGTCAGGGAACCCAGAGGAGGTGTACCCACCAAGAGACCCGAGGGAGCCGGACATAGGTGGATCCCTGGTGAGAACGGCCAGAAGAGAGGGAAAGTCAGACAGGAGCTCAGGACCATGCTCCAGAACTGCCTGGGGGTTAGCCGAGTCCAGGACCTGGTGGACGCAGCACGGCTCGGGTGGTCGCTTCAGGCCAGAGTGACCATAAGAACACCCGTAAGTAAAAACCCCTGAACTGCACAGCCCGACTCTGAGTCTTCTTGCTGATTCATCCTGCACCTTCACAACCACCATCCTCTACATCTGACCCCCTGAGGCTATACCCCTCCCGTTGGGGGTTATACCACCAAAGCTGCACACATACCAACAGCCTCAGCGGACCCTGCTGCAGCGGCGGCCTTTTGACCGCAAATCAACGGGTGGCGTAGTCGACACAAAGAACTCTAATAACATCTGTAGGACTGCCACACACTGAGCTTGACACCCTGGGCACGGACCGGGTCACCGCCACTCGGAGACTACAACCCCCATCTGATCCGGCTCCGGGTATCCCCTAAACAACACTGGCCCAGGGGGCGCGTCATATTTGTGTCTGAAAAATCAGGGAGACACTATTATTATTTTTATACAGCAAAAAATGCCAAAAACAGGATAATAGAGATGTTTTACCGTGGAACATCAAAACCACAGTAATAATTTACTGGTGTATACCAGGCTTTTTAAAATATATATACATTTGCGGCTGAACAGTGAGCGACACACTCAAACTGTTTTTTTTAGATACAAATGGCCCATAGAACTGCAAAACAACACTTCTATTTCTCTGGCCTACACCACACTATTTTCAACAGATATATTTATGTCTGAAAAATCAGAGGCACACTTTTTTTTGGGGGGGGGGGGGGACACCAAAAGGTTAATAAGATGGGTATTTGTACATTGTGAAGGAGGAAAAAAAAAGAGGATTTAGATAAAAAAAAAGGATTTTTCCTGGCCCCCGGGACCTGGAGCTAAGTCCAGCAATTTCAACAACAGGAGCAGCACACAGGACTGTAATGCAGCATTTGCTGGTATAACCACTGCGTCTCCTATACAGCCTGCCTGCCTGCCTGATATACCTGGGATGGATATTAGTCCTGAGAAGGACTGTTTGTTTGATCTGGCAGCCTTTACAGACCCTACACTAACTATTTTGCAGGATATATCTCTCCCTAAATCAGCAGCGCTGTCCCTACACTGTCTGATCCGGAGCGACTGTGTCCAAGATGGTGGCGCCCGGTTTTAAATACTCGAGGTGACGCTGTGCGGCCAGCCAATCACTGTAATGCCCACAAACAACATGGCTGCGGCATTACAGTGACTGGCTGGCAATCCCTGCATGTTCATTGGCTCTATAAAGAGCGCCAAACGTGCAGGGCGGAGACCCCAGCTCCCGCCCGAGTAACCCGGAAATGCTCGGTGCTCGCCGAACATCCCGAGTAGCGTGATGCTCGGGCGAGTACCGAGCAGTGTCGAGCACGTTCGCTCAACACTAGCTGTGAGCAGCCATAGAGCTGCTTTAAATGCTGAATTCTGGTATATTATAGAAAGTCTATCAGATGTATAGGCCGCCCCTCAGGCCTAATCACAGACACTTTATAAAAAGAAACAATTGCAAGTTTTAGCACAAGACGGATTTCTAAATAAAACATTTAATAGATCGCCCCTATGGGCATATTATTAAAATCTAAAAGAAAGTTATTCTATCCATTAGCACATATGCTCCTAACATAGGAAATAATCACCACAGAATTGTTTAATATGCAGTAAATGAATAACCTGCCAGACACCCGACGGACTGACCGCGGCAGGGGCAGAAATCACACTTAATAGGGTTATTCCCATCTTCCCAAATGGGTATCGTTGGGTAGTTCTTGTAAATACAAGTGATTTTCTGATTTACTGCTTATTAAAATGTTCAGACCTTCCTGAGATATTAGCACTTTTGTTTTTTTACATCTCGTTGCCTTGGTGACCGACCACCACTGGTAGACAACAGAACATGGGCAGTACTTACAAGCTCTTACAGTACTGTAAAAGTTTTAGGCAGGTATTAAAAAAAAAGCTGAAAAGTAAGAATGCTTTAAAAAATAGAAGTGTTAATAGTTTATTTTTATCAATTAGAAAAATGCAAAGTGAATGAGCAAAAAAGGAATCTAAATCATATTAATATTTGGTGTGACCGCCCTTTGTCTTCAAAACAGCATAAATTCTTTTAGGTAAACTTGTATAAAGTCATGGATTTTGTAGGATTATAGTAAGGTGTATTAGTTACCAATTATATCAAATAGCTGATAATGATCATCATTTTCATATGTGGGTTGAAACACCGTCACTAACTGAGACGGAAACAGCTCTGCTGCTACAATGGTGAGGTTGTGGAAGACAGTTTCATGTCACACTTCATAGCAAGAGTGGGCCCTGTAAGAAGACACGAGGTAGTTATAATGAGGCTCTGCAAGTGGTCACCTGGCAGCTCTAAAAATGTCCCCACAGACAAGCTTAGCACTAGGACTCCGTTTAACAGACCCCAGGGCTGTTTTGCCTTCACGCTTTAACCCTGGTATGGGTATCTGGGCTTACACAGGAGCTCCTGGGCTGGAGCCACGGAGTCAGCTGGTGGACAGAGGTGCAGGCTGGCAGGAGAGGTCAGGTCACCGGGTCAGAACCAAGAGGGCAGTAATTGTCCAAAATCAGAAGAGACAAGGGTAGTCTGTAAACAGGCGGAGGTCAGAACAGGAAACCAAGGCACAAATCAAGAGCCGAAAAGCAGCAGCAAACCAGAGGAAGACCTTATATATCGGGCAGCTACCAGCAGTAAGATGGGAGTATTAGTAGGGTGTGGTGCTTTCCATTTTACTACAGCCAGACAGTACATTGCCAGACTGGACAGCACTACAGGTGCCAGCCACTCTAATCTCCATGGCTGGATAGAGCCTGCACTGCCCAGAGCTTCTGATCCCGCTGTCAGCTCCATCACCAGCGCTGCCCACAGAATGAATTCGGTGGAGCATTGTGGTAGAAGCAAACGTGGCAAGAGCAGGTCCCAGAGAAGATGTGACAGTATCCCCCCTCCAACACTTCCTTTTATCAAACAAGGACCACAGGACAAGGTTTATTTGGTAACAGAAGATAACATTTCCTGGTCAGGATTTTGGCGTTGATTCTACTCACCAGGACCCAGGATCTCTCTCCTGGCCCATAACCCCTCCTATTCACAAGATACTGCACAGACCCTCTCACCGTACAAGAGTCCAGGATTCTCTACACCTCATACTCCATATTGCCTTTACCACAGGAGGAGGAGGTTCTCCGACCAGAGGAACGATATGACTTGAGAAGGGACTTATAAAACACATTGGGTATTTTAAAAGATGCAGGAAGTTTTAGGTGGAAAGTTGCAGGGTTAATGACCTTGATTATTTCATAAGGACCAATAAATCTTGGACCCACCTTGGCAGAAATAAGCTTTAGCTTAATATTTTTCATGGCCAACCATAACTTGTCCCCAACTCCAAAGCTTGGGCCTGCAGAACGTCTCTTATTAGCAGCCGAGGTGTGACCAGCCTGTGTCTTCCTCAAGTTCAGACTTGACTTGAGACCAGATAGACTTTAATTTATCCACAGATTTTTTCAACCTCCGGAAAATCCACCACGGTGATCAAAAGGGAACAAAAAACGAGAATCAGAGATAAGATTACAGAAAAATGGAGAAATTTTAATGGACTCTTGATATTGTTTATTAATAGCAAATTCAGCCAACAAGAGATGTTCCACCGAGTCAGACTGATGATCAGATATATAACAACGAAGATATTGCTCGAGTATTTGATTAGTACGTTCTGTCTGACCATTGGTCTTTGGGTGGTAGGCAGAAGCAAAAGACAACTTGAAATTGATCTTTATAAAATAACCTCCAAAATTTGGAAATGAATGGGGTCCTCTTGTCGGAAACTATATTTTCCAGAACACCATGTGAAAGCACAATATGATTAATGAATAACTTACTTAAGGTTTGAGAGTCAGGCAACCCAAACACAGGGACAAAATGACACTGTTTATTGAACCTGTCAAAAACCACCCAAATAACAGTCTTCCTTCTGAGGGTGGGAGGTCAGTAATGAAGTCTATGGAGAGGAGGGTCCAAGGACTCCAAGGGGTGGGTAGGGCTGGAGACGACCTGCAGGATGGGGTCGGGATTTCTTAGCTCGGGCACATGTGTGGCACCCCTGAGGGTTAGGTCGCCACAGAGGTGTTGCATCTCAGCCAGAGATGTGGTATCTCACTCTCAGGTAAGGAAGGAGTACAGCTCAGGACCCTAACACCTGCATCCAACACGTCCACTTCAGCAGGGCAGGGCGAGATTGCTCCTAAGGGAGAGCACAGTCCCTGGTCCCTGGATGGAGTGGAGGGGAACCTAGAGAGGGGGAACCATGTAGTGGGTGTGGGTGGAGGAAGTAGATCAGGGGAGCACTTTAGAGGGAGGTATAAATTGTGAAGCCATCTTAGAAAGACAGTTCAGTCAGAGGAGGAAAGCGAGGGGAGCAGAGGCTCTGCAGGAGCTCTGCTCCAGAGGCGGGCATAGCCAGTGAGACCCAAGTCTGAAGAGAAGGAGAGAAGAGAGGAGAGGGAGCAGGAGAAAGGCTCCAGGACCAGAAAGGACCCCAGGGGTACGGGACGTGCAGAAGGCCACCCGTACGCCCGCATCTGCCAGGCGGTGGAGGGGTCAGGCCACCAAAAGGGAACCGGTCCCTCAACTAGCAGAAGACTGTACGTCTTAACTAGAAACCGGAGGCTTCAGTACTTTAAGTCCTGTAGCCACAAGTCCACACCAGTCTCACCGAGAAGGTAGCCATATAGGACCCAGGGGACGGAACAGACGTCGCCCGCCAAGGCCCGCGGGTACCGGATTGGAGACCCTAGGTGTGAGGTGCAGGAAGAAGGCCTTAGAGTGAGGACACACAGAAGGGGGTCCTGCTGTTAGAACCTTGCTCTTAGGTTTTTTCCTTTGCTGGTCACATGACCTTGTTGGCCTATTTAATCCTGCTCCGCCCTTCTGGCTTTGCTGGACTTCATTGTATATCTACTTTCTAGCTAGCCTGTGCTCTGTATCTAACTCTGTTAGTTTGCTTGGTCTACGGACCTCTATGTTCTATATATTTTGTTTGTTCGTCTGTCTGCTACTATTTCTGTTAGGAGGTGTCCCATTTTCCTCCCAGTCCTTAGTACTTGTAGGGATTCCTTCCCCACATCTATAGGTCTCCGTACAGACTAGCTTAGGACTTTAGCAGGTCTGATCGCAGGATCAGGTTCCCTGTTACATCGTAGGGACTAAGCTGAGTTCTATCGTAGGGACAGATCTCCTCTCTTTCCTTAGCTGTGGTAGCAGAACATAACACCTGCTAAGTACTCCAGAGTTACCTGGGGGTAAACTGAACCCCTCCCTGAGTAAACACAGGACGACCAGGGCAGTTACATGGATCCCTGTAATCTGGACTGCAACAACTGTGAGTAAAGACCCTGGGACTGCACTTCCTTGTCTCTGTGTTTCTTGCTGCGCCATCAACCCCTGCACTACAACGCCCAGCACAACCTGCAACATCATCTACACTGCCCTGGAGCTAGCTCTTCCTGTGGAGAGCCACACCATCCCTGCTGCAGTAACATCAGCTCCAAAGGACCTGCTCCGCAGTGGCGGCTCCCTTTAGCCGCATTCCACAGGTGGCGTCACGAACTCTATAAATCCCCTATACATAACCCCTTTTATTGACCGCCCTGGGTCACGGACCGGGTCACCGCCACTGTGACATTCCCCCAGCATCTACTGGCCCAACACCGGGTACCCCACGGCCCAGCGGGCGCGTCATATTCTTCACAAGCTAGCACATATTCCCTACAGTCCCTAACTATGGTTGGCCACCAAAAATTTCTGGCTACCAGTCTGATGGTATTGTTAATACTATGGTGATCTGCAAGCACAGAATCAGGAGACTCCTGAAGAATACGTAGGCGAAACTTGGGAGGAACAAATAGTTTCTGGGTAGGAGTAGTGTCTGGGGCTAACTCCTGAGATCTATGGATCCCCTTTACAAGATCAAGAGATACCAAAGACACAACTATACCTTCAGGGAGAATAGGAATTGGTTCAGAGTCCTCAGACTGAGAAGGACAGAAGCTTCGGGTGAGTGCATCAGCTTTTACGTTTTTAGTACCAGGTCTGAACATCACCACAAAATCAAATCTAGAAAAGATCAAAGCCATTCTAGCTTGTCTGGGGTGGCGTCTTTTAGTCGATTCCAAATTAGTCCGATTTTCGTGTTCCCTGATAACAGTGATATGATCGTTCATGGCCTGACATTCTGGAAGAGAAAGGTAATATAGATTATTCTTGGGGAGATGGTAGTTTGGTACCAAATCAATGGGACAATTATAATCTCTGTATTTGGGTAATTGTCCAGATTACAAAAAATACATCAGCAAATTTTTGGAATATATCAGGTAAACCACTGGGTATGGCTTTATCACAGATAAAGACATACATCTGTCCTGACACTCAGGGCTCCAGCACACAATATCTCCCCTTGCTTGTGACCAAATGCTGGCAGAAAGCTGAGAGTGACATTCGGCGACTATGGCGGATGCACTGCATACAATAATGCTGTGCATCTTCCGTTTACTTCTTGGATAGAAAATAGAAGCAGGGGGCCCCTTTGTGAATGGGGGCCCTGGGCAAGTGCCCACTTCTCCCCACCCACCCCCAAGTTAGATTTAATTAAATCTCCTCTGGATGAATGAACTGATCTTGGTAAAGGACTATTGTTATACACACGCCGCTAGGTTCAGATAGGTCGAGACGGGTTTCATGAATTCTTTGGAATCCTGGGGCAACCGTTACTCAAGACGACCATAAGCTGC
Source organism: Phyllobates terribilis (assembly GCF_046119375.1). Taxonomy (NCBI): domain Eukaryota; kingdom Metazoa; phylum Chordata; class Amphibia; order Anura; family Dendrobatidae; genus Phyllobates; species Phyllobates terribilis. The sequence continues at coordinate 129,341,707 of NW_027362767.1, read as the reverse complement.
AGCTTCTCTCAGGCACACAATATTTTCAATTGCTGATCAAACACATCTGACAGGAGTCTTTTTCAACAGTTTAACAGTGAAATTTAATCTGAAGCACGGCCAGTGCAATTCAGGGATATTACAGCAACAATCTTCATTACAGTACAGTCTGAGTTTCTTGAGCAACCGGCTCCAGTAACAATACAGTAGTTTCTTCACAAGGCACAGTATTACAGTCTCTTCAGTAGCATAATTCAGCATAGATTAGATCTCTTAGCAGCATACTTCTATGCATACACAACCACAGGCTTTTCCTTCACAAGGACACAGTAGTACACAGCATTCTTTATCCTGCATGGAGATGGAGGGGGGGAGGGTTTGATGAGGGAGATGGAGAGGGGGAGGGTTTGATGAGGGAGATGGAGGGGGGGAGGGTTTGATGAGGGAGATGATCCCTGTGACACAATTCCTTCCAGTCCTTATCTTCCTGCCCGATAATACTCTGCACTGTTAGTTCAGGGAGTTTATCTGACATGTGTTTAGTTTCTCTCCTGATCTGAATCCTGTTCAGTTGCCTTCTGTCAGTCAGATCCAGATAACATACTACCTTTCTCTTCGGCTTCAGCCAGACTACAATAACAAGTTCCCCACAATCCCCCTGGGGCTCTGCTAAAACACTCCCTGTCTCCTGTGACTGTGTTAACCCCTCTAGTTGCTGGATGCTTCTGGAGCTCAACACTTCCTGTCTCCTGTGCTTGTGTTATTTGTAACAGTTGCTGGATGCTTTTGAAGTAACAGCACTACTTCCGCATGTCACACTATTGCTGATTAAAACATTGAGCATTTTTCACTGCTCAAGTTAAATTTGGTGAAATAAAGTCACTTTGAAGTATTTTTCTTATTGCAGAGAAATCCTTTCAGGATTTGGGGCTAGTGAGCCTTCCACGTAGCCCCTACTATTCGCACAGTTGTGCCGTCTATACTTACTACATTTATGCCTGCAGTAGTCACATTTTTCACTTTACAAGGTCTCCACTTGGGTGTCAGACATATTAGCTTCTCCGCAGGCTACCTGCTACATGCAGCTTCTGATCTTCCAGAGTGCGGAGCTACTTTTTATCCTCGTGGATTTGTGTAAATGCAAATAACCCTATAGCCCTGCAATCAACTCACCTGCAGGAGCCTGTACGTAAATGCTCCATCATAACATGGAATAATAAAAGCCACATCCACGCCAGATAATTACTGAAGAAGCTGCAATTACGTAATTTGCAAAAGCTGTTGATGGGACACGGCTGGTCTAATCTACTGACATCTCCGACATTTTTTTTCTCTTTTTTTTTGATAAACAAATCACTATGTATTCTGAGTATTAAATATAATATTATTAATATTTACTCTAAATTATTTATTGTTATTGTATTAATGATGATTACTTTTAAAATTATTATTAGAATTATTATTAAAGGAAACCTGCCAAAATAGTTTTACTGCTGAAACTGGTAGTGCGGCTGTATAGGTCCCAGTAATATGATAAAAATTATACTTATCTTGTAATAATCTGATGTGTCAGTGCTGAGAAATCAGGCTCTTAAGCCACATGCAAATTAGCTTGAAAGTGTGTTGGGGGCGTGTCAAGACACTGGGAGTGCATTGCACATTGCTAATCCATATGTGGCTTCAAAGCTTGATTTCCCAGCACTGGCAGATCGGATTACCATACAACAGGTATCAATTTTATTGTAGTACAAGGACCTATACAGTCATACCAATCTGTAGTAGAAAGGGAATCCGTCAGCAGGTTTTTGCTACCTCATCTGAGAGCAGTCTGATGTAGGCAAAGAAAAGCTGAATCCAACGATGTATTAGTTTCTGAGTGCAGACGTTCTGACACAGAGCTTTTAGATTTAGCAATGAAGCAGAGCTGAGAAAGCTAACCCCGCCTCCACCAGGCTCTATATATAATATTATGTCCATAGACAGTGAGCTGCCTATCACAGGAGCTATGTAATGATAAAACAAGGATTGTCATAATAATCAATAAAATAAAATGATGCATCATCAAAAGTACGCAGACACCTGGCCGTCATGCCTATAGGAGCTTTTTACATTCCCTTTCCAAAACAATTTGTGTTAATATGGAGATGAGTAATAAAACATGGATCTGTAGACTGAAGATGGGGTCATGATTAGCCGAGATTCATCCTATGGTCCTATACATCATGTAGGCTAATATACTAAACACCCACACCTCTCAAACCTAAAGGATAGACGGTCAGATCACTAATCTTATTATTGTGTATATACAAGCAGGGCTAATGTAATTACAAATTGTAATGCAATACAGATCCCATATGGCATCTCCCGAATTGCACAGTAGCAACCACAAAATACAAACAAACTATCAATCCCCGGCCACCAATGTCTTATTTAGTCTTCAGCAGCCGAGCGGATATGACTATTTGCACATTGCAGCCAGTATAGCCACTGTGATCTTCTCTTATTGAAGCCCCTTCCTTCAGCATTCTTTAAATGGTTCTCCACAATTCTGCATGTATTTGCTGCATGTCTATCAATCTCAGTAGTCTTTACAGGCTTCCTTCAGCATTCTTTAAATGGTTCTCCACAATTCCACATGTATTTGCTGCATGTCTGTCAATCTCAGTAGTCTTTACAGGCTACGCTCGTTAATCAGAGTTTCTACAACCTAAGCAATCTGCTTTTGTTTTTTTTACTTACATCACTCAAGGAGAGCTTTACACATAAGGGTTTTGCAGGTCTGTTTATTTGTGAGGGTGCTATATACATCCCCAACATCCTGTACTTCTGTGCCAGAGCAGCGTCTAACTTTTTCCAGTTCTGGTCTGTTACTCTTCATTGTCTTCAATATATTGCTCTCTAATGGGTTGATTCTTATGTCATGAATATTGGCCATTTAAACCCTGCAGGTCTCTCACTCATTGCCTGAGTATCAGTGACTGTTCAGTCATTGCCTCTAGGCCAGAACTGCAAATTTCAGCTCACATCCGACTGACTATTGGACAATGACATCCAAAGAGGCAAAAACTGAATGTAATAAGCAACTGTGCTTTTATTAACAGGTACACGGATGCAACAGAGCAGACAATGAGGAGACAGTGGTACTTAAACCAACACTATTCATTCGACTAACAATTAAAGGGAGGCCTTCGGCACCATTTCAGGGAATAACACAAATGGTGAAAAATGAAACAAGTTATGTTACAAGCACCATACAGTAATTCAGATGAACCAGGTATTGACACAATGCTATTGACACATTACCATTCTACTATTACCATTAGATAACTGTTATCGTTGTTGAGCTCTTAGCCTTAATACCCCAAACAAAAGGGCATCACTATCACTACTGGGCTCGTCACTGCCATCACTCTCTAGACAACACAGAACATCACATAGCCCCTAATGGGGGTCGACAATACTACACTCTAGGCCGCAAGTGCCAGATTGATGGGCACTCTGCACTCTCGGTATTCTGGGTGCTATTATTCCCTGAAGCGCGGCCCCAGTCCCTAGTTTGTACCTTATGTCTACACTGGAAGTGACGGCTCACATAAGCGTCCATCCGCTGCGGCCTAGTTGTCTGTCTCTTGGCTCTGACTCTGTTCACTCGGTGCAACTCTCCAATCTCTGGTCTCTCTCAGATCTAGGGTTTTCACTTGGGTCTGGTCTCTCAGGTCTTCACTTGCGACTTGTCTCTCTCTGGTCTTCACTCGGGTCTGATCTCTCGATTCCTTTACTTGGGTCTGGTCTCTTGTAATGGCGACTATAAGCCAACTTTGCTGCTCACATGACCATCCTGCTACAGGTCCAGATACCAACTCTTCTCTTTCTTGGCCATCTTCGCCTTTTTTAATTATTAACTGCGTCACAGCTGTCACCTGAGCTGGCATCTCCTCCAATCTCTTCACCGAGGAAACATGCACTTCACTTTTGAGTTCCTTCCAATGTAATTCTTTCTACTTTTCCTTTCTCTATTATCTTTGACCAGCAGATGGCGGTATTCACTTGCACACTCTGTTAGGCATGAACTGTGTGCGTCTTCTCACTTGTCTATCTCTTTACACTTTAGCGGTTTGAGTGTTCATTGTGCACCCGACCTGCATAGACGCATAGAGATACAGATCAGGAACACTTTCTGCATTGCACACTGTCTCTGCTGTCTTGAAGTGGAAACCTGTCTGCTGGATATAGATGTTTGATACCTTGTGTCCGCCATTCTTCCTTCCCATAATCTGCACATTCAATGGTCTTGCTACGAAGCCACTGAATGCTTTTGAAATAAATGTTTTCTATACTCCTTCATACACAGGAGCCCTTGCTCTGCCGATCTTTCCCGCGTTCTCTATGAAAAAGCAGCTACCAGACATTTCTGACGGCGGCTTCTCTCTTAGTCAACAAAAGGATTGGCAGTCCAATATCAGACATGTTTAATCTCCCCATGCATTATCAATAGGGAGAGAGTTGGGGGTCCCATACCCATTAGACTGCCAGCCGAACCTGTCGATATTGGAAAGGTTGGCCAACGTTAGTCCAATGTGTATGGAGCCCTTACACCTGATATTTCATCCCCGATGCAATTCCCTCCCATAAATAAATGAATAGGTTATAGGGATGAGGTCTCATGCTTGCGCACTCTAAGACTCTTGCAGAAAAGCATTATTTGTCTATGGACTGTCTCATTAACTTGTTCTATTACTGTGAACCACATGAGGACCCGGGAGGATCTGCTTGGAATGACATCATCATATTAACCACAATGATCCCCGCTATAAATTAATCTTCCATCATACAATGCACATCTCCCCAAGCTCTGCATCTGCACAAACATCCGGAAAGAAAGGAACATGCAAAATAAACCGGTCATTAGGACATTGTAAGGCTGGAGTCACACGATCGTATAAAAAAATCGCTCCGATGTTGATCCAGAAAAGTAGGACGCGTGTCATGCTAGTACAATGTGATTTTTCTTACCTAGCATCCGTATGACATCCGTATGCAATGCGTTTTTAACATCATCTTTTACATAATGTGATTCTCTATGTAATTTAAAGCTAGTTTACGAAACTAATAAAGCAATCTTATATACAGATAGAAATAGATAGAATATATAGATGTCCTGTGGATAAATAATGTCACAAGCCCCCTACGTATTATAAACAAACTTGCACCCTTTAGTGGCTTTTATGTTGCACTAAAGGGTGTTTTTTACCTTATTTAACCTATTAAATAAGTATATGACTAAAAATAAAACAACATGGAGTCCCCCCTATTTTCGATTGCCAGCCAAGGAAAAGCAGACAGCTGCGGGCTTATACTATCAGGCTGGGAAGGTCCCTGGTTATTGGGCCCTTCCCAGCCTAAAAAGACCGGCCCTCAGCCACCCCAGAAGTGAAGCATCACATGAGATGTGCCAATTCTGGCGTTTTGCCCGGCTCTTCCCGATTGCCCCCATAATTACCCAGTAATCAAAAATAAAAACACAGACAAAAATACTTGATTTGAATAAACACACTATCCCCGGTCAACTATTGTTTTTTTTATTTACCATGTTCACTATATGGTAAAACTGACCAGACAATATGATTCTCCAGGTCAGTACGAGTACGCAGACACCAAAAGTAACGTTTTTTTTTTTATTTAAGTGGTGAAAAAAAAATGGGAAATTTGTAAGAATTTTTTTTTTTTTTTTTACATTTGCTCTCCATTTTCCTAGACCTGTAATGCTTTCATTTTTCGGGATCTGGGGCTGGGTGACGGGTTATTTTTACTGCCCTGCGCTGACGTTTTTACTGATGCCATTTTGAGTAGATACAATGTTTTGATCGCCTCTTGTTGCATTTTATTGCAATGTTGCAGCGGCAAAAAAAACTCTGGCGTTTTGAATTTTTTATTCATTACACCATTTACCAATTGGATTAATTTATTTTATATTTTGATAGATTGGACATTTATGAACACAGCAATACCAAGTGTGTGTATTTTTTATTTTTTTAAATTATTTTATTTTCAATGGGGCAAAAGAGGGACGATTTGAAATTGTGTTTTTTTTTTTTTTTTCATATTTTTAAAAACCTTTTTTTCCTTTTCTCTGTATTTAATAGTCCCCTAAGGAGACTTGAAGCTGCAATTGTCTGATCGCCTGTGCTACACATAGCAATGCTTCTGGCCTGCCATGTATAGCGGAAATGACAAACTCCTATGAATGCAGGAGGACTGTAATGACCGGCTGTCATTGACAACCATCGGCGCCCCGCGATCACATCACGGGCGCGACGATGGCAGCTAGGAACGACGGGCTCACTGCCGACACATGTTAAATGCCACTGTCAGAGATTGATTGTGGGATTTAACAGATGAATATCCGCCCGCTACTCTTAAAAGCACATGACGGCTGATTTAAATCAGCTGTCATGTTCCGGGAAAGATGCGGGCTCTGCGTGCGAGCCTGCATCAAAGGCAGGGACACAACATATGACATAAATGTATGTTATATGTCATGAGGGGTTAAATAGATCTCAAAGACCTGATGAGACTGGTGTATTTATTTTGAAATTTAAGCCCTTCCTGACCTTGGACGTACTGAGTACGTCCAGGCGAATTTCCGCGCACAGAGGCTGTGAATGCGCGATTGCTGCCGAATGACAGCTGATTCTGACAGCTGTCACCCGTCACTCCGTGCTGTAACGGGTCCGGGAGGCGGAACCTCTGAGCTACTATACAAGGGGGCGGCCCTTGTAAGGGAGCGGGTGGCAGTCTCTGGGTGAACGGACAGGGAGTTACGGCAAGTGATCAGGGCAGTCTCTGGGTAAGGGGTAGGTACGACCTGTGATGGCAGAACCTCCGGGTAGGCTAGCAGGCAGATGGTAGACGTGTGCTCCCAGGTGAGCAAGCGAGAGTCTCTGGAATAGCAGATGGTCACGGCACGTGACGGCGGAACCTCCGGGCTGGCAGGCAGGTAGGTAACGGAGAAGCGCTCCCAGGTGAGCGGGCAAGAGTCTCTGAGATAGCTGGTGGTCACAGCACGTGACAACGGAGCCTCCAGGCTGGCAAGCAGGCAGGTAGCGGAGAAGCGCTCCCAGGTGAGCGGGCAAGCTGGTCCATAGACAGACTGACCGGAGTTGTAAGGCAGACCGTCGGACCTCAGGCAGGCAGGCAGGTAACAAGTATTCAGGCAGGAATCAGGCAGGTAACTAGCAGGAAACTGGCAGGAAACTGGCAGATAACTGGCAGGTAACTGGCAACGGGACCTGAGGGCTGAAGCACAGGTGAGACACAGGTGCAAACAACATTGCTCGGGCACCTCCATTTTGGAGGAGGTGCCTTATATATGATGAAGTCCTCCGGCCATTGGCCGGGGACTCCTTAGGACGGCGCGCGCGGCCCCTTTAAGAGGAGGGGAGCGCGCGCCCTAAGCACAGGGGCCGGGAAGGAGCGCGCGCTGAGAGCAGAGCGGGAGGAGGACGCCGGGAAGGAGCGCGCGCTGACAGCAGAGCGGGGAGAGGACGCCGGGCACGGAACAGAGCGGTGAGGGGAGCAGCGTCCCTGCCTAGCAGAGGGCAGGGACGCCAGCGCTACAGTACCCCCCCCTTTAGGCCCCCCCTTTTTTAGGCCAGACAGAAATTTAGCTAGGATGAGAGGGGCATGGATGTTCTCCCGGGGCTCCCACGTTCTCTCCTCAGGACCAAACCCCTTCCAATCTACTAGAAAAAAGGTCTTTCCTCTTACCCTTTTGGTGGCAAGAATGTTCTCTACCTCAAACTCGTCCTCAGCAGAAACCGGAGCAGGAGGCGTACCTGTAGACTTGGAAAAAGAGTTAAGCACCACAGGTTTGAGGAGAGACACATGGAAGGAGTTAGGGATCCGTAAGTTGGCCGGGAGTTTCAATTTATAGGCCACCGGGTTGATCTGACTGATGACCTCCAGTGGGCCGATGAACCGAGGCCCTAACTTATAGGAAGGGATCTTGAGCCGGACATATTTGGACGAGAGCCAGACTTTATCCCCAGGGCGGAATTGAGGAGGGTCCAGACGTTTTTTGTCAGCGTGTCTTTTCATACGCTCGGAAGACAGAAGGAGTGCGGACCGGGTACTCTCCCATATGGAGGAAAATTTGTTAACAAGAGATTCCGCAGCCGGATTGTCCGCCGAGGTGGAGACGGGAAACGGGATCCGAGGATGCTGACCGTAGACTACAAAAAACGGGGATTTGGAGGAAGACTCGCTCTCGTGATTGTTGTACGAGAATTCGGCCCATGGCAGGAGATCCACCCAGTCAGAATGGTGGGCATTAACGAAGTGCCGAAGGTAACTGGTCAGGTTCTGATTGATCCGCTCCACTTGACCATTAGACTGTGGGTGGTAAGCGGAGGAGAAGTCCAGGGTGACGTCCAGCAATTTACAAGTGGCTCTCCAGAAACGGGAAGTGAACTGTACCCCACGATCCGACACGATGTGACGGGGCAGGCCATGAAGACGGAAGATGTGGCGGATAAAGTCTTTAGCCAGCTCGGGTGCAGACGGAAGACCTGGCAGTGGAATGAAGTGAGCCATCTTGGAGAAGCGGTCAGCGACCACCCAAATGACCGTACAACCGGCAGAGACGGGTAGATCAGTAATGAAGTCCATCGCTATATGCTGCCAGGGGGCAGCAGGTACTGGCAGAGGTAGGAGGCGGCCGGCCGGCAGGTGTCTCGGAACTTTGTTGCGGGCGCAGGACACACAGGCAGAAACAAAGTCTATTACATCCTTGTGCAGGTTAGGCCACCAGTAGTGCCGGGTAATAAGCTGGAGGGTCTTTTTCTGACCGGCGTGGCCAGCTAGTTTAGACGAATGACCCCAGTGTAGGATCTTCTCCCGATCAGGTACAGGTACGAACGTCTTACCAGGAGGAAGACGATTTAGACTCACGGGAGCCACCTGCATTACTCTGGCGGGATCGATGATATGTTTCGGATCCTCCTCGAGATCAGACACCAGAAAGGACCGAGACAAGGCGTCCGCCTTGACGTTTTTGTCAGCCGGGCGAAAATGAAGGACAAAATCAAAACGAGCAAAAAACAAGGACCACCGGGCTTGGCGCGGGTTAAGTCTCTGGGCATGCTGGAGGTAAGCCAAGTTCTTGTGGTCAGTGTAAATTATTACCGGGTGAAGAGCCCCCTCGAGCAGGTAACGCCACTCCTCCAATGCCAGTTTGATGGCCAATAACTCTCGGTCTCCTATGGAATAGTTGCGCTCAGAGGAGGAGAAGAGTTTAGAGAAGAAGCCACAAGTTACCATCCTCCCGGAAGATGATTTTTGAGTAAGTACCGCTCCGGCTCCAGAGGAGGAGGCGTCAACCTCCAGGAAGAACTGTTTGTTGCCATCTGGGCGATGCAGCACCGAGGCGGAAGAGAAGGCCTGTTTAAGGGAAAGAAAGGCCTCCTCTGCTTCGGGTGGCCACTCTTTGGGATTAGTACCTTTACGGGTGAGCGCAGAAATTGGAGCCGTCCGGGAAGAGAAGTGTGGTATGAAGAGGCGGTAGTAGTTGGCGAAGCCCAGGAATCGCTGAATGGCCTTCAACCCCTCCGGTCGGGGCCATTTCTCGATGGCAGACAGTTTCTCAGGATCCATTTGTAGGCCGGTCTGAGAGATAATGTAGCCCAGAAACGGAAGCGAGGTCTGCTCAAAGAGGCACTTCTCAAATTTAGCGTAGAGATGGTTCTGCCTTAGCCTGAGCAGGACCTGACGAACGTCCCTCCGGTGAGTCTGGAGATCCGGAGAGAAGACCAAGATGTCGTCCAGGTATACTACTACGCAGGAGTAGAGAAGGTCCCGGAAGATGTCATTGACCAAATCTTGAAAGACGGCAGGAGCGTTACAGAGACCAAAGGGCATTACCAGGTATTCATAGTGGCCGTCCCGGGTGTTGAATGCCGTCTTCCATTCATCCCCCTGACGAATACGAACCAGGTTGTACGCCCCACGAAGGTCCAGTTTGGTGAAGATCCTAGCCCCCCTCAGGCGATCAAATAATTCTGGAATGAGCGGAAGGGGGTACTTATTCTTCACCGTGATCAGGTTTAGGCCTCTATAGTCTATACAGGGACGGAGAGAGCCGTCCTTCTTTTTGACGAAAAAGAAGCCTGCTCCCGCCGGGGAGGTAGATTTCCGGATGAATCCTCTGGCCAGATTCTCCTCAATATATTCGGACATTGACCGGGTCTCAGCAGCGGATAAAGGATAGATACGCCCACGGGGAGGAGTAGTACCGGGTAGCAGATCGATGGGACAGTCGTATGGTCTATGTGGTGGTAATGTCTCTGCCTCCTTTTTATTAAAGACATCTGCATAAGACCAATAAGGAATCGGAAGTCCAGGTAGATTAGCTGGGGTAGGAGAGGGACGGACGGGATGGACGGGAACCAGGCAGGTTTTATGACAGTCTTGTCCCCAGCGAAGGACCTCTCCGGTTTGCCAGTCTAGCACGGGTGCATGTCTCTGGAGCCAGGGCAGACCTAGCAAGAGGGCGTGAGAGAGTCCAGGCAGAACATGAAAGGAGATACTTTCAGAATGCAGCATTCCCACCTGCAGGGTAATGGATTCGGTGATGAGTTGAATGGGGCGAGGTAAGAGGCCCCCACCCACGGCAGCGACAGACAAGGGTACAGCCAGAGGTTTGGTGGGGATGCGGTATTTCTCAACCAGGGACTGTGAAATAAGGTTCCCGGCTGCTCCAGAGTCAAGTTGGGCTAGTTCGAAATAACGGTTCTCCCCGTAGATGATCGAAACCGACAACAGCAGGGATGGAGAGGATTTATTCTTGTCTAGGTGGACCTCTCTGAGCGAACCTAGACACAGGCGTTTCCCGACCTCTCCGGGCAGGCACGGATCCGGTGCTCCTTACTGCCACAGTAGAAGCAGCTCCCCTCGGCACGGCGTGAGTCCTGACGGGTTTTGACCATCTTGGTCTGGTCGACCTGCATAGGCTCAGGAGAGTGTACCTGGGGAGAGATGGAGGGAATGACGGGTTTCTGGAGAGTAGGAGCTAAACGTGGAATCCCTCTCTCACGGGTGACCTCTTTGGCACGCTCCTGGAACCGTAGGTCAATCCGGGTGGCAAGGGTTATTAGATCATCGAGAGAGGTAGGAATGTCCCGACCAGCAAGTTCATCTTTAATACGACCGGACAGACCCTCCCAGAAGACGGATACCAGAGCGTCGTTATCCCAGGCCAGCTCCGAGGCAAGGGTGCGGAACCGTATGGCATATTGGCCCACGGTGAGACCCTCCTGACGGAGGCGTAGCAGAGAGGATGCGGATGAGGTCTTCCGTCCGGGTTCGTCGAAGACTTTCCGGAAAGCCGAGAGAAAAGCAGGCAAGTTGGACACCAGGGGGTCTCCTCTCTCCCATAGAGGATTTAGCCAGGCCAGGGCCTCCCCGGTGAGATGGGACATGATAAAGGCAATTTTGGCCCGGTCGGAATTAAACTGATGGGACAAAAGTTCAAAGTGCAGGGTGCACTGATTTATGAAGCCCCGAGCCTGGACGGGGTCGCCTCCGAAGCGAGGAGGTGCAGAGAGCCGGGGTCCGGGGTAGGATACCATAGTATTAGTGGGCAGCGGAGCTGCCGGTTTGCAAGATATGGCACTGGCGGAGGTTGTTGGTGGATCAGACAGAGTGTTCAGGCGAGTATTAACATTCCGCAGGTGACCCAGGATGGCCTCCTGTTGGGACCTCTGACGGGACAGTTCAAGACAGAGGTCCGAGAGCGAGGGAGCTTGGGTGCCACCGGGTTCCATGGCCCGAGCAAACTGTAACGGGTCCGGGAGGCGGAACCTCTGAGCTACTATACAAGGGGGCGGCCCTTGTAAGGGAGCGGGTGGCAGTCTCTGGGTGAACGGACAGGGAGTTACGGCAAGTGATCAGGGCAGTCTCTGGGTAAGGGGTAGGTACGACCTGTGATGGCAGAACCTCCGGGTAGGCTAGCAGGCAGATGGTAGACGTGTGCTCCCAGGTGAGCAAGCGAGAGTCTCTGGAATAGCAGGTGGTCACGGCACGTGACGGCGGAACCTCCGGGCTGGCAGGCAGGTAGGTAACGGAGAAGCGCTCCCAGGTGAGCGGGCAAGAGTCTCTGAGATAGCTGGTGGTCACAGCACGTGACAACGGAGCCTCCAGGCTGGCAAGCAGGCAGGTAGCGGAGAAGCGCTCCCAGGTGAGCGGGCAAGCTGGTCCATAGACAGACTGACCGGAGTTGTAAGGCAGACCGTCGGACCTCAGGCAGGCAGGCAGGTAACAAGTATTCAGGCAGGAATCAGGCAGGTAACTAGCAGGAAACTGGCAGGAAACTGGCAGATAACTGGCAGGTAACTGGCAACGGGACCTGAGGGCTGAAGCACAGGTGAGACACAGGTGCAAACAACATTGCTCGGGCACCTCCATTTTGGAGGAGGTGCCTTATATATGATGAAGTCCTCCGGCCATTGGCCGGGGACTCCTTAGGACGGCGCGCGCGGCCCCTTTAAGAGGAGAGGAGCGCGCGCGCGCCCTAAGCACAGGGGCCGGGAAGGAGCGCGCGCTGAGAGCAGAGCGGGAGGAGGACGCCGGGAAGGAGCGCGCGCTGACAGCAGAGCGGGGAGAGGACGCCGGGCACGGAACAGAGCGGTGAGGGGAGCAGCGTCCCTGCCTAGCAGAGGGCAGGGACGCCAGCGCTACACGTGCCAGGAAAGATGCCCGCACCGCTCCTGGCACTTTAATCCTCTAAATGCTGCAATCTCTAACGATCGCAGCATTTAGCAGGCATGCAGAGGGAGGAAGCCCCCTCTGACCTCTGATCGGCGCCCCCACAATCCCGATCGTTGCCATGGTGACCCAATGTCGTCATAACAACATCCGGTTCATCAGGTTCTAGTAAGTTAGTTAGATCATGCGCAGTGCATGATCTAACTAACTTGTGTCAGTGCAGAGCTGACAGTTACTAAGCATAGCAATGATCCTGCACTGCTATGCTTTATAACTACAATCAGACTGCTAAATGTCAAAGTCTTATAGTGGGACTAAGTAAAAAAGTAAAGAAAAGTAAAAAAAAATTGTAAAAATATTTAAAAAAAAAATCAGAAAATCATAATAAAATATATATATACAGTTGAAACCAGAAGATTACATACACTATAAAAAGACACATCTGCATGTTTTTCTCAATATCTGACATGAAATCAGAATAAATCTTTCCCATTTTAGGTCAATTAGGATTTCCATCATTTTTAATATTTGCCAAATGCCAGAATAATGAGAGAGAGAATGTTTTAAGGCATTTTTATTACTTACTGCAAAGTCAAAAGTTTCCATACATTTCATTAGTATTTGGTACCATTGCCCTTAAACTGAAAGACTTTGGTGAAACATTTGGGATATCCTTCCACAAGCTTCTCACAAAAGTTGGTCGGCAATTGGGCCCATTCCTCCTGACAAAGCTGGTGTAACTAACGCGCCCAGGGGATGGGGAGGACTCGGCGCCCAGGCCTCGTTGTTAGCTTTGGGGGGGATATGTCGCGGTAGTCGGCTCCCGGGCCCGTACCCTGGGCCTCTCTTTTAAAAGGGGTGGATAATGATATGGAAGTTCGTGACGCCACCTGTGGTGCCTTGTGAGGAACACCAGCGCTGCAGCAGCCCACTGAGGCCGGTGTTAAGGCAGCTTGAGTGGTATAGCTCCCCACAGGTGGAGCTAGGCCTCAGGGCAGCGTAAGAGAAGGGATGCAGGACAGAGGAGACTCAGCCGGGTCTGCAGAAGGATAGGCAAACACAGTTCACTTCAGTACCTTTTACTGATGGAAGTTCAGGCACATTCCGGAGCACTGTAGGGTGAAGGGTGCATATCAGGATTCTCCCCAGTGAGCGGGTATAGGGCCTCCTGTTTCTTGCTTTCATGTAGTAAGTTTCTGACCTGCCTGGAGCTAGGCCTAACTTGGTCTCTGTCCTGCACCGGCTGACTTTGTGGTAGGGCCTTCTCTTGGAGTACACGCTCCCAGCTGGCAGGGCCTCTGTGACTCCTGGCTCTGGTACGTATCAGCTCTTGGGTGATCCTGGGTCCTGAAGTCTTCCAGGGGTCTCTACGGTTGTCTCTACAGGGGGGTATACGGCCCTGTAGACGTGGACCCAGTGTCCGGTATATGCTTTCTGGGGTGAGCTTGTACAGCTCCTCTGCCCCCAATGCTACTCACTCATCTAGCCTTCGGCCTCGCTCGAGGCCCTCACTAGGCTATCCACACTAGCGGCAGCTTGCCGCTCTTCACCGCTCTTATGGCGTCAGCACGCCTTGGGCTCTAACTGAGCTCCCTTAGTCTAGCTTGCAGGAGCCTCGTGCTCCACTGCGGAACTCTTAGCTGTATTCTCTAGACTAGACTGAGCTCAACTCTGTATTCAGACCTGTACTTGCTGAACTCTCCAGAGGAACTAACTGCCTAGCTCCACCTTCCCTTTTTATATCCCTATCCGGGCTCCCTCTGGTGCTCTGAGGTGGAAGGTGAAGGTGTGTGTATGCTGTGAAGGCCTCTTGTGGAGGAATCCATCCATGCACCCCTCTAGGATCTGTGGCACTAATGCACAGCAGGGGTGCCACATAACTGATCCAGGTTTGTAGGTCGCCTTGCTCGCACTTGCCTTTCCAGCTTTGCCCATAAATTTTCAATAGGATTGAGATCAGGGCTTTGTGATGGCCACTCCAAAACATTGACTTTGTTATCCTTAAGCCACTTTGTTACCATTTTGGCAGTATGCTTTGGGTCATTGTCGATTTGGAAGACCCATTTCCGCTCAAGCTTTAACTTCCTGGCTGATGTCTTGAGATGTTGCTTCAGTATTGCCACATAATCTTCTTTTCTCATGATGCCATGTATTTTGTGAAGTGCACCAGTCCCTCCAACAGCAAAACAACCCTACAACATGATGCTGCCACCCCCGTGTTTCACAGTTGGGATGGTGTTCTTAGGCTTCCAAGCTTCTTCCTTTTTCCTCCAAAGTAACGATGGTCATTATGCCCAAAAAGTTAAATTTTAGTTTCATCAGACCACACGACTAGAGATGAGCGTTGTTCGACTCGAACTGTTCGCCAATCTCAAATTCGAGCTGTTTTGGGCGGTGTTCGAGCCGTTTGGCGAACCCGAACGATTTGAAAAAAATTCGGCTGTTCGAGGTTATGTTCGATAACTGTTCATGCACCAAAATCATAACTGGATTTTTTCTCAGTAATGATGAAAATTAATGTTAATACGCAGTTTGAGTGTACAGCGGGGCGGGGGGAGGGGCAGGGGATGGATCTCTGCAGAAATAATGAAGATCTCCATTTTTTTTTCTCTTTCCTGCATTTACAGTGGGGAGGTGCAATCTGTCAGCCTATCAGCAACGCACACACGGAGTGAACTGCTTTTTTTCACACAAGCAAGGGCATGTGTCATTGGCTGTGTATGTCACATGTCCTTGCCCTATAAGACCCAGCCATTTTCCCCATCACCACCATTTTCTCACTGCTGCAGCTGCGTGTTAGACGGCACCGCTGTTGCTGTGTGCGCTATACTTTGTTAATTTCAAGCCAATTTTCGCACAAATCTACAGATAGCTTGGGAGTAGGGAATAGTTGTGATTGCAGTCCTTTTAAGGACTAGGTTACATAATTTCCTACGACTTTTATCAGGCAGGTCAGTGCTCTTAAATAGATAGGTTGGGAGCAAAGACTAATTGTAATTGCAGTCCTTTTCAGGGCTAGGTTACATCAGTTCCTATCACTTTTTGCCAGGCAGGTCTGTGCCAGTGCTGTGCAAGTTTTTTTCACAGCATTTGGCTAAATCTAGCAAAGAAAATCTTTTTTGTCCTCTTGCAGTGTGTGTTAGTCAGTGGAGAAGCCTATCTGTGTTGCAAGCTACACCACCTGTGTATAGAATACAAATTTTTTTACTGCACCTAGTGAAGTAAAACCTTTTGGGCATAGCATCATTCTATTAGTCCATCTATACTAATCTCCACAAGGTTGCAAATTCAAAATAATTTTTATCTGCATATAGCTCTGAAAAAATATTTGGGCTTCGGCTTGTAGCAGTGTGTGGGACTTGTTCTATTAGTCCATCTATACTAACCTCCATCAGGTTGCAAATTCAAAATAGTTTTTATCTGTATCTAGCTCTGAAAAAATATTTGGGCTTCGGCTTGTAGCAGTGTGTGGGACTTGTTCTATTAGTCCATCTATACTAACCTCCAGCAGGTTGCAAATTCAATCTAATTTTTTTCTGCATCTAGCTCTGAAAAAATATTTCGGCTTGTAGCAGTGTGTGGGACTTGTTCTATTAGTCCATCTATACTAACCTCCAGCAGGTTGCAAATTCAATATAATTTTTTTCTGCATCTAGCTCTGAAAAAATATTTCGGCTTGTAGCAGTGTGTGGGACTTGTTCTATTAGTCCATCTATACTAACCTCCATCAGGTTGCAAATTCAAAATAATTTTTATCTGCATCTAACTCTGAAACAATATTTCGGCTTGTAGCAGTGTGTGGGACTTGTTCTATTAGTCCATCTATACTAACCTCCACCACGTTGCAAATTCAAAATAATTTTTATCTGCATATAGCTCTGAAAAAATATTTGGGCTTCAGCTTGTAGCAGTGTGTGGGACTTGTTCTATTAGTACATCTATACTAACCTCCATCAGGTTGCAAATTCAATATAATTTTTTTCTGCATCTAGCTCTGAAAAAATATTTCGGCTTGTAGCAGTGTGTGGGACTTGTTCTATTAGTCCATCTATATTAACCGCCACCAGGTTGCAAATTCAATCTAATTTTTTTCTGCATCTAGCTCTGAAAAAATATTTTGGCTTGTAGCAGTGTGTGGGTTTTGTTCTATTAGTCCATCTATACTAACCTCCAGCAGGTTGCAAATTCTATATATTTTTTTTCTGCATCTAGCTCTGAAAAAATATTTCGGCTTGTAGCAGTGTGTGGGACTTGTTCTATTAGTCCATCTATACTAACCTCCAGCAGGTTGCAAATTCAAAATAATTTTTATCTGCATATAGCTCTGAAAAAATATTTTGGCTTGTAGCAGTGTGTGGGACTTGTTCTATTAATCCATCTATACTAACCTCCATCAGGTTGCAAATTCAATCTATTTTTTTTCTGCATCTAGCTCTGAAAAAATATTTCGGCTTGTAGCAGTGTGTGGGACTTGTTCTATTAGTCCATCTATACTAACCTCCATCAGGTTGCAAATTCAAAATAATTTTTAACTGCATCTATCTCTGAAAAAATATTTCGGCTTGTAGCAGTGTGTGGGACTTATTCTATTAGTCCATCTATACTAACCTCCAGCAGGTTGAAAATCAAAATAATTTTTATCTGCATCTAGCTCTGAAAAAATGTTTCGGCTTGTAGCAGTGTGTGGGACTTGTTCTATTAGTCCATCTATACTAACTCCAGCAGGTTACAAATTCAAAATAATTTTTATCTGCATCTAACTCTGAAAAAATATTTCGGCTTGTAGCAGTGTGTGGGACTTGTTCTATTAGTCCATTTATACTAACCTCCAGCAGGTTGCAAATTCAATATAATTTTTTTCTGCATCTAGCTCTGAAAAAATATTTTGGCTTGTAGCAGTGTGTGGGACTTGTTCTATTAGTCCATCTATACTAACCTCCATCAGGTTGCAAATTCAAAATAATTTTTATCTGCATCTATCTCTGAAAAAATATTTCGGCTTGCAGCAGTGTGTGGGACTTGTTCTATTAGTCCATCTATACTAACCTCCATCAGGTTGCAAATTCAATATAATTTTTTTCTGCATCTAGCTCTGAAAAAATATTTCGGCTTGTAGCAGTGTGTGGGACTTGTTCTATTAGTCCATCTATACTAACCTCCAGCAGGTTGCAAATTCTATCTAATTTTTTTTCTGCATCTAGCTCTGAAAAAATATTTCGGCTTGTAGCAGTGTGTGGGACTTGTTCTACTAGTCCATCTATACTGACCTCCAGCAGGTTACAAATTCAAAATAATATTTATCTGCATCTAGCTCTGAAAAAATATTTCGGCTTGTAGCAGTATGTGGGACTTTTTCTATTAGTCCATCTATACTAACCTCCAGCAGGTTGCAAATTCAATCTAATTTTTTTCTGCATCTAGCTCTGAAAAAATATTTTGACTTGTAGCAGTGTGTGGGACTTGTTCTATTAGTCCATCTATACTAACCTCCAGCAGGTTGCAAATTCAATATCATTTTTATCTGCATCTAGCTCTGAAAAAATATTTCAGCTTGTAGCAGTGTGTGGGACTTGTTCTATTAGTCCATCTATACTAACCTCCAACAGGTTGCAAATTCAAAATAATTTTTATCTGCATCTAGCTCTGAAAAAATATTTTGGCTTGTAGCAGTGTGTGGGACTTGTTCTATTAGTCCATCTATACTAACCTCCAGCAGGTTGCAAATTCAAAATAATTTTTATCTGCATCTAGCTCTGAAAAAATATTTCGGCTTGTAGCAGTGTGTGGGACTTGTTCTATTAATCCATCTATATTAACCTCCAGCAGGTTGCAAATTCAATCTAATTTTTTTCTACATCTAGCTCTGAAAAAATATTTCGGCTTGTAGCAGTGTGTGGGACTTGTTCTATTAGTCCATCTATACTAACCTCCATCAGGTTGCAAATTCAAAATAATTTTTATCTGCATCTAACCCAGCCAATACTTTTGGGCTAATACCACAGTTTGGCCTCTCAGCTCTGCTCGGTTCCCATACATTGTTTTTTGTGCAAACAACTCCAGATTTGTGAATTAGTTAACCACCAAAATGAGTGGAAAAAGGCCTGCTGTTGGTGGATAGGGTAATAGGAGTGTTGGGAAGGGAAAAAAAGGTTGTGTCTGTGGGGTAGGTGTTAAAGCAACAGTAACATCTGCAGAAGAAAGACCATCTTCCAGCCTGTAGCATCGGCGTCTCTGCCTCCTGCTAGGCAGAGACGCCGTCCCTCTCACCTTTCTGTTCAGCGCGCCGCGTCCTCCAGCGCTCCTTCCCTCGCTGCTGCTGCTGTGCTTAGGGTGCGTGCGCTCCCCCTCTCTTAAAGGGGCCGCACGCGTCGCCCTAAGGAGTCCCCGGCCAATTACCGGAGGACTTCCCATATATAAGGCACCTCCTCCAAAATGGAGGTGCCCAAGCAAAGTTGTTTGCACTGTGTCTGATCTGTGCTTCAGCCCTCAGGTTCCGCTGCTAGCCTGACTTTTCGTCCTGCCTGCCAGCCTGTTATCTGCCTGTTACCTGCCAGCCTGCTCACCTGGAGCGCTCACCTGTTACCTGCCTGTTACCTGCTTTGTCCGTCAGCCCACTCAACTGGGAGCGCCCACCAGTTACCTGTCAGTTACCCGCCTCGTCTGTCTGCCCACTCACCTGGGAGCACCTGCCTGTTTCCTGCCAGCCTGCCTGGAGATCCTGCCGTCACTTGCTGTGACCACCTTCCTGGTATACCTAAAGACTGCTACTTGCCCTGCTTTCTCGAACTGTGACCACCTGTCAGCTACCAGAGACTTCCGCCTGCTTGCCGTGTCCATCCGCCATACCGGTCAGTCCCAGCCGTGGGAGTCACCTGCTCTTTTACAAGGTCGTCCCCAGAGTAGCACCTGGTCCCTCAGCCCGGATCCTCCCTGGTCACGATGTCGTTAGCTGCCGTACGACCAGGGTCGGTTCGGGTGGATACTTAGTCACGCCCCTCTGGGTCCCTCCTTGCACCTCGGCACAGAGGTTCCACCACCCGGACCCATAACACAGCCAAACTAAGATGTCTACTTCTTTTTGCGGATAATGTGATAAGATCCCTTTCTTACGGCCACGCCAATCGCTACAAATTCCAGATGAGGCACAAAAACAGCAGGTGCTTCCACGGATATCAAGTGCTCCTTTAAGTGGGCTCTCCTCCACCTCAACTTCAACATCACAAATACTCCAGTCCTCAGAGGTGTCACCCCAATCGCACTTGCTTCCTCACAGCTCCCAAGTCTCCAGCTACCCGTCTGAGTATGGGGTAGAACAGATGGTTGAGTCTGCAGAGCTGTTTACTCATACTATAGCCTGGGCATCAGAGGTCGGCTCCAGAGCTTCTGTGAATCCAGACGAGGAAATTATCTGCATTGATGCCCAGAATCTTTATGAGTCGGATCCAGGACCAGATGCAGAAGGTTCGGACCATAATGTAGACCCTCGTTCCCAAACTGTAACTCCTGTTGGTGGAGACAATGATGAAGATGATGATGAGACTCAAATACCTGATTGGAGCGACAACTTTAGTTTTTTGTCAGGGCAGGAAGAGGTTGGCTCTGAGGACGACGGATGTGATAACACACAGGGTGATGATGACGAGGTTGGAGATCCCACTTACTGTCAACCCACAGTCAGCCAAGAGATGAGGTCAGCAGAGGAGGTGGAGGAGGATGCTAGTGACGATGAGGTCAGGTTGCGCCTTCCTGGACAAAGACGTAGTACTGGAAGCACGTCAACAACTGCATCCTCAAACACAACTCTGCCTCTGACCACAAGTCGTGGTGGCTCTTCAGGTCGCATGGGTGCTAAGCCTTGCATAGCCTGGGCATTTTTTCAGATCGATAAAGATGACCCAACTCGTGTTATCTGTAACATTTGTCAGCAAAAGCTAAGTAGAGGCCAAAAAATACATAGTTTGAGTACTTCATGCATGAACCGGCACATGGATATGAAGCATAAGTTGCAGTGGGAAGCTCACTGTACTACAATGCGGCCTAGCCGGCCGGGCCAACCACCGTCTGCCACATCTTGTGCATCTGCAGCCTCTTCATCCTCTGTGACTGGGGGGACAGCAGTCACACCTGTTTTAGGCCGCAGACCTGCCACCTCTTTACCCACAACAGCCAGCGTGATTGGCAGGTCATCATTTTCTTTGGAGAAAGCTAAGAGGTTGAATTTCACCATCTGCAAGCTCTTGGCTACAGAAATGCTTCCTTTCCGCCTGGTGGACACAGAGGATTTTCGAGACCTTATGTCCGTCGCAGTGCCCCAGTACCAGATGCCCAGTCGGCACTACTTCTCAAAGAAAGGTGTGCCTGTGCTCCACCAGCATGTCGCACACAACATCACCGCTTCTTTGAGAAACTCTGTGTGTGACAGGGTGCATTTCACCACAGACACTTGGACGAGTAGGTATGGACAGGGGCGTTACATGTCGCTGACTGGGCACTGGGTAACTATGGTGACAGCAGGACAAGGGGCTGCTGTCCAAGTCTTGCCGTCCCCACGAGTTGTGCGTCAATCCTCTTTATGTCAAAGTTCCTCCACTGCTTCTGCCTCCTCAACCTCCTCTCGGTCCTCCACCTGCACCCAAAGCCTGTCTGGTCATGCCACAAGCTTTCTAACTGCGAAGAAGGGATCCTGCACATCTCCTTACTATGCTGGCAGCAGGGCTCAACGTCATCAGGCAGTTTTTATTTTGAAATGTCTGGGAAATGTAAGTCACACAGCTGAGGAGTTGTGGTCAGCTCTGGAGAACCAGTTTCATGAATGGTTGTCTCCACTGGACCTGAAACCAGGGAAGGCCGTGTGCGACAATGCTGCAAACCTCGGTGCGGCCCTTCGCCGGGGCAATGTCACACATGTGCCTTGTATGGTTCACGTGTTGAACCTGGTTGTCCAGCAATTTTTAGCCCACTATCCCGGACTAGATGGCTTTCTGCAGAGGGCACGGTCGCTGTGTGCTCACTTCCGCCGTTCGCATCCCGCAGCTCAGCGACTTACATCTCTACAGAAGTCGTTGGGCCTGCCACTTCACCGGCTAAAATGCGATGTGCCTACCCGGTGGAATTCAACTCTGCACATGTTGCAGCGACTGTGGCAGCACCGACAAGCCCTGGTGCAATACGTTCTGACGTATAGCCTGGGCCAACGAGATCCAGAGGTGGGGCAAATCACGCTGGAGGAGTGGTCTCAGATCAGGGACCTATGCACCCTTCTGCACAGTTTGAAATGGCGACGAAGATATTTAGTGCTGACGATGCCATTATCAGCATGACTATTCCGGTAATTTACATGCTGGAGCACATGTTAAACAGAATTCGGAGTCAGGTGGTGGCACAAGAGGAGATGGAGGAAGTAGAGGAGGAGGAGTTGTATGCGGAAGGGCTAACATCTGCAAGGTCCAGACGGTCGACAGCACCAAGGCGGCAGGCATGTGAGTGTGGGGGAGATGGTTTTACCAGGGCGCATGGTAGCAGCCAAACTAGTGAGGAAGGTGCAGGAGCCCAGGAAGAAGTGGAGGACGAACTGATGGAAGACTCATCAGATGAGGGAAACCTTGATCACATTTCTGTTGTGCGAGGTTGGGGGGAGAGGGCAGAGGAAGGAAGCATGATTGTTACCTCGCCACCAACACAACAGGGACTTGGTGCTCCTGGATGCGCAAGACACATGAGTGCCTTCCTTCTGCACTACCTGCAAAATGACCCTCGAATTGTGAGAATTAGAAATAATCCTGACTACTGGGTTGCCACACTGTTAGATCCCCGGTACAAAAGTAAATTTGCAGAAATTATTCCTGCCATAGAAAGAGATGCACGCATGCAGGAGTATCAGCAGAGACTGTTGCAGAATCTTACATGTGCTTTTCTCCAAAACACTAGTGGTGCACGTAGTGAATCTCACAGTTCCAACTTGCCAACCGTGGGACCGTCGAGTGTTCAGCTCTCAAAACGTAACAGAAACACAGTATCTGTTGGTAACATCAATTTTGCAGAATCATTTCACCACTTTTTTAGCCCATCCTTTGCAAGGCCACAGGAGACAAGAAGTCTGACACATAGTCAACGCCTAGAGACGATGGTACAGGAGTATCTCCAAGTAAACATTGAAGCCATGACTGTGTCACTGGACCCTTGCTCTTTTTGGGCTTCCAATCTGGATAAATGTCCGGAGCTCGCCACTTACGCCTTGGAGATCTTGTCATGCCCCGCAGCCAGCGTTCTGTCTGAACGTGTGTTCAGCGCTGCTGGTGGTGTGCTGACAGATAAGCGCACGTGGCTCTCCACTGATAATGTAGACAGACTCACGTTCATAAAGATGAACAAATCATGGATCCGAAATGACTTTTCTACTCCTGTGTCATCCTGGGGAGAGTAAAAGCTTGATGATTTGTTAAAATCACCTCACCAACCGTTTTAAGCTTTCAAATTACTAATCATGTTTATCTGTATCTTGGCTGGAAAATTAATTTGGGCCTTGTAGCAGTGTGCAGTACTGATTCTATTAGGCCATCTATGCTAAACTCCACCAGATTTAAAATTACTCATCATGTTTATCTGTATCTTGGCTGGAAAATAATTTGGGCCTTGTAGCAGTGTGCAGTACTGATTCTATTAGGCCATCTATACTAAACTCCACCAGATTTAAAATTACTAATCATGTTTATCTGTATCTTGGCTGGAAAATAATTTGGGCTTTGTAGCAGTTTGCAGTACTGATTCTATTAGGCCATCTATACTAAGCTCCACCAGCTTTCAAATTAATAATAATTTTTAGCTGCATCTAGCCCGGAAAATAATTTTGGGGCTCCTAGATGCGCAAGACACATGAGTGCCTTCTTGTTGCACTACCTGCAACATGACCCTCAGATTGTCAGAATTCGAAGTAATCCTGACTACTGGGTTGCCACACTCTTAGATCCCCCACACTCTTCGATCAACCTTTTCATTTTAATAAAGAACAAAAAAATGGTCATTTTTGAAATTATATGCATTAGCAGGTTATTACAAACTGAAATCAAACAGTTTTCAACTCAAAACTTTATTCTAGGTGATGTTACATTTGCACATAGGACCCCTTGTTCGAAAGGAGCTTCTGAACTCTCTCGTCCATTGAATTTGTCAGGTTTTGGATGGTTTCTGCTTCAATTGTTTTGCATGAGGACAGAATACCCTCCCAGAGCTGTTGCTTAGATGTGAACTGCCTCCCGCCATCATAGACACTCCTTTTGATGATGCTCCAGAGGTTCTGAATGGGGTTGAGGTCAGGGGAGCATGGGGGTCACACCATAAGTTTGTCCCCTTTTATGCCCATATCAGCCAGAGATGCAGATGTGTTATGTGCAGCATGAGACAGTGCATTATCATGCATGAAAATGATCTTGCTGCAGAATACACGGTTCTTCTTCTTGAACCATGGCAGGAAGTGCTGTTTGAGAAACTCCACATACATTATGGAGTTCATCTTTACCCCTTCAGGGATCCTAAAGGGGCCGACAATCTCTCTCCCCATGATTCCAGCCCAAAACATTACTCCACCTCCTCCTTGTTGGCGCTGTAGCCGTGTTTGCGTGGGGTGTCCATCAACCAGCCATCCTCCACTCCATCCATCTGGACCATCGAGCATTGCACGGCACTCATCGGTGAACAAAACAGTTTTGAAGTCAGTCTTCATGTATTGTTTGGCCCACTGGAGCCGTTTCTGCTTGTGTGCAGTGGATAGAGGAGGTCGACAGGATGGCTTACGCACAGCTGCAAACCTCTGAAGGACTCTGCATCTTGTTGTTCGGGGGACGTTGGAGGCACCAGCAGCTTCAAAAACTTGTCTGCTGCTATGAGAAGGCTTTTTTGCCGCTGCTCTTTTAACCTGACGTAATTGCCTGTAGGAAAGAGTCCTCAATTTTCCCTTATCAGCACGCACACGTGAGTACTGTGAATCAGCTACATACTTCTTGATTGTGCGATGATCAGGATGAAGTGTCTTGGCAATGTTGATTGTAGTCATGCCTTGACCTAAACACTCCACAATTTGTTGCTTCTCAGCCGCCGACACATCCTTTTTCTTTCCCATTTTGGCAGAAAATGTAGGCTGCTTAATAATGTGGGACAGCCTTCTTAAGTAGTCTTGCCTTTCATTGGACACACCTGCCAAACTAATTAGCACAGGTGTCTGCAATTGCTTACAGTGATATAAAGAGCCCTGACACACATCACCATCAATGAGTTTAACTGACAAACAAAAAAATTCTTACCTTATCACTCCTAAACACTTTTTGCATAATAATTTGGAACACATTGTACATGTGCTTTTCCACAAAACACCAGTGGTTCATGTAGTGAATCTTACAGTTCTAACTTGCCAACCGTGGTCTGTATGGAGTTGTTCAATAAAGGGCCCAAAATTAAGATAACATAGATGGGAGAGGTCTCTATGAATACGAATTCCTAAGTATTTGATACCCTGTGAGGGCCAGGCAAAGGGAAAGTTGGACTGGATGGAATCTTGTATGGATTTGGGGAGGGAGACATTGAGGGCCTCAGACTTCGCTGCATTGATTTTAAAATTTGGCCATGTAACAAAGTGATCTATTTCAGCCATAACAGCAGGGATGGATATATCTGATTGAGTGATGTATACTAGGACATCATCAGCAAATGCAGAGCACTTGTACTCGGTGCCTCCCACCTCAATCCACCTAATATTGGGGTTATGGCGAATTGATGAGAGCAGGTGCTCCGTCACTAGGATGTATAAAAGAGGGGACAGAGGACATCCCTGCCTTGTCCCATTGGTGATTATGAAAGGTGATGAAAATGTTCCATTTATCTTCAGCCTAGGTGACGTATTGCGATACAGGGCTGTGATTTTGCCTATAAAAGGGTCCCTTAGACCCCTACCCCAAGCTTTTTAAGAGAATAATATATGGCGTGCCAGGAGACTCTATGGAATGCTTTCTCAGCATCCAACGAGAGTATCTAATTACAAATTTTTAACTGCATCTAGCCCAGGAAATACTTTGTGCCTAGTAGCAGTGTCTGCTAGTCAGCGGATTATCCCAGCTGTTAAGCAAGCTACACCACCTGTAGTTTGGACACTTCATTTTTTCAAAGGAAATGGTTCGGGCCCCCGGGACACTCAGTGAAGAGCATCGGGGAGGCACCCCAAGGCACAGGGGCTGGGACTGGCGGTAGGACGCCTTGCGGTGGACCGCCAAGCTCGATCCTTATAAAAGCTTTTTAACTGCAACAGCTTTAGTGGACGCTACTGGAGCTGGAATTCCCGCGGCTGCTGGCATCAGACTTGCCCTCCAATAGATCCTTGTAAAAGGATTTAAGGTGTACTCATTCAAATTAGAGAGACAATTTAAATTAAAAAGATTAGACCTGCCTCCACCGCAGGGGGGCTCGCTTGACCCACCAGCGGACAAGCACCAGTATTGGGAGAGGGGGGCTGGCCGTCAGGGTCCACCGCGACTCTGGCACAAAGCCGGCGACACGGAGGTCGCACGGGCAGGAACAGATTGGCCGTGTCGGCTTCGCACTTTTTTTGGTTTTAGAAGGGCATGACATGCCTATAGCTGTGTCTCCCCCTCCTTTTACTCCTCCACCTCTTTTCTTTTCGCATGACTATATGTACTTGTCACTTTTCCATGTGTTAGTTGTGTCTTCTGAGCAGTTTGTCAGCTTTTGGACACCTTTGAAGGTGTTTTCTATGTGTTTCTATGTGTTTTTGTTTGCCTGCCATTGGTTTTAACGGTGTTCGAAGGTGTTCGACGAACAGTTCGGCGAACATACGGGTGTTCGACGAACCGAACCGAACTCGAACACTATGGGGGTGGCTCAACACTACACACGATATGTCTCCAAAAATTAAGGTCTTTGTTCCTCTGTGCATTTGCTAACATTAATATGGCTTTTTTATGTTTCTTTTGAAGTAATGGCTTCTTCCTGGCAGAGTGGCCTTTCAGCCCATGTTGATACAGTACTCGTTTCACAGTGGTTATTGACACAATCTTAACAGCTTCCGCCATCATCTTCACAAGCTCTTTTGCTTTTGCTTGAGTTGATATGCACATGTCGGGCCAAAGCACGTTCATCTCTGGGACACAAAAACCGTCTCCTTCCTGAGCGGTATGATGGCTGGACATTCCCATCTTGTTTGAAGCTTCCAAACACATGACATCATCATGTAGGCAGTCCAGAATTGTTTAATAGCCTTGTAATCTTAGTGTATGTAAACTTTTGACTTTGCAGTAAGTAATAAAAATGTTAGAACCCTCTTGTTAGTTTTTTTTCCATTTTGTGTTTTGCGGTCACGTGACCAGCTGCCTTTATATTCCAGCTCCGCCCTTTTGGCTGTGCTGGACTTCAGTGTTTGACTGTTTCTCTAGCCAGGTGCTTCTGTGCCTTCTCTGTCAGTTCGCTTGGTCCTCTGGGACCTCTAGTACCTTTTTGTCAGTTTGTCTTTTGTGTTCTGCAACAACTTCTCTGTTTAGGAGGTGTCCCTTTTTTTCCCAGTCCTTAGTTCTTTTAGGGACCCCTCCCCTTATTCTATAGGTCTTTGTTCAGAGTAGCCGAGGGCAAAGGCGGGTCTGTTCGCTAGGACCAGGCAGCCCGCTACATCGTAGGGATTCAGCTTAGTCTTACTGTAGGGACAGCTTTCCCCTATCTTTCCTTAGTACTTGTTGCAGATAATAACAGTAAGTCCAGCCCAAAAAGCTAAAAGGAAAGAAATTCGGGGATCAGTATGGTTTCCATCCAGGATTTGGCTCAATGCTTGCAGGGATTGTCTCTGGAGGTGGCCGAGCTACAGCAACCCGTGAGTAGCTGTTCTGGAGCGCATTTTGTGGAACCCAAGGTAGGACTGCCTGATGTTTTTATGGTAAATAGCAAGATTTTTTTTCTTTAAAAATGCTTGTTTGTTATATTTTCATTTGAGACCAAGGTCATCTGGGAATGAATCACAGCGCATTGGTTTTATTATGTCACTTTTGCGCAATGAACCATAGGGGTGGGCCCTTTCTCTCCAACCTAATGATCCATGCTTAAGGTCTGTAGAAGAATTGTTTTCTGCTATGGGTCTATTATATGATGATCCTGATAGAATCTCATCTACTGAGGCAGAACTCAGGTGTTTGAATCAGGGGTCAGGTGATGTTGAAAATTATTGCACACATTTCAGAAGATGGGCCTCAGAAGTAAAATGGAATGATCCAGATCTGAAATGTCTATTTCTTGCTGGTCTGAGTGAAAGGGTTAAGGATCTGCTAATTGCATTCCCTGCACCTGACACTCTGCAGGATGCCATGCAGTTAGCTGTTCGTGTGGACAGGAGGCTGAGGTTCAGGCTGAATGAGGTAAAGACTCCTTTAATGTCAGGTCCTAGGCCCCAGAAAATCTGCTCAGACGGTGGAGAACTGATGGAGGTTGGGGCGATGTCACCCCGCTCTCAGGAAAGAGACTGGAGGTTTGCTGAGGGATTGTGTCTTTATTGTAGTAAAGCTGACCATTTGATTAAGTATTGTGAGCTTCGTTTAAGTAAAGAAAAAAAAAAGGTCAGGTTCGCCCATATTGCTTGCTTATTCTCTGCAGGAGTATTTCTTTCTGGGAGTACTACTTTTCAGGGAGATTTGATTGAATTTCAGGTATTTGTGGATTGTGGTTCAACACTTAATGTGATTGATAAAGGGTTTTTGGAAAAACTTAACTTGAAATCCAAACCTTTGTCATCATCTATTTCTGTGATTGCAATTGATAACACTCCCTTGAAATGTATTACTCACAAGGTTGCAGCATTTCCCCTCACTATCAATAGAGTTCTCCAAGAAATTTTGGACTTGGTTGTATTAGATAATTTACCCTCTCCGCTTGTTCTAGGATTGCCTTTGCTAAAACTGCACAATCCTTTACTGGAATGGTCTACTAATGTGATTAAGTCTTGGAGTCCGAAGTGCTATGATAAATGTTGTAATGGTCGCATTGCGGCTGTGGAAAAAGTGGAATTACCTGTATCTATTCAAGATTTTGGAGGGTTTTTTCGGAGGAGGAGTCGCAAGTTTTACCTCCTCATAGGGATTATGATTGCGCCATTGAGTTTGTTCCGGGAGCTACTCTTCCCAAGAGTCGCTTGTTTAATCTGACTATCCCTGAAAGAAAGGCCTTGGAGGAGTACTTACAGACTAGCCTGGCTGCTGGTCACATTAGACCTTCTAAGTCGCCTGTGGCAGTTGGATTTTTCTTTGTTAAAAAAAAGGACGGGGGTTTACGTCCATGTCTAGATTTTTGTGAAATTAATAATATTACCGTACGCAATTCCTACCCATTGCCGTTAATTCCTGACTTGTTTAACCAGTTAGTGGGGGCCAAGTGGTTCTCTAAAATTGATCTCCGGGGGGCATACAATTTGAAGGAGGGTGATGAATGGAAAACTGCTTTTAACACTCCGGTAGGTCATTTTGAGAATCTAGTGATGCCTTTTGGTCTTACCAATGCACCTGCATTTTTTCAGAACCTTATTAATGACATCCTGAGACCTTTGATTGGTAAGAATGTGGTTGTGTATTTGGATGATATTTTGATTTATTCACCAGATCTCGAGTCCCATTGGCAGAGTGTACGTGAAGTTTTGCAGTTATTGAGTGATAATTCACTCTTTGCTAAGCTGGAGAAATGTGAGTTCGCTGTGCAGAAAATTAGTTTTTTGGGCTACATTGTCTCCAGCGAGGGCTTTGAGATGAACCCTGTGAAGGTTCAGGCTGTGCAGGAATGGCCTAGGCCTATTGGTTTGAAATCTATACAGAGATTTTTGGGTTTTGCTAATTATTACAGGAAATTCATTAAGAATTTTTCTGTAATTGTTAAACCTCTAACCGATCTCACCAGGAAAGGTGCGAATACGGTCCAGTGGCCTACTGAGGCCATTGAAGTGTTTAGGTATCTCAAAGAGAGGTTCAGTTCTGCCCCTATCCTTATGCAGCCTGATGAGACCAAGCCTTTTTTGGTCGAGGTCGATGCTTCATCGGTGGGAGTCGGAGCAGTTTTGTCTCAGGAGAACTGGGATGGAGTACATCCTTGTGCCTTCTTTTCGAAAAAAAATTCGGAAACCGAACTGAATTATGATGTTGGAAATTGAGAGTTGCTGGCTATTAAACTTGCGTTTGAACACTGGCGTAATTTTTTGGAAGGCGCTAGATTTCCTATTCAGGTTTTCACAGATCATAAGAATTTGATCTATCTGGATGCTGCCAAGCGCTCGAATGCCCGTCAAGCTAGGTGGGCACTTTTTTTTTCTCGGTTTCATTTTTCCGTTACCTATACCTTGATCTGTCAAAACCTGTTCCGGATACCCGTGTGGACGGCAGAAGTGTTGCTGGATGGCTCTGGCCGCTGTTTGGGCTGTCAGGTCTTTAACAGGAACCACCACCAGGAACCGGGAGTAATGGTCCACAATTGTCAGGGCATAGACGTAGCCCGACCGGCTCGGAGCCAATTTCACATGGTCCAGAGCTACCAGCTCAAGAGGCTGCCTGGTGACGATGGGCCTCAAGGGTGTCTTCTGGCTGGTACGGCCCTTCCTTCTTAGGTGGCATGGGCCGCAGTCCCTGCTCCACTTCTCTATGGCCCTTCTCATACCGACCCAGTAGAACCGCTCTCTCAGTAGGAACTCCAGTCTCTTCCACCCAAAGTGTCCCGCTCTGTCATAGTAGGCCTCCAGGACCATTGCCGCATCTCGCCTTGGGACCACTATCTGCCAGGTCAGCTCGTGCATCCGGTGGTTGACAAGCCTTCTGCACAGCTTACCCTCGTAGAGGAATAGCCTGCTTTTCTCCTTCCATAACTTCCGGGCCAGGGCTAGCGTCTGCCTGGGTTAACATGTCTTTCACCAGGCATATTGCAGGGTCACTATCTTGCGTTTCAGCCCAGCCGTGGTGGGGTAAGGGGTTGAACATGACGGTGGTTAGGTCTTTGTCTCTTACCCGGTGAGAATACTGAGTGGCCCCATACCGGTGGAACGCAGGGAGCTCTACTTCCTCCAGCTCTTCCGAGTCTTCTTCTCCTTCAGGTAGGTGGGGCATTCTTGATAGAGTGTCTGCGTTGGCGTTGGTTCTGCCTGCCCGGTATTTGATTGTGAAGTCATAATTGGATAGCCGGGCCATCCACCGCTGTTCTAGGGCACCTAGTCTTGCATTGTCCAGGTGTGTCAGCGGGTTGTTGTCCGTGTACACCGTGAACTTTGCGGAGGCCAGGTAATGCTTAAACCGTTCTGTGATGGCCCACACCACTGCCAAGAATTCTAGCTTGAAGGAGCTGTAATTCTCCGGGTTTCTTTCAGTGGGCCTCAGCTTCCGGCTGGCGTACGCGATCACCCTTTCTCTGCCCTGTTGGGTTTGCGACAGTACGGCTCCCAGCCCCACATTACTGGCGTCTGTGTGGAGGATAAAAGGCTGGCCATAATCGGGGTAAGCTAGGATCTCATCCCCCGTGAGGGCCATCTTCAACTGGCGGAAGGACTCCTCTTCCGGCTTGTCCCACTTGAAGGGTGGCTTTTGGCTTCTGGTCTTGGATTGCCCTATCAGGAGGTCCTGCATAGGGGCTGCCATCTTACTGAACCCGGGGATGAACCTTCGGTAGTAGCCTACCAACCCTAGGAATTGCCTCACTTCTTTGATGTTAGAGGGGCTTGGCCAGCTCTTGATTACTGTAACCTTGTTGGGGTCGGGGGCTACTCCCTCTGCACTCACCACGTGTCCTAGGTACTGGACCTTCGGTTTCAACAGGTGACACTTTGAGGGTTTCACCTTCAGGCCATAGCCTGCCACGGCTTCGAACACCTCGGCCAGGTGCTTTAGATGGTCTTCGTATGTCTTCTAATAGAGAATAACATCGTCCAGGTAGAGTAGGACCGTCTTGAAGTTTCGGTGCGCTAGACAGCATTCCATCAGCCTCTGGAAGGTCCCTGGTGCGTTGCAGAGCCCGAATGGCATACAGTTGAATTCGCTCAATCCCATCGGGGTGGTGAAGGCGGTCTTCTCCTTGTCAGCCTCTGCCACAGGAACCTGCCAGTACCCGCTAGTAAGATCCAAAGTAGAGAAGAAGTTAGCTGATTTTAGGGCTGCTAAAGACTCCTCTATCCTAGGCAATGGGTACACGTCTTTATGGGTGATACAATTGACCTTTCTATAGTCCACGCACATTCTCGTGGCACCGTCTTTCTTTTTTACCAAAACTAAGGGAGCTGCCCAGGGGCTACAGCTATCTCTAATGACCCCAGCTTCTTTCATTTCTCTCAACATGCCCTTTGCGTTTTGATAATGTGCAGGAGGTACAGGTCGGTGTCTCTCTTTTATTGGTGGGTGGCTCCCCGTGGGGATGTGGTGTTCTACTCCCTTTACTCGGCCGAAGTCTAGTGGGTGCTTACTAAAAATTCTCTCGTACTCCTGAACCACCCGGTAGACTCCTTGTTTTTGGTGCAGGGGAGTGGAGTCAGCACCCACATGGAGTTTCTGGCACCAGTCCTCCTTGTGTTTCTGGGAGCCATTACCCTCCACTGGGGGAGATGGAGGCAAGGGTTCCACGACCCAGATAGCATTGTGTTCGACGACAAACAATTTGGCTAGTGTAGCATACCGGGGCAAGTGTACTTCCCTTTACCCGATGTTTAAGATCCGGACGGGCAACCTTCCATGGCGGACATCAACCACCCCCCGGGCTGTCAAAATGGTGGGCCTGCTGTCTGAGTACACGGGTTCTACCATGGCTTGGTAGTCTCTCCCTCTTTAACCCGATTGCAGTCCGACACCAGATCATCATTTCGCTTTTGGGAGGCATGGCAATGGGAAACGGGTCGCTCATCCTCACGCTACCGATCTCACCACCAGACAGTTCTACCTGTTGCCGTCTCATCAGGGCTCCTATCTCTTTTTGGAGGACCCTCTGTTGGCTGGAGCTCGCATTCATCGCCACCTGCTGCAAAATCACAATTACTTCTGAAAGACAGTTTTCAATCACATTAGTACCCAAGGTTATTTTAGGGTGACTTTCACGACGGTCAATGTCCACAATGATCACTCCCTGTGCCGGCAGTTCAACCTTACCAATCTTGATGGTCATCTCTCTGAACCCCACCTGCGGCACGGGTTGGCCATTGCTGGCGATGATGCTTAAGTCATCGTCTGGATAGCGGGTTATATCAGCGTCGCTCCAGTACCGCTTGAAAAGTACGTAGGGGATGGTAGTCACTTGAGACCCGGTGTCCAGCAGTGCACTCATGGGGATCCCGTCCAGCACTACGGGTAAGACCGGGCGTCCCCCCACGTACTTATCGCGCCAATTAGACGGGCCTGGTGACCTTATGCCTGGGAGTTGGCCCTCTGCCCCAGGTCGGACCCATTTAAAGTACAGTACCTTGCTATGTGTCCTGGCTGGCTGCAACGGCGGCAAATCGGCTGTCCATCCTCAGTGTAACGGTCGGCGGACCTACCTCTGAACGACGGGATCCTCCTCTGTCGACGCCACGGGACATCCTCCGGACTGGAAGCCAGCTTGATTGGTCTTGACGGTTCCACCTACAACGACTGTACGGTCCTGGTCAATGCAGTCACACTCTTTGTTAGCTCTTGGACCTGATGGTGCAGGTTTGCAGGCTGGGATGGATTTAGGGCCTGTGCATCAGCCCCCACAAGGTCTGCGGGGTAGGGCGCTGCCCCCTGGTGGTAAGTGATGGCAGGGCGCCGGGAAGCTACAGCGCCACCTGGTGCGGGTTCTCGGAGCACCTGGATGGCCCTATCTTTGAACTGCGCAAAAGTCAAATCGGGGTTCTGTAGGGCCATGAGGCGCAGCTGAGTTCTGTGGGCACTGGACAGCAGACCTTCTATGAACTGGTCAGTCAACAGTTTATCAGTGTCCTGCACGCTGCCAGGGTCAGCTTGCTTGATTGCTCCCAGAGCTTCTTGCAGGTTCAAGGCATAGTCTCTGATAATATCTTGGGCTCGCTGCTTACAGCCATAGAACCGCATTTTGATTTCTGCTGAGGTACGGGTGTCAAAGGTGTCCCGCAGACGGGTCAGAACCCCCTTTACAGTCCTTTTCTCCTCAGCTGTCCAAGACTTTACCTCCCGCTGGGCCGCACCAGTTAACTGCCCTACCAGTATGCTTACTTTCTGTTCTTCTGTCAGGGGATAAACTTTGAATAAGCTATACAGTCTTTCTTTAAAGTCACCCAAGGTGTGCGACTCGCCAGCATACTGTGGCAGCCAGGCCGCTCCGGGGATATAGGGCATGGAGAACGGCATCACAGCTGCAGCGGCTACGCTGGTGGTAGAGGGCCACTCCGCGTCCGACATCTTCCTCCCCCCTAGTTAACCGTGGCCTACCTTCCGTTGATCCTCTTCCGTAGGCCGCGGCTCCGCTAGCGTTGCTCTGGGCGAGGACCTTGCGTCGCGTCCTGGTGACGTCAGCGTCGCTCTCTCTCCTTCCAGGACCTTGCACAGCTTCTCATCGTAGGGCGGAGCTTCAAGTCTCATGCGTTTTTGACGTCCACGCCCCTCTTCTTCCCGAGCGGCGTCCCGAAGATGGCGTCCGATGGCGGGAAAACGGCTGAAGATGGCGGGAAACGGCTGAAGATGGCGGGAAACGGCTCCGAATGGCGGGAAATCTCTTTTTAAGGTACGCACGCGGTCTTTTGGGGCGCGCAATACCCGTTTGTGGTGAGTTGGTCACAATCCTGCCGACTACGCCAAAGCTGACTCGCCCCCTGGGCCGTGGGGCACCCAGAACTGGGCTTCAGTGCAATGTTGGGGGTAGTAATGGCCACCCGATCCCGTGGCTCAGGGTGGTCAGACCAAATGCTGTGGCAATCTATTTGTAGGGTTTTGAATGTCCGACTACGCCACCCGTGGATTGCGGTCAGGGATGACCGCTGCTGCAAGGCAGACCGCTGAGGCTGATGTTGGTATGCAGCACAGGGATAGGATAACTCCCCACGGGAAGAGTGTAGCCTCAGGGCAGTGTAATAGGATGCTGGGAGTGATGGTGCAGGCCGCAATAATAAGGGTTCAGAGTCTGCTTCAAACAGTCCAGGGTCTTTATTGTAGTTAGTACTTATGACCCAACAGGAGTACAGGGTAGGAATGGGCCTGGGTGTCTGAGAGCATTCGGGCAAGCCCCACTGGTCAGGGTGAGTGGGTAGGCCTACCGTTCTCTCTCTGCCCTTACTGACTATCCCCCTTTTCGTGGTGTGATAGCCCACGTCCCTGATCTGGCCGTGTACTTCGCCTGTATGGCTTGCAACTCGGGCCTTAGGTACCTGTTGCTTCTCCGTGCTGTACTGGTCCCTCTGTGTGGCGGAGCCTCCAGACTTCTCAGGCCAAGGGACCTGAAATCCCTCGCGGGTTGGTTATCTGCTGCCGGGCTTGCAACCCTGACAGCCTCGGACCCCAGTGTCCGGTTGTGTACTTCTCTCAGCCAGGACCGGCTCTCGTCGCCTCTGTCCCTGGCTTGCTGTTCCTCCTCTGCCTCCCGGACTCCTCAGCTGCTGCTGACCTGTCCCTCTTCTCTGGGAACCCTTCTGGATGCTTCAGAAGTGGGTCCTGGTCTCCCTAACCCTGCCCTCAGTTCCAGCTTTTATAGGGGCAGCCTGCTCCCCCTACTGGCCTGGGACAGGAGGTGCTGCATGCTAATGGTCCCTGACCAGGGAACCTCCCTCCTGCTCTCAGACACAACCTTTGATGTTTGTGGCATCCAGGCCTGGGGTGACACACTTCCACATTGCAAAAATTCCTGTGAAGCATCTGAAGAGTTAGTAAACTTCTTGAATATGGTTTTGAGCACCTTGAGGGGTGCAGTTTTTAGAATGGTTTCACTTTTGGGTATTTTCTGTCTTATAGGCCCCTCAAAGTCACTTCAAATGTGATGTGGTCCTTAATAAAAAATGGTTTTGTAAATTTTGTTGGAAAAAATTAGAAATTGCTGGTCAACTTTTAACCCTTATAACTTCCTAACAACATTTTTTTTAAACTGTGCAGATATAAAGCAGACATGTGGGAAATGTTATTTAATAACTATTTTGTGTGACATACAGTGTGGGAAATAAGTATTTGATCCCTTGCTGTTTTTGTAAGTGTACCCACTGACAAAGACATGAACAGTCTATAATTTTAGGGTAGAATATCCCCCTCAAAAAAATCAAGAAAATCACATTGTATAAATTAGATATTTTTTTGTATTTTGCAGTGAGAAAAAGGTATTTGATCCCCTACAAACCATTATGAGTTTAGGCTCCTATAGACCAGTTAAACGCTCCTAATCAACTCGTTACCTGCATTAAAGACAGCTGTCTTACATAGTCACCTGTATAAAAGACTCCTGTCCACAGACTCAATTAATCAGTCAGACTCTAACCTCTACAACATGGGCAAGACCAAAGAGCTTTCTAAGGATGTCAGGTACAAGATCATAGACCTGCACAAATCTGGAATGTGCTACAAAAGCATAAGTAAGATGCTGGGTGAGAAGGAGACAATTGTTGGTGCAATAGTAAGAAAATGGAAGAAATACAAAATGACTGTCAATCGACATCGATCTGTGGCACCATGCAAAATCTCACCTCGTGGGGTATCATGAGGAAGGTGAGAGATCAGCCTAAAACTACACAGGAGAAACTTGTTAATGATCTCAAGGCAGCTGGGGCCACAGTCACCAAGAAAACCATTGGCAACACATTATGCCTTAAAGGTTTAAAATCCTGCAATGCCCGCAAGGTTCCCCTGCTCAAGAAGGCACATGTGTAGACCCGTCTGAAGTTTGCCAATGGACACCTGGATGATTCTGTGAGTTATTGGGAGAAGGTACTGTGGTCAGATGAGACAAAAATTGAGTTATTTTGCATTAACTCAACTCGCCGTGTTTGGAGGAAGAAGAAGGATGAGTGCAACCCTAAGAACATCGTTCCAACCGTGAAGCATGGTGGGGGAAACATTATACTTTGGGGGTGCTTTTCTGCAAAGGGGACATGATGACTGCACCGTACTGAAGGGAAGATGGATGGGGTCATGTATCGCGAGATTTGGGCCAACAACCTCCTTCCCTCAGTAAGAGCATTGAAGATGGCTCATGGCTGGATCTTCCAGCAAGACAATGACCCAAAACATACAGCCAAGGCAACAAAGGAGTGGCTCAAAAAGAAGCACAGTAAGGTCACGGAGTGGCCTAGCCAGTCTCCAGACCTTAATCCCATAGAAAACTTATGGAGGGAGTGGAAGCTCCGAGTTGCCAAGCGACAGCCTCAAAATCTTAATGATTTAGAGATGATCTCAAAGAGGAGTGGACCAAAACTCCTCCTGACATGTGCGCAACCCTCATAATCAACTGCAAAAAAAGTCTGTCTGCTGTGCTTGCCAACAAGGGTTTTGCCACCAAGTATTAAGTGTTGTTTGCCAGAGGGATCAAATACTTATTTCTCACTGCAAAATGCAAAAAAATTATCTAATTTATAGAATGTGATTTTCTTCATTTTTTGTGGGATATTTTCTCAATGTTAAAACTAACCTACCCTTAAAAATTATAGACTGTTCATGTCTTTGTCAGTGGGCAAACTTACAAAAACAGCAAGGGATCAAATACTTATTTCCCCCACTGTATTTCTCCAGTTTAAGGGCATAAGAAATAAAAGTTTGAAAATTTCAAAATGTTCCAAATTTCCAATTTTTTCCCAAATAAACGCAAGTCATATTGAATAAATTTTACCACTATCATGAAATACAATATGTCACTAAAAAAACACTCTCAGAATCAGGCGGATCCGTTGAAGCGTTCCAGAGTTATTACCTCATAAAGTGACAGTGGTCAGAATTGTAAAATTTCGCCTGGTCATGAGGGTGAAAACAGGCTCAGGGTGTGAAGGGGTTAATGACCTATAGGCTATACAGTATATGCAGGGTTCAGAAAAAAAAGTTAAATCTTATTGGGATCGCTCACACCCCCTAGCTTTACACTGACAGAGCGGAAAAAGAGAAGAAAAAAAAGCAGATATAAAAATTAATGCTGTAACTCTTTGTAAGCGGCAAATTCCCACCAGTCACAGATATTCCAGCCGCTTATTTCCCTTTTTTTTTCTAGGCATCTGCTTCAATCTGCACCAAAATCCCCTCAATCAGTATCCCGTGTAAATGTGGGAAGATAGAGAAAGTTACCTCTGCTCTCCTCCTGTCCTGGAGCAGAACTTCTCAAGTCTCACAATCCAGATCGTCCTTCTCTCCAGACTGCAAACATGAGACATAGTAAAAAAATGGAAGCTTAATTGTGGCGCCCCTGAGGGTTCAGTCACCACAGGGGTACTGCACCTCAGATAGAGGTGTGGTATCTCCTCTTCCAGGTAAAGATGGAGCATCACACAGGACCCCACTTCACACTCAACACTACACCACTCCTGTCCTGTAGGGGGCCTAAATGCACCAGGGTGCTGCCCTGGTCCGGGATAGAGGAGATGGAGGGAACCAAAGATAGGGGGAACCATGTAGTGGGTGAGGGTGGAGGAAACACTTTACTTTAGCACTTATTAGAATCATAGATACAGTTAGGTCCATATATATTTGGACAGAGACAAAATTTTTCTAATTTTGGTTCTAGACATTACCACAATGAATTTTAAACAAAACAATTCAGATGCAGTTGAAGTTCAGACTTTCAGCTTTCATTTGAGGGTATCCACATTAAAATTGGATGAAGGGTTTAGGAGTTTCAGCTCCTTAACATGTGCCACCCTGTTTTTAAAGGGACCAAAAGTAATTGAACAATTGACTCCAAGGCTATTTCATGGACAGGTGTGGGCAATCCCTTCGTTATGTCATTCTCAATTAAGCAGATAAAAGGCCTGGAGTTGATTTGAGGTGTGGTGCTTGCATTTGGAAGGTTTTGCTGTGAAGTAAACATGCGGTCAAAGGAGCTCTCCATGCAGGTGAAACAAGCCATCCTTAAGCTGCAAAAACAGAAAAAACCCATCCGAGAAATTGCTACAATATTAGGAGGGGCAAAATCTACAGTTTGGTACATCCTGAGAAAGAAAGAAAGCACTGGTGAACTCATCAATGCAAAAAGACCTGGGCGCCCACGGAAGACAACAGTGGTGGATTGATCACAGAATCATCTCCATGGTGAAGAGAAACCCCTTCACAACAGCCAACCAAGTGAACAACACTCTCCAGGAGGTAGGCGTATCAATATCCAAATCTACCATAAAGAGAAGACTGCATGAAAGTAAATACAGAGGGTTCACTGCACGGTGCAAGCCACTCATAAGCATCAAGAATAAAAAGGCTAGACTGGACTTTGCTAAAAAACATCTAAAAAAGCCAGCACAGTTCTGGAAGAACATTCTTTGGACAGATGAAACCAAGATCAACCTCTACCAGAATGATGGAAAGAGAAAAGTATGGCGAAGGTGTGGTACAGCTCATGATCCAAAGCATACCACATCATCTGTAAAACACGGCAGAGGCAGTGTGATGGCTTGGGCATGCATGCCTGCCAGTGGCACTGGGTCACTAGCGTTTATTGATGATGTGACACAGGACAGAAGCAGCCGAATAAATTCTGATGTATTCAGAGCCATACTGTGTGCTCAGATCCAGCCAAATGTTGCCAAACTGATTGGTCGTCGTTTCATACTACAGATGGACAATGACCCAAAACATAAAGCCAAAGCAACCCAGGAGTTTATTAAAGCAAAGAAATGGAATATTCTTGAATGGCTAAGTCAGTCACCTGATCTCCACTCAATTGAGCATGCATTTCACTTGTTAAAGACTAAACTTCAGGCAGAAAGGCCCACAAACAAACAGCAACTGAAAACCACCGCAGTGAAGGCCTGGCAGAGCATCAAAAAGGAGGAAACACAGCATCTGGTGATGTCCATGAGTTCAAGAGTTCATGCAGTCATTGCCAACAAAGGGTTTTCAACCAAGTACTAGAAATGAACATTTAATTAACAATTATTTAATCTGTCCAATTACTTTTGGTCCTTTTAAAAACAGGGTGGCACATGTTAAGGAGCTGAAACTCCTAAACCCTTCATCCAATTTTTATGTGGATACCCTCAAATGAAAGCTGAAAGTCTGAACTTCAACTGCATCTGAATTGTTTTGTTTAAAATTCATTGTGGTAATGTCTAGGACCAAAATTAGAAAAATGTTGTCTCTGTCCAAATATATATGGACCTAACTGTATACAGAGGCCATCTTTATAACTGGGTCTTTAGTCGTGGTTCCTTGGGAGGGTCAGTCAGCATAAAGCTGAAGCCTTCTCACGGGGTCACGGTTCCCGGTCTCAGGCCTCGAGACGGGGGATTGGGGCAGAGTTGAGTTACAGCCAGCTCTGTTCCCGGTCAGAGTCCAACCAAGAAGGCTCAGGAGGGGAGCAGAGGAGTTAGGCTCCACAGGCGAAAGGATCCCAGGAGGATACGGACGGAGCTGAGTCGCCACCTGTATTCTTCACTCTGGCCTAGCCAGAGGGACTCCTGCCGCAAGAGGGGTACCTGCCCCCGATATCTGACAGTGTACTTCACGTCACCGCTAGAAAAGCCCGGAGGCTTAGTGGATCCCAGGGGGATATGGACGGAGCGGAGTCGCCACCTGTATCTTTCAACCTGTGTTCATCCAGTGGGACCCGGCCTTACACCAAGCTCATACCACACACAGTCAGGAGAGGACTCAGTGGGAGCATCTAGGAAGGAGAGGAACACATCAGCGGGGTCTCGACAGGTGCTCCTGATCTACCTGGGAAGTGCTGAACCCCCTTCCTGGTGGTCGCAGTACGCCGTGTGTAGCAGAGAGAAGCTTTGCGGCTAAAAGTTCATCTAAAAGTGAGTAAAGACTTCATTCACCACCTCTGCTTGTTTATTCCTGCGTGGCACTGCACCCACCATACCTCCACAGCTCTATATCCCATCAAACACTGCCCTGAGGCCTCCTCCGCCTGTGGGGAGTAGTACCAACCAAGCTGCCAGAACACCAGCCTCAGATGACTGTTGCAGCACTGGTGGCCTTCACCAGAAACCACAGGTGGCGTAGTCGAATAACCACTTATCCCAAAAAGCCCATTTTCTTTTATGTGACAGCCCTGGGCACGGACCGGGTCATGGCCACAACAACACCCCGCACCACCGCCCTACATTGGCCCGGCACCAAGTAACCCCATCGCTCAGCGAGGGCGAGTCACAACCAACCCATTGATCAGGGATAATTAGCATATTTGAAATGTATTATTGATAAAGGGGTTCACCCTGAAACGCGATGGTGTATCACACATGATGTATCTCATCTGCTGCACCGCTTCCTTCTGATGTTCTTCATAAATGATGTGTAAGTGACAAGTACCTAGAAGAAGGCAGCCGGCGGTCACCGAATATTCATGTCACTTACATTTCTACTTTGTTCTTTCACTTTACATTTTGTTAATTGGTAAATAATAAACCATTAACTCTTCTATTCTGGAAAACATTCTCACTTTGCAGCATTTCTCATCGGCCGCTTCCTAAATACATAACTTTCATTAAAAAATA